>NC_071998.2:2402500-3073750 GCF_028885655.2 Pongo abelii
TATGAATGTGTGTGTGTGTGTGTGTGTGTGTCTGTGTGTGTGTGTGTACTCAGGTACACTCACTTTACTTCTGAGTTATCTCGTCACCACTTAACCAGCACCAATCAGAGACCACATTTTTCTAGGCAGTCTCCAAATGTACATTACAAATAGTAACGTACTTTAAGGATAGTAATGAAGCTCCGGGAAAAATTGCTTGTCTCCACCTCAGCAGACCAACCTGCCTGAGCCAGCTTCTCTTTTCCTCTACTCTTCAGAAAGTGCTAGACCTGCAACATCTGACAGAATACAGCTTCCATGACTCCTCAGTGCCATGGAAAAGGAACGAGCTGAGAGCAATCTAAAGACTGGGAGATATTAAGTCTCTTGGATCTTAGTTCTTTTGGTTGCTCGAGCACTTTAATTCCCGAGAGAGCCCTCCCATCTCCATCAGTTCTTCCAGGAACCTGTACCCTCCTTGTGTCTCTAAGATACGCTGGTCTAACTTGTTACATGCCTTTACAAGAAAGTTGGTAAAAATAAAAGGAAAGCTGAACAACGTCACAATATGGAGGTATGAAACAGAATTTCCCCATACTTGGTAAAGTTTAGAAACTTGTGTAATACCCGAAGGCAGATTCTATGTACAATAAGTCCTAGTTTAAGAACAAGAGCTGAGGGTATGAGGAAATAAAACTATATTTTCCGGGAGTATCTCTGGCTTCAGGAAGAAAGAGCACATGTTACTCTCCATTCAATATTAGGGCTGAACTATGGGGTCTTTTCGATCCTTTTTCCTTACGCTCTGCGATTCAGGGGGCACATGGCAAAGGTAAACAGTCTGAAACAGCACCGTGGATAGATGTGAGCTGTGCTGGGAAGATTCACGGTGATTCCCTAATAAATCTCAGGTCATTCTTCTGTAACAAAAAATTCCTCTTTTCCATCATCAAGGTAAAGCCGAGTATGTACAAGTAGAGTATGCGATAACTTTGTCACTCGTGACGAACCTAGTCGGTCCGATAATTTAACAAATTCTCCAATGTCTCTGCACTCAGGTTGGATATTCTGAGTGGGTCATCGGTAGAATGAATGAAATCAAGAATACTCTAAAGCAATGTTTGGAAGTCAATTTCAGTGTCTCCGGAAGCACTGGGAAAATCACCATGTGTAACGAACGTGAAGTATCCACAGGCTCTCTCTGTGTCTTTGAAACTGCCCATGTGTTCATTAGAAACGGCGGCTTGAGGAAAGGTGGTTTTGGAATTGGTTTCCCTCTAGTCTTACGTGATGCATCTCTACTATATTGCATTATAATAAAGCAAAGGGTCACTTGCTGACATAAAGCACAGGAGGCAGGAATGGAAGAGTCAACTTAGAGAAAAAAAGTGCTTTTCGGTTTTATTTTCATTTCTGCAGTTTGGAAAACAGTTTAACAGTTTAACAGATTTTGTGGCGGCTCACAAAAATACATATGAGCGTTGAAAATGTACAGAAGAACAACAATTGGGAGACATTTCCGGAAGCTTCAGTTTCTGAAACCCAGACATGAGCCTACAAGCTAAGACACGGCTACACCAGGCTTCAGCGTGAAACCATACAACTCCTGGGAAGGGCTTCCCTCTCTGAACGCAGCTACCTGTCCACAGGATGCTCTAGGCCCAGGCACCTTTATTCTTCCAACTAGAGAGACATAGAAAGATGCCTCCATATCCCATGAAGATGCCCAAGCATTTGGCCAAGGCTCCTATGAAACAGTCTGCTGTCCTCATCCAGGTAAGGGCAACTTCACATTTTCAGACACTAAGGTCGTGGGTAAATCCAGGGTGGACTGAGAGGCGGAAGCTCCAGCAAACACAGTCCTGTGGCTGGAAGATGAATGCAGTACTTATTCCTGCACCAACAGACCCTTGCCTCTGGCCTTGGGCCTAGAGCATGATTTTTTGGTAGTTGCTGTTGGGGAAGAGGCCCTTGGGCTTTAACCTGCGGACAGCCTCCCTTAAATGCTTGGGCTGCAGCGGGGGCGTTTCTCCCCACATCTCACACACGTCCAGGGCCTCTTCCACCACCTCTCCAACAAAGACCTTGGCGATTCCAGCCATGGCAATGGCGGCGTTCTCAGACACCGAACTGCCGGTGATAGACTTCATCAGACCTGCAATGCGTGCTTTTGGGAAAGCTGACCGGCGACACACTTCGTAGCGGGCCAGCTGCTCCTCAGACATGGCAGACAGCAGGGCTGTCATCCTCTGAGCCTCCTCTGCATCCACAGTGGGCTTCCTCTCCTTCTTTCCTTTGGTATGTCTTTTCCGTCTTTTGGCGGCAGGAGGAGCTGAGGCTGAGGCCTCCTTGTCCCCTTCTGTGAGGTCCATGACATCCTCACTCCTGAGCTCACCTCCCTGATCCCTGGGTTCTTCCAATTTCCCACCTAGGTCCTCAGGGATTCCATCCTTCTTGCTGCCCTTCAGACCTCGGGGCATGGCGAACATCTCAGCAGACACACCTGTTTGCCTGCCCGTCTCCACGGGTGAGATTCAAGTCTGCCCCGTGACAGCAGCTGTAGAGGCAGAAGTTCTGGCTGGGGTGGTTTGATTACGGATCTGCAGCGAGAACCTTTCGAAGATTTTAGCTGCCGTGTTTCTGCTGAGCCACTTTAGCCATAACTGGACACAGCTCCCTGCCTCCCCTTCCCACACACAAACACACACGCTGAATTTTCTCACTTCCACAATGTGAAGAAACTTGTGGATGGAGAGTATATTAGTTTTACATCAATGCAGAATAAATTCTCACAAATTTTGGACACTTAAAACAAACCCCAACTCAGAGGTCAGAAGTTCTACCAGTCCAAGTGACTGCCACCTGCTCAGAGCCACACGAGGGACCTCCGGGATGGGTCTGGCTGTGTGGTCGCTGCCTTCAAATGAGAAGGGTCTGGCTTCGATCTGACTCGAGGTGGTGGCAGAATTCAATGCCTTCGGGTTGTGAGCCCCAGGCCCACTTGTCTGTTCTGCCTGCTGCCGTGAGGACGCTCTCGGCTCCTGCAAGTGTTGCCCAGGTCTGGGCTGTGAGGCTCCCTGGGTCTGCACGGCCAGTGCCGGGGAATCTCCCACAGGGCAATGTCATCTCAGGGAGCTCCAGTCCTCCCTTATAAAGAGCTCGGATGATTGAACTAGACCCAGCCCTTAGCAGCTATTGGCTCAGGATATCCCTAAGGAAATCAGGGATTTGGGCGGGCTCATCAATTCACGCTTCCGCCCACCCCCAAGGGAGGGGCAGACACAGGGCGAGCCTCCGAGGGGCGGGAAATGCAGGGGGTATTTCAGAATTCAGTCTTAATCACAGAATCGCAAAGTTCACGTTTCACAACCATAAAGAAACTATTTACGCTAAAAATGAGACTTTTTAAGAAGTTGCACTTAGAAAACTTCAATGTCTGAGAAAAAAATATGCCTAACGCACAGGGAAACAGGTGGCTTATCCAATACTCTGGAAATAAAATGGGCTGGGTGAGGGGAATATGAAAATATTATTTCAATTTCATCTCATTTTATTTATTTATTTATGTACTTATTGATTTATTTTTGAGACAGAGTCTCCCTCTGTCCCCCAGGCTGGATTACAGTGTCCTGAGCTCAGCTCACTGCAGCCTCCGCATCCTGCGCTCAAGGCATTCTCCTGCCTCAGCCTCCAGAGTAGCTGGGACTAAATGAGCACGCCACCACGCCAGGCAAATTTTTGTCTTTTTTATAAAGTGTAGAGGAGATTTCACCATTTGGGCCAGGGTGGTCTTCAACTGCCAACTTCAGATGATCTGCCCCAACTTGCCTTCCAAAGTGAAGGGACTATAGGCGTGAGCCACTGAGCCCAGACTATGATAGTTTCACACTGAAGCCTGAAGCTGCTCTGCCTTAGGATTTTTCCTGAGTTTTACTTTCTTGTCATGATGAGTTGCTAGTTCATATTTTCCGTTGGATCTTTTCGAAAGGTATTACTGATGACATTATGGCTTTCTCACAAAGAATACCACTTTGGTGAAACTATACTGAAATCAGGAGTACCTTATGTTTCCGATACTTATCAAGCACAATATTTGAACACGGCGTGGTAGGTGAAAGTGTAGGAAGCAGAATTTGGCAAACCCCATTTTTTTTCAATTTCGACGGTTTCAGGTTTTTGGTTTCAGCCAAACTGAAGAATGTCCTAATGAGCTGTCAATTCACAGGCCATTACAGACAATTTTTGAAACTACATCACACTGTAATTTAAGGAGTACGATTCTAAAGAAATTTGAACAATCTGGTGGTATTGCTAACACCAAACAAGGTTGTTCAGCTCTTTCATCTTTAAAAACAAACAAACAAAAACATGATGTGGAATTCTCTCATTTTACCAAACAGCCGTACGCTCCCTTGAATATGTGACTATGAAACCCAAGTAATTGGAAGAAAAAAAATAAAGGAAACACCTCATCAGTCTCATTAATAGTTTTGTTGAGAATAGTTTATTTTTCAAAAACTGCTGGCTATGTCTTGATATTTTTAGACACGGCTAAAGGTGAAATTGCATGAATCCTCTCTCTAACATTCATGCTACTTAAGAATCTTTTCCCAAGATTTGACTGCATTCATTTCATAAAAGCCCTGTCCTCTTCTCCCCTATATATCTATATTAGCACTCTGCCTTCTACCCTCTTCCATAGGAAACACAAATCCGTCAATTGATCACTTAAGCCTTTCCAGTATGGGTACAACATTTTCTGTAGTTGTACTCCTGAGATTTGTCCTTTATACTTCTAAAGACTAGAACCTAGATAATACATGCTTGCGAATAGTGGAGCTAGCTTGCTTAAACTTTATTTAGGCGTATGCTAATTACTTGTGGCGGGCAAAGGCAGGCAGTGAGGATGTTAAGCTTATCCCAAAATAGTCAATTTTGGAAAAGACACAAGTACAGGCCGGGCGCGGTGGCTCAGACCTGAAATCCCAGCACCTTGGGAGGTCTTCTCGCAGAAGGCCAGAGCGAGACCCCGGGGAAAAGATGCATCCCTGGCGTGATGGCCTGACGATGGCTTCCTGTGTCCCGCAACATGGGGAGTCTGCAGTGTGGCCGGTTTGGAAACTGGCAAGGAGAGCGAAGAGACAACATGCTGGTCTTCCACCCTTCCCTGGATGCCCGTGGGTGCCCGCAGATCTCCGGAAGCAAACAGTCAACATGCTCAGCCTTTCGGGTGCCGGAGAGACGTGAGCAACATGCCCCCTTGCAGAGGGCACAGCAGCGTGGAATCCCAAATCACGCTTCAGTTATCCTGAGGGTGGCTCCTCTGTGGTCGGGGCTGTCGGCCTGGCGCTCCGTTCCGAGGCTCAGCCTGGGGATGTGCGGTCTGTGAACCACGCGGTTGAAAACCCGAAGGCAACACGGGTCCCGGTCTTTTGTCTCTGAGGAAGCCGCCCGTTCCTTGGGCCACGGAATCGGGGCCAATGGGTGCCCCGCCGGCCCGACGCGGCGGCCGTGGGCCTAGCCCTCAGCCCGCGCCGGGCGCTTACCCTTTTCCCGGAGCGCGGGGGTCCCGTTGCTCCCGGAGGCCAAAGACCGTTTATTCTCTCTGCCTTCCTCCCTCTGTCCCTGGCTCCCTCCCGCCCGCCCTCTGTCCCTGCGTCGCTCTGTCTATCCCTCCGTTCCTAACTGCCTCCCTCTCTCTCCCTCCCTCCCTCCCTCCCTCCCTCCCTCCCTCCCTCCCTCCCTCCCAACTTCCCTCCGCCCATCCTTCGGCCCCTCTGGGTCTCCCGTTCGTCTCTCCATCTCTGCCCGCCTTCCCTCCCGCCTGGAACGGTCGGCATCGCCGGCGTGCGCGGGGCCTGGGGTCTGCGTTCAGCCGCCAGGCGCTCCACGGTGGCAGCTGGGAGGCTGCAGGGACACGGGCGGGCGGGCGGGCGGCCGGGCGACGGTGGAGCGGAGGCGCAGAGGAGGCGAGCCGCCGCCGGAGGGATGGCGGGCCCGGACGCTGCGCGGGCCCGGTGTTTCGCGGGAAGGGGGTCTCCACCCAGCCCAGGGGAAGACTCATTTTCCGGGGGTAGGGATTGGGGGGTGGGGGTGGCGAGGGGTCGGTCAGGCCGTGGCGGAAAGGCATGAGAGCTCTGCCCGGGCTGCTCCCAGAGCCTAGGCGGCTGCCCGCGAACCCGCGCGTGCGCAGCAGACGGCCCACCTGCTGGTACCTGGGCCGGCGCTGGGATCCCCGGGATGCCCAGGAAAGAATGGCATCTCTCCGCTCTGTGGAGTGTCTCACCGGGCCTAGACCTGGAAGGCAGGAATCGCAGGCGGGTCGGCCCGGAGGGAAGACACGCCCATCCACGCCGACCCAGGTGTTCCCCGCGAAAGAGAGGCCACCGGCCACCGCCCTGCACCGACCCCGTCCCAGCCCCGCGTCCTTTTAAAGCTCCTCCAGCAGAGCCCGGTATTCTTCCTCGCTGAGGGGTGGTTCCAGCGAGGCGGCCTCTTCCGTGGCCTCCAGCTCCCCAGGGGCCTCCGTTTCTAGGAAAGGCTGCGCCCGCTGCAGAAACTCCGGGCTCGCCAGGAGCTCATCCAGCAGGCGTAGGGGAGTGCAGACGAGCGCTCCGGCTCCCGGAGGAGCCGCGCCTGGGGGGGCGCCCGGATGGCTTGCACCTGCCACTGCCGCGCGCAGGCCTCCGGGGGCGCGGGCTGGGGAGGTGGGGCTTCCCCGGCTTGGGGTTCCCACGCAGCCCCGGCGACCTGGGGACCCTGGCCCCAGCCCCAACACGGACTCCCCTGGGACGCGAGGGGAGGGAAATGCAGGGGGTATTTCAGAATTCAGTCTTCCTCACAGAATCGCAAAGTTCACGTTTCACAACCATAAAGAAACTATTTACGCTAAAAATGAGACTTTTTATGAAGTTGCACTTAGAAAACTTCAATGTCTGAGAAAAAAATATCTCTAACGCACAGGGAAACTGGTGGTTTATCCAATACTCTGAAAATAAAATGGGCTGGGTGAGGGGAATATGAAAATATTATTTCAATTTCATCTCATTTTATTTATTTATGTACTTATTGATTTATTTTTGAGACAGAGTGTCCCTCTGTCCCTCAGGCTGGATTACAGTGTCCTGAGCTCAGCTCACTGCAGCCTCCGCATCCTGGGCTCAAGGCATTCTCCTGCCTCAGCCTCCAGAGTAGCTGGGACTAAATGAGCACGCCACCACGCCAGGCAAATTTTTGTCTTTTTTTTTTAAAGTGTAGAGGAGGTTTCACCATTTGGGCCAGGGTGGTCTTCAACTGCCGACTTCAGGTGATCTGCCCCAACTTGCCTTCCCAAAGTGAAGGGACTATAGGCATGAGCCACTGCGCCCAGACTATGATAGTTTCACACTGAAGCCTGAAGCTGCTCTGCCTTAGGATTTTTCCTGAGTTTTACTTTCTTGTCATGATGAGTTGCTAGTTCATGTTTTCCCTTGTTTCTTTTCGAAAGGCATTACTGATGAGATTATGGCTTTCTCACAAAGAATACCACTTTGGTGAAACTATATTGAAATCAGGAGTACCTTATGTTTCCGATACTTATCAAGCACAATATTTGAACACGGCGTGGTAGGTGAAAGTGTAGGAAGCAGAATTTGGCAATCCCCATATTTTTTCAATTTCGACGGTTTCAGGTTTTTGGTTTCAGCCAAACTGAAGAATGTCCTTATGAGCTGTCAATTCACAGGCCGTTACAGACAATTTTTGAAACTACATCACGGTGTAATTTAAGGAGTACGATTCTAAAGAAATTTGAACAATCTGGTGGTATTGCTAACACCAAACAAGGTTGTTCAGCTCTTTCATCTTTAAAAACAAACAAACAAAAACATGATGTGGAATTCTCTCATTTTACCAAATAGCCGTACGCTCCCTTGAATATGTGACTATGAAACCCAAGTAATTGGAAGAAGAAAAATAAAGGAAACACCTCATCAGTCTCATTAATAGTTTTGTTGAGAAGAGTTTATTTTTCAAAAACTGCTAGCTATGTCTTGATATTTTTAGACACGGCTAAAGCTGAAATTGCATGAATCCTCTCTCTAACATTCATGCTACTAAAGAAACTTTTCCCAAGATTTGACTGCATTCATTTCATAAAAGCCCTGTCCTCTTCTCCCCTATATATCTATATTAGCACTCTGCCTTCTACCCTCTTCCATAGGAAACACAAATCCGTCAATTGATCACTTAAGCCTTTCCAGTTTGGGTACAACATTTTCTGTAGTTGTACTCTTCAGATTTGTCCTTTATACTTCTAAAGACTAGACCCTAGATAATACATGCTTGGGAATAGTGGAGCTAGCTTGCTTAAACTTTATTTAGGCGTATGCTAATTACTTGTGGGGGGCAAAGGCAGGCAGTGAGGATGTTAAGCTTATCCCAAAATAGTCAATTTTGGAAAAGACACAAGTACAGGCCGGGCGTGGTGGCTCAGACCTGTAATCCCAGCACCTTGGGAGGCCGAGGCGGCCGGTCACGAGGTCAGGAGATCGACACCATCCTGGCTAACACGGTGAAACCCCGTCTCTGCTAAACATACACAAATTAGCCGGGCGTGGTGGCAGGCGCTTGTAGTCCCAGCTACTCGGGAGGCTGAGGCAGGAGAAGAGCACGAACCCGGGAGGCGGAGCTGGCAGTGAGCCGAGATTGCGCCACTGCACTCCGGCCTGGGCGGCAGAGTGGGATTCTGCCTCAAAAAAGAAAGAAAAAAAAATCATCATATATATGAATGTGTGTGTGTGTGTGTGTGTGTGTCTGTGTGTGTGTGTGTACTCAGGTACACTCACTTTACTTCTGAGTTATCTCGTCACCACTTAACCAGCACCAATCAGAGACCACATTTTTCTAGGCAGTCTCCAAATGTACATTACAAATAGTAACGTACTTTAAGGATAGTAATGAAGCTCCGGGAAAAATTGCTTGTCTCCACCTCAGCAGACCAACCTGCCTGAGCCAGCTTCTCATTTCCTCTACTCTTCAGAAAGTGCTAGACCTGCAACATCTGACAGAATACAGCTTCCATGACTCCTCAGTGCCATGGAAAAGGAACGAGCTGAGAGCAATCTAAAGACTGGGAGATATTAAGTCTCTTGGATCTTAGTTCTTTTGGTTGCTCGAGCACTTTAATTCCCGAGAGAGCCCTCCCATCTCCATCAGTTCTTCCAGGAACCTGTACCCTCCTTGTGTCTCTAAGATACGCTGGTCTAACTTGTTACATGCCTTTACAAGAAAGTTGGTAAAAATAAAAGGAAAGCTGAACAACGTCACAATATGGAGGTATGAAACAGAATTTCCCCATACTTGGTAAAGTTTAGAAACTTGTGTAATACCCGAAGGCAGATTCTATGTACAATAAGTCCTAGTTTAAGAACAAGAGCTGAGGGTATGAGGAAATAAAACTATATTTTCCGGGAGTATCTCTGGCTTCAGGAAGAAAGAGCACATGTTACTCTCCATTCAATATTAGGGCTGAACTATGGGGTCTTTTCGATCCTTTTTGCTTACGCTCTGCGATTCAGGGGGCACATGGCAAAGGTAAACAGACTGAAACAGCACCGTGGATAGATGTGAGCTGTGCTGGGAAGATTCACGGTGATTCCCTAATAAATCTCAGGTCATTCTTCTGTAACAAAAAATTCCTCTTTTCCATCATCAAGGTAAAGCCGAGTATGTACAAGTAGAGTATGCGATAACTTTGTCACTCGTGACGAACCTAGTCGGTCCGATAATTTAACAAATTCTCCAATGTCTCTGCACTCAGGTTGGATATTCTGAGTGGGTCATCGGTAGAATGAATGAAATCAAGAATACTCTAAAGCAATGTTTGGAAGTCAATTTCAGTGTCTCCGGAAGCACTGGGAAAATCACCATGTGTAACGAACGTGAAGTATCCACAGGCTCTCTCTGTGTCTTTGAAACTGCCCATGTGTTCATTAGAAACGGCGGCTTGAGGAAAGGTGGTTTTGGAATTGGTTTCCCTCTAGTCTTACGTGATGCATCTCTACTATATTGCATTATAATAAAGCAAAGGGTCACTTGCTGACATAAAGCACAGGAGGCAGGAATGGAAGAGTCAACTTAGAGAAAAAAAGTGCTTTTCGGTTTTATTTTCATTTCTGCAGTTTGGAAAACAGTTTAACAGTTTAACAGATTTTGTGGCGGCTCACAAAAATACATATGAGCGTTGAAAATGTACAGAAGAACAACAATTGGGAGACATTTCCGGAAGCTTCAGTTTCTGAAACCCAGACATGAGCCTACAAGCTAAGACACGGCTACACCAGGCTTCAGCGTGAAACCATACAACTCCTGGGAAGGGCTTCCCTCTCTGAACGCAGCTACCTGTCCACAGGATGCTCTAGGCCCAGGCACCTTTATTCTTCCAACTAGAGAGACATAGAAAGATGCCTCCATATCCCATGAAGATGCCCAAGCATTTGGCCAAGGCTCCTATGAAACAGTCTGCTGTCCTCATCCAGGTAAGGGCAACTTCACATTTTCAGACACTAAGGTCGTGGGTAAATCCAGGGTGGACTGAGAGGCGGAAGCTCCAGCAAACACAGTCCTGTGGCTGGAAGATGAATGCAGTACTTATTCCTGCACCAACAGACCCTTGCCTCTGGCCTTGGGCCTAGAGCACGATTTTTTGGTAGTTGCTGTTGGGGAAGAGGCCCTTGGGCTTTAACCTGCGGACAGCCTCCCTTAAATGCTTGGGCTGCAGCGGGGGCGTTTCTCCCCACATCTCACACACGTCCAGGGCCTCTTCCACCACCTCTCCAAGAAAGACCTTGGCGATTCCAGCCATGGCAATGGCGGCGTTCTCAGACACCGAACTGCCGGTGATAGACTTCATCAGACCTGCAATGCGTGCTTTTGGGAAAGCTGACCGGCGACACACTTCGTAGCGGGCCAGCTGCTCCTCAGACATGGCAGACAGCAGGGCTGTCATCCTCTGAGCCTCCTCTGCATCCACAGTGGGCTTCCTCTCCTTCTTTCCTTTGGTATGTCTTTTCCGTCTTTTGGCGGCAGGAGGAGCTGAGGCTGAGGCCTCCTTGTCCCCTTCTGTGAGGTCCATGACATCCTAACTCCTGAGCTCACCTCCCTGATCCCTGGGTTCTTCCAATTTCCCACCTAGGTCCTCAGGGATTCCATCCTTCTTGCTGCCCTTCAGACCTCGGGGCATGGCGAACATCTCAGCAGACACACCTGTTTGCCTGCCCGTCTCCACGGGTGAGATTCAAGTCTGCCCCGTGACAGCAGCTGTAGAGGCAGAAGTTCTGGCTGGGGTGGTTTGATTACGGATCTGCAGCGAGAACCTTTCGAAGATTTTAGCTGCCGTGTTTCTGCTGAGCCACTTTAGCCATAACTGGACACAGCTCCCTGCCTCCCCTTCCCACACACAAACACACACGCTGAATTTTCTCACTTCCACAATGTGAAGAAACTTGTGGATGGAGAGTATATTAGTTTTACATCAATGCAGAATAAATTCTCACAAATTTTGGACACTTAAAACAAACCCCAACTCAGAGGTCAGAAGTTCTACCAGTCCAAGTGACTGCCACCTGCTCAGAGCCACACGAGGGACCTCCGGGATGGGTCTGGCTGTGTGGTCGCTGCCTTCACCTGAGAAGGGTCTGGCTTCGATCTGACTCGAGGTGGTGGCAGAATTCAATGCCTTCGGGTTGTGAGCCCCAGGCCCACTTGTCTGTTCTGCCTGCTGCCGTGAGGACGCTCTCGGCTCCTGCAAGTGTTGCCCAGGTCTGGGCTGTGAGGCTCCCTGGGTCTGCACGGCCAGTGCCGGGGAATCTCCCACAGGGCAATGTCATCTCAGGGAGCTCCAGTCCTCCCTTATAAAGAGCTCGGATGATTGAACTAGACCCAGCCCTTAGCAGCTATTGGCTCAGGATATCCCTAAGGAAATCAGGGATTTGGGCGGGCTCATCAATTCACGCTTCCGCCCACCCCCAAGGGAGGGGCAGACACAGGGCGAGCCTCCGAGGGGCGGGAAATGCAGGGGGTATTTCAGAATTCAGTCTTAATCACAGAATCGCAAAGTTCACGTTTCACAACCATAAAGAAACTATTTACGCTAAAAATGAGACTTTTTAAGAAGTTGCACTTAGAAAACTTCAATGTCTGAGAAAAAAATATGCCTAACGCACAGGGAAACAGGTGGCTTATCCAATACTCTGGAAATAAAATGGGCTGGGTGAGGGGAATATGAAAATATTATTTCAATTTCATCTCATTTTATTTATTTATTTATGTACTTATTGATTTATTTTTGAGACAGAGTCTCCCTCTGTCCCCCAGGCTGGATTACAGTGTCCTGAGCTCAGCTCACTGCAGCCTCCGCATCCTGCGCTCAAGGCATTCTCCTGCCTCAGCCTCCAGAGTAGCTGGGACTAAATGAGCACGCCACCACGCCAGGCAAATTTTTGTCTTTTTTATAAAGTGTAGAGGAGATTTCACCATTTGGGCCAGGGTGGTCTTCAACTGCCAACTTCAGATGATCTGCCCCAACTTGCCTTCCAAAGTGAAGGGACTATAGGCGTGAGCCACTGAGCCCAGACTATGATAGTTTCACACTGAAGCCTGAAGCTGCTCTGCCTTAGGATTTTTCCTGAGTTTTACTTTCTTGTCATGATGAGTTGCTAGTTCATATTTTCCGTTGGATCTTTTCGAAAGGTATTACTGATGACATTATGGCTTTCTCACAAAGAATACCACTTTGGTGAAACTATACTGAAATCAGGAGTACCTTATGTTTCCGATACTTATCAAGCACAATATTTGAACACGGCGTGGTAGGTGAAAGTGTAGGAAGCAGAATTTGGCAAACCCCATTTTTTTTCAATTTCGACGGTTTCAGGTTTTTGGTTTCAGCCAAACTGAAGAATGTCCTAATGAGCTGTCAATTCACAGGCCATTACAGACAATTTTTGAAACTACATCACACTGTAATTTAAGGAGTACGATTCTAAAGAAATTTGAACAATCTGGTGGTATTGCTAACACCAAACAAGGTTGTTCAGCTCTTTCATCTTTAAAAACAAACAAACAAAAACATGATGTGGAATTCTCTCATTTTACCAAACAGCCGTACGCTCCCTTGAATATGTGACTATGAAACCCAAGTAATTGGAAGAAAAAAAATAAAGGAAACACCTCATCAGTCTCATTAATAGTTTTGTTGAGAATAGTTTATTTTTCAAAAACTGCTGGCTATGTCTTGATATTTTTAGACACGGCTAAAGGTGAAATTGCATGAATCCTCTCTCTAACATTCATGCTACTTAAGAATCTTTTCCCAAGATTTGACTGCATTCATTTCATAAAAGCCCTGTCCTCTTCTCCCCTATATATCTATATTAGCACTCTGCCTTCTACCCTCTTCCATAGGAAACACAAATCCGTCAATTGATCACTTAAGCCTTTCCAGTATGGGTACAACATTTTCTGTAGTTGTACTCCTGAGATTTGTCCTTTATACTTCTAAAGACTAGAACCTAGATAATACATGCTTGCGAATAGTGGAGCTAGCTTGCTTAAACTTTATTTAGGCGTATGCTAATTACTTGTGGCGGGCAAAGGCAGGCAGTGAGGATGTTAAGCTTATCCCAAAATAGTCAATTTTGGAAAAGACACAAGTACAGGCCGGGCGCGGTGGCTCAGACCTGAAATCCCAGCACCTTGGGAGGTCTTCTCGCAGAAGGCCAGAGCGAGACCCCGGGGAAAAGATGCATCCCTGGCGTGATGGCCTGACGATGGCTTCCTGTGTCCCGCAACATGGGGAGTCTGCAGTGTGGCCGGTTTGGAAACTGGCAAGGAGAGCGAAGAGACAACATGCTGGTCTTCCACCCTTCCCTGGATGCCCGTGGGTGCCCGCAGATCTCCGGAAGCAAACAGTCAACATGCTCAGCCTTTCGGGTGCCGGAGAGACGTGAGCAACATGCCCCCTTGCAGAGGGCACAGCAGCGTGGAATCCCAAATCACGCTTCAGTTATCCTGAGGGTGGCTCCTCTGTGGTCGGGGCTGTCGGCCTGGCGCTCCGTTCCGAGGCTCAGCCTGGGGATGTGCGGTCTGTGAACCACGCGGTTGAAAACCCGAAGGCAACACGGGTCCCGGTCTTTTGTCTCTGAGGAAGCCGCCCGTTCCTTGGGCCACGGAATCGGGGCCAATGGGTGCCCCGCCGGCCCGACGCGGCGGCCGTGGGCCTAGCCCTCAGCCCGCGCCGGGCGCTTACCCTTTTCCCGGAGCGCGGGGGTCCCGTTGCTCCCGGAGGCCAAAGACCGTTTATTCTCTCTGCCTTCCTCCCTCTGTCCCTGGCTCCCTCCCGCCCGCCCTCTGTCCCTGCGTCGCTCTGTCTATCCCTCCGTTCCTAACTGCCTCCCTCTCTCTCCCTCCCTCCCTCCCTCCCTCCCTCCCTCCCTCCCTCCCTCCCAACTTCCCTCCGCCCATCCTTCGGCCCCTCTGGGTCTCCCGTTCGTCTCTCCATCTCTGCCCGCCTTCCCTCCCGCCTGGAACGGTCGGCATCGCCGGCGTGCGCGGGGCCTGGGGTCTGCGTTCAGCCGCCAGGCGCTCCACGGTGGCAGCTGGGAGGCTGCAGGGACACGGGCGGGCGGGCGGGCGGCCGGGCGACGGTGGAGCGGAGGCGCAGAGGAGGCGAGCCGCCGCCGGAGGGATGGCGGGCCCGGACGCTGCGCGGGCCCGGTGTTTCGCGGGAAGGGGGTCTCCACCCAGCCCAGGGGAAGACTCATTTTCCGGGGGTAGGGATTGGGGGGTGGGGGTGGCGAGGGGTCGGTCAGGCCGTGGCGGAAAGGCATGAGAGCTCTGCCCGGGCTGCTCCCAGAGCCTAGGCGGCTGCCCGCGAACCCGCGCGTGCGCAGCAGACGGCCCACCTGCTGGTACCTGGGCCGGCGCTGGGATCCCCGGGATGCCCAGGAAAGAATGGCATCTCTCCGCTCTGTGGAGTGTCTCACCGGGCCTAGACCTGGAAGGCAGGAATCGCAGGCGGGTCGGCCCGGAGGGAAGACACGCCCATCCACGCCGACCCAGGTGTTCCCCGCGAAAGAGAGGCCACCGGCCACCGCCCTGCACCGACCCCGTCCCAGCCCCGCGTCCTTTTAAAGCTCCTCCAGCAGAGCCCGGTATTCTTCCTCGCTGAGGGGTGGTTCCAGCGAGGCGGCCTCTTCCGTGGCCTCCAGCTCCCCAGGGGCCTCCGTTTCTAGGAAAGGCTGCGCCCGCTGCAGAAACTCCGGGCTCGCCAGGAGCTCATCCAGCAGGCGTAGGGGAGTGCAGACGAGCGCTCCGGCTCCCGGAGGAGCCGCGCCTGGGGGGGCGCCCGGATGGCTTGCACCTGCCACTGCCGCGCGCAGGCCTCCGGGGGCGCGGGCTGGGGAGGTGGGGCTTCCCCGGCTTGGGGTTCCCACGCAGCCCCGGCGACCTGGGGACCCTGGCCCCAGCCCCAACACGGACTCCCCTGGGACGCGAGGGGAGGGAAATGCAGGGGGTATTTCAGAATTCAGTCTTCCTCACAGAATCGCAAAGTTCACGTTTCACAACCATAAAGAAACTATTTACGCTAAAAATGAGACTTTTTATGAAGTTGCACTTAGAAAACTTCAATGTCTGAGAAAAAAATATCTCTAACGCACAGGGAAACTGGTGGTTTATCCAATACTCTGAAAATAAAATGGGCTGGGTGAGGGGAATATGAAAATATTATTTCAATTTCATCTCATTTTATTTATTTATGTACTTATTGATTTATTTTTGAGACAGAGTGTCCCTCTGTCCCTCAGGCTGGATTACAGTGTCCTGAGCTCAGCTCACTGCAGCCTCCGCATCCTGGGCTCAAGGCATTCTCCTGCCTCAGCCTCCAGAGTAGCTGGGACTAAATGAGCACGCCACCACGCCAGGCAAATTTTTGTCTTTTTTTTTTAAAGTGTAGAGGAGGTTTCACCATTTGGGCCAGGGTGGTCTTCAACTGCCGACTTCAGGTGATCTGCCCCAACTTGCCTTCCCAAAGTGAAGGGACTATAGGCATGAGCCACTGCGCCCAGACTATGATAGTTTCACACTGAAGCCTGAAGCTGCTCTGCCTTAGGATTTTTCCTGAGTTTTACTTTCTTGTCATGATGAGTTGCTAGTTCATGTTTTCCCTTGTTTCTTTTCGAAAGGCATTACTGATGAGATTATGGCTTTCTCACAAAGAATACCACTTTGGTGAAACTATATTGAAATCAGGAGTACCTTATGTTTCCGATACTTATCAAGCACAATATTTGAACACGGCGTGGTAGGTGAAAGTGTAGGAAGCAGAATTTGGCAATCCCCATATTTTTTCAATTTCGACGGTTTCAGGTTTTTGGTTTCAGCCAAACTGAAGAATGTCCTTATGAGCTGTCAATTCACAGGCCGTTACAGACAATTTTTGAAACTACATCACGGTGTAATTTAAGGAGTACGATTCTAAAGAAATTTGAACAATCTGGTGGTATTGCTAACACCAAACAAGGTTGTTCAGCTCTTTCATCTTTAAAAACAAACAAACAAAAACATGATGTGGAATTCTCTCATTTTACCAAATAGCCGTACGCTCCCTTGAATATGTGACTATGAAACCCAAGTAATTGGAAGAAGAAAAATAAAGGAAACACCTCATCAGTCTCATTAATAGTTTTGTTGAGAAGAGTTTATTTTTCAAAAACTGCTAGCTATGTCTTGATATTTTTAGACACGGCTAAAGCTGAAATTGCATGAATCCTCTCTCTAACATTCATGCTACTAAAGAAACTTTTCCCAAGATTTGACTGCATTCATTTCATAAAAGCCCTGTCCTCTTCTCCCCTATATATCTATATTAGCACTCTGCCTTCTACCCTCTTCCATAGGAAACACAAATCCGTCAATTGATCACTTAAGCCTTTCCAGTTTGGGTACAACATTTTCTGTAGTTGTACTCTTCAGATTTGTCCTTTATACTTCTAAAGACTAGACCCTAGATAATACATGCTTGGGAATAGTGGAGCTAGCTTGCTTAAACTTTATTTAGGCGTATGCTAATTACTTGTGGGGGGCAAAGGCAGGCAGTGAGGATGTTAAGCTTATCCCAAAATAGTCAATTTTGGAAAAGACACAAGTACAGGCCGGGCGTGGTGGCTCAGACCTGTAATCCCAGCACCTTGGGAGGCCGAGGCGGCCGGTCACGAGGTCAGGAGATCGACACCATCCTGGCTAACACGGTGAAACCCCGTCTCTGCTAAACATACACAAATTAGCCGGGCGTGGTGGCAGGCGCTTGTAGTCCCAGCTACTCGGGAGGCTGAGGCAGGAGAAGAGCACGAACCCGGGAGGCGGAGCTGGCAGTGAGCCGAGATTGCGCCACTGCACTCCGGCCTGGGCGGCAGAGTGGGATTCTGCCTCAAAAAAGAAAGAAAAAAAAATCATCATATATATGAATGTGTGTGTGTGTGTGTGTGTGTGTCTGTGTGTGTGTGTGTACTCAGGTACACTCACTTTACTTCTGAGTTATCTCGTCACCACTTAACCAGCACCAATCAGAGACCACATTTTTCTAGGCAGTCTCCAAATGTACATTACAAATAGTAGCGTACTTTAAGGATAGTAATGAAGCTCCGGGAAAAATTGCTTGTCTCCACCTCAGCAGACCAACCTGCCTGAGCCAGCTTCTCTTTTCCTCTACTCTTCAGAAAGTGCTAGACCTGCAACATCTGACAGAATACAGCTTCCATGACTCCTCAGTGCCATGGAAAAGGAACGAGCTGAGAGCAATCTAAAGACTGGGAGATATTAAGTCTCTTGGATCTTAGTTCTTTTGGTTGCTCGAGCACTTTAATTCCCGAGAGAGCCCTCCCATCTCCATCAGTTCTTCCAGGAACCTGTACCCTCCTTGTGTCTCTAAGATACGCTGGTCTAACTTGTTACATGCCTTTACAAGAAAGTTGGTAAAAATAAAAGGAAAGCTGAACAACGTCACAATATGGAGGTATGAAACAGAATTTCCCCATACTTGGTAAAGTTTAGAAACTTGTGTAATACCCGAAGGCAGATTCTATGTACAATAAGTCCTAGTTTAAGAACAAGAGCTGAGGGTATGAGGAAATAAAACTATATTTTCCGGGAGTATCTCTGGCTTCAGGAAGAAAGAGCACATGTTACTCTCCATTCAATATTAGGGCTGAACTATGGGGTCTTTTCGATCCTTTTTGCTTACGCTCTGCGATTCAGGGGGCACATGGCAAAGGTAAACAGACTGAAACAGCACCGTGGATAGATGTGAGCTGTGCTGGGAAGATTCACGGTGATTCCCTAATAAATCTCAGGTCATTCTTCTGTAACAAAAAATTCCTCTTTTCCATCATCAAGGTAAAGCCGAGTATGTACAAGTAGAGTATGCGATAACTTTGTCACTCGTGACGAACCTAGTCGGTCCGATAATTTAACAAATTCTCCAATGTCTCTGCACTCAGGTTGGATATTCTGAGTGGGTCATCGGTAGAATGAATGAAATCAAGAATACTCTAAAGCAATGTTTGGAAGTCAATTTCAGTGTCTCCGGAAGCACTGGGAAAATCACCATGTGTAACGAACGTGAAGTATCCGCAGGCTCTCTCTGTGTCTTTGAAACTGCCCATGTGTTCATTAGAAACGGCGGCTTGAGGAAAGGTGGTTTTGGAATTGGTTTCCCTCTAGTCTTACGTGATGCATCTCTACTATATTGCATTATAATAAAGCAAAGGGTCACTTGCTGACATAAAGCACAGGAGGCAGGAATGGAAGAGTCAACTTAGAGAAAAAAAGTGCTTTTCGGTTTTATTTTCATTTCTGCAGTTTGGAAAACAGTTTAACAGTTTAACAGATTTTGTGGCGGCTCACAAAAATACATATGAGCGTTGAAAATGTACAGAAGAACAACAATTGGGAGACATTTCCGGAAGCTTCAGTTTCTGAAACCCAGACATGAGCCTACAAGCTAAGACACGGCTACACCAGGCTTCAGCGTGAAACCATACAACTCCTGGGAAGGGCTTCCCTCTCTGAACGCAGCTACCTGTCCACAGGATGCTCTAGGCCCAGGCACCTTTATTCTTCCAACTAGAGAGACATAGAAAGATGCCTCCATATCCCATGAAGATGCCCAAGCATTTGGCCAAGGCTCCTATGAAACAGTCTGCTGTCCTCATCCAGGTAAGGGCAACTTCACATTTTCAGACACTAAGGTCGTGGGTAAATCCAGGGTGGACTGAGAGGCGGAAGCTCCAGCAAACACAGTCCTGTGGCTGGAAGATGAATGCAGTACTTATTCCTGCACCAACAGACCCTTGCCTCTGGCCTTGGGCCTAGAGCACGATTTTTTGGTAGTTGCTGTTGGGGAAGAGGCCCTTGGGCTTTAACCTGCGGACAGCCTCCCTTAAATGCTTGGGCTGCAGCGGGGGCGTTTCTCCCCACATCTCACACACGTCCAGGGCCTCTTCCACCACCTCTCCAAGAAAGACCTTGGCGATTCCAGCCATGGCAATGGCGGCGTTCTCAGACACCGAACTGCCGGTGATAGACTTCATCAGACCTGCAATGCGTGCTTTTGGGAAAGCTGACCGGCGACACACTTCGTAGCGGGCCAGCTGCTCCTCAGACATGGCAGACAGCAGGGCTGTCATCCTCTGAGCCTCCTCTGCATCCACGGTGGGCTTCCTCTCCTTCTTTCCTTTGGTATGTCTTTTCCGTCTTTTGGCGGCAGGAGGAGCTGAGGCTGAGGCCTCCTTGTCCCCTTCTGTGAGGTCCATGACATCCTCACTCCTGAGCTCACCTCCCTGATCCCTGGGTTCTTCCAATTTCCCACCTAGGTCCTCAGGGATTCCATCCTTCTTGCTGCCCTTCAGACCTCGGGGCATGGCGAACATCTCAGCAGACACACCTGTTTGCCTGCCCGTCTCCACGGGTGAGATTCAAGTCTGCCCCGTGACAGCAGCTGTAGAGGCAGAAGTTCTGGCTGGGGTGGTTTGATTACGGATCTGCAGCGAGAACCTTTCGAAGATTTTAGCTGCCGTGTTTCTGCTGAGCCACTTTAGCCATAACTGGACACAGCTCCCTGCCTCCCCTTCCCACACACAAACACACACGCTGAATTTTCTCACTTCCACAATGTGAAGAAACTTGTGGATGGAGAGTATATTAGTTTTACATCAATGCAGAATAAATTCTCACAAATTTTGGACACTTAAAACAAACCCCAGCTCAGAGGTCAGAAGTTCTACCAGTCCAAGTGACTGCCACCTGCTCAGAGCCACACGAGGGACCTCCGGGATGGGTCTGGCTGTGTGGTCGCTGCCTTCAAATGAGAAGGGTCTGGCTTCGATCTGACTCGAGGTGGTGGCAGAATTCAATGCCTTCGGGTTGTGAGCCCCAGGCCCACTTGTCTGTTCTGCCTGCTGCCGTGAGGACGCTCTCGGCTCCTGCAAGTGTTGCCCAGGTCTGGGCTGTGAGGCTCCCTGGGTCTGCACGGCCAGTGCCGGGGAATCTCCCACAGGGCAATGTCATCTCAGGGAGCTCCAGTCCTCCCTTATAAAGAGCTCGGATGATTGAACTAGACCCAGCCCTTAGCAGCTATTGGCTCAGGATATCCCTAAGGAAATCAGGGATTTGGGCGGGCTCATCAATTCACGCTTCCGCCCACCCCCAAGGGAGGGGCAGACACAGGGCGAGCCTCCGAGGGGCGGGAAATGCAGGGGGTATTTCAGAATTCAGTCTTAATCACAGAATCGCAAAGTTCACGTTTCACAACCATAAAGAAACTATTTACGCTAAAAATGAGACTTTTTAAGAAGTTGCACTTAGAAAACTTCAATGTCTGAGAAAAAAATATGCCTAACGCACAGGGAAACAGGTGGCTTATCCAATACTCTGGAAATAAAATGGGCTGGGTGAGGGGAATATGAAAATATTATTTCAATTTCATCTCATTTTATTTATTTATTTATGTACTTATTGATTTATTTTTGAGACAGAGTCTCCCTCTGTCCCCCAGGCTGGATTACAGTGTCCTGAGCTCAGCTCACTGCAGCCTCCGCATCCTGCGCTCAAGGCATTCTCCTGCCTCAGCCTCCAGAGTAGCTGGGACTAAATGAGCACGCCACCACGCCAGGCAAATTTTTGTCTTTTTTATAAAGTGTAGAGGAGATTTCACCATTTGGGCCAGGGTGGTCTTCAACTGCCAACTTCAGATGATCTGCCCCAACTTGCCTTCCAAAGTGAAGGGACTATAGGCGTGAGCCACTGAGCCCAGACTATGATAGTTTCACACTGAAGCCTGAAGCTGCTCTGCCTTAGGATTTTTCCTGAGTTTTACTTTCTTGTCATGATGAGTTGCTAGTTCATATTTTCCGTTGGATCTTTTCGAAAGGTATTACTGATGACATTATGGCTTTCTCACAAAGAATACCACTTTGGTGAAACTATACTGAAATCAGGAGTACCTTATGTTTCCGATACTTATCAAGCACAATATTTGAACACGGCGTGGTAGGTGAAAGTGTAGGAAGCAGAATTTGGCAAACCCCATTTTTTTTCAATTTCGACGGTTTCAGGTTTTTGGTTTCAGCCAAACTGAAGAATGTCCTAATGAGCTGTCAATTCACAGGCCATTACAGACAATTTTTGAAACTACATCACACTGTAATTTAAGGAGTACGATTCTAAAGAAATTTGAACAATCTGGTGGTATTGCTAACACCAAACAAGGTTGTTCAGCTCTTTCATCTTTAAAAACAAACAAACAAAAACATGATGTGGAATTCTCTCATTTTACCAAACAGCCGTACGCTCCCTTGAATATGTGACTATGAAACCCAAGTAATTGGAAGAAAAAAAATAAAGGAAACACCTCATCAGTCTCATTAATAGTTTTGTTGAGAATAGTTTATTTTTCAAAAACTGCTGGCTATGTCTTGATATTTTTAGACACGGCTAAAGGTGAAATTGCATGAATCCTCTCTCTAACATTCATGCTACTTAAGAATCTTTTCCCAAGATTTGACTGCATTCATTTCATAAAAGCCCTGTCCTCTTCTCCCCTATATATCTATATTAGCACTCTGCCTTCTACCCTCTTCCATAGGAAACACAAATCCGTCAATTGATCACTTAAGCCTTTCCAGTATGGGTACAACATTTTCTGTAGTTGTACTCCTGAGATTTGTCCTTTATACTTCTAAAGACTAGAACCTAGATAATACATGCTTGCGAATAGTGGAGCTAGCTTGCTTAAACTTTATTTAGGCGTATGCTAATTACTTGTGGCGGGCAAAGGCAGGCAGTGAGGATGTTAAGCTTATCCCAAAATAGTCAATTTTGGAAAAGACACAAGTACAGGCCGGGCGCGGTGGCTCAGACCTGAAATCCCAGCACCTTGGGAGGTCTTCTCGCAGAAGGCCAGAGCGAGACCCCGGGGAAAAGATGCATCCCTGGCGTGATGGCCTGACGATGGCTTCCTGTGTCCCGCAACATGGGGAGTCTGCAGTGTGGCCGGTTTGGAAACTGGCAAGGAGAGCGAAGAGACAACATGCTGGTCTTCCACCCTTCCCTGGATGCCCGTGGGTGCCCGCAGATCTCCGGAAGCAAACAGTCAACATGCTCAGCCTTTCGGGTGCCGGAGAGACGTGAGCAACATGCCCCCTTGCAGAGGGCACAGCAGCGTGGAATCCCAAATCACGCTTCAGTTATCCTGAGGGTGGCTCCTCTGTGGTCGGGGCTGTCGGCCTGGCGCTCCGTTCCGAGGCTCAGCCTGGGGATGTGCGGTCTGTGAACCACGCGGTTGAAAACCCGAAGGCAACACGGGTCCCGGTCTTTTGTCTCTGAGGAAGCCGCCCGTTCCTTGGGCCACGGAATCGGGGCCAATGGGTGCCCCGCCGGCCCGACGCGGCGGCCGTGGGCCTAGCCCTCAGCCCGCGCCGGGCGCTTACCCTTTTCCCGGAGCGCGGGGGTCCCGTTGCTCCCGGAGGCCAAAGACCGTTTATTCTCTCTGCCTTCCTCCCTCTGTCCCTGGCTCCCTCCCGCCCGCCCTCTGTCCCTGCGTCGCTCTGTCTATCCCTCCGTTCCTAACTGCCTCCCTCTCTCTCCCTCCTTCCCTCCCTCCCTCCCTCCCTCCCTCCCTCCCTCCCTCCCTCCCAACTTCCCTCCGCCCATCCTTCGGCCCCTCTGGGTCTCCCGTTCGTCTCTCCATCTCTGCCCGCCTTCCCTCCCGCCTGGAACGGTCGGCATCGCCGGCGTGCGCGGGGCCTGGGGTCTGCGTTCAGCCGCCAGGCGCTCCACGGTGGCAGCTGGGAGGCTGCAGGGACACGGGCGGGCGGGCGGGCGGCCGGGCGACGGTGGAGCGGAGGCGCAGAGGAGGCGAGCCGCCGCCGGAGGGATGGCGGGCCCGGACGCTGCGCGGGCCCGGTGTTTCGCGGGATGGGGGTCTCCACCCAGCCCAGGGGAAGACTCATTTTCCGGGGGTAGGGATTGGGGGGTGGGGGTGGCGAGGGGTCGGTCAGGCCGTGGCGGAAAGGCATGAGAGCTCTGCCCGGGCTGCTCCCAGAGCCTAGGCGGCTGCCCGCGAACCCGCGCGTGCGCAGCAGACGGCCCACCTGCTGGTACCTGGGCCGGCGCTGGGATCCCCGGGATGCCCAGGAAAGAATGGCATCTCTCCGCTCTGTGGAGTGTCTCACCGGGCCTAGACCTGGAAGGCAGGAATCGCAGGCGGGTCGGCCCGGAGGGAAGACACGCCCATCCACGCCGACCCAGGTGTTCCCCGCGAAAGAGAGGCCACCGGCCACCGCCCTGCACCGACCCCGTCCCAGCCCCGCGTCCTTTTAAAGCTCCTCCAGCAGAGCCCGGTATTCTTCCTCGCTGAGGGGTGGTTCCAGCGAGGCGGCCTCTTCCGTGGCCTCCAGCTCCCCAGGGGCCTCCGTTTCTAGGAAAGGCTGCGCCCGCTGCAGAAACTCCGGGCTCGCCAGGAGCTCATCCAGCAGGCGTAGGGGAGTGCAGACGAGCGCTCCGGCTCCCGGAGGAGCCGCGCCTGGGGGGGCGCCCGGATGGCTTGCACCTGCCACTGCCGCGCGCAGGCCTCCGGGGGCGCGGGCTGGGGAGGTGGGGCTTCCCCGGCTTGGGGTTCCCACGCAGCCCCGGCGACCTGGGGACCCTGGCCCCAGCCCCAACACGGACTCCCCTGGGACGCGAGGGGAGGGAAATGCAGGGGGTATTTCAGAATTCAGTCTTCCTCACAGAATCGCAAAGTTCACGTTTCACAACCATAAAGAAACTATTTACGCTAAAAATGAGACTTTTTATGAAGTTGCACTTAGAAAACTTCAATGTCTGAGAAAAAAATATCTCTAACGCACAGGGAAACTGGTGGTTTATCCAATACTCTGAAAATAAAATGGGCTGGGTGAGGGGAATATGAAAATATTATTTCAATTTCATCTCATTTTATTTATTTATGTACTTATTGATTTATTTTTGAGACAGAGTGTCCCTCTGTCCCTCAGGCTGGATTACAGTGTCCTGAGCTCAGCTCACTGCAGCCTCCGCATCCTGGGCTCAAGGCATTCTCCTGCCTCAGCCTCCAGAGTAGCTGGGACTAAATGAGCACGCCACCACGCCAGGCAAATTTTTGTCTTTTTTTTTTAAAGTGTAGAGGAGGTTTCACCATTTGGGCCAGGGTGGTCTTCAACTGCCGACTTCAGGTGATCTGCCCCAACTTGCCTTCCCAAAGTGAAGGGACTATAGGCATGAGCCACTGCGCCCAGACTATGATAGTTTCACACTGAAGCCTGAAGCTGCTCTGCCTTAGGATTTTTCCTGAGTTTTACTTTCTTGTCATGATGAGTTGCTAGTTCATGTTTTCCCTTGTTTCTTTTCGAAAGGCATTACTGATGAGATTATGGCTTTCTCACAAAGAATACCACTTTGGTGAAACTATATTGAAATCAGGAGTACCTTATGTTTCCGATACTTATCAAGCACAATATTTGAACACGGCGTGGTAGGTGAAAGTGTAGGAAGCAGAATTTGGCAATCCCCATATTTTTTCAATTTCGACGGTTTCAGGTTTTTGGTTTCAGCCAAACTGAAGAATGTCCTTATGAGCTGTCAATTCACAGGCCGTTACAGACAATTTTTGAAACTACATCACGGTGTAATTTAAGGAGTACGATTCTAAAGAAATTTGAACAATCTGGTGGTATTGCTAACACCAAACAAGGTTGTTCAGCTCTTTCATCTTTAAAAACAAACAAACAAAAACATGATGTGGAATTCTCTCATTTTACCAAATAGCCGTACGCTCCCTTGAATATGTGACTATGAAACCCAAGTAATTGGAAGAAGAAAAATAAAGGAAACACCTCATCAGTCTCATTAATAGTTTTGTTGAGAAGAGTTTATTTTTCAAAAACTGCTAGCTATGTCTTGATATTTTTAGACACGGCTAAAGCTGAAATTGCATGAATCCTCTCTCTAACATTCATGCTACTAAATAAACTTTTCCCAAGATTTGACTGCATTCATTTCATAAAAGCCCTGTCCTCTTCTCCCCTATATATCTATATTAGCACTCTGCCTTCTACCCTCTTCCATAGGAAACACAAATCCGTCAATTGATCACTTAAGCCTTTCCAGTTTGGGTACAACATTTTCTGTAGTTGTACTCTTCAGATTTGTCCTTTATACTTCTAAAGACTAGACCCTAGATAATACATGCTTGGGAATAGTGGAGCTAGCTTGCTTAAACTTTATTTAGGCGTATGCTAATTACTTGTGGGGGGCAAAGGCAGGCAGTGAGGATGTTAAGCTTATCCCAAAATAGTCAATTTTGGAAAAGACACAAGTACAGGCCGGGCGTGGTGGCTCAGACCTGTAATCCCAGCACCTTGGGAGGCCGAGGCGGCCGGTCACGAGGTCAGGAGATCGACACCATCCTGGCTAACACGGTGAAACCCCGTCTCTGCTAAACATACACAAATTAGCCGGGCGTGGTGGCAGGCGCTTGTAGTCCCAGCTACTCGGGAGGCTGAGGCAGGAGAAGAGCACGAACCCGGGAGGCGGAGCTGGCAGTGAGCCGAGATTGCGCCACTGCACTCCGGCCTGGGCGGCAGAGTGGGATTCTGCCTCAAAAAAGAAAGAAAAAAAAATCATCATATATATGAATGTGTGTGTGTGTGTGTGTGTGTGTCTGTGTGTGTGTGTGTACTCAGGTACACTCACTTTACTTCTGAGTTATCTCGTCACCACTTAACCAGCACCAATCAGAGACCACATTTTTCTAGGCAGTCTCCAAATGTACATTACAAATAGTAACGTACTTTAAGGATAGTAATGAAGCTCCGGGAAAAATTGCTTGTCTCCACCTCAGCAGACCAACCTGCCTGAGCCAGCTTCTCATTTCCTCTACTCTTCAGAAAGTGCTAGACCTGCAACATCTGACAGAATACAGCTTCCATGACTCCTCAGTGCCATGGAAAAGGAACGAGCTGAGAGCAATCTAAAGACTGGGAGATATTAAGTCTCTTGGATCTTAGTTCTTTTGGTTGCTCGAGCACTTTAATTCCCGAGAGAGCCCTCCCATCTCCATCAGTTCTTCCAGGAACCTGTACCCTCCTTGTGTCTCTAAGATACGCTGGTCTAACTTGTTACATGCCTTTACAAGAAAGTTGGTAAAAATAAAAGGAAAGCTGAACAACGTCACAATATGGAGGTATGAAACAGAATTTCCCCATACTTGGTAAAGTTTAGAAACTTGTGTAATACCCGAAGGCAGATTCTATGTACAATAAGTCCTAGTTTAAGAACAAGAGCTGAGGGTATGAGGAAATAAAACTATATTTTCCGGGAGTATCTCTGGCTTCAGGAAGAAAGAGCACATGTTACTCTCCATTCAATATTAGGGCTGAACTATGGGGTCTTTTCGATCCTTTTTGCTTACGCTCTGCGATTCAGGGGGCACATGGCAAAGGTAAACAGACTGAAACAGCACCGTGGATAGATGTGAGCTGTGCTGGGAAGATTCACGGTGATTCCCTAATAAATCTCAGGTCATTCTTCTGTAACAAAAAATTCCTCTTTTCCATCATCAAGGTAAAGCCGAGTATGTACAAGTAGAGTATGCGATAACTTTGTCACTCGTGACGAACCTAGTCGGTCCGATAATTTAACAAATTCTCCAATGTCTCTGCACTCAGGTTGGATATTCTGAGTGGGTCATCGGTAGAATGAATGAAATCAAGAATACTCTAAAGCAATGTTTGGAAGTCAATTTCAGTGTCTCCGGAAGCACTGGGAAAATCACCATGTGTAACGAACGTGAAGTATCCACAGGCTCTCTCTGTGTCTTTGAAACTGCCCATGTGTTCATTAGAAACGGCGGCTTGAGGAAAGGTGGTTTTGGAATTGGTTTCCCTCTAGTCTTACGTGATGCATCTCTACTATATTGCATTATAATAAAGCAAAGGGTCACTTGCTGACATAAAGCACAGGAGGCAGGAATGGAAGAGTCAACTTAGAGAAAAAAAGTGCTTTTCGGTTTTATTTTCATTTCTGCAGTTTGGAAAACAGTTTAACAGTTTAACAGATTTTGTGGCGGCTCACAAAAATACATATGAGCGTTGAAAATGTACAGAAGAACAACAATTGGGAGACATTTCCGGAAGCTTCAGTTTCTGAAACCCAGACATGAGCCTACAAGCTAAGACACGGCTACACCAGGCTTCAGCGTGAAACCATACAACTCCTGGGAAGGGCTTCCCTCTCTGAACGCAGCTACCTGTCCACAGGATGCTCTAGGCCCAGGCACCTTTATTCTTCCAACTAGAGAGACATAGAAAGATGCCTCCATATCCCATGAAGATGCCCAAGCATTTGGCCAAGGCTCCTATGAAACAGTCTGCTGTCCTCATCCAGGTAAGGGCAACTTCACATTTTCAGACACTAAGGTCGTGGGTAAATCCAGGGTGGACTGAGAGGCGGAAGCTCCAGCAAACACAGTCCTGTGGCTGGAAGATGAATGCAGTACTTATTCCTGCACCAACAGACCCTTGCCTCTGGCCTTGGGCCTAGAGCACGATTTTTTGGTAGTTGCTGTTGGGGAAGAGGCCCTTGGGCTTTAACCTGCGGACAGCCTCCCTTAAATGCTTGGGCTGCAGCGGGGGCGTTTCTCCCCACATCTCACACACGTCCAGGGCCTCTTCCACCACCTCTCCAAGAAAGACCTTGGCGATTCCAGCCATGGCAATGGCGGCGTTCTCAGACACCGAACTGCCGGTGATAGACTTCATCAGACCTGCAATGCGTGCTTTTGGGAAAGCTGACCGGCGACACACTTCGTAGCGGGCCAGCTGCTCCTCAGACATGGCAGACAGCAGGGCTGTCATCCTCTGAGCCTCCTCTGCATCCACAGTGGGCTTCCTCTCCTTCTTTCCTTTGGTATGTCTTTTCCGTCTTTTGGCGGCAGGAGGAGCTGAGGCTGAGGCCTCCTTGTCCCCTTCTGTGAGGTCCATGACATCCTCACTCCTGAGCTCACCTCCCTGATCCCTGGGTTCTTCCAATTTCCCACCTAGGTCCTCAGGGATTCCATCCTTCTTGCTGCCCTTCAGACCTCGGGGCATGGCGAACATCTCAGCAGACACACCTGTTTGCCTGCCCGTCTCCACGGGTGAGATTCAAGTCTGCCCCGTGACAGCAGCTGTAGAGGCAGAAGTTCTGGCTGGGGTGGTTTGATTACGGATCTGCAGCGAGAACCTTTCGAAGATTTTAGCTGCCGTGTTTCTGCTGAGCCACTTTAGCCATAACTGGACACAGCTCCCTGCCTCCCCTTCCCACACACAAACACACACGCTGAATTTTCTCACTTCCACAATGTGAAGAAACTTGTGGATGGAGAGTATATTAGTTTTACATCAATGCAGAATAAATTCTCACAAATTTTGGACACTTAAAACAAACCCCAGCTCAGAGGTCAGAAGTTCTACCAGTCCAAGTGACTGCCACCTGCTCAGAGCCACACGAGGGACCTCCGGGATGGGTCTGGCTGTGTGGTCGCTGCCTTCAAATGAGAAGGGTCTGGCTTCGATCTGACTCGAGGTGGTGGCAGAATTCAATGCCTTCGGGTTGTGAGCCCCAGGCCCACTTGTCTGTTCTGCCTGCTGCCGTGAGGACGCTCTCGGCTCCTGCAAGTGTTGCCCAGGTCTGGGCTGTGAGGCTCCCTGGGTCTGCACGGCCAGTGCCGGGGAATCTCCCACAGGGCAATGTCATCTCAGGGAGCTCCAGTCCTCCCTTATAAAGAGCTCGGATGATTGAACTAGACCCAGCCCTTAGCAGCTATTGGCTCAGGATATCCCTAAGGAAATCAGGGATTTGGGCGGGCTCATCAATTCACGCTTCCGCCCACCCCCAAGGGAGGGGCAGACACAGGGCGAGCCTCCGAGGGGCGGGAAATGCAGGGGGTATTTCAGAATTCAGTCTTAATCACAGAATCGCAAAGTTCACGTTTCACAACCATAAAGAAACTATTTACGCTAAAAATGAGACTTTTTAAGAAGTTGCACTTAGAAAACTTCAATGTCTGAGAAAAAAATATGCCTAACGCACAGGGAAACAGGTGGCTTATCCAATACTCTGGAAATAAAATGGGCTGGGTGAGGGGAATATGAAAATATTATTTCAATTTCATCTCATTTTATTTATTTATTTATGTACTTATTGATTTATTTTTGAGACAGAGTCTCCCTCTGTCCCCCAGGCTGGATTACAGTGTCCTGAGCTCAGCTCACTGCAGCCTCCGCATCCTGCGCTCAAGGCATTCTCCTGCCTCAGCCTCCAGAGTAGCTGGGACTAAATGAGCACGCCACCACGCCAGGCAAATTTTTGTCTTTTTTATAAAGTGTAGAGGAGGTTTCACCATTTGGGCCAGGGTGGTCTTCAACTGCCAACTTCAGATGATCTGCCCCAACTTGCCTTCCAAAGTGAAGGGACTATAGGCGTGAGCCACTGAGCCCAGACTATGATAGTTTCACACTGAAGCCTGAAGCTGCTCTGCCTTAGGATTTTTCCTGAGTTTTACTTTCTTGTCATGATGAGTTGCTAGTTCATATTTTCCGTTGGATCTTTTCGAAAGGTATTACTGATGACATTATGGCTTTCTCACAAAGAATACCACTTTGGTGAAACTATACTGAAATCAGGAGTACCTTATGTTTCCGATACTTATCAAGCACAATATTTGAACACGGCGTGGTAGGTGAAAGTGTAGGAAGCAGAATTTGGCAAACCCCATTTTTTTTCAATTTCGACGGTTTCAGGTTTTTGGTTTCAGCCAAACTGAAGAATGTCCTAATGAGCTGTCAATTCACAGGCCATTACAGACAATTTTTGAAACTACATCACACTGTAATTTAAGGAGTACGATTCTAAAGAAATTTGAACAATCTGGTGGTATTGCTAACACCAAACAAGGTTGTTCAGCTCTTTCATCTTTAAAAACAAACAAACAAAAACATGATGTGGAATTCTCTCATTTTACCAAACAGCCGTACGCTCCCTTGAATATGTGACTATGAAACCCAAGTAATTGGAAGAAAAAAAATAAAGGAAACACCTCATCAGTCTCATTAATAGTTTTGTTGAGAATAGTTTATTTTTCAAAAACTGCTGGCTATGTCTTGATATTTTTAGACACGGCTAAAGGTGAAATTGCATGAATCCTCTCTCTAACATTCATGCTACTTAAGAATCTTTTCCCAAGATTTGACTGCATTCATTTCATAAAAGCCCTGTCCTCTTCTCCCCTATATATCTATATTAGCACTCTGCCTTCTACCCTCTTCCATAGGAAACACAAATCCGTCAATTGATCACTTAAGCCTTTCCAGTATGGGTACAACATTTTCTGTAGTTGTACTCCTGAGATTTGTCCTTTATACTTCTAAAGACTAGAACCTAGATAATACATGCTTGCGAATAGTGGAGCTAGCTTGCTTAAACTTTATTTAGGCGTATGCTAATTACTTGTGGCGGGCAAAGGCAGGCAGTGAGGATGTTAAGCTTATCCCAAAATAGTCAATTTTGGAAAAGACACAAGTACAGGCCGGGCGCGGTGGCTCAGACCTGAAATCCCAGCACCTTGGGAGGTCTTCTCGCAGAAGGCCAGAGCGAGACCCCGGGGAAAAGATGCATCCCTGGCGTGATGGCCTGACGATGGCTTCCTGTGTCCCGCAACATGGGGAGTCTGCAGTGTGGCCGGTTTGGAAACTGGCAAGGAGAGCGAAGAGACAACATGCTGGTCTTCCACCCTTCCCTGGATGCCCGTGGGTGCCCGCAGATCTCCGGAAGCAAACAGTCAACATGCTCAGCCTTTCGGGTGCCGGAGAGACGTGAGCAACATGCCCCCTTGCAGAGGGCACAGCAGCGTGGAATCCCAAATCACGCTTCAGTTATCCTGAGGGTGGCTCCTCTGTGGTCGGGGCTGTCGGCCTGGCGCTCCGTTCCGAGGCTCAGCCTGGGGATGTGCGGTCTGTGAACCACGCGGTTGAAAACCCGAAGGCAACACGGGTCCCGGTCTTTTGTCTCTGAGGAAGCCGCCCGTTCCTTGGGCCACGGAATCGGGGCCAATGGGTGCCCCGCCGGCCCGACGCGGCGGCCGTGGGCCTAGCCCTCAGCCCGCGCCGGGCGCTTACCCTTTTCCCGGAGCGCGGGGGTCCCGTTGCTCCCGGAGGCCAAAGACCGTTTATTCTCTCTGCCTTCCTCCCTCTGTCCCTGGCTCCCTCCCGCCCGCCCTCTGTCCCTGCGTCGCTCTGTCTATCCCTCCGTTCCTAACTGCCTCCCTCTCTCTCCCTCCCTCCCTCCCTCCCTCCCTCCCTCCCTCCCTCCCTCCCAACTTCCCTCCGCCCATCCTTCGGCCCCTCTGGGTCTCCCGTTCGTCTCTCCATCTCTGCCCGCCTTCCCTCCCGCCTGGAACGGTCGGCATCGCCGGCGTGCGCGGGGCCTGGGGTCTGCGTTCAGCCGCCAGGCGCTCCACGGTGGCAGCTGGGAGGCTGCAGGGACACGGGCGGGCGGGCGGGCGGCCGGGCGACGGTGGAGCGGAGGCGCAGAGGAGGCGAGCCGCCGCCGGAGGGATGGCGGGCCCGGACGCTGCGCGGGCCCGGTGTTTCGCGGGAAGGGGGTCTCCACCCAGCCCAGGGGAAGACTCATTTTCCGGGGGTAGGGATTGGGGGGTGGGGGTGGCGAGGGGTCGGTCAGGCCGTGGCGGAAAGGCATGAGAGCTCTGCCCGGGCTGCTCCCAGAGCCTAGGCGGCTGCCCGCGAACCCGCGCGTGCGCAGCAGACGGCCCACCTGCTGGTACCTGGGCCGGCGCTGGGATCCCCGGGATGCCCAGGAAAGAATGGCATCTCTCCGCTCTGTGGAGTGTCTCACCGGGCCTAGACCTGGAAGGCAGGAATCGCAGGCGGGTCGGCCCGGAGGGAAGACACGCCCATCCACGCCGACCCAGGTGTTCCCCGCGAAAGAGAGGCCACCGGCCACCGCCCTGCACCGACCCCGTCCCAGCCCCGCGTCCTTTTAAAGCTCCTCCAGCAGAGCCCGGTATTCTTCCTCGCTGAGGGGTGGTTCCAGCGAGGCGGCCTCTTCCGTGGCCTCCAGCTCCCCAGGGGCCTCCGTTTCTAGGAAAGGCTGCGCCCGCTGCAGAAACTCCGGGCTCGCCAGGAGCTCATCCAGCAGGCGTAGGGGAGTGCAGACGAGCGCTCCGGCTCCCGGAGGAGCCGCGCCTGGGGGGGCGCCCGGATGGCTTGCACCTGCCACTGCCGCGCGCAGGCCTCCGGGGGCGCGGGCTGGGGAGGTGGGGCTTCCCCGGCTTGGGGTTCCCACGCAGCCCCGGCGACCTGGGGACCCTGGCCCCAGCCCCAACACGGACTCCCCTGGGACGCGAGGGGAGGGAAATGCAGGGGGTATTTCAGAATTCAGTCTTCCTCACAGAATCGCAAAGTTCACGTTTCACAACCATAAAGAAACTATTTACGCTAAAAATGAGACTTTTTATGAAGTTGCACTTAGAAAACTTCAATGTCTGAGAAAAAAATATCTCTAACGCACAGGGAAACTGGTGGTTTATCCAATACTCTGAAAATAAAATGGGCTGGGTGAGGGGAATATGAAAATATTATTTCAATTTCATCTCATTTTATTTATTTATGTACTTATTGATTTATTTTTGAGACAGAGTGTCCCTCTGTCCCTCAGGCTGGATTACAGTGTCCTGAGCTCAGCTCACTGCAGCCTCCGCATCCTGGGCTCAAGGCATTCTCCTGCCTCAGCCTCCAGAGTAGCTGGGACTAAATGAGCACGCCACCACGCCAGGCAAATTTTTGTCTTTTTTTTTTAAAGTGTAGAGGAGGTTTCACCATTTGGGCCAGGGTGGTCTTCAACTGCCGACTTCAGGTGATCTGCCCCAACTTGCCTTCCCAAAGTGAAGGGACTATAGGCATGAGCCACTGCGCCCAGACTATGATAGTTTCACACTGAAGCCTGAAGCTGCTCTGCCTTAGGATTTTTCCTGAGTTTTACTTTCTTGTCATGATGAGTTGCTAGTTCATGTTTTCCCTTGTTTCTTTTCGAAAGGCATTACTGATGAGATTATGGCTTTCTCACAAAGAATACCACTTTGGTGAAACTATATTGAAATCAGGAGTACCTTATGTTTCCGATACTTATCAAGCACAATATTTGAACACGGCGTGGTAGGTGAAAGTGTAGGAAGCAGAATTTGGCAATCCCCATATTTTTTCAATTTCGACGGTTTCAGGTTTTTGGTTTCAGCCAAACTGAAGAATGTCCTTATGAGCTGTCAATTCACAGGCCGTTACAGACAATTTTTGAAACTACATCACGGTGTAATTTAAGGAGTACGATTCTAAAGAAATTTGAACAATCTGGTGGTATTGCTAACACCAAACAAGGTTGTTCAGCTCTTTCATCTTTAAAAACAAACAAACAAAAACATGATGTGGAATTCTCTCATTTTACCAAATAGCCGTACGCTCCCTTGAATATGTGACTATGAAACCCAAGTAATTGGAAGAAGAAAAATAAAGGAAACACCTCATCAGTCTCATTAATAGTTTTGTTGAGAAGAGTTTATTTTTCAAAAACTGCTAGCTATGTCTTGATATTTTTAGACACGGCTAAAGCTGAAATTGCATGAATCCTCTCTCTAACATTCATGCTACTAAAGAAACTTTTCCCAAGATTTGACTGCATTCATTTCATAAAAGCCCTGTCCTCTTCTCCCCTATATATCTATATTAGCACTCTGCCTTCTACCCTCTTCCATAGGAAACACAAATCCGTCAATTGATCACTTAAGCCTTTCCAGTTTGGGTACAACATTTTCTGTAGTTGTACTCTTCAGATTTGTCCTTTATACTTCTAAAGACTAGACCCTAGATAATACATGCTTGGGAATAGTGGAGCTAGCTTGCTTAAACTTTATTTAGGCGTATGCTAATTACTTGTGGGGGGCAAAGGCAGGCAGTGAGGATGTTAAGCTTATCCCAAAATAGTCAATTTTGGAAAAGACACAAGTACAGGCCGGGCGTGGTGGCTCAGACCTGTAATCCCAGCACCTTGGGAGGCCGAGGCGGCCGGTCCCGAGGTCAGGAGATCGACACCATCCTGGCTAACACGGTGAAACCCCGTCTCTGCTAAACATACACAAATTAGCCGGGCGTGGTGGCAGGCGCTTGTAGTCCCAGCTACTCGGGAGGCTGAGGCAGGAGAAGAGCACGAACCCGGGAGGCGGAGCTGGCAGTGAGCCGAGATTGCGCCACTGCACTCCGGCCTGGGCGGCAGAGTGGGATTCTGCCTCAAAAAAGAAAGAAAAAAAAATCATCATATATATGAATGTGTGTGTGTGTGTGTGTGTGTCTGTGTGTGTGTGTGTACTCAGGTACACTCACTTTACTTCTGAGTTATCTCGTCACCACTTAACCAGCACCAATCAGAGACCACATTTTTCTAGGCAGTCTCCAAATGTACATTACAAATAGTAGCGTACTTTAAGGATAGTAATGAAGCTCCGGGAAAAATTGCTTGTCTCCACCTCAGCAGACCAACCTGCCTGAGCCAGCTTCTCTTTTCCTCTACTCTTCAGAAAGTGCTAGACCTGCAACATCTGACAGAATACAGCTTCCATGACTCCTCAGTGCCATGGAAAAGGAACGAGCTGAGAGCAATCTAAAGACTGGGAGATATTAAGTCTCTTGGATCTTAGTTCTTTTGGTTGCTCGAGCACTTTAATTCCCGAGAGAGCCCTCCCATCTCCATCAGTTCTTCCAGGAACCTGTACCCTCCTTGTGTCTCTAAGATACGCTGGTCTAACTTGTTACATGCCTTTACAAGAAAGTTGGTAAAAATAAAAGGAAAGCTGAACAACGTCACAATATGGAGGTATGAAACAGAATTTCCCCATACTTGGTAAAGTTTAGAAACTTGTGTAATACCCGAAGGCAGATTCTATGTACAATAAGTCCTAGTTTAAGAACAAGAGCTGAGGGTATGAGGAAATAAAACTATATTTTCCGGGAGTATCTCTGGCTTCAGGAAGAAAGAGCACATGTTACTCTCCATTCAATATTAGGGCTGAACTATGGGGTCTTTTCGATCCTTTTTGCTTACGCTCTGCGATTCAGGGGGCACATGGCAAAGGTAAACAGACTGAAACAGCACCGTGGATAGATGTGAGCTGTGCTGGGAAGATTCACGGTGATTCCCTAATAAATCTCAGGTCATTCTTCTGTAACAAAAAATTCCTCTTTTCCATCATCAAGGTAAAGCCGAGTATGTACAAGTAGAGTATGCGATAACTTTGTCACTCGTGACGAACCTAGTCGGTCCGATAATTTAACAAATTCTCCAATGTCTCTGCACTCAGGTTGGATATTCTGAGTGGGTCATCGGTAGAATGAATGAAATCAAGAATACTCTAAAGCAATGTTTGGAAGTCAATTTCAGTGTCTCCGGAAGCACTGGGAAAATCACCATGTGTAACGAACGTGAAGTATCCGCAGGCTCTCTCTGTGTCTTTGAAACTGCCCATGTGTTCATTAGAAACGGCGGCTTGAGGAAAGGTGGTTTTGGAATTGGTTTCCCTCTAGTCTTACGTGATGCATCTCTACTATATTGCATTATAATAAAGCAAAGGGTCACTTGCTGACATAAAGCACAGGAGGCAGGAATGGAAGAGTCAACTTAGAGAAAAAAAGTGCTTTTCGGTTTTATTTTCATTTCTGCAGTTTGGAAAACAGTTTAACAGTTTAACAGATTTTGTGGCGGCTCACAAAAATACATATGAGCGTTGAAAATGTACAGAAGAACAACAATTGGGAGACATTTCCGGAAGCTTCAGTTTCTGAAACCCAGACATGAGCCTACAAGCTAAGACACGGCTACACCAGGCTTCAGCGTGAAACCATACAACTCCTGGGAAGGGCTTCCCTCTCTGAACGCAGCTACCTGTCCACAGGATGCTCTAGGCCCAGGCACCTTTATTCTTCCAACTAGAGAGACATAGAAAGATGCCTCCATATCCCATGAAGATGCCCAAGCATTTGGCCAAGGCTCCTATGAAACAGTCTGCTGTCCTCATCCAGGTAAGGGCAACTTCACATTTTCAGACACTAAGGTCGTGGGTAAATCCAGGGTGGACTGAGAGGCGGAAGCTCCAGCAAACACAGTCCTGTGGCTGGAAGATGAATGCAGTACTTATTCCTGCACCAACAGACCCTTGCCTCTGGCCTTGGGCCTAGAGCACGATTTTTTGGTAGTTGCTGTTGGGGAAGAGGCCCTTGGGCTTTAACCTGCGGACAGCCTCCCTTAAATGCTTGGGCTGCAGCGGGGGCGTTTCTCCCCACATCTCACACACGTCCAGGGCCTCTTCCACCACCTCTCCAAGAAAGACCTTGGCGATTCCAGCCATGGCAATGGCGGCGTTCTCAGACACCGAACTGCCGGTGATAGACTTCATCAGACCTGCAATGCGTGCTTTTGGGAAAGCTGACCGGCGACACACTTCGTAGCGGGCCAGCTGCTCCTCAGACATGGCAGACAGCAGGGCTGTCATCCTCTGAGCCTCCTCTGCATCCACGGTGGGCTTCCTCTCCTTCTTTCCTTTGGTATGTCTTTTCCGTCTTTTGGCGGCAGGAGGAGCTGAGGCTGAGGCCTCCTTGTCCCCTTCTGTGAGGTCCATGACATCCTCACTCCTGAGCTCACCTCCCTGATCCCTGGGTTCTTCCAATTTCCCACCTAGGTCCTCAGGGATTCCATCCTTCTTGCTGCCCTTCAGACCTCGGGGCATGGCGAACATCTCAGCAGACACACCTGTTTGCCTGCCCGTCTCCACGGGTGAGATTCAAGTCTGCCCCGTGACAGCAGCTGTAGAGGCAGAAGTTCTGGCTGGGGTGGTTTGATTACGGATCTGCAGCGAGAACCTTTCGAAGATTTTAGCTGCCGTGTTTCTGCTGAGCCACTTTAGCCATAACTGGACACAGCTCCCTGCCTCCCCTTCCCACACACAAACACACACGCTGAATTTTCTCACTTCCACAATGTGAAGAAACTTGTGGATGGAGAGTATATTAGTTTTACATCAATGCAGAATAAATTCTCACAAATTTTGGACACTTAAAACAAACCCCAGCTCAGAGGTCAGAAGTTCTACCAGTCCAAGTGACTGCCACCTGCTCAGAGCCACACGAGGGACCTCCGGGATGGGTCTGGCTGTGTGGTCGCTGCCTTCAAATGAGAAGGGTCTGGCTTCGATCTGACTCGAGGTGGTGGCAGAATTCAATGCCTTCGGGTTGTGAGCCCCAGGCCCACTTGTCTGTTCTGCCTGCTGCCGTGAGGACGCTCTCGGCTCCTGCAAGTGTTGCCCAGGTCTGGGCTGTGAGGCTCCCTGGGTCTGCACGGCCAGTGCCGGGGAATCTCCCACAGGGCAATGTCATCTCAGGGAGCTCCAGTCCTCCCTTATAAAGAGCTCGGATGATTGAACTAGACCCAGCCCTTAGCAGCTATTGGCTCAGGATATCCCTAAGGAAATCAGGGATTTGGGCGGGCTCATCAATTCACGCTTCCGCCCACCCCCAAGGGAGGGGCAGACACAGGGCGAGCCTCCGAGGGGCGGGAAATGCAGGGGGTATTTCAGAATTCAGTCTTAATCACAGAATCGCAAAGTTCACGTTTCACAACCATAAAGAAACTATTTACGCTAAAAATGAGACTTTTTAAGAAGTTGCACTTAGAAAACTTCAATGTCTGAGAAAAAAATATGCCTAACGCACAGGGAAACAGGTGGCTTATCCAATACTCTGGAAATAAAATGGGCTGGGTGAGGGGAATATGAAAATATTATTTCAATTTCATCTCATTTTATTTATTTATTTATGTACTTATTGATTTATTTTTGAGACAGAGTCTCCCTCTGTCCCCCAGGCTGGATTACAGTGTCCTGAGCTCAGCTCACTGCAGCCTCCGCATCCTGCGCTCAAGGCATTCTCCTGCCTCAGCCTCCAGAGTAGCTGGGACTAAATGAGCACGCCACCACGCCAGGCAAATTTTTGTCTTTTTTATAAAGTGTAGAGGAGGTTTCACCATTTGGGCCAGGGTGGTCTTCAACTGCCAACTTCAGATGATCTGCCCCAACTTGCCTTCCAAAGTGAAGGGACTATAGGCGTGAGCCACTGAGCCCAGACTATGATAGTTTCACACTGAAGCCTGAAGCTGCTCTGCCTTAGGATTTTTCCTGAGTTTTACTTTCTTGTCATGATGAGTTGCTAGTTCATATTTTCCGTTGGATCTTTTCGAAAGGTATTACTGATGACATTATGGCTTTCTCACAAAGAATACCACTTTGGTGAAACTATACTGAAATCAGGAGTACCTTATGTTTCCGATACTTATCAAGCACAATATTTGAACACGGCGTGGTAGGTGAAAGTGTAGGAAGCAGAATTTGGCAAACCCCATTTTTTTTCAATTTCGACGGTTTCAGGTTTTTGGTTTCAGCCAAACTGAAGAATGTCCTAATGAGCTGTCAATTCACAGGCCATTACAGACAATTTTTGAAACTACATCACACTGTAATTTAAGGAGTACGATTCTAAAGAAATTTGAACAATCTGGTGGTATTGCTAACACCAAACAAGGTTGTTCAGCTCTTTCATCTTTAAAAACAAACAAACAAAAACATGATGTGGAATTCTCTCATTTTACCAAACAGCCGTACGCTCCCTTGAATATGTGACTATGAAACCCAAGTAATTGGAAGAAAAAAAATAAAGGAAACACCTCATCAGTCTCATTAATAGTTTTGTTGAGAATAGTTTATTTTTCAAAAACTGCTGGCTATGTCTTGATATTTTTAGACACGGCTAAAGGTGAAATTGCATGAATCCTCTCTCTAACATTCATGCTACTTAAGAATCTTTTCCCAAGATTTGACTGCATTCATTTCATAAAAGCCCTGTCCTCTTCTCCCCTATATATCTATATTAGCACTCTGCCTTCTACCCTCTTCCATAGGAAACACAAATCCGTCAATTGATCACTTAAGCCTTTCCAGTATGGGTACAACATTTTCTGTAGTTGTACTCCTGAGATTTGTCCTTTATACTTCTAAAGACTAGAACCTAGATAATACATGCTTGCGAATAGTGGAGCTAGCTTGCTTAAACTTTATTTAGGCGTATGCTAATTACTTGTGGCGGGCAAAGGCAGGCAGTGAGGATGTTAAGCTTATCCCAAAATAGTCAATTTTGGAAAAGACACAAGTACAGGCCGGGCGCGGTGGCTCAGACCTGAAATCCCAGCACCTTGGGAGGTCTTCTCGCAGAAGGCCAGAGCGAGACCCCGGGGAAAAGATGCATCCCTGGCGTGATGGCCTGACGATGGCTTCCTGTGTCCCGCAACATGGGGAGTCTGCAGTGTGGCCGGTTTGGAAACTGGCAAGGAGAGCGAAGAGACAACATGCTGGTCTTCCACCCTTCCCTGGATGCCCGTGGGTGCCCGCAGATCTCCGGAAGCAAACAGTCAACATGCTCAGCCTTTCGGGTGCCGGAGAGACGTGAGCAACATGCCCCCTTGCAGAGGGCACAGCAGCGTGGAATCCCAAATCACGCTTCAGTTATCCTGAGGGTGGCTCCTCTGTGGTCGGGGCTGTCGGCCTGGCGCTCCGTTCCGAGGCTCAGCCTGGGGATGTGCGGTCTGTGAACCACGCGGTTGAAAACCCGAAGGCAACACGGGTCCCGGTCTTTTGTCTCTGAGGAAGCCGCCCGTTCCTTGGGCCACGGAATCGGGGCCAATGGGTGCCCCGCCGGCCCGACGCGGCGGCCGTGGGCCTAGCCCTCAGCCCGCGCCGGGCGCTTACCCTTTTCCCGGAGCGCGGGGGTCCCGTTGCTCCCGGAGGCCAAAGACCGTTTATTCTCTCTGCCTTCCTCCCTCTGTCCCTGGCTCCCTCCCGCCCGCCCTCTGTCCCTGCGTCGCTCTGTCTATCCCTCCGTTCCTAACTGCCTCCCTCTCTCTCCCTCCCTCCCTCCCTCCCTCCCTCCCTCCCTCCCTCCCTCCCTCCCAACTTCCCTCCGCCCATCCTTCGGCCCCTCTGGGTCTCCCGTTCGTCTCTCCATCTCTGCCCGCCTTCCCTCCCGCCTGGAACGGTCGGCATCGCCGGCGTGCGCGGGGCCTGGGGTCTGCGTTCAGCCGCCAGGCGCTCCACGGTGGCAGCTGGGAGGCTGCAGGGACACGGGCGGGCGGGCGGGCGGCCGGGCGACGGTGGAGCGGAGGCGCAGAGGAGGCGAGCCGCCGCCGGAGGGATGGCGGGCCCGGACGCTGCGCGGGCCCGGTGTTTCGCGGGAAGGGGGTCTCCACCCAGCCCAGGGGAAGACTCATTTTCCGGGGGTAGGGATTGGGGGGTGGGGGTGGCGAGGGGTCGGTCAGGCCGTGGCGGAAAGGCATGAGAGCTCTGCCCGGGCTGCTCCCAGAGCCTAGGCGGCTGCCCGCGAACCCGCGCGTGCGCAGCAGACGGCCCACCTGCTGGTACCTGGGCCGGCGCTGGGATCCCCGGGATGCCCAGGAAAGAATGGCATCTCTCCGCTCTGTGGAGTGTCTCACCGGGCCTAGACCTGGAAGGCAGGAATCGCAGGCGGGTCGGCCCGGAGGGAAGACACGCCCATCCACGCCGACCCAGGTGTTCCCCGCGAAAGAGAGGCCACCGGCCACCGCCCTGCACCGACCCCGTCCCAGCCCCGCGTCCTTTTAAAGCTCCTCCAGCAGAGCCCGGTATTCTTCCTCGCTGAGGGGTGGTTCCAGCGAGGCGGCCTCTTCCGTGGCCTCCAGCTCCCCAGGGGCCTCCGTTTCTAGGAAAGGCTGCGCCCGCTGCAGAAACTCCGGGCTCGCCAGGAGCTCATCCAGCAGGCGTAGGGGAGTGCAGACGAGCGCTCCGGCTCCCGGAGGAGCCGCGCCTGGGGGGGCGCCCGGATGGCTTGCACCTGCCACTGCCGCGCGCAGGCCTCCGGGGGCGCGGGCTGGGGAGGTGGGGCTTCCCCGGCTTGGGGTTCCCACGCAGCCCCGGCGACCTGGGGACCCTGGCCCCAGCCCCAACACGGACTCCCCTGGGACGCGAGGGGAGGGAAATGCAGGGGGTATTTCAGAATTCAGTCTTCCTCACAGAATCGCAAAGTTCACGTTTCACAACCATAAAGAAACTATTTACGCTAAAAATGAGACTTTTTATGAAGTTGCACTTAGAAAACTTCAATGTCTGAGAAAAAAATATCTCTAACGCACAGGGAAACTGGTGGTTTATCCAATACTCTGAAAATAAAATGGGCTGGGTGAGGGGAATATGAAAATATTATTTCAATTTCATCTCATTTTATTTATTTATGTACTTATTGATTTATTTTTGAGACAGAGTGTCCCTCTGTCCCTCAGGCTGGATTACAGTGTCCTGAGCTCAGCTCACTGCAGCCTCCGCATCCTGGGCTCAAGGCATTCTCCTGCCTCAGCCTCCAGAGTAGCTGGGACTAAATGAGCACGCCACCACGCCAGGCAAATTTTTGTCTTTTTTTTTTAAAGTGTAGAGGAGGTTTCACCATTTGGGCCAGGGTGGTCTTCAACTGCCGACTTCAGGTGATCTGCCCCAACTTGCCTTCCCAAAGTGAAGGGACTATAGGCATGAGCCACTGCGCCCAGACTATGATAGTTTCACACTGAAGCCTGAAGCTGCTCTGCCTTAGGATTTTTCCTGAGTTTTACTTTCTTGTCATGATGAGTTGCTAGTTCATGTTTTCCCTTGTTTCTTTTCGAAAGGCATTACTGATGAGATTATGGCTTTCTCACAAAGAATACCACTTTGGTGAAACTATATTGAAATCAGGAGTACCTTATGTTTCCGATACTTATCAAGCACAATATTTGAACACGGCGTGGTAGGTGAAAGTGTAGGAAGCAGAATTTGGCAATCCCCATATTTTTTCAATTTCGACGGTTTCAGGTTTTTGGTTTCAGCCAAACTGAAGAATGTCCTTATGAGCTGTCAATTCACAGGCCGTTACAGACAATTTTTGAAACTACATCACGGTGTAATTTAAGGAGTACGATTCTAAAGAAATTTGAACAATCTGGTGGTATTGCTAACACCAAACAAGGTTGTTCAGCTCTTTCATCTTTAAAAACAAACAAACAAAAACATGATGTGGAATTCTCTCATTTTACCAAATAGCCGTACGCTCCCTTGAATATGTGACTATGAAACCCAAGTAATTGGAAGAAGAAAAATAAAGGAAACACCTCATCAGTCTCATTAATAGTTTTGTTGAGAAGAGTTTATTTTTCAAAAACTGCTAGCTATGTCTTGATATTTTTAGACACGGCTAAAGCTGAAATTGCATGAATCCTCTCTCTAACATTCATGCTACTAAAGAAACTTTTCCCAAGATTTGACTGCATTCATTTCATAAAAGCCCTGTCCTCTTCTCCCCTATATATCTATATTAGCACTCTGCCTTCTACCCTCTTCCATAGGAAACACAAATCCGTCAATTGATCACTTAAGCCTTTCCAGTTTGGGTACAACATTTTCTGTAGTTGTACTCTTCAGATTTGTCCTTTATACTTCTAAAGACTAGACCCTAGATAATACATGCTTGGGAATAGTGGAGCTAGCTTGCTTAAACTTTATTTAGGCGTATGCTAATTACTTGTGGGGGGCAAAGGCAGGCAGTGAGGATGTTAAGCTTATCCCAAAATAGTCAATTTTGGAAAAGACACAAGTACAGGCCGGGCGTGGTGGCTCAGACCTGTAATCCCAGCACCTTGGGAGGCCGAGGCGGCCGGTCCCGAGGTCAGGAGATCGACACCATCCTGGCTAACACGGTGAAACCCCGTCTCTGCTAAACATACACAAATTAGCCGGGCGTGGTGGCAGGCGCTTGTAGTCCCAGCTACTCGGGAGGCTGAGGCAGGAGAAGAGCACGAACCCGGGAGGCGGAGCTGGCAGTGAGCCGAGATTGCGCCACTGCACTCCGGCCTGGGCGGCAGAGTGGGATTCTGCCTCAAAAAAGAAAGAAAAAAAAATCATCATATATATGAATGTGTGTGTGTGTGTGTGTGTGTGTCTGTGTGTGTGTGTGTACTCAGGTACACTCACTTTACTTCTGAGTTATCTCGTCACCACTTAACCAGCACCAATCAGAGACCACATTTTTCTAGGCAGTCTCCAAATGTACATTACAAATAGTAGCGTACTTTAAGGATAGTAATGAAGCTCCGGGAAAAATTGCTTGTCTCCACCTCAGCAGACCAACCTGCCTGAGCCAGCTTCTCTTTTCCTCTACTCTTCAGAAAGTGCTAGACCTGCAACATCTGACAGAATACAGCTTCCATGACTCCTCAGTGCCATGGAAAAGGAACGAGCTGAGAGCAATCTAAAGACTGGGAGATATTAAGTCTCTTGGATCTTAGTTCTTTTGGTTGCTCGAGCACTTTAATTCCCGAGAGAGCCCTCCCATCTCCATCAGTTCTTCCAGGAACCTGTACCCTCCTTGTGTCTCTAAGATACGCTGGTCTAACTTGTTACATGCCTTTACAAGAAAGTTGGTAAAAATAAAAGGAAAGCTGAACAACGTCACAATATGGAGGTATGAAACAGAATTTCCCCATACTTGGTAAAGTTTAGAAACTTGTGTAATACCCGAAGGCAGATTCTATGTACAATAAGTCCTAGTTTAAGAACAAGAGCTGAGGGTATGAGGAAATAAAACTATATTTTCCGGGAGTATCTCTGGCTTCAGGAAGAAAGAGCACATGTTACTCTCCATTCAATATTAGGGCTGAACTATGGGGTCTTTTCGATCCTTTTTGCTTACGCTCTGCGATTCAGGGGGCACATGGCAAAGGTAAACAGACTGAAACAGCACCGTGGATAGATGTGAGCTGTGCTGGGAAGATTCACGGTGATTCCCTAATAAATCTCAGGTCATTCTTCTGTAACAAAAAATTCCTCTTTTCCATCATCAAGGTAAAGCCGAGTATGTACAAGTAGAGTATGCGATAACTTTGTCACTCGTGACGAACCTAGTCGGTCCGATAATTTAACAAATTCTCCAATGTCTCTGCACTCAGGTTGGATATTCTGAGTGGGTCATCGGTAGAATGAATGAAATCAAGAATACTCTAAAGCAATGTTTGGAAGTCAATTTCAGTGTCTCCGGAAGCACTGGGAAAATCACCATGTGTAACGAACGTGAAGTATCCGCAGGCTCTCTCTGTGTCTTTGAAACTGCCCATGTGTTCATTAGAAACGGCGGCTTGAGGAAAGGTGGTTTTGGAATTGGTTTCCCTCTAGTCTTACGTGATGCATCTCTACTATATTGCATTATAATAAAGCAAAGGGTCACTTGCTGACATAAAGCACAGGAGGCAGGAATGGAAGAGTCAACTTAGAGAAAAAAAGTGCTTTTCGGTTTTATTTTCATTTCTGCAGTTTGGAAAACAGTTTAACAGTTTAACAGATTTTGTGGCGGCTCACAAAAATACATATGAGCGTTGAAAATGTACAGAAGAACAACAATTGGGAGACATTTCCGGAAGCTTCAGTTTCTGAAACCCAGACATGAGCCTACAAGCTAAGACACGGCTACACCAGGCTTCAGCGTGAAACCATACAACTCCTGGGAAGGGCTTCCCTCTCTGAACGCAGCTACCTGTCCACAGGATGCTCTAGGCCCAGGCACCTTTATTCTTCCAACTAGAGAGACATAGAAAGATGCCTCCATATCCCATGAAGATGCCCAAGCATTTGGCCAAGGCTCCTATGAAACAGTCTGCTGTCCTCATCCAGGTAAGGGCAACTTCACATTTTCAGACACTAAGGTCGTGGGTAAATCCAGGGTGGACTGAGAGGCGGAAGCTCCAGCAAACACAGTCCTGTGGCTGGAAGATGAATGCAGTACTTATTCCTGCACCAACAGACCCTTGCCTCTGGCCTTGGGCCTAGAGCACGATTTTTTGGTAGTTGCTGTTGGGGAAGAGGCCCTTGGGCTTTAACCTGCGGACAGCCTCCCTTAAATGCTTGGGCTGCAGCGGGGGCGTTTCTCCCCACATCTCACACACGTCCAGGGCCTCTTCCACCACCTCTCCAAGAAAGACCTTGGCGATTCCAGCCATGGCAATGGCGGCGTTCTCAGACACCGAACTGCCGGTGATAGACTTCATCAGACCTGCAATGCGTGCTTTTGGGAAAGCTGACCGGCGACACACTTCGTAGCGGGCCAGCTGCTCCTCAGACATGGCAGACAGCAGGGCTGTCATCCTCTGAGCCTCCTCTGCATCCACGGTGGGCTTCCTCTCCTTCTTTCCTTTGGTATGTCTTTTCCGTCTTTTGGCGGCAGGAGGAGCTGAGGCTGAGGCCTCCTTGTCCCCTTCTGTGAGGTCCATGACATCCTCACTCCTGAGCTCACCTCCCTGATCCCTGGGTTCTTCCAATTTCCCACCTAGGTCCTCAGGGATTCCATCCTTCTTGCTGCCCTTCAGACCTCGGGGCATGGCGAACATCTCAGCAGACACACCTGTTTGCCTGCCCGTCTCCACGGGTGAGATTCAAGTCTGCCCCGTGACAGCAGCTGTAGAGGCAGAAGTTCTGGCTGGGGTGGTTTGATTACGGATCTGCAGCGAGAACCTTTCGAAGATTTTAGCTGCCGTGTTTCTGCTGAGCCACTTTAGCCATAACTGGACACAGCTCCCTGCCTCCCCTTCCCACACACAAACACACACGCTGAATTTTCTCACTTCCACAATGTGAAGAAACTTGTGGATGGAGAGTATATTAGTTTTACATCAATGCAGAATAAATTCTCACAAATTTTGGACACTTAAAACAAACCCCAGCTCAGAGGTCAGAAGTTCTACCAGTCCAAGTGACTGCCACCTGCTCAGAGCCACACGAGGGACCTCCGGGATGGGTCTGGCTGTGTGGTCGCTGCCTTCAAATGAGAAGGGTCTGGCTTCGATCTGACTCGAGGTGGTGGCAGAATTCAATGCCTTCGGGTTGTGAGCCCCAGGCCCACTTGTCTGTTCTGCCTGCTGCCGTGAGGACGCTCTCGGCTCCTGCAAGTGTTGCCCAGGTCTGGGCTGTGAGGCTCCCTGGGTCTGCACGGCCAGTGCCGGGGAATCTCCCACAGGGCAATGTCATCTCAGGGAGCTCCAGTCCTCCCTTATAAAGAGCTCGGATGATTGAACTAGACCCAGCCCTTAGCAGCTATTGGCTCAGGATATCCCTAAGGAAATCAGGGATTTGGGCGGGCTCATCAATTCACGCTTCCGCCCACCCCCAAGGGAGGGGCAGACACAGGGCGAGCCTCCGAGGGGCGGGAAATGCAGGGGGTATTTCAGAATTCAGTCTTAATCACAGAATCGCAAAGTTCACGTTTCACAACCATAAAGAAACTATTTACGCTAAAAATGAGACTTTTTAAGAAGTTGCACTTAGAAAACTTCAATGTCTGAGAAAAAAATATGCCTAACGCACAGGGAAACAGGTGGCTTATCCAATACTCTGGAAATAAAATGGGCTGGGTGAGGGGAATATGAAAATATTATTTCAATTTCATCTCATTTTATTTATTTATTTATGTACTTATTGATTTATTTTTGAGACAGAGTCTCCCTCTGTCCCCCAGGCTGGATTACAGTGTCCTGAGCTCAGCTCACTGCAGCCTCCGCATCCTGCGCTCAAGGCATTCTCCTGCCTCAGCCTCCAGAGTAGCTGGGACTAAATGAGCACGCCACCACGCCAGGCAAATTTTTGTCTTTTTTATAAAGTGTAGAGGAGGTTTCACCATTTGGGCCAGGGTGGTCTTCAACTGCCAACTTCAGATGATCTGCCCCAACTTGCCTTCCAAAGTGAAGGGACTATAGGCGTGAGCCACTGAGCCCAGACTATGATAGTTTCACACTGAAGCCTGAAGCTGCTCTGCCTTAGGATTTTTCCTGAGTTTTACTTTCTTGTCATGATGAGTTGCTAGTTCATATTTTCCGTTGGATCTTTTCGAAAGGTATTACTGATGACATTATGGCTTTCTCACAAAGAATACCACTTTGGTGAAACTATACTGAAATCAGGAGTACCTTATGTTTCCGATACTTATCAAGCACAATATTTGAACACGGCGTGGTAGGTGAAAGTGTAGGAAGCAGAATTTGGCAAACCCCATTTTTTTTCAATTTCGACGGTTTCAGGTTTTTGGTTTCAGCCAAACTGAAGAATGTCCTAATGAGCTGTCAATTCACAGGCCATTACAGACAATTTTTGAAACTACATCACACTGTAATTTAAGGAGTACGATTCTAAAGAAATTTGAACAATCTGGTGGTATTGCTAACACCAAACAAGGTTGTTCAGCTCTTTCATCTTTAAAAACAAACAAACAAAAACATGATGTGGAATTCTCTCATTTTACCAAACAGCCGTACGCTCCCTTGAATATGTGACTATGAAACCCAAGTAATTGGAAGAAAAAAAATAAAGGAAACACCTCATCAGTCTCATTAATAGTTTTGTTGAGAATAGTTTATTTTTCAAAAACTGCTGGCTATGTCTTGATATTTTTAGACACGGCTAAAGGTGAAATTGCATGAATCCTCTCTCTAACATTCATGCTACTTAAGAATCTTTTCCCAAGATTTGACTGCATTCATTTCATAAAAGCCCTGTCCTCTTCTCCCCTATATATCTATATTAGCACTCTGCCTTCTACCCTCTTCCATAGGAAACACAAATCCGTCAATTGATCACTTAAGCCTTTCCAGTATGGGTACAACATTTTCTGTAGTTGTACTCCTGAGATTTGTCCTTTATACTTCTAAAGACTAGAACCTAGATAATACATGCTTGCGAATAGTGGAGCTAGCTTGCTTAAACTTTATTTAGGCGTATGCTAATTACTTGTGGCGGGCAAAGGCAGGCAGTGAGGATGTTAAGCTTATCCCAAAATAGTCAATTTTGGAAAAGACACAAGTACAGGCCGGGCGCGGTGGCTCAGACCTGAAATCCCAGCACCTTGGGAGGTCTTCTCGCAGAAGGCCAGAGCGAGACCCCGGGGAAAAGATGCATCCCTGGCGTGATGGCCTGACGATGGCTTCCTGTGTCCCGCAACATGGGGAGTCTGCAGTGTGGCCGGTTTGGAAACTGGCAAGGAGAGCGAAGAGACAACATGCTGGTCTTCCACCCTTCCCTGGATGCCCGTGGGTGCCCGCAGATCTCCGGAAGCAAACAGTCAACATGCTCAGCCTTTCGGGTGCCGGAGAGACGTGAGCAACATGCCCCCTTGCAGAGGGCACAGCAGCGTGGAATCCCAAATCACGCTTCAGTTATCCTGAGGGTGGCTCCTCTGTGGTCGGGGCTGTCGGCCTGGCGCTCCGTTCCGAGGCTCAGCCTGGGGATGTGCGGTCTGTGAACCACGCGGTTGAAAACCCGAAGGCAACACGGGTCCCGGTCTTTTGTCTCTGAGGAAGCCGCCCGTTCCTTGGGCCACGGAATCGGGGCCAATGGGTGCCCCGCCGGCCCGACGCGGCGGCCGTGGGCCTAGCCCTCAGCCCGCGCCGGGCGCTTACCCTTTTCCCGGAGCGCGGGGGTCCCGTTGCTCCCGGAGGCCAAAGACCGTTTATTCTCTCTGCCTTCCTCCCTCTGTCCCTGGCTCCCTCCCGCCCGCCCTCTGTCCCTGCGTCGCTCTGTCTATCCCTCCGTTCCTAACTGCCTCCCTCTCTCTCCCTCCCTCCCTCCCTCCCTCCCTCCCTCCCTCCCTCCCTCCCTCCCAACTTCCCTCCGCCCATCCTTCGGCCCCTCTGGGTCTCCCGTTCGTCTCTCCATCTCTGCCCGCCTTCCCTCCCGCCTGGAACGGTCGGCATCGCCGGCGTGCGCGGGGCCTGGGGTCTGCGTTCAGCCGCCAGGCGCTCCACGGTGGCAGCTGGGAGGCTGCAGGGACACGGGCGGGCGGGCGGGCGGCCGGGCGACGGTGGAGCGGAGGCGCAGAGGAGGCGAGCCGCCGCCGGAGGGATGGCGGGCCCGGACGCTGCGCGGGCCCGGTGTTTCGCGGGAAGGGGGTCTCCACCCAGCCCAGGGGAAGACTCATTTTCCGGGGGTAGGGATTGGGGGGTGGGGGTGGCGAGGGGTCGGTCAGGCCGTGGCGGAAAGGCATGAGAGCTCTGCCCGGGCTGCTCCCAGAGCCTAGGCGGCTGCCCGCGAACCCGCGCGTGCGCAGCAGACGGCCCACCTGCTGGTACCTGGGCCGGCGCTGGGATCCCCGGGATGCCCAGGAAAGAATGGCATCTCTCCGCTCTGTGGAGTGTCTCACCGGGCCTAGACCTGGAAGGCAGGAATCGCAGGCGGGTCGGCCCGGAGGGAAGACACGCCCATCCACGCCGACCCAGGTGTTCCCCGCGAAAGAGAGGCCACCGGCCACCGCCCTGCACCGACCCCGTCCCAGCCCCGCGTCCTTTTAAAGCTCCTCCAGCAGAGCCCGGTATTCTTCCTCGCTGAGGGGTGGTTCCAGCGAGGCGGCCTCTTCCGTGGCCTCCAGCTCCCCAGGGGCCTCCGTTTCTAGGAAAGGCTGCGCCCGCTGCAGAAACTCCGGGCTCGCCAGGAGCTCATCCAGCAGGCGTAGGGGAGTGCAGACGAGCGCTCCGGCTCCCGGAGGAGCCGCGCCTGGGGGGGCGCCCGGATGGCTTGCACCTGCCACTGCCGCGCGCAGGCCTCCGGGGGCGCGGGCTGGGGAGGTGGGGCTTCCCCGGCTTGGGGTTCCCACGCAGCCCCGGCGACCTGGGGACCCTGGCCCCAGCCCCAACACGGACTCCCCTGGGACGCGAGGGGAGGGAAATGCAGGGGGTATTTCAGAATTCAGTCTTCCTCACAGAATCGCAAAGTTCACGTTTCACAACCATAAAGAAACTATTTACGCTAAAAATGAGACTTTTTATGAAGTTGCACTTAGAAAACTTCAATGTCTGAGAAAAAAATATCTCTAACGCACAGGGAAACTGGTGGTTTATCCAATACTCTGAAAATAAAATGGGCTGGGTGAGGGGAATATGAAAATATTATTTCAATTTCATCTCATTTTATTTATTTATGTACTTATTGATTTATTTTTGAGACAGAGTGTCCCTCTGTCCCTCAGGCTGGATTACAGTGTCCTGAGCTCAGCTCACTGCAGCCTCCGCATCCTGGGCTCAAGGCATTCTCCTGCCTCAGCCTCCAGAGTAGCTGGGACTAAATGAGCACGCCACCACGCCAGGCAAATTTTTGTCTTTTTTTTTTAAAGTGTAGAGGAGGTTTCACCATTTGGGCCAGGGTGGTCTTCAACTGCCGACTTCAGGTGATCTGCCCCAACTTGCCTTCCCAAAGTGAAGGGACTATAGGCATGAGCCACTGCGCCCAGACTATGATAGTTTCACACTGAAGCCTGAAGCTGCTCTGCCTTAGGATTTTTCCTGAGTTTTACTTTCTTGTCATGATGAGTTGCTAGTTCATGTTTTCCCTTGTTTCTTTTCGAAAGGCATTACTGATGAGATTATGGCTTTCTCACAAAGAATACCACTTTGGTGAAACTATATTGAAATCAGGAGTACCTTATGTTTCCGATACTTATCAAGCACAATATTTGAACACGGCGTGGTAGGTGAAAGTGTAGGAAGCAGAATTTGGCAATCCCCATATTTTTTCAATTTCGACGGTTTCAGGTTTTTGGTTTCAGCCAAACTGAAGAATGTCCTTATGAGCTGTCAATTCACAGGCCGTTACAGACAATTTTTGAAACTACATCACGGTGTAATTTAAGGAGTACGATTCTAAAGAAATTTGAACAATCTGGTGGTATTGCTAACACCAAACAAGGTTGTTCAGCTCTTTCATCTTTAAAAACAAACAAACAAAAACATGATGTGGAATTCTCTCATTTTACCAAATAGCCGTACGCTCCCTTGAATATGTGACTATGAAACCCAAGTAATTGGAAGAAGAAAAATAAAGGAAACACCTCATCAGTCTCATTAATAGTTTTGTTGAGAAGAGTTTATTTTTCAAAAACTGCTAGCTATGTCTTGATATTTTTAGACACGGCTAAAGCTGAAATTGCATGAATCCTCTCTCTAACATTCATGCTACTAAAGAAACTTTTCCCAAGATTTGACTGCATTCATTTCATAAAAGCCCTGTCCTCTTCTCCCCTATATATCTATATTAGCACTCTGCCTTCTACCCTCTTCCATAGGAAACACAAATCCGTCAATTGATCACTTAAGCCTTTCCAGTTTGGGTACAACATTTTCTGTAGTTGTACTCTTCAGATTTGTCCTTTATACTTCTAAAGACTAGACCCTAGATAATACATGCTTGGGAATAGTGGAGCTAGCTTGCTTAAACTTTATTTAGGCGTATGCTAATTACTTGTGGGGGGCAAAGGCAGGCAGTGAGGATGTTAAGCTTATCCCAAAATAGTCAATTTTGGAAAAGACACAAGTACAGGCCGGGCGTGGTGGCTCAGACCTGTAATCCCAGCACCTTGGGAGGCCGAGGCGGCCGGTCACGAGGTCAGGAGATCGACACCATCCTGGCTAACACGGTGAAACCCCGTCTCTGCTAAACATACACAAATTAGCCGGGCGTGGTGGCAGGCGCTTGTAGTCCCAGCTACTCGGGAGGCTGAGGCAGGAGAAGAGCACGAACCCGGGAGGCGGAGCTGGCAGTGAGCCGAGATTGCGCCACTGCACTCCGGCCTGGGCGGCAGAGTGGGATTCTGCCTCAAAAAAGAAAGAAAAAAAAATCATCATATATATGAATGTGTGTGTGTGTGTGTGTGTGTGTCTGTGTGTGTGTGTGTACTCAGGTACACTCACTTTACTTCTGAGTTATCTCGTCACCACTTAACCAGCACCAATCAGAGACCACATTTTTCTAGGCAGTCTCCAAATGTACATTACAAATAGTAGCGTACTTTAAGGATAGTAATGAAGCTCCGGGAAAAATTGCTTGTCTCCACCTCAGCAGACCAACCTGCCTGAGCCAGCTTCTCTTTTCCTCTACTCTTCAGAAAGTGCTAGACCTGCAACATCTGACAGAATACAGCTTCCATGACTCCTCAGTGCCATGGAAAAGGAACGAGCTGAGAGCAATCTAAAGACTGGGAGATATTAAGTCTCTTGGATCTTAGTTCTTTTGGTTGCTCGAGCACTTTAATTCCCGAGAGAGCCCTCCCATCTCCATCAGTTCTTCCAGGAACCTGTACCCTCCTTGTGTCTCTAAGATACGCTGGTCTAACTTGTTACATGCCTTTACAAGAAAGTTGGTAAAAATAAAAGGAAAGCTGAACAACGTCACAATATGGAGGTATGAAACAGAATTTCCCCATACTTGGTAAAGTTTAGAAACTTGTGTAATACCCGAAGGCAGATTCTATGTACAATAAGTCCTAGTTTAAGAACAAGAGCTGAGGGTATGAGGAAATAAAACTATATTTTCCGGGAGTATCTCTGGCTTCAGGAAGAAAGAGCACATGTTACTCTCCATTCAATATTAGGGCTGAACTATGGGGTCTTTTCGATCCTTTTTGCTTACGCTCTGCGATTCAGGGGGCACATGGCAAAGGTAAACAGACTGAAACAGCACCGTGGATAGATGTGAGCTGTGCTGGGAAGATTCACGGTGATTCCCTAATAAATCTCAGGTCATTCTTCTGTAACAAAAAATTCCTCTTTTCCATCATCAAGGTAAAGCCGAGTATGTACAAGTAGAGTATGCGATAACTTTGTCACTCGTGACGAACCTAGTCGGTCCGATACTTTAACAACTTCTCCAATGTCTCTGCACTCAGGTTGGATATTCTGAGTGGGTCATCGGTAGAATGAATGAAATCAAGAATACTCTAAAGCAATGTTTGGAAGTCAATTTCAGTGTCTCCGGAAGCACTGGGAAAATCACCATGTGTAACGAACGTGAAGTATCCGCAGGCTCTCTCTGTGTCTTTGAAACTGCCCATGTGTTCATTAGAAACGGCGGCTTGAGGAAAGGTGGTTTTGGAATTGGTTTCCCTCTAGTCTTACGTGATGCATCTCTACTATATTGCATTATAATAAAGCAAAGGGTCACTTGCTGACATAAAGCACAGGAGGCAGGAATGGAAGAGTCAACTTAGAGAAAAAAAGTGCTTTTCGGTTTTATTTTCATTTCTGCAGTTTGGAAAACAGTTTAACAGTTTAACAGATTTTGTGGCGGCTCACAAAAATACATATGAGCGTTGAAAATGTACAGAAGAACAACAATTGGGAGACATTTCCGGAAGCTTCAGTTTCTGAAACCCAGACATGAGCCTACAAGCTAAGACACGGCTACACCAGGCTTCAGCGTGAAACCATACAACTCCTGGGAAGGGCTTCCCTCTCTGAACGCAGCTACCTGTCCACAGGATGCTCTAGGCCCAGGCACCTTTATTCTTCCAACTAGAGAGACATAGAAAGATGCCTCCATATCCCATGAAGATGCCCAAGCATTTGGCCAAGGCTCCTATGAAACAGTCTGCTGTCCTCATCCAGGTAAGGGCAACTTCACATTTTCAGACACTAAGGTCGTGGGTAAATCCAGGGTGGACTGAGAGGCGGAAGCTCCAGCAAACACAGTCCTGTGGCTGGAAGATGAATGCAGTACTTATTCCTGCACCAACAGACCCTTGCCTCTGGCCTTGGGCCTAGAGCACGATTTTTTGGTAGTTGCTGTTGGGGAAGAGGCCCTTGGGCTTTAACCTGCGGACAGCCTCCCTTAAATGCTTGGGCTGCAGCGGGGGCGTTTCTCCCCACATCTCACACACGTCCAGGGCCTCTTCCACCACCTCTCCAAGAAAGACCTTGGCGATTCCAGCCATGGCAATGGCGGCGTTCTCAGACACCGAACTGCCGGTGATAGACTTCATCAGACCTGCAATGCGTGCTTTTGGGAAAGCTGACCGGCGACACACTTCGTAGCGGGCCAGCTGCTCCTCAGACATGGCAGACAGCAGGGCTGTCATCCTCTGAGCCTCCTCTGCATCCACGGTGGGCTTCCTCTCCTTCTTTCCTTTGGTATGTCTTTTCCGTCTTTTGGCGGCAGGAGGAGCTGAGGCTGAGGCCTCCTTGTCCCCTTCTGTGAGGTCCATGACATCCTCACTCCTGAGCTCACCTCCCTGATCCCTGGGTTCTTCCAATTTCCCACCTAGGTCCTCAGGGATTCCATCCTTCTTGCTGCCCTTCAGACCTCGGGGCATGGCGAACATCTCAGCAGACACACCTGTTTGCCTGCCCGTCTCCACGGGTGAGATTCAAGTCTGCCCCGTGACAGCAGCTGTAGAGGCAGAAGTTCTGGCTGGGGTGGTTTGATTACGGATCTGCAGCGAGAACCTTTCGAAGATTTTAGCTGCCGTGTTTCTGCTGAGCCACTTTAGCCATAACTGGACACAGCTCCCTGCCTCCCCTTCCCACACACAAACACACACGCTGAATTTTCTCACTTCCACAATGTGAAGAAACTTGTGGATGGAGAGTATATTAGTTTTACATCAATGCAGAATAAATTCTCACAAATTTTGGACACTTAAAACAAACCCCAGCTCAGAGGTCAGAAGTTCTACCAGTCCAAGTGACTGCCACCTGCTCAGAGCCACACGAGGGACCTCCGGGATGGGTCTGGCTGTGTGGTCGCTGCCTTCAAATGAGAAGGGTCTGGCTTCGATCTGACTCGAGGAGGTGGCAGAATTCAATGCCTTCGGGTTGTGAGCCCCAGGCCCACTTGTCTGTTCTGCCTGCTGCCGTGAGGACGCTCTCGGCTCCTGCAAGTGTTGCCCAGGTCTGGGCTGTGAGGCTCCCTGGGTCTGCACGGCCAGTGCCGGGGAATCTCCCACAGGGCAATGTCATCTCAGGGAGCTCCAGTCCTCCCTTATAAAGAGCTCGGATGATTGAACTAGACCCAGCCCTTAGCAGCTATTGGCTCAGGATATCCCTAAGGAAATCAGGGATTTGGGCGGGCTCATCAATTCACGCTTCCGCCCACCCCCAAGGGAGGGGCAGACACAGGGCGAGCCTCCGAGGGGCGGGAAATGCAGGGGGTATTTCAGAATTCAGTCTTAATCACAGAATCGCAAAGTTCACGTTTCACAACCATAAAGAAACTATTTACGCTAAAAATGAGACTTTTTAAGAAGTTGCACTTAGAAAACTTCAATGTCTGAGAAAAAAATATGCCTAACGCACAGGGAAACAGGTGGCTTATCCAATACTCTGGAAATAAAATGGGCTGGGTGAGGGGAATATGAAAATATTATTTCAATTTCATCTCATTTTATTTATTTATTTATGTACTTATTGATTTATTTTTGAGACAGAGTCTCCCTCTGTCCCCCAGGCTGGATTACAGTGTCCTGAGCTCAGCTCACTGCAGCCTCCGCATCCTGCGCTCAAGGCATTCTCCTGCCTCAGCCTCCAGAGTAGCTGGGACTAAATGAGCACGCCACCACGCCAGGCAAATTTTTGTCTTTTTTATAAAGTGTAGAGGAGGTTTCACCATTTGGGCCAGGGTGGTCTTCAACTGCCAACTTCAGATGATCTGCCCCAACTTGCCTTCCAAAGTGAAGGGACTATAGGCGTGAGCCACTGAGCCCAGACTATGATAGTTTCACACTGAAGCCTGAAGCTGCTCTGCCTTAGGATTTTTCCTGAGTTTTACTTTCTTGTCATGATGAGTTGCTAGTTCATATTTTCCGTTGGATCTTTTCGAAAGGTATTACTGATGACATTATGGCTTTCTCACAAAGAATACCACTTTGGTGAAACTATACTGAAATCAGGAGTACCTTATGTTTCCGATACTTATCAAGCACAATATTTGAACACGGCGTGGTAGGTGAAAGTGTAGGAAGCAGAATTTGGCAAACCCCATTTTTTTTCAATTTCGACGGTTTCAGGTTTTTGGTTTCAGCCAAACTGAAGAATGTCCTAATGAGCTGTCAATTCACAGGCCATTACAGACAATTTTTGAAACTACATCACACTGTAATTTAAGGAGTACGATTCTAAAGAAATTTGAACAATCTGGTGGTATTGCTAACACCAAACAAGGTTGTTCAGCTCTTTCATCTTTAAAAACAAACAAACAAAAACATGATGTGGAATTCTCTCATTTTACCAAACAGCCGTACGCTCCCTTGAATATGTGACTATGAAACCCAAGTAATTGGAAGAAAAAAAATAAAGGAAACACCTCATCAGTCTCATTAATAGTTTTGTTGAGAATAGTTTATTTTTCAAAAACTGCTGGCTATGTCTTGATATTTTTAGACACGGCTAAAGGTGAAATTGCATGAATCCTCTCTTTAACATTCATGCTACTTAAGAATCTTTTCCCAAGATTTGACTGCATTCATTTCATAAAAGCCCTGTCCTCTTCTCCCCTATATATCTATATTAGCACTCTGCCTTCTACCCTCTTCCATAGGAAACACAAATCCGTCAATTGATCACTTAAGCCTTTCCAGTATGGGTACAACATTTTCTGTAGTTGTACTCCTGAGATTTGTCCTTTATACTTCTAAAGACTAGAACCTAGATAATACATGCTTGCGAATAGTGGAGCTAGCTTGCTTAAACTTTATTTAGGCGTATGCTAATTACTTGTGGCGGGCAAAGGCAGGCAGTGAGGATGTTAAGCTTATCCCAAAATAGTCAATTTTGGAAAAGACACAAGTACAGGCCGGGCGCGGTGGCTCAGACCTGAAATCCCAGCACCTTGGGAGGTCTTCTCGCAGAAGGCCAGAGCGAGACCCCGGGGAAAAGATGCATCCCTGGCGTGATGGCCTGACGATGGCTTCCTGTGTCCCGCAACATGGGGAGTCTGCAGTGTGGCCGGTTTGGAAACTGGCAAGGAGAGCGAAGAGACAACATGCTGGTCTTCCACCCTTCCCTGGATGCCCGTGGGTGCCCGCAGATCTCCGGAAGCAAACAGTCAACATGCTCAGCCTTTCGGGTGCCGGAGAGACGTGAGCAACATGCCCCCTTGCAGAGGGCACAGCAGCGTGGAATCCCAAATCACGCTTCAGTTATCCTGAGGGTGGCTCCTCTGTGGTCGGGGCTGTCGGCCTGGCGCTCCGTTCCGAGGCTCAGCCTGGGGATGTGCGGTCTGTGAACCACGCGGTTGAAAACCCGAAGGCAACACGGGTCCCGGTCTTTTGTCTCTGAGGAAGCCGCCCGTTCCTTGGGCCACGGAATCGGGGCCAATGGGTGCCCCGCCGGCCCGACGCGGCGGCCGTGGGCCTAGCCCTCAGCCCGCGCCGGGCGCTTACCCTTTTCCCGGAGCGCGGGGGTCCCGTTGCTCCCGGAGGCCAAAGACCGTTTATTCTCTCTGCCTTCCTCCCTCTGTCCCTGGCTCCCTCCCGCCCGCCCTCTGTCCCTGCGTCGCTCTGTCTATCCCTCCGTTCCTAACTGCCTCCCTCTCTCTCCCTCCCTCCCTCCCTCCCTCCCTCCCTCCCTCCCTCCCTCCCTCCCAACTTCCCTCCGCCCATCCTTCGGCCCCTCTGGGTCTCCCGTTCGTCTCTCCATCTCTGCCCGCCTTCCCTCCCGCCTGGAACGGTCGGCATCGCCGGCGTGCGCGGGGCCTGGGGTCTGCGTTCAGCCGCCAGGCGCTCCACGGTGGCAGCTGGGAGGCTGCAGGGACACGGGCGGGCGGGCGGGCGGCCGGGCGACGGTGGAGCGGAGGCGCAGAGGAGGCGAGCCGCCGCCGGAGGGATGGCGGGCCCGGACGCTGCGCGGGCCCGGTGTTTCGCGGGAAGGGGGTCTCCACCCAGCCCAGGGGAAGACTCATTTTCCGGGGGTAGGGATTGGGGGGTGGGGGTGGCGAGGGGTCGGTCAGGCCGTGGCGGAAAGGCATGAGAGCTCTGCCCGGGCTGCTCCCAGAGCCTAGGCGGCTGCCCGCGAACCCGCGCGTGCGCAGCAGACGGCCCACCTGCTGGTACCTGGGCCGGCGCTGGGATCCCCGGGATGCCCAGGAAAGAATGGCATCTCTCCGCTCTGTGGAGTGTCTCACCGGGCCTAGACCTGGAAGGCAGGAATCGCAGGCGGGTCGGCCCGGAGGGAAGACACGCCCATCCACGCCGACCCAGGTGTTCCCCGCGAAAGAGAGGCCACCGGCCACCGCCCTGCACCGACCCCGTCCCAGCCCCGCGTCCTTTTAAAGCTCCTCCAGCAGAGCCCGGTATTCTTCCTCGCTGAGGGGTGGTTCCAGCGAGGCGGCCTCTTCCGTGGCCTCCAGCTCCCCAGGGGCCTCCGTTTCTAGGAAAGGCTGCGCCCGCTGCAGAAACTCCGGGCTCGCCAGGAGCTCATCCAGCAGGCGTAGGGGAGTGCAGACGAGCGCTCCGGCTCCCGGAGGAGCCGCGCCTGGGGGGGCGCCCGGATGGCTTGCACCTGCCACTGCCGCGCGCAGGCCTCCGGGGGCGCGGGCTGGGGAGGTGGGGCTTCCCCGGCTTGGGGTTCCCACGCAGCCCCGGCGACCTGGGGACCCTGGCCCCAGCCCCAACACGGACTCCCCTGGGACGCGAGGGGAGGGAAATGCAGGGGGTATTTCAGAATTCAGTCTTCCTCACAGAATCGCAAAGTTCACGTTTCACAACCATAAAGAAACTATTTACGCTAAAAATGAGACTTTTTATGAAGTTGCACTTAGAAAACTTCAATGTCTGAGAAAAAAATATCTCTAACGCACAGGGAAACTGGTGGTTTATCCAATACTCTGAAAATAAAATGGGCTGGGTGAGGGGAATATGAAAATATTATTTCAATTTCATCTCATTTTATTTATTTATGTACTTATTGATTTATTTTTGAGACAGAGTGTCCCTCTGTCCCTCAGGCTGGATTACAGTGTCCTGAGCTCAGCTCACTGCAGCCTCCGCATCCTGGGCTCAAGGCATTCTCCTGCCTCAGCCTCCAGAGTAGCTGGGACTAAATGAGCACGCCACCACGCCAGGCAAATTTTTGTCTTTTTTTTTTAAAGTGTAGAGGAGGTTTCACCATTTGGGCCAGGGTGGTCTTCAACTGCCGACTTCAGGTGATCTGCCCCAACTTGCCTTCCCAAAGTGAAGGGACTATAGGCATGAGCCACTGCGCCCAGACTATGATAGTTTCACACTGAAGCCTGAAGCTGCTCTGCCTTAGGATTTTTCCTGAGTTTTACTTTCTTGTCATGATGAGTTGCTAGTTCATGTTTTCCCTTGTTTCTTTTCGAAAGGCATTACTGATGAGATTATGGCTTTCTCACAAAGAATACCACTTTGGTGAAACTATATTGAAATCAGGAGTACCTTATGTTTCCGATACTTATCAAGCACAATATTTGAACACGGCGTGGTAGGTGAAAGTGTAGGAAGCAGAATTTGGCAATCCCCATATTTTTTCAATTTCGACGGTTTCAGGTTTTTGGTTTCAGCCAAACTGAAGAATGTCCTTATGAGCTGTCAATTCACAGGCCGTTACAGACAATTTTTGAAACTACATCACGGTGTAATTTAAGGAGTACGATTCTAAAGAAATTTGAACAATCTGGTGGTATTGCTAACACCAAACAAGGTTGTTCAGCTCTTTCATCTTTAAAAACAAACAAACAAAAACATGATGTGGAATTCTCTCATTTTACCAAATAGCCGTACGCTCCCTTGAATATGTGACTATGAAACCCAAGTAATTGGAAGAAGAAAAATAAAGGAAACACCTCATCAGTCTCATTAATAGTTTTGTTGAGAAGAGTTTATTTTTCAAAAACTGCTAGCTATGTCTTGATATTTTTAGACACGGCTAAAGCTGAAATTGCATGAATCCTCTCTCTAACATTCATGCTACTAAAGAAACTTTTCCCAAGATTTGACTGCATTCATTTCATAAAAGCCCTGTCCTCTTCTCCCCTATATATCTATATTAGCACTCTGCCTTCTACCCTCTTCCATAGGAAACACAAATCCGTCAATTGATCACTTAAGCCTTTCCAGTTTGGGTACAACATTTTCTGTAGTTGTACTCTTCAGATTTGTCCTTTATACTTCTAAAGACTAGACCCTAGATAATACATGCTTCGGAATAGTGGAGCTAGCTTGCTTAAACTTTATTTAGGCGTATGCTAATTACTTGTGGGGGGCAAAGGCAGGCAGTGAGGATGTTAAGCTTATCCCAAAATAGTCAATTTTGGAAAAGACACAAGTACAGGCCGGGCGTGGTGGCTCAGACCTGTAATCCCAGCACCTTGGGAGGCCGAGGCGGCCGGTCACGAGGTCAGGAGATCGACACCATCCTGGCTAACACGGTGAAACCCCGTCTCTGCTAAACATACACAAATTAGCCGGGCGTGGTGGCAGGCGCTTGTAGTCCCAGCTACTCGGGAGGCTGAGGCAGGAGAAGAGCACGAACCCGGGAGGCGGAGCTGGCAGTGAGCCGAGATTGCGCCACTGCACTCCGGCCTGGGCGGCAGAGTGGGATTCTGCCTCAAAAAAGAAAGAAAAAAAAATCATCATATATATGAATGTGTGTGTGTGTGTGTGTGTGTGTCTGTGTGTGTGTGTGTACTCAGGTACACTCACTTTACTTCTGAGTTATCTCGTCACCACTTAACCAGCACCAATCAGAGACCACATTTTTCTAGGCAGTCTCCAAATGTACATTACAAATAGTAGCGTACTTTAAGGATAGTAATGAAGCTCCGGGAAAAATTGCTTGTCTCCACCTCAGCAGACCAACCTGCCTGAGCCAGCTTCTCTTTTCCTCTACTCTTCAGAAAGTGCTAGACCTGCAACATCTGACAGAATACAGCTTCCATGACTCCTCAGTGCCATGGAAAAGGAACGAGCTGAGAGCAATCTAAAGACTGGGAGATATTAAGTCTCTTGGATCTTAGTTCTTTTGGTTGCTCGAGCACTTTAATTCCCGAGAGAGCCCTCCCATCTCCATCAGTTCTTCCAGGAACCTGTACCCTCCTTGTGTCTCTAAGATACGCTGGTCTAACTTGTTACATGCCTTTACAAGAAAGTTGGTAAAAATAAAAGGAAAGCTGAACAACGTCACAATATGGAGGTATGAAACAGAATTTCCCCATACTTGGTAAAGTTTAGAAACTTGTGTAATACCCGAAGGCAGATTCTATGTACAATAAGTCCTAGTTTAAGAACAAGAGCTGAGGGTATGAGGAAATAAAACTATATTTTCCGGGAGTATCTCTGGCTTCAGGAAGAAAGAGCACATGTTACTCTCCATTCAATATTAGGGCTGAACTATGGGGTCTTTTCGATCCTTTTTGCTTACGCTCTGCGATTCAGGGGGCACATGGCAAAGGTAAACAGACTGAAACAGCACCGTGGATAGATGTGAGCTGTGCTGGGAAGATTCACGGTGATTCCCTAATAAATCTCAGGTCATTCTTCTGTAACAAAAAATTCCTCTTTTCCATCATCAAGGTAAAGCCGAGTATGTACAAGTAGAGTATGCGATAACTTTGTCACTCGTGACGAACCTAGTCGGTCCGATACTTTAACAACTTCTCCAATGTCTCTGCACTCAGGTTGGATATTCTGAGTGGGTCATCGGTAGAATGAATGAAATCAAGAATACTCTAAAGCAATGTTTGGAAGTCAATTTCAGTGTCTCCGGAAGCACTGGGAAAATCACCATGTGTAACGAACGTGAAGTATCCGCAGGCTCTCTCTGTGTCTTTGAAACTGCCCATGTGTTCATTAGAAACGGCGGCTTGAGGAAAGGTGGTTTTGGAATTGGTTTCCCTCTAGTCTTACGTGATGCATCTCTACTATATTGCATTATAATAAAGCAAAGGGTCACTTGCTGACATAAAGCACAGGAGGCAGGAATGGAAGAGTCAACTTAGAGAAAAAAAGTGCTTTTCGGTTTTATTTTCATTTCTGCAGTTTGGAAAACAGTTTAACAGTTTAACAGATTTTGTGGCGGCTCACAAAAATACATATGAGCGTTGAAAATGTACAGAAGAACAACAATTGGGAGACATTTCCGGAAGCTTCAGTTTCTGAAACCCAGACATGAGCCTACAAGCTAAGACACGGCTACACCAGGCTTCAGCGTGAAACCATACAACTCCTGGGAAGGGCTTCCCTCTCTGAACGCAGCTACCTGTCCACAGGATGCTCTAGGCCCAGGCACCTTTATTCTTCCAACTAGAGAGACATAGAAAGATGCCTCCATATCCCATGAAGATGCCCAAGCATTTGGCCAAGGCTCCTATGAAACAGTCTGCTGTCCTCATCCAGGTAAGGGCAACTTCACATTTTCAGACACTAAGGTCGTGGGTAAATCCAGGGTGGACTGAGAGGCGGAAGCTCCAGCAAACACAGTCCTGTGGCTGGAAGATGAATGCAGTACTTATTCCTGCACCAACAGACCCTTGCCTCTGGCCTTGGGCCTAGAGCACGATTTTTTGGTAGTTGCTGTTGGGGAAGAGGCCCTTGGGCTTTAACCTGCGGACAGCCTCCCTTAAATGCTTGGGCTGCAGCGGGGGCGTTTCTCCCCACATCTCACACACGTCCAGGGCCTCTTCCACCACCTCTCCAAGAAAGACCTTGGCGATTCCAGCCATGGCAATGGCGGCGTTCTCAGACACCGAACTGCCGGTGATAGACTTCATCAGACCTGCAATGCGTGCTTTTGGGAAAGCTGACCGGCGACACACTTCGTAGCGGGCCAGCTGCTCCTCAGACATGGCAGACAGCAGGGCTGTCATCCTCTGAGCCTCCTCTGCATCCACGGTGGGCTTCCTCTCCTTCTTTCCTTTGGTATGTCTTTTCCGTCTTTTGGCGGCAGGAGGAGCTGAGGCTGAGGCCTCCTTGTCCCCTTCTGTGAGGTCCATGACATCCTCACTCCTGAGCTCACCTCCCTGATCCCTGGGTTCTTCCAATTTCCCACCTAGGTCCTCAGGGATTCCATCCTTCTTGCTGCCCTTCAGACCTCGGGGCATGGCGAACATCTCAGCAGACACACCTGTTTGCCTGCCCGTCTCCACGGGTGAGATTCAAGTCTGCCCCGTGACAGCAGCTGTAGAGGCAGAAGTTCTGGCTGGGGTGGTTTGATTACGGATCTGCAGCGAGAACCTTTCGAAGATTTTAGCTGCCGTGTTTCTGCTGAGCCACTTTAGCCATAACTGGACACAGCTCCCTGCCTCCCCTTCCCACACACAAACACACACGCTGAATTTTCTCACTTCCACAATGTGAAGAAACTTGTGGATGGAGAGTATATTAGTTTTACATCAATGCAGAATAAATTCTCACAAATTTTGGACACTTAAAACAAACCCCAGCTCAGAGGTCAGAAGTTCTACCAGTCCAAGTGACTGCCACCTGCTCAGAGCCACACGAGGGACCTCCGGGATGGGTCTGGCTGTGTGGTCGCTGCCTTCACCTGAGAAGGGTCTGGCTTCGATCTGACTCGAGGTGGTGGCAGAATTCAATGCCTTCGGGTTGTGAGCCCCAGGCCCACTTGTCTGTTCTGCCTGCTGCCGTGAGGACGCTCTCGGCTCCTGCAAGTGTTGCCCAGGTCTGGGCTGTGAGGCTCCCTGGGTCTGCACGGCCAGTGCCGGGGAATCTCCCACAGGGCAATGTCATCTCAGGGAGCTCCAGTCCTCCCTTATAAAGAGCTCGGATGATTGAACTAGACCCAGCCCTTAGCAGCTATTGGCTCAGGATATCCCTAAGGAAATCAGGGATTTGGGCGGGCTCATCAATTCACGCTTCCGCCCACCCCCAAGGGAGGGGCAGACACAGGGCGAGCCTCCGAGGGGCGGGAAATGCAGGGGGTATTTCAGAATTCAGTCTTAATCACAGAATCGCAAAGTTCACGTTTCACAACCATAAAGAAACTATTTACGCTAAAAATGAGACTTTTTAAGAAGTTGCACTTAGAAAACTTCAATGTCTGAGAAAAAAATATGCCTAACGCACAGGGAAACAGGTGGCTTATCCAATACTCTGGAAATAAAATGGGCTGGGTGAGGGGAATATGAAAATATTATTTCAATTTCATCTCATTTTATTTATTTATTTATGTACTTATTGATTTATTTTTGAGACAGAGTCTCCCTCTGTCCCCCAGGCTGGATTACAGTGTCCTGAGCTCAGCTCACTGCAGCCTCCGCATCCTGCGCTCAAGGCATTCTCCTGCCTCAGCCTCCAGAGTAGCTGGGACTAAATGAGCACGCCACCACGCCAGGCAAATTTTTGTCTTTTTTATAAAGTGTAGAGGAGGTTTCACCATTTGGGCCAGGGTGGTCTTCAACTGCCAACTTCAGATGATCTGCCCCAACTTGCCTTCCAAAGTGAAGGGACTATAGGCGTGAGCCACTGAGCCCAGACTATGATAGTTTCACACTGAAGCCTGAAGCTGCTCTGCCTTAGGATTTTTCCTGAGTTTTACTTTCTTGTCATGATGAGTTGCTAGTTCATATTTTCCGTTGGATCTTTTCGAAAGGTATTACTGATGACATTATGGCTTTCTCACAAAGAATACCACTTTGGTGAAACTATACTGAAATCAGGAGTACCTTATGTTTCCGATACTTATCAAGCACAATATTTGAACACGGCGTGGTAGGTGAAAGTGTAGGAAGCAGAATTTGGCAAACCCCATTTTTTTTCAATTTCGACGGTTTCAGGTTTTTGGTTTCAGCCAAACTGAAGAATGTCCTAATGAGCTGTCAATTCACAGGCCATTACAGACAATTTTTGAAACTACATCACACTGTAATTTAAGGAGTACGATTCTAAAGAAATTTGAACAATCTGGTGGTATTGCTAACACCAAACAAGGTTGTTCAGCTCTTTCATCTTTAAAAACAAACAAACAAAAACATGATGTGGAATTCTCTCATTTTACCAAACAGCCGTACGCTCCCTTGAATATGTGACTATGAAACCCAAGTAATTGGAAGAAAAAAAATAAAGGAAACACCTCATCAGTCTCATTAATAGTTTTGTTGAGAATAGTTTATTTTTCAAAAACTGCTGGCTATGTCTTGATATTTTTAGACACGGCTAAAGGTGAAATTGCATGAATCCTCTCTTTAACATTCATGCTACTTAAGAATCTTTTCCCAAGATTTGACTGCATTCATTTCATAAAAGCCCTGTCCTCTTCTCCCCTATATATCTATATTAGCACTCTGCCTTCTACCCTCTTCCATAGGAAACACAAATCCGTCAATTGATCACTTAAGCCTTTCCAGTATGGGTACAACATTTTCTGTAGTTGTACTCCTGAGATTTGTCCTTTATACTTCTAAAGACTAGAACCTAGATAATACATGCTTGCGAATAGTGGAGCTAGCTTGCTTAAACTTTATTTAGGCGTATGCTAATTACTTGTGGCGGGCAAAGGCAGGCAGTGAGGATGTTAAGCTTATCCCAAAATAGTCAATTTTGGAAAAGACACAAGTACAGGCCGGGCGCGGTGGCTCAGACCTGAAATCCCAGCACCTTGGGAGGTCTTCTCGCAGAAGGCCAGAGCGAGACCCCGGGGAAAAGATGCATCCCTGGCGTGATGGCCTGACGATGGCTTCCTGTGTCCCGCAACATGGGGAGTCTGCAGTGTGGCCGGTTTGGAAACTGGCAAGGAGAGCGAAGAGACAACATGCTGGTCTTCCACCCTTCCCTGGATGCCCGTGGGTGCCCGCAGATCTCCGGAAGCAAACAGTCAACATGCTCAGCCTTTCGGGTGCCGGAGAGACGTGAGCAACATGCCCCCTTGCAGAGGGCACAGCAGCGTGGAATCCCAAATCACGCTTCAGTTATCCTGAGGGTGGCTCCTCTGTGGTCGGGGCTGTCGGCCTGGCGCTCCGTTCCGAGGCTCAGCCTGGGGATGTGCGGTCTGTGAACCACGCGGTTGAAAACCCGAAGGCAACACGGGTCCCGGTCTTTTGTCTCTGAGGAAGCCGCCCGTTCCTTGGGCCACGGAATCGGGGCCAATGGGTGCCCCGCCGGCCCGACGCGGCGGCCGTGGGCCTAGCCCTCAGCCCGCGCCGGGCGCTTACCCTTTTCCCGGAGCGCGGGGGTCCCGTTGCTCCCGGAGGCCAAAGACCGTTTATTCTCTCTGCCTTCCTCCCTCTGTCCCTGGCTCCCTCCCGCCCGCCCTCTGTCCCTGCGTCGCTCTGTCTATCCCTCCGTTCCTAACTGCCTCCCTCTCTCTCCCTCCCTCCCTCCCTCCCTCCCTCCCTCCCTCCCTCCCTCCCAACTTCCCTCCGCCCATCCTTCGGCCCCTCTGGGTCTCCCGTTCGTCTCTCCATCTCTGCCCGCCTTCCCTCCCGCCTGGAACGGTCGGCATCGCCGGCGTGCGCGGGGCCTGGGGTCTGCGTTCAGCCGCCAGGCGCTCCACGGTGGCAGCTGGGAGGCTGCAGGGACACGGGCGGGCGGGCGGGCGGCCGGGCGACGGTGGAGCGGAGGCGCAGAGGAGGCGAGCCGCCGCCGGAGGGATGGCGGGCCCGGACGCTGCGCGGGCCCGGTGTTTCGCGGGAAGGGGGTCTCCACCCAGCCCAGGGGAAGACTCATTTTCCGGGGGTAGGGATTGGGGGGTGGGGGTGGCGAGGGGTCGGTCAGGCCGTGGCGGAAAGGCATGAGAGCTCTGCCCGGGCTGCTCCCAGAGCCTAGGCGGCTGCCCGCGAACCCGCGCGTGCGCAGCAGACGGCCCACCTGCTGGTACCTGGGCCGGCGCTGGGATCCCCGGGATGCCCAGGAAAGAATGGCATCTCTCCGCTCTGTGGAGTGTCTCACCGGGCCTAGACCTGGAAGGCAGGAATCGCAGGCGGGTCGGCCCGGAGGGAAGACACGCCCATCCACGCCGACCCAGGTGTTCCCCGCGAAAGAGAGGCCACCGGCCACCGCCCTGCACCGACCCCGTCCCAGCCCCGCGTCCTTTTAAAGCTCCTCCAGCAGAGCCCGGTATTCTTCCTCGCTGAGGGGTGGTTCCAGCGAGGCGGCCTCTTCCGTGGCCTCCAGCTCCCCAGGGGCCTCCGTTTCTAGGAAAGGCTGCGCCCGCTGCAGAAACTCCGGGCTCGCCAGGAGCTCATCCAGCAGGCGTAGGGGAGTGCAGACGAGCGCTCCGGCTCCCGGAGGAGCCGCGCCTGGGGGGGCGCCCGGATGGCTTGCACCTGCCACTGCCGCGCGCAGGCCTCCGGGGGCGCGGGCTGGGGAGGTGGGGCTTCCCCGGCTTGGGGTTCCCACGCAGCCCCGGCGACCTGGGGACCCTGGCCCCAGCCCCAACACGGACTCCCCTGGGACGCGAGGGGAGGGAAATGCAGGGGGTATTTCAGAATTCAGTCTTCCTCACAGAATCGCAAAGTTCACGTTTCACAACCATAAAGAAACTATTTACGCTAAAAATGAGACTTTTTATGAAGTTGCACTTAGAAAACTTCAATGTCTGAGAAAAAAATATCTCTAACGCACAGGGAAACTGGTGGTTTATCCAATACTCTGAAAATAAAATGGGCTGGGTGAGGGGAATATGAAAATATTATTTCAATTTCATCTCATTTTATTTATTTATGTACTTATTGATTTATTTTTGAGACAGAGTGTCCCTCTGTCCCTCAGGCTGGATTACAGTGTCCTGAGCTCAGCTCACTGCAGCCTCCGCATCCTGGGCTCAAGGCATTCTCCTGCCTCAGCCTCCAGAGTAGCTGGGACTAAATGAGCACACCACCACGCCAGGCAAATTTTTGTCTTTTTTTTTTAAAGTGTAGAGGAGGTTTCACCATTTGGGCCAGGGTGGTCTTCAACTGCCGACTTCAGGTGATCTGCCCCAACTTGCCTTCCCAAAGTGAAGGGACTATAGGCATGAGCCACTGCGCCCAGACTATGATAGTTTCACACTGAAGCCTGAAGCTGCTCTGCCTTAGGATTTTTCCTGAGTTTTACTTTCTTGTCATGATGAGTTGCTAGTTCATGTTTTCCCTTGTTTCTTTTCGAAAGGCATTACTGATGAGATTATGGCTTTCTCACAAAGAATACCACTTTGGTGAAACTATATTGAAATCAGGAGTACCTTATGTTTCCGATACTTATCAAGCACAATATTTGAACACGGCGTGGTAGGTGAAAGTGTAGGAAGCAGAATTTGGCAATCCCCATATTTTTTCAATTTCGACGGTTTCAGGTTTTTGGTTTCAGCCAAACTGAAGAATGTCCTTATGAGCTGTCAATTCACAGGCCGTTACAGACAATTTTTGAAACTACATCACGGTGTAATTTAAGGAGTACGATTCTAAAGAAATTTGAACAATCTGGTGGTATTGCTAACACCAAACAAGGTTGTTCAGCTCTTTCATCTTTAAAAACAAACAAACAAAAACATGATGTGGAATTCTCTCATTTTACCAAATAGCCGTACGCTCCCTTGAATATGTGACTATGAAACCCAAGTAATTGGAAGAAGAAAAATAAAGGAAACACCTCATCAGTCTCATTAATAGTTTTGTTGAGAAGAGTTTATTTTTCAAAAACTGCTAGCTATGTCTTGATATTTTTAGACACGGCTAAAGCTGAAATTGCATGAATCCTCTCTCTAACATTCATGCTACTAAAGAAACTTTTCCCAAGATTTGACTGCATTCATTTCATAAAAGCCCTGTCCTCTTCTCCCCTATATATCTATATTAGCACTCTGCCTTCTACCCTCTTCCATAGGAAACACAAATCCGTCAATTGATCACTTAAGCCTTTCCAGTTTGGGTACAACATTTTCTGTAGTTGTACTCTTCAGATTTGTCCTTTATACTTCTAAAGACTAGACCCTAGATAATACATGCTTGGGAATAGTGGAGCTAGCTTGCTTAAACTTTATTTAGGCGTATGCTAATTACTTGTGGGGGGCAAAGGCAGGCAGTGAGGATGTTAAGCTTATCCCAAAATAGTCAATTTTGGAAAAGACACAAGTACAGGCCGGGCGTGGTGGCTCAGACCTGTAATCCCAGCACCTTGGGAGGCCGAGGCGGCCGGTCACGAGGTCAGGAGATCGACACCATCCTGGCTAACACGGTGAAACCCCGTCTCTGCTAAACATACACAAATTAGCCGGGCGTGGTGGCAGGCGCTTGTAGTCCCAGCTACTCGGGAGGCTGAGGCAGGAGAAGAGCACGAACCCGGGAGGCGGAGCTGGCAGTGAGCCGAGATTGCGCCACTGCACTCCGGCCTGGGCGGCAGAGTGGGATTCTGCCTCAAAAAAGAAAGAAAAAAAAATCATCATATATATGAATGTGTGTGTGTGTGTGTGTGTGTGTCTGTGTGTGTGTGTGTACTCAGGTACACTCACTTTACTTCTGAGTTATCTCGTCACCACTTAACCAGCACCAATCAGAGACCACATTTTTCTAGGCAGTCTCCAAATGTACATTACAAATAGTAGCGTACTTTAAGGATAGTAATGAAGCTCCGGGAAAAATTGCTTGTCTCCACCTCAGCAGACCAACCTGCCTGAGCCAGCTTCTCTTTTCCTCTACTCTTCAGAAAGTGCTAGACCTGCAACATCTGACAGAATACAGCTTCCATGACTCCTCAGTGCCATGGAAAAGGAACGAGCTGAGAGCAATCTAAAGACTGGGAGATATTAAGTCTCTTGGATCTTAGTTCTTTTGGTTGCTCGAGCACTTTAATTCCCGAGAGAGCCCTCCCATCTCCATCAGTTCTTCCAGGAACCTGTACCCTCCTTGTGTCTCTAAGATACGCTGGTCTAACTTGTTACATGCCTTTACAAGAAAGTTGGTAAAAATAAAAGGAAAGCTGAACAACGTCACAATATGGAGGTATGAAACAGAATTTCCCCATACTTGGTAAAGTTTAGAAACTTGTGTAATACCCGAAGGCAGATTCTATGTACAATAAGTCCTAGTTTAAGAACAAGAGCTGAGGGTATGAGGAAATAAAACTATATTTTCCGGGAGTATCTCTGGCTTCAGGAAGAAAGAGCACATGTTACTCTCCATTCAATATTAGGGCTGAACTATGGGGTCTTTTCGATCCTTTTTGCTTACGCTCTGCGATTCAGGGGGCACATGGCAAAGGTAAACAGACTGAAACAGCACCGTGGATAGATGTGAGCTGTGCTGGGAAGATTCACGGTGATTCCATAATAAATCTCAGGTCTTTATTCTGTAACAAAAAATTCCTGTTTTCCATCATCAAGGTAAAGCCGAATATGTACAAGTAGAGTATGCGATAACTTTGTCACTCGTGACGAACCTAGTCGGTGCGATACTTTAACAACTTCTCCAATGTCTCTGCACTCAGGTTGGATATTCTGAGTGGGTCATCGGTAGAATGAATGAAATCAAGAATACTCTAAAGCAATGTTTGGAAGTCAATTTCAGTGTCTCCGGAAGCACTGGGAAAATCACCATGTGTAACGAACGTGAAGTATCCGCAGGCTCTCTCTGTGTCTTTGAAACTGCCCATGTGTTCATTAGAAACGGCGGCTTGAGGAAAGGTGGTTTTGGAATTGGTTTCCCTCTAGTCTTACGTGATGCATCTCTACTATATTGCATTATAATAAAGCAAAGGGTCACTTGCTGACATAAAGCACAGGAGGCAGGAATGGAAGAGTCAACTTAGAGAAAAAAAGTGCTTTTCGGTTTTATTTTCATTTCTGCAGTTTGGAAAACAGTTTAACAGTTTAACAGATTTTGTGGCGGCTCACAAAAATACATATGAGCGTTGAAAATGTACAGAAGAACAACAATTGGGAGACATTTCCGGAAGCTTCAGTTTCTGAAACCCAGACATGAGCCTACAAGCTAAGACACGGCTACACCAGGCTTCAGCGTGAAACCATACAACTCCTGGGAAGGGCTTCCCTCTCTGAACGCAGCTACCTGTCCACAGGATGCTCTAGGCCCAGGCACCTTTATTCTTCCAACTAGAGAGACATAGAAAGATGCCTCCATATCCCATGAAGATGCCCAAGCATTTGGCCAAGGCTCCTATGAAACAGTCTGCTGTCCTCATCCAGGTAAGGGCAACTTCACATTTTCAGACACTAAGGTCGTGGGTAAATCCAGGGTGGACTGAGAGGCGGAAGCTCCAGCAAACACAGTCCTGTGGCTGGAAGATGAATGCAGTACTTATTCCTGCACCAACAGACCCTTGCCTCTGGCCTTGGGCCTAGAGCATGATTTTTTGGTAGTTGCTGTTGGGGAAGAGGCCCTTGGGCTTTAACCTGCGGACAGCCTCCCTTAAATGCTTGGGCTGCAGCGGGGGCGTTTCTCCCCACATCTCACACACGTCCAGGGCCTCTTCCACCACCTCTCCAAGAAAGACCTTGGCGATTCCAGCCATGGCAATGGCGGCGTTCTCAGACACCGTACTGCCGGTGATAGACTTCATCAGACCTGCAATGCGTGCTTTTGGGAAAGCTGACCGGCGACACACTTCGTAGCGGGCCAGCTGCTCCTCAGACATGGCAGACAGCAGGGCTGTCATCCTCTGAGCCTCCTCTGCATCCACAGTGGGCTTCCTCTCCTTCTTTCCTTTGGTATGTCTTTTCCGTCTTTTGGCGGCAGGAGGAGCTGAGGCTGAGGCCTCCTTGTCCCCTTCTGTGAGGTCCATGACATCCTCACTCCTGAGCTCACCTCCCTGATCCCTGGGTTCTTCCAAGTTCCCACCTAGGTCCTCAGGGATTCCATCCTTCTTGCTGCCCTTCAGACCTCGGGGCATGGCGAACATCTCAGCAGACACACCTGTTTGCCTGCCCGTCTCCACGGGTGAGATTCAAGTCTGCCCCGTGACAGCAGCTGTAGAGGCAGAAGTTCTGGCTGGGGTGGTTTGATTACGGATCTGCAGCGAGAACCTTTCGAAGATTTTAGCTGCCGTGTTTCTGCTGAGCCACTTTAGCCATAACTGGACACAGCTCCCTGCCTCCCCTTCCCACACACAAACACACACGCTGAATTTTCTCACTTCCACAATGTGAAGAAACTTGTGGATGGAGAGTATATTAGTTTTACATCAATGCAGAATAAATTCTCACAAATTTTGGACACTTAAAACAAACCCCAGCTCAGAGGTCAGAAGTTCTACCAGTCCAAGTGACTGCCACCTGCTCAGAGCCACACGAGGGACCTCCGGGATGGGTCTGGCTGTGTGGTCGCTGCCTTCAAATGAGAAGGGTCTGGCTTCGATCTGACTCGAGGTGGTGGCAGAATTCAATGCCTTCGGGTTGTGAGCCCCAGGCCCACTTGTCTGTTCTGCCTGCTGCCGTGAGGACGCTCTCGGCTCCTGCAAGTGTTGCCCAGGTCTGGGCTGTGAGGCTCCCTGGGTCTGCACGGCCAGTGCCGGGGAATCTCCCACAGGGCAATGTCATCTCAGGGAGCTCCAGTCCTCCCTTATAAAGAGCTCGGATGATTGAACTAGACCCAGCCCTTAGCAGCTATTGGCTCAGGATATCCCTAAGGAAATCAGGGATTTGGGCGGGCTCATCAATTCACGCTTCCGCCCACCCCCAAGGGAGGGGCAGACACAGGGCGAGCCTCCGAGGGGCGGGAAATGCAGGGGGTATTTCAGAATTCAGTCTTAATCACAGAATCGCAAAGTTCACGTTTCACAACCATAAAGAAACTATTTACGCTAAAAATGAGACTTTTTAAGAAGTTGCACTTAGAAAACTTCAATGTCTGAGAAAAAAATATGCCTAACGCACAGGGAAACAGGTGGCTTATCCAATACTCTGGAAATAAAATGGGCTGGGTGAGGGGAATATGAAAATATTATTTCAATTTCATCTCATTTTATTTATTTATTTATGTACTTATTGATTTATTTTTGAGACAGAGTCTCCCTCTGTCCCCCAGGCTGGATTACAGTGTCCTGAGCTCAGCTCACTGCAGCCTCCGCATCCTGCGCTCAAGGCATTCTCCTGCCTCAGCCTCCAGAGTAGCTGGGACTAAATGAGCACGCCACCACGCCAGGCAAATTTTTGTCTTTTTTATAAAGTGTAGAGGAGGTTTCACCATTTGGGCCAGGGTGGTCTTCAACTGCCAACTTCAGATGATCTGCCCCAACTTGCCTTCCAAAGTGAAGGGACTATAGGCGTGAGCCACTGAGCCCAGACTATGATAGTTTCACACTGAAGCCTGAAGCTGCTCTGCCTTAGGATTTTTCCTGAGTTTTACTTTCTTGTCATGATGAGTTGCTAGTTCATATTTTCCGTTGGATCTTTTCGAAAGGTATTACTGATGACATTATGGCTTTCTCACAAAGAATACCACTTTGGTGAAACTATACTGAAATCAGGAGTACCTTATGTTTCCGATACTTATCAAGCACAATATTTGAACACGGCGTGGTAGGTGAAAGTGTAGGAAGCAGAATTTGGCAAACCCCATTTTTTTTCAATTTCGACGGTTTCAGGTTTTTGGTTTCAGCCAAACTGAAGAATGTCCTAATGAGCTGTCAATTCACAGGCCATTACAGACAATTTTTGAAACTACATCACACTGTAATTTAAGGAGTACGATTCTAAAGAAATTTGAACAATCTGGTGGTATTGCTAACACCAAACAAGGTTGTTCAGCTCTTTCATCTTTAAAAACAAACAAACAAAAACATGATGTGGAATTCTCTCATTTTACCAAACAGCCGTACGCTCCCTTGAATATGTGACTATGAAACCCAAGTAATTGGAAGAAAAAAAATAAAGGAAACACCTCATCAGTCTCATTAATAGTTTTGTTGAGAATAGTTTATTTTTCAAAAACTGCTGGCTATGTCTTGATATTTTTAGACACGGCTAAAGGTGAAATTGCATGAATCCTCTCTCTAACATTCATGCTACTTAAGAATCTTTTCCCAAGATTTGACTGCATTCATTTCATAAAAGCCCTGTCCTCTTCTCCCCTATATATCTATATTAGCACTCTGCCTTCTACCCTCTTCCATAGGAAACACAAATCCGTCAATTGATCACTTAAGCCTTTCCAGTATGGGTACAACATTTTCTGTAGTTGTACTCCTGAGATTTGTCCTTTATACTTCTAAAGACTAGAACCTAGATAATACATGCTTGCGAATAGTGGAGCTAGCTTGCTTAAACTTTATTTAGGCGTATGCTAATTACTTGTGGCGGGCAAAGGCAGGCAGTGAGGATGTTAAGCTTATCCCAAAATAGTCAATTTTGGAAAAGACACAAGTACAGGCCGGGCGCGGTGGCTCAGACCTGAAATCCCAGCACCTTGGGAGGTCTTCTCGCAGAAGGCCAGAGCGAGACCCCGGGGAAAAGATGCATCCCTGGCGTGATGGCCTGACGATGGCTTCCTGTGTCCCGCAACATGGGGAGTCTGCAGTGTGGCCGGTTTGGAAACTGGCAAGGAGAGCGAAGAGACAACATGCTGGTCTTCCACCCTTCCCTGGATGCCCGTGGGTGCCCGCAGATCTCCGGAAGCAAACAGTCAACATGCTCAGCCTTTCGGGTGCCGGAGAGACGTGAGCAACATGCCCCCTTGCAGAGGGCACAGCAGCGTGGAATCCCAAATCACGCTTCAGTTATCCTGAGGGTGGCTCCTCTGTGGTCGGGGCTGTCGGCCTGGCGCTCCGTTCCGAGGCTCAGCCTGGGGATGTGCGGTCTGTGAACCACGCGGTTGAAAACCCGAAGGCAACACGGGTCCCGGTCTTTTGTCTCTGAGGAAGCCGCCCGTTCCTTGGGCCACGGAATCGGGGCCAATGGGTGCCCCGCCGGCCCGACGCGGCGGCCGTGGGCCTAGCCCTCAGCCCGCGCCGGGCGCTTACCCTTTTCCCGGAGCGCGGGGGTCCCGTTGCTCCCGGAGGCCAAAGACCGTTTATTCTCTCTGCCTTCCTCCCTCTGTCCCTGGCTCCCTCCCGCCCGCCCTCTGTCCCTGCGTCGCTCTGTCTATCCCTCCGTTCCTAACTGCCTCCCTCTCTCTCCCTCCCTCCCTCCCTCCCTCCCTCCCTCCCTCCCTCCCTCCCAACTTCCCTCCGCCCATCCTTCGGCCCCTCTGGGTCTCCCGTTCGTCTCTCCATCTCTGCCCGCCTTCCCTCCCGCCTGGAACGGTCGGCATCGCCGGCGTGCGCGGGGCCTGGGGTCTGCGTTCAGCCGCCAGGCGCTCCACGGTGGCAGCTGGGAGGCTGCAGGGACACGGGCGGGCGGGCGGGCGGCCGGGCGACGGTGGAGCGGAGGCGCAGAGGAGGCGAGCCGCCGCCGGAGGGATGGCGGGCCCGGACGCTGCGCGGGCCCGGTGTTTCGCGGGAAGGGGGTCTCCACCCAGCCCAGGGGAAGACTCATTTTCCGGGGGTAGGGATTGGGGGGTGGGGGTGGCGAGGGGTCGGTCAGGCCGTGGCGGAAAGGCATGAGAGCTCTGCCCGGGCTGCTCCCAGAGCCTAGGCGGCTGCCCGCGAACCCGCGCGTGCGCAGCAGACGGCCCACCTGCTGGTACCTGGGCCGGCGCTGGGATCCCCGGGATGCCCAGGAAAGAATGGCATCTCTCCGCTCTGTGGAGTGTCTCACCGGGCCTAGACCTGGAAGGCAGGAATCGCAGGCGGGTCGGCCCGGAGGGAAGACACGCCCATCCACGCCGACCCAGGTGTTCCCCGCGAAAGAGAGGCCACCGGCCACCGCCCTGCACCGACCCCGTCCCAGCCCCGCGTCCTTTTAAAGCTCCTCCAGCAGAGCCCGGTATTCTTCCTCGCTGAGGGGTGGTTCCAGCGAGGCGGCCTCTTCCGTGGCCTCCAGCTCCCCAGGGGCCTCCGTTTCTAGGAAAGGCTGCGCCCGCTGCAGAAACTCCGGGCTCGCCAGGAGCTCATCCAGCAGGCGTAGGGGAGTGCAGACGAGCGCTCCGGCTCCCGGAGGAGCCGCGCCTGGGGGGGCGCCCGGATGGCTTGCACCTGCCACTGCCGCGCGCAGGCCTCCGGGGGCGCGGGCTGGGGAGGTGGGGCTTCCCCGGCTTGGGGTTCCCACGCAGCCCCGGCGACCTGGGGACCCTGGCCCCAGCCCCAACACGGACTCCCCTGGGACGCGAGGGGAGGGAAATGCAGGGGGTATTTCAGAATTCAGTCTTCCTCACAGAATCGCAAAGTTCACGTTTCACAACCATAAAGAAACTATTTACGCTAAAAATGAGACTTTTTATGAAGTTGCACTTAGAAAACTTCAATGTCTGAGAAAAAAATATCTCTAACGCACAGGGAAACTGGTGGTTTATCCAATACTCTGAAAATAAAATGGGCTGGGTGAGGGGAATATGAAAATATTATTTCAATTTCATCTCATTTTATTTATTTATGTACTTATTGATTTATTTTTGAGACAGAGTGTCCCTCTGTCCCTCAGGCTGGATTACAGTGTCCTGAGCTCAGCTCACTGCAGCCTCCGCATCCTGGGCTCAAGGCATTCTCCTGCCTCAGCCTCCAGAGTAGCTGGGACTAAATGAGCACGCCACCACGCCAGGCAAATTTTTGTCTTTTTTTTTTAAAGTGTAGAGGAGGTTTCACCATTTGGGCCAGGGTGGTCTTCAACTGCCGACTTCAGGTGATCTGCCCCAACTTGCCTTCCCAAAGTGAAGGGACTATAGGCATGAGCCACTGCGCCCAGACTATGATAGTTTCACACTGAAGCCTGAAGCTGCTCTGCCTTAGGATTTTTCCTGAGTTTTACTTTCTTGTCATGATGAGTTGCTAGTTCATGTTTTCCCTTGTTTCTTTTCGAAAGGCATTACTGATGAGATTATGGCTTTCTCACAAAGAATACCACTTTGGTGAAACTATATTGAAATCAGGAGTACCTTATGTTTCCGATACTTATCAAGCACAATATTTGAACACGGCGTGGTAGGTGAAAGTGTAGGAAGCAGAATTTGGCAATCCCCATATTTTTTCAATTTCGACGGTTTCAGGTTTTTGGTTTCAGCCAAACTGAAGAATGTCCTTATGAGCTGTCAATTCACAGGCCGTTACAGACAATTTTTGAAACTACATCACGGTGTAATTTAAGGAGTACGATTCTAAAGAAATTTGAACAATCTGGTGGTATTGCTAACACCAAACAAGGTTGTTCAGCTCTTTCATCTTTAAAAACAAACAAACAAAAACATGATGTGGAATTCTCTCATTTTACCAAATAGCCGTACGCTCCCTTGAATATGTGACTATGAAACCCAAGTAATTGGAAGAAGAAAAATAAAGGAAACACCTCATCAGTCTCATTAATAGTTTTGTTGAGAAGAGTTTATTTTTCAAAAACTGCTAGCTATGTCTTGATATTTTTAGACACGGCTAAAGCTGAAATTGCATGAATCCTCTCTCTAACATTCATGCTACTAAAGAAACTTTTCCCAAGATTTGACTGCATTCATTTCATAAAAGCCCTGTCCTCTTCTCCCCTATATATCTATATTAGCACTCTGCCTTCTACCCTCTTCCATAGGAAACACAAATCCGTCAATTGATCACTTAAGCCTTTCCAGTTTGGGTACAACATTTTCTGTAGTTGTACTCTTCAGATTTGTCCTTTATACTTCTAAAGACTAGACCCTAGATAATACATGCTTGGGAATAGTGGAGCTAGCTTGCTTAAACTTTATTTAGGCGTATGCTAATTACTTGTGGGGGGCAAAGGCAGGCAGTGAGGATGTTAAGCTTATCCCAAAATAGTCAATTTTGGAAAAGACACAAGTACAGGCCGGGCGTGGTGGCTCAGACCTGTAATCCCAGCACCTTGGGAGGCCGAGGCGGCCGGTCACGAGGTCAGGAGATCGACACCATCCTGGCTAACACGGTGAAACCCCGTCTCTGCTAAACATACACAAATTAGCCGGGCGTGGTGGCAGGCGCTTGTAGTCCCAGCTACTCGGGAGGCTGAGGCAGGAGAAGAGCACGAACCCGGGAGGCGGAGCTGGCAGTGAGCCGAGATTGCGCCACTGCACTCCGGCCTGGGCGGCAGAGTGGGATTCTGCCTCAAAAAAGAAAGAAAAAAAAATCATCATATATATGAATGTGTGTGTGTGTGTGTGTGTGTGTCTGTGTGTGTGTGTGTACTCAGGTACACTCACTTTACTTCTGAGTTATCTCGTCACCACTTAACCAGCACCAATCAGAGACCACATTTTTCTAGGCAGTCTCCAAATGTACATTACAAATAGTAGCGTACTTTAAGGATAGTAATGAAGCTCCGGGAAAAATTGCTTGTCTCCACCTCAGCAGACCAACCTGCCTGAGCCAGCTTCTCTTTTCCTCTACTCTTCAGAAAGTGCTAGACCTGCAACATCTGACAGAATACAGCTTCCATGACTCCTCAGTGCCATGGAAAAGGAACGAGCTGAGAGCAATCTAAAGACTGGGAGATATTAAGTCTCTTGGATCTTAGTTCTTTTGGTTGCTCGAGCACTTTAATTCCCGAGAGAGCCCTCCCATCTCCATCAGTTCTTCCAGGAACCTGTACCCTCCTTGTGTCTCTAAGATACGCTGGTCTAACTTGTTACATGCCTTTACAAGAAAGTTGGTAAAAATAAAAGGAAAGCAGAACAACGTCACAATATGGAGGTATGAAACAGAATTTCCCCATACTTGGTAAAGTTTAGAAACTTGTGTAATACCCGAAGGCAGATTCTATGTACAATAAGTCCTAGTTTAAGAACAAGAGCTGAGGGTATGAGGAAATAAAACTATATTTTCCGGGAGTATCTCTGGCTTCAGGAAGAAAGAGCACATGTTACTCTCCATTCAATATTAGGGCTGAACTATGGGGTCTTTTCGATCCTTTTTGCTTACGCTCTGCGATTCAGGGGGCACATGGCAAAGGTAAACAGACTGAAACAGCACCGTGGATAGATGTGAGCTGTGCTGGGAAGATTCACGGTGATTCCATAATAAATCTCAGGTCTTTATTCTGTAACAAAAAATTCCTGTTTTCCATCATCAAGGTAAAGCCGAATATGTACAAGTAGAGTATGCGATAACTTTGTCACTCGTGACGAACCTAGTCGGTGCGATACTTTAACAACTTCTCCAATGTCTCTGCACTCAGGTTGGATATTCTGAGTGGGTCATCGGTAGAATGAATGAAATCAAGAATACTCTAAAGCAATGTTTGGAAGTCAATTTCAGTGTCTCCGGAAGCACTGGGAAAATCACCATGTGTAACGAACGTGAAGTATCCGCAGGCTCTCTCTGTGTCTTTGAAACTGCCCATGTGTTCATTAGAAACGGCGGCTTGAGGAAAGGTGGTTTTGGAATTGGTTTCCCTCTAGTCTTACGTGATGCATCTCTACTATATTGCATTATAATAAAGCAAAGGGTCACTTGCTGACATAAAGCACAGGAGGCAGGAATGGAAGAGTCAACTTAGAGAAAAAAAGTGCTTTTCGGTTTATTTTCATTTCTGCAGTTTGGAAAACAGTTTAACAGTTTAACAGATTTTGTGGCGGCTCACAAAAATACATATGAGCGTTGAAAATGTACAGAAGAACAACAATTGGGAGACATTTCCGGAAGCTTCAGTTTCTGAAACCCAGACATGAGCCTACAAGCTAAGACACGGCTACACCAGGCTTCAGCGTGAAACCATACAACTCCTGGGAAGGGCTTCCCTCTCTGAACGCAGCTACCTGTCCACAGGATGCTCTAGGCCCAGGCACCTTTATTCTTCCAACTAGAGAGACATAGAAAGATGCCTCCATATCCCATGAAGATGCCCAAGCATTTGGCCAAGGCTCCTATGAAACAGTCTGCTGTCCTCATCCAGGTAAGGGCAACTTCACATTTTCAGACACTAAGGTCGTGGGTAAATCCAGGGTGGACTGAGAGGCGGAAGCTCCAGCAAACACAGTCCTGTGGCTGGAAGATGAATGCAGTACTTATTCCTGCACCAACAGACCCTTGCCTCTGGCCTTGGGCCTAGAGCATGATTTTTTGTTAGTTGCTGTTGGGGAAGAGGCCCTTGGGCTTTAACCTGCGGACAGCCTCCCTTAAATGCTTGGGCTGCAGCGGGGGCGTTTCTCCCCACATCTCACACACGTCCAGGGCCTCTTCCACCACCTCTCCAAGAAAGACCTTGGCGATTCCAGCCATGGCAATGGCGGCGTTCTCAGACACCGAACTGCCGGTGATAGACTTCATCAGACCTGCAATGCGTGCTTTTGGGAAAGCTGACCGGCGACACACTTCGTAGCGGGCCAGCTGCTCCTCAGACATGGCAGACAGCAGGGCTGTCATCCTCTGAGCCTCCTCTGCATCCACAGTGGGCTTCCTCTCCTTCTTTCCTTTGGTATGTCTTTTCCGTCTTTTGGCGGCAGGAGGAGCTGAGGCTGAGGCCTCCTTGTCCCCTTCTGTGAGGTCCATGACATCCTCACTCCTGAGCTCACCTCCCTGATCCCTGGGTTCTTCCAATTTCCCACCTAGGTCCTCAGGGATTCCATCCTTCTTGCTGCCCTTCAGACCTCGGGGCATGGCGAACATCTCAGCAGACACACCTGTTTGCCTGCCCGTCTCCACGGGTGAGATTCAAGTCTGCCCCGTGACAGCAGCTGTAGAGGCAGAAGTTCTGGCTGGGGTGGTTTGATTACGGATCTGCAGCGAGAACCTTTCGAAGATTTTAGCTGCCGTGTTTCTGCTGAGCCACTTTAGCCATAACTGGACACAGCTCCCTGCCTCCCCTTCCCACACACAAACACACACGCTGAATTTTCTCACTTCCACAATGTGAAGAAACTTGTGGATGGAGAGTATATTAGTTTTACATCAATGCAGAATAAATTCTCACAAATTTTGGACACTTAAAACAAACCCCAGCTCAGAGGTCAGAAGTTCTACCAGTCCAAGTGACTGCCACCTGCTCAGAGCCACACGAGGGACCTCCGGGATGGGTCTGGCTGTGTGGTCGCTGCCTTCACCTGAGAAGGGTCTGGCTTCGATCTGACTCGAGGTGGTGGCAGAATTCAATGCCTTCGGGTTGTGAGCCCCAGGCCCACTTGTCTGTTCTGCCTGCTGCCGTGAGGACGCTCTCGGCTCCTGCAAGTGTTGCCCAGGTCTGGGCTGTGAGGCTCCCTGGGTCTGCACGGCCAGTGCCGGGGAATCTCCCACAGGGCAATGTCATCTCAGGGAGCTCCAGTCCTCTCTTATAAAGAGCTCGGATGATTGAACTAGACCCAGCCCTTAGCAGCTATTGGCTCAGGATATCCCTAAGGAAATCAGGGATTTGGGCGGGCTCATCAATTCACGCTTCCGCCCACCCCCAAGGGAGGGGCAGACACAGGGCGAGCCTCCGAGGGGCGGGAAATGCAGGGGGTATTTCAGAATTCAGTCTTAATCACAGAATCGCAAAGTTCACGTTTCACAACCATAAAGAAACTATTTACGCTAAAAATGAGACTTTTTAAGAAGTTGCACTTAGAAAACTTCAATGTCTGAGAAAAAAATATCCCTAACGCACAGGGAAACAGGTGGCTTATCCAATACTCTGGAAATAAAATGGGCTGGGTGAGGGGAATATGAAAATATTATTTCAATTTCATCTCATTTTATTTATTTATTCATGTACTTATTGATTTATTTTTGAGACAGAGTCTCCCTCTGTCCCCCAGGCTGGATTACAGTGTCCTGAGCTCAGCTCACTGCAGCCTCCGCATCCTGCGCTCAAGGCATTCTCCTGCCTCAGCCTCCAGAGTAGCTGGGACTAAATGAGCACGCCACCACGCCAGGCAAATTTTTGTCTTTTTTATAAAGTGTAGAGGAGGTTTCACCATTTGGGCCAGGGTGGTCTTCAACTGCCAACTTCAGATGATCTGCCCCAACTTGCCTTCCAAAGTGAAGGGACTATAGGCGTGAGCCACTGAGCCCAGACTATGATAGTTTCACACTGAAGCCTGAAGCTGCTCTGCCTTAGGATTTTTCCTGAGTTTTACTTTCTTGTCATGATGAGTTGCTAGTTCATATTTTCCGTTGGATCTTTTCGAAAGGTATTACTGATGACATTATGGCTTTCTCACAAAGAATACCACTTTGGTGAAACTATACTGAAATCAGGAGTACCTTATGTTTCCGATACTTATCAAGCACAATATTTGAACACGGCGTGGTAGGTGAAAGTGTAGGAAGCAGAATTTGGCAAACCCCATTTTTTTTCAATTTCGACGGTTTCAGGTTTTTGGTTTCAGCCAAACTGAAGAATGTCCTAATGAGCTGTCAATTCACAGGCCATTACAGACAATTTTTGAAACTACATCACACTGTAATTTAAGGAGTACGATTCTAAAGAAATTTGAACAATCTGGTGGTATTGCTAACACCAAACAAGGTTGTTCAGCTCTTTCATCTTTAAAAACAAACAAACAAAAACATGATGTGGAATTCTCTCATTTTACCAAACAGCCGTACGCTCCCTTGAATATGTGACTATGAAACCCAAGTAATTGGAAGAAAAAAAATAAAGGAAACACCTCATCAGTCTCATTAATAGTTTTGTTGAGAATAGTTTATTTTTCAAAAACTGCTGGCTATGTCTTGATATTTTTAGACACGGCTAAAGTTGAAATTGCATGAATCCTCTCTCTAACATTCATGCTACTTAAGAATCTTTTCCCAAGATTTGACTGCATTCATTTCATAAAAGCCCTGTCCTCTTCTCCCCTATATATCTATATTAGCACTCTGCCTTCTACCCTCTTCCATAGGAAACACAAATCCGTCAATTGATCACTTAAGCCTTTCCAGTATGGGTACAACATTTTCTGTAGTTGTACTCCTGAGATTTGTCCTTTATACTTCTAAAGACTAGAACCTAGATAATACATGCTTGCGAATAGTGGAGCTAGCTTGCTTAAACTTTATTTAGGCGTATGCTAATTACTTGTGGCGGGCAAAGGCAGGCAGTGAGGATGTTAAGCTTATCCCAAAATAGTCAATTTTGGAAAAGACACAAGTACAGGCCGGGCGCGGTGGCTCAGACCTGAAATCCCAGCACCTTGGGAGGTCTTCTCGCAGAAGGCCAGAGCGAGACCCCGGGGAAAAGATGCATCCCTGGCGTGATGGCCTGACGATGGCTTCCTGTGTCCCGCAACATGGGGAGTCTGCAGTGTGGCCGGTTTGGAAACTGGCAAGGAGAGCGAAGAGACAACATGCTGGTCTTCCACCCTTCCCTGGATGCCCGTGGGTGCCCGCAGATCTCCGGAAGCAAACAGTCAACATGCTCAGCCTTTCGGGTGCCGGAGAGACGTGAGCAACATGCCCCCTTGCAGAGGGCACAGCAGCGTGGAATCCCAAATCACGCTTCAGTTATCCTGAGGGTGGCTCCTCTGTGGTCGGGGCTGTCGGCCTGGCGCTCCGTTCCGAGGCTCAGCCTGGGGATGTGCGGTCTGTGAACCACGCGGTTGAAAACCCGAAGGCAACACGGGTCCCGGTCTTTTGTCTCTGAGGAAGCCGCCCGTTCCTTGGGCCACGGAATCGGGGCCAATGGGTGCCCCGCCGGCCCGACGCGGCGGCCGTGGGCCTAGCCCTCAGCCCGCGCCGGGCGCTTACCCTTTTCCCGGAGCGCGGGGGTCCCGTTGCTCCCGGAGGCCAAAGACCGTTTATTCTCTCTGCCTTCCTCCCTCTGTCCCTGGCTCCCTCCCGCCCGCCCTCTGTCCCTGCGTCGCTCTGTCTATCCCTCCGTTCCTAACTGCCTCCCTCTCTCTCCCTCCCTCCCTCCCTCCCTCCCTCCCTCCCAACTTCCCTCCGCCCATCCTTCGGCCCCTCTGGGTCTCCCGTTCGTCTCTCCATCTCTGCCCGCCTTCCCTCCCGCCTGGAACGGTCGGCATCGCCGGCGTGCGCGGGGCCTGGGGTCTGCGTTCAGCCGCCAGGCGCTCCACGGTGGCAGCTGGGAGGCTGCAGGGACACGGGCGGGCGGGCGGGCGGCCGGGCGACGGTGGAGCTGAGGCGCAGAGGAGGCGAGCCGCCGCCGGAGGGATGGCGGGCCCGGACGCTGCGCGGGCCCGGTGTTTCGCGGGAAGGGGGTCTCCACCCAGCCCAGGGGAAGACTCATTTTCCGGGGGTAGGGATTGGGGGGTGGGGGTGGCGAGGGGTCGGTCAGGCCGTGGCGGAAAGGCATGAGAGCTCTGCCCGGGCTGCTCCCAGAGCCTAGGCGGCTGCCCGCGAACCCACGCGTGCGCAGCAGACGGCCCACCTGCTGGTACCTGGGCCGGCGCTGGGATCCCCGGGATGCCCAGGAAAGAATGGCATCTCTCCGCTCTGTGGAGTGTCTCACCGGGCCTAGACCTGGAAGGCAGGAATCGCAGGCGGGTCGGCCCGGAGGGAAGACACGCCCATCCACGCCGACCCAGGTGTTCCCCGCGAAAGAGAGGCCACCGGCCACCGCCCTGCACCGACCCCGTCCCAGCCCCGCGTCCTTTTAAAGCTCCTCCAGCAGAGCCCGGTATTCTTCCTCGCTGAGGGGTGGTTCCAGCGAGGCGGCCTCTTCCGTGGCCTCCAGCTCCCCAGGGGCCTCCGTTTCTAGGAAAGGCTGCGCCCGCTGCAGAAACTCCGGGCTCGCCAGGAGCTCATCCAGCAGGCGTAGGGGAGTGCAGACGAGCGCTCCGGCTCCCGGAGGAGCCGCGCCTGGGGGGGCGCCCGGATGGCTTGCACCTGCCACTGCCGCGCGCAGGCCTCCGGGGGCGCGGGCTGGGGAGGTGGGGCTTCCCCGGCTTGGGGTTCCCACGCAGCCCCGGCGACCTGGGGACCCTGGCCCCAGCCCCAACACGGACTCCCCTGGGACGCGAGGGGAGGGAAATGCAGGGGGTATTTCAGAATTCAGTCTTCCTCACAGAATCGCAAAGTTCACGTTTCACAACCATAAAGAAACTATGCTAAAAATGAGACTTTTTATGAAGTTGCACTTAGAAAACTTCAATGTCTGAGAAAAAAATATCTCTAACGCACAGGGAAACTGGTGGTTTATCCAATACTCTGAAAATAAAATGGGCTGGGTGAGGGGAATATGAAAATATTATTTCAATTTCATCTCATTTTATTTATTTATGTACTTATTGATTTATTTTTGAGACAGAGTGTCCCTCTGTCCCTCAGGCTGGATTACAGGGTCCTGAGCTCAGCTCACTGCAGCCTCCGCATCCTGGGCTCAAGGCATTCTCCTGCCTCAGCCTCCAGAGTAGCTGGGACTAAATGAGCACGCCACCACGCCAGGCAAATTTTTGTCTTGTTTTTTAAAGTGTAGAGGAGGTTTCACCATTTGGGCCAGGGTGGTCTTCAACTGCCGACTTCAGGTGATCTGCCCCAACTTGCCTTCCCAAAGTGAAGGGACTATAGGCATGAGCCACTGCGCCCAGACTATGATAGTTTCACACTGAAGCCTGAAGCTGCTCTGCCTTAGGATTTTTCCTGAGTTTTACTTTCTTGTCATGATGAGTTGCTAGTTCATGTTTTCCCTTGTTTCTTTTCGAAAGGCATTACTGATGAGATTATGGCTTTCTCACAAAGAATACCACTTTGGTGAAACTATATTGAAATCAGGAGTACCTTATGTTTCCGATACTTATCAAGCACAATATTTGAACACGGCGTGGTAGGTGAAAGTGTAGGAAGCAGAATTTGGCAATCCCCATATTTTTTCAATTTCGACGGTTTCAGGTTTTTGGTTTCAGACAAACTGAAGAATGTCCTTACGAGCTGTCAATTCACAGGCCGTTACAGACAATTTTTGAAACTACATCACGGTGTAATTTAAGGAGTACGATTCTAAAGAAATTTGAACAATCTGGTGGTATTGCTAACACCAAACAAGGTTGTTCAGCTCTTTCATCTTTAAAAACAAACAAACAAAAACATGATGTGGAATTCTCTCATTTTACCAAACAGCCGTACGCTCCCTTGAATATGTGACTATGAAACCCAAGTAATTGGAAGAAGAAAAATAAAGGAAACACCTCATCAGTCTCATTAATAGTTTTGTTGAGAATAGTTTGTTTTTGAAAAACTGCTGGCTATGTCTTGATATTTTTAGACACGGCTAAAGTTGAAATTGCATGAATCCTCTCTCTAACATTCATGCTACTAAAGAAACTTTTCCCAAGATTTGACTGCATTCATTTCATAAAAGCCCTGTCCTCTTCTCCCCTATATATCTATATTAGCACTCTGCCTTCTACCCTCTTCCATAGGAAACACAAATCCGTCAATTGATCACTTAAGCCTTTCCAGTTTGGGTACAACATTTTCTGTAGTTGTACTCCTGAGATTTGTCTTTTATACTTCTAAAGACTAGACCCTAGATAATACATGCTTCGGAATAGTGGAGCTAGCTTGCTTAAACTTTATTTAGGCGTATGCTAATTACTTGTGGGGGGCAAAGGCAGGCAGTGAGGATGTTAAGCTTATCCCAAAATAGTCAATTTTGGAAAAGACACAAGTACAGGCCGGGCGTGGTGGCTCAGACCTGTAATCCCAGCACCTTGGGAGGCCGAGGCGGCCGGTCACGAGGTCAGGAGATCGACACCATCCTGGCTAACACGGTGAAACCCGGTCTCTGCTAAACATGCACAAATTAGCCGGGCGTGGTGGCAGGCGCTTGTAGTCTCAGCTACTCGGGAGGCTGAGGCACGAGAAGAGCACGAACCCGGGAGGCGGAGCTGGCAGTGAGCCGAGATTGCGCCACTGCACTCCGCCCTGGGCGGCAGAGTGGGATTCTGCCTCAAAAAAGAAAGAAAAAAAACATCTTCATATATATGAATGTGTGTGTGTGTGTGTGTGTGTGTGTGTATAGTCAGGTACACTCACTTTACTTCTGAGTTATCTCGTCACCACTTAACCAGCACCATTCAGAGACCACATTTTTCTAGGCAGTCTCCAAATGTACTTTACAAATAGTAACGTACATTAAGGATAGTAATGAAGCTCCGGGAAAAATTGCTTGTCTCCACCTCAGCAGACCAACCTGCCTGGGCCAGCTTCTCTTTTCCTCTACTCTTCAGAAAGTGCTAGACCTGCAACATCTGACAGAATACAGCTTCCATGACTCCTCAGTGCCATGGAAATGGAACGAGCTGAGAGCAATCTAAAGACTGGGAGATATTAGGTCTCTTGGATCTTACTTCTTTTGGTTGCTCGAGCACTTTAATTCCCGAGAGAGCCCTCCCATCTCCATCAGTTCTTCCAGGAACCTGTACCCTCCTTGTGTCTCTAAGATACGCTGGTCTAACTTGTTACATGCCTTTACAAGAAAGTTGGTAAAAATAAAAGGAAAGCTGAACAACGTCACAATATGGAGGTATGAAACAGAATTTCCCCATACTTGGTAAAGTTTAGAAATTTGTGTAATACCCGAAGGCAGATTCTATGTACAATAAGTCCTAGTTTAAGAACAAGAGCTGAGGGTATGAGGAAATAAAACTATATTTTCCGGGAGTATCTCTGGCTTCAGGAAGAAAGAGCACATGTTACTCTCCATTCAATATTAGGGCTGAACTATGGGGTCTTTTCGATCCTTTTTGCTTACCCTCTGCGATTCAGGGGGCACATGGCAAAGGTAAACAGACTGAAACAGCACCGTGGATAGCTGTGAGCTGTGCTGGGAAGATTCACGGTGATTCCATAATAAATCTCAGGTCTTTATTCTGTAACAAAAAATTCCTCTTTTCCATCATCAAGGTAAAGCCGAGTATGTACAAGTAGAGTATGCGATAACTTTGTCACTCGTGACGAACCTAGTCGGTCCGATACTTTAACAACTTCTCCAATGTCTCTGCACTCAGGTTGGATATTCTGAGTGGGTCATCGGTAGAATGAATGAAATCAAGAATACTCTAAAGCAATGTTTGGAAGTCAATTTCAGTGTCTCCGGAAGCACTGGGAAAATCACCATGTGTAACGAACGTGAAGTATCCGCAGGCTCTCTCTGTGTCTTTGAAACTGCCCATGTGTTCATTAGAAACGGCGGCTTGAGGAAAGGTGGTTTTGGAATTGGTTTCCCTCTAGTCTTACGTGATGCATCTCTACTATATTGCATTATAATAAAGCAAGGGGTCACTTGCTGACATAAAGCACAGGAGGCAGGAATGGAAGAGTCAACTTAGAGAAAAAAAGTGCTTTTCGGTTTTATTTTCATTTCTGCAGTTTGGAAAACAGTTTAACAGTTTAACAGATTTTGTGGCGGCTCACAAAAATACATATGAGCGTTGAAAATGTACAGAAGAACAACAATTGGGAGACATTTCCGGAAGCTTCAGTTTCTGAAACCCAGACATGAGCCTACAAGCTAAGACACGGCTACACCAGGCTTCAGCGTGAAACCATACAACTCCTGGGAAGGGCTTCCCTCTCTGAACGCAGCTACCTGTCCACAGGATGCTCTAGGCCCAGGCACCTTTATTCTTCCAACTAGAGAGACATAGAAAGATGCCTCCATATCCCATGAAGATGCCCAAGCATTTGGCCAAGGCTCCTATGAAACAGTCTGCTGTCTTCATCCAGGTAAGGGCAACTTCACATTTTCAGACACTAAGGTCGTGGGTAAATCCAGGGTGGACTGAGAGGCGGAAGCTCCAGCAAACACAGTCCTGTGGCTGGAAGATGAATGCAGTACTTATTCCTGCACCAACAGACCCTTGCCTCTGGCCTTGGGCCTAGAGCATGATTTTTTGGTAGTTGCTGTTGGGGAAGAGGCCCTTGGGCTTTAACCTGCGGACAGCCTCCCTTAAATGCTTGGGCTGCAGCGGGGGCGTTTCTCCCCACATCTCACACACGTCCAGGGCCTCTTCCACCACCTCTCCAACAAAGACCTTGGCGATTCCAGCCATGGCAATGGCGGCGTTCTCAGACACCGAACTGCCGGTGATAGACTTCATCAGACCTGCAATGCGTGCTTTTGGGAAAGCTGACCGGCGACACACTTCGTAGCGGGCCAGCTGCTCCTCAGACATGGCAGACAGCAGGGCTGTCATCCTCTGAGCCTCCTCTGCATCCACGGTGGGCTTCCTCTCCTTCTTTCCTTTGGTATGTCTTTTCCGTCTTTTGGCGGCAGGAGGAGCTGAGGCTGAGGCCTCCTTGTCCCCTTCTGTGAGGTCCATGACATCCTCACTCCTGAGCTCACCTCCCTGATCCCTGGGTTCTTCCAAGTTCCCACCTAGGTCCTCAGGGATTCCATCCTTCTTGCTGCCCTTCAGACCTCGGGGCATGGCGAACATCTCAGCAGACACACCTGTTTGCCTGCCCGTCTCCACGGGTGAGATTCAAGTCTGCCCCGTGACAGCAGCTGTAGAGGCAGAAGTTCTGGCTGGGGTGGTTTGATTACGGATCTGCAGCGAGAACCTTTCGAAGATTTTAGCTGCCGTGTTTCTGCTGAGCCACTTTAGCCATAACTGGGCACAGCTCCCTGCCTCCCCTTCCCACACACAAACACACACGCTGAATTTTCTCACTTCCACAATGTGAAGAAACTTGTGGATGGAGAGTATATTAGTTTTACATCAATGCAGAATAAATTCTCACAAATTTTGGACACTTAAAACAAACCCCAGCTCAGAGGTCAGAAGTTCTACCAGTCCAAGTGACTGCCACCTGCTCAGAGCCACACGAGGGACCTCCGGGATGGGTCTGGCTGTGTGGTCGCTGCCTTCACCTGAGAAGGGTCTGGCTTCGATCTGACTCGAGGTGGTGGCAGAATTCAATGCCTTCGGGTTGTGAGCCCCAGGCCCACTTGTCTGTTCTGCCTGCTGCCGTGAGGACGCTCTCGGCTCCTGCAAGTGTTGCCCAGGTCTGGGCTGTGAGGCTCCCTGGGTCTGCACGGCCAGTGCCGGGGAATCTCCCACAGGGCAATGTCATCTCAGGGAGCTCCAGTCCTCCCTTATAAAGAGCTCGGATGATTGAACTAGACCCAGCCCTTAGCAGCTATTGGCTCAGGATATCCCTAAGGAAATCAGGGATTTGGGCGGGCTCATCAATTCACGCTTCCGCCCACCCCCAAGGGAGGGGCAGACACAGGGCGAGCCTCCGAGGGGCGGAAAATGCAGGGGGTATTTCAGAATTCAGTCTTCCTCACAGAATCGCAAAGTTCACGTTTCACAACCATAAAGAAACTATTTACGCTAAAAATGAGACTTTTTATGAAGTTGCACTTAGAAAACTTCAATGTCTGAGAAAAAAATATCTCTAACGCACAGGGAAACTGGTGGTTTATCCAATACTCTGAAAATAAAATGGGCTGGGTGAGGGGAATATGAAAATATTATTTCAATTTCATCTCATTTTATTTATTTATGTACTTATTGATTTATTTTTGAGACAGAGTGTCCCTCTGTCCCTCAGGCTGGATTACAGGGTCCTGAGCTCAGCTCACTGCAGCCTCCGCATCCTGGGCTCAAGGCATTCTCCTGCCTCAGCCTCCAGAGTAGCTGGGACTAAATGAGCACGCCACCACGCCAGGCAAATTTTTGTCTTGTTTTTTAAAGTGTAGAGGAGGTTTCACCATTTGGGCCAGGGTGGTCTTCAACTGCCGACTTCAGGTGATCTGCCCCAACTTGCCTTCCCAAAGTGAAGGGACTATAGGCATGAGCCACTGCGCCCAGACTATGATAGTTTCACACTGAAGCCTGAAGCTGCTCTGCCTTAGGATTTTTCCTGAGTTTTACTTTCTTGTCGTGATGAGTTGCTAGTTCATGTTTTCCCTTGTTTCTTTTCGAAAGGCATTACTGATGAGATTATGGCTTTCTCACAAAGAATACCACTTTGGTGAAACTATATTGAAATCAGGAGTACCTTATGTTTCCGATACTTATCAAGCACAATATTTGAACACGGCGTGGTAGGTGAAAGTGTAGGAAGCAGAATTTGGCAATCCCCATATTTTTTCAATTTCGACGGTTTCAGGTTTTTGGTTTCAGCCAAACTGAAGAATGTCCTTACGAGCTGTCAATTCACAGGCCGTTACAGACAATTTTTGAAACTACATCACGGTGTAATTTAAGGAGTACGATTCTAAAGAAATTTGAACAATCTGGTGGTATTGCTAACACCAAACAAGGTTGTTCAGCTCTTTCATCTTTAAAAACAAACAAACAAAAACATGATGTGGAATTCTCTCATTTTACCAAACAGCCGTACGCTCCCTTGAATATGTGACTATGAAACCCAAGTAATTGGAAGAAGAAAAATAAAGGAAACACCTCATCAGTCTCATTAATAGTTTTGTTGAGAATAGTTTGTTTTTGAAAAACTGCTGGCTATGTCTTGATATTTTTAGACACGGCTAAAGTTGAAATTGCATGAATCCTCTCTCTAACATTCATGCTACTAAAGAAACTTTTCCCAAGATTTGACTGCATTCATTTCATAAAAGCCCTGTCCTCTTCTCCCCTATATATCTATATTAGCACTCTGCCTTCTACCCTCTTCCATAGGAAACACAAATCCGTCAATTGATCACTTAAGCCTTTCCAGTTTGGGTACAACATTTTCTGTAGTTGTACTCCTGAGATTTGTCTTTTATACTTCTAAAGACTAGACCCTAGATAATACATGCTTCGGAATAGTGGAGCTAGCTTGCTTAAACTTTATTTAGGCGTATGCTAATTACTTGTGGGGGGCAAAGGCAGGCAGTGAGGATGTTAAGCTTATCCCAAAATAGTCAATTTTGGAAAAGACACAAGTACAGGCCGGGCGTGGTGGCTCAGACCTGTAATCCCAGCACCTTGGGAGGCCGAGGCGGCCGGTCACGAGGTCAGGAGATCGACACCATCCTGGCTAACACGGTGAAACCCGGTCTCTGCTAAACATGCACAAATTAGCCGGGCGTGGTGGCAGGCGCTTGTAGTCTCAGCTACTCGGGAGGCTGAGGCAGGAGAAGAGCACGAACCCGGGAGGCGGAGCTGGCAGTGAGCCGAGATTGCGCCACTGCACTCCGCCCTGGGCGGCAGAGTGGGATTCTGCCTCAAAATAGAAAGAAAAAAAACATCTTCATATATATGAATGTGTGTGTGTGTGTGTGTGTGTGTGTGTGTGTGTGTGTGTGTGTGTGTGTATAGTCAGGTACACTCACTTTACTTCTGAGTTATCTCGTCACCACTTAACCAGCACCAATCAGAGACCACATTTTTCTAGGCAGTCTCCAAATGTACTTTAAAAATAGTAACGTACATTAAGGATAGTAATGAAGCTCCGGGAAAAATTGCTTGTCTCCACCTCAGCAGACCAACCTGCCTGGGCCAGCTTCTCTTTTCCTCTACTCTTCAGAAAGTGCTAGACCTGCAACATCTGACAGAATACAGCTTCCATGACTCCTCAGTGCCATGGAAATGGAACGAGCTGAGAGCAATCTAAAGACTGGGAGATATTAGGTCTCTTGGATCTTACTTCTTTTGGTTGCTCGAGCACTTTAATTCCCGAGAGAGCCCTCCCATCTCCATCAGTTCTTCCAGGAACCTGTACCCTCCTTGTGTCTCTAAGATACGCTGGTCTAACTTGTTACATGCCTTTACAAGAAAGTTGGTAAAAATAAAAGGAAAGCTGAACAACGTCACAATATGGAGGTATGAAACAGAATTTCCCCATACTTGGTAAAGTTTAGAAATTTGTGTAATACCCGAAGGCAGATTCTATGTACAATAAGTCCTAGTTTAAGAACAAGAGCTGAGGGTATGAGGAAATAAAACTATATTTTCCGGGAGTATCTCTGGCTTCAGGAAGAAAGAGCACATGTTACTCTCCATTCAATATTAGGGCTGAACTATGGGGTCTTTTCGATCCTTTTTGCTTACCCTCTGCGATTCAGGGGGCACATGGCAAAGGTAAACAGACTGAAACAGCACCGTGGATAGCTGTGAGCTGTTCTGGGAAGATTCACGGTGATTCCATAATAAATCTCAGGTCTTTATTCTGTAACAAAAAATTCCTCTTTTCCATCATCAAGGTAAAGCCGAGTATGTACAAGTAGAGTATGCGATAACTTTGTCACTCGTGACGAACCTAGTCGGTGCGATACTTTAACAACTTCTCCAATGTCTCTGCACTCAGGTTGGATATTCTGAGTGGGTCATCGGTAGAATGAATGAAATCAAGAATACTCTAAAGCAATGTTTGGAAGTCAATTTCAGTGTCTCCGGAAGCACTGGGAAAATCACCATGTGTAACGAACGTGAAGTATCCGCAGGCTCTCTCTGTGTCTTTGAAACTGCCCATGTGTTCATTAGAAACGGCGGCTTGAGGAAAGGTGGTTTTGGAATTGGTTTCCCTCTAGTCTTACGTGATGCATCTCTACTATATTGCATTATAATAAAGCAAGGGGTCACTTGCTGACATAAAGCACAGGAGGCAGGAATGGAAGAGTCAACTTAGAGAAAAAAAGTGCTTTTCGGTTTTATTTTCATTTCTTCAGTTTGGAAAACAGTTTAACAGTTTAACTGATTTTGTGGCGGCTCACAAAAATACATATGAGCGTTGAAAATGTACAGAAGAACAACAATTGGGAGACATTTCCGGAAGCTTCAGTTTCTGAAACCCAGACATGAGCCTACAAGCTAAGACACGGCTACACCAGGCTTCAGCGTGAAACCATACAACTCCTGGGAAGGGCTTCCCTCTCTGAACGCAGCTACCTGTCCACAGGATGCTCTAGGCCCAGGCACCTTTATTCTTCCAACTAGAGAGACATAGAAAGATGCCTCCATATCCCATGAAGATGCCCAAGCATTTGGCCAAGGCTCCTATGAAACAGTCTGCTGTCCTCATCCAGGTTAGGGCAACTTCACATTTTCAGACACTAAGGTCGTGGGTAAATCCAGGGTGGACTGAGAGGCGGAAGCTCCAGCAAACACAGTCCTGTGGCTGGAAGATGAATGCAGTACTTATTCCTGCACCAACAGACCCTTGCCTCTGGCCTTGGGCCTAGAGCATGATTTTTTGGTAGTTGCTGTTGGGGAAGAGGCCCTTGGGCTTTAACCTGCGGACAGCCTCCCTTAAATGCTTGGGCTGCAGCGGGGGCGTTTCTCCCCACATCTCACACACGTCCAGGGCCTCTTCCACCACCTCTCCAAGAAAGACCTTGGCGATTCCAGCCATGGCAATGGCGGCGTTCTCAGACACCGAACTGCCGGTGATAGACTTCATCAGACCTGCAATGCGTGCTTTTGGGAAAGCTGACCGGCGACACACTTCGTAGCGGGCCAGCTGCTCCTCAGACATGGCAGACAGCAGGGCTGTCATCCTCTGAGCCTCCTCTGCATCCACGGTGGGCTTCCTCTCCTTCTTTCCTTTGGTATGTCTTTTCCGTCTTTTGGCGGCAGGAGGAGCTGAGGCTGAGGCCTCCTTGTCCCCTTCTGTGAGGTCCATGACATCCTCACTCCTGAGCTCACCTCCCTGATCCCTGGGTTCTTCCAAGTTCCCACCTAGGTCCTCAGGGATTCCATCCTTCTTGCTGCCCTTCAGACCTCGGGGCATGGCGAACATCTCAGCAGACACACCTGTTTGCCTGCCCGTCTCCACGGGTGAGATTCAAGTCTGCCCCGTGACAGCAGCTGTAGAGGCAGAAGTTCTGGCTGGGGTGGTTTGATTACGGATCTGCAGCGAGAACCTTTCGAAGATTTTAGCTGCCGTGTTTCTGCTGAGCCACTTTAGCCATAACTGGACACAGCTCCCTGCCTCCCCTTCCCACACACAAACACACACGCTGAATTTTCTCACTTCCACAATGTGAAGAAACTTGTGGATGGAGAGTATATTAGTTTTACATCAATGCAGAATAAATTCTCACAAATTTTGGACACTTAAAACAAACCCCAGCTCAGAGGTCAGAAGTTCTACCAGTCCAAGTGACTGCCACCTGCTCAGAGCCACACGAGGGACCTCCGGGATGGGTCTGGCTGTGTGGTCGCTGCCTTCACCTGAGAAGGGTCTGGCTTCTATCTGACTCGAGGTGGTGGCAGAATTCAATGCCTTCGGGTTGTGAGCCCCAGGCCCACTTGTCTGTTCTGCCTGCTGCCGTGAGGACGCTCTCGGCTCCTGCAAGTGTTGCCCAGGTCTGGGCTGTGAGGCTCCCTGGGTCTGCACGGCCAGTGCCGGGGAATCTCCCACAGGGCAATGTCATCTCAGGGAGCTCCAGTCCTCTCTTATAAAGAGCTCGGATGATTGAACTAGACCCAGCCCTTAGCAGCTATTGGCTCAGGATATCCCTAAGGAAATCAGGGATTTGGGCGGGCTCATCAATTCACGCTTCCGCCCACCCCCAAGGGAGGGGCAGACACAGGGCGAGCCTCCGAGGGGCGGGAAATGCAGGGGGTATTTCAGAATTCAGTCTTAATCACAGAATCGCAAAGTTCACGTTTCACAACCATAAAGAAACTATTTACGCTAAAAATGAGACTTTTTAAGAAGTTGCACTTAGAAAACTTCAATGTCTGAGAAAAAAATATCCCTAACGCACAGGGAAACAGGTGGCTTATCCAATACTCTGGAAATAAAATGGGCTGGGTGAGGGGAATATGAAAATATTATTTCAATTTCATCTCATTTTATTTATTTATTTATGTACTTATTGATTTATTTTTGAGACAGAGTCTCCCTCTGTCCCCCAGGCTGGATTACAGTGTCCTGAGCTCAGCTCACTGCAGCCTCCGCATCCTGCGCTCAAGGCATTCTCCTGCCTCAGCCTCCAGAGTAGCTGGGACTAAATGAGCACGCCACCACGCCAGGCAAATTTTTGTCTTTTTTATAAAGTGTAGAGGAGGTTTCACCATTTGGGCCAGGGTGGTCTTCAACTGCCAACTTCAGATGATCTGCCCCAACTTGCCTTCCAAAGTGAAGGGACTATAGGCGTGAGCCACTGAGCCCAGACTATGATAGTTTCACACTGAAGCCTGAAGCTGCTCTGCCTTAGGATTTTTCCTGAGTTTTACTTTCTTGTCATGATGAGTTGCTAGTTCATATTTTCCGTTGGATCTTTTCGAAAGGTATTACTGATGAGATTATGGCTTTCTCACAAAGAATACCACTTTGGTGAAACTATACTGAAATCAGGAGTACCTTATGTTTCCGATACTTATCAAGCACAATATTTGAACACGGCGTGGTAGGTGAAAGTGTAGGAAGCAGAATTTGGCAAACCCCATTTTTTTTCAATTTCGACGGTTTCAGGTTTTTGGTTTCAGCCAAACTGAAGAATGTCCTAATGAGCTGTCAATTCACAGGCCATTACAGACAATTTTTGAAACTACATCACACTGTAATTTAAGGAGTACGATTCTAAAGAAATTTGAACAATCTGGTGGTATTGCTAACACCAAACAAGGTTGTTCAGCTCTTTCATCTTTAAAAACAAACAAACAAAAACATGATGTGGAATTCTCTCATTTTACCAAACAGCCGTACGCTCCCTTGAATATGTGACTATGAAACCCAAGTAATTGGAAGAAAAAAAATAAAGGAAACACCTCATCAGTCTCATTAATAGTTTTGTTGAGAATAGTTTATTTTTCAAAAACTGCTGGCTATGTCTTGATATTTTTAGACACGGCTAAAGTTGAAATTGCATGAATCCTCTCTCTAACATTCATGCTACTTAAGAATCTTTTCCCAAGATTTGACTGCATTCATTTCATAAAAGCCCTGTCCTCTTCTCCCCTATATATCTATATTAGCACTATGCCTTCTACCCTCTTCCATAGGAAACACAAATCCGTCAATTGATCACTTAAGCCTTTCCAGTATGGGTACAACATTTTCTGTAGTTGTACTCCTGAGATTTGTCCTTTATACTTCTAAAGACTAGAACCTAGATAATACATGCTTGCGAATAGTGGAGCTAGCTTGCTTAAACTTTATTTAGGCGTATGCTAATTACTTGTGGCGGGCAAAGGCAGGCAGTGAGGATGTTAAGCTTATCCCAAAATAGTCAATTTTGGAAAAGACACAAGTACAGGCCGGGCGCGGTGGCTCAGACCTGAAATCCCAGCACCTTGGGAGGTCTTCTCGCAGAAGGCCAGAGCGAGACCCCGGGGAAAAGATGCATCCCTGGCGTGATGGCCTGACGATGGCTTCCTGTGTCCCGCAACATGGGGAGTCTGCAGTGTGGCCGGTTTGGAAACTGGCAAGGAGAGCGAAGAGACAACATGCTGGTCTTCCACCCTTCCCTGGATGCCCGTGGGTGCCCGCAGATCTCCGGAAGCAAACAGTCAACATGCTCAGCCTTTCCGGTGCCGGAGAGACGTGAGCAACATGCCCCCTTGCAGAGGGCACAGCAGCGTGGAATCCCAAATCACGCTTCAGTTATCCTGAGGGTGGCTCCTCTGTGGTCGGGGCTGTCGGCCTGGCGCTCCGTTCCGAGGCTCAGCCTGGGGATGTGCGGTCTGTGAACCACGCGGTTGAAAACCCGAAGGCAACACGGGTCCCGGTCTTTTGTCTCTGAGGAAGCCGCCCGTTCCTTGGGCCACGGAATCGGGGCCAATGGGTGCCCCGCCGGCCCGACGCGGCGGCCGTGGGCCTAGCCCTCAGCCCGCGCCGGGCGCTTACCCTTTTCCCGGAGCGCGGGGGTCCCGTTGCTCCCGGAGGCCAAAGACCGTTTATTCTCTCTGCCTTCCTCCCTCTGTCCCTGGCTCCCTCCCGCCCGCCCTCTGTCCCTGCGTCGCTCTGTCTATCCCTCCGTTCCTAACTGCCTCCCTCTCTCTCCCTCCCTCCCTCCCTCCCTCCCTCCCTCCCTCCCTCCCTCCCAACTTCCCTCCGCCCATCCTTCGGCCCCTCTGGGTCTCCCGTTCGTCTCTCCATCTCTGCCCGCCTTCCCTCCCGCCTGGAACGGTCGGCATCGCCGGCGTGCGCGGGGCCTGGGGTCTGCGTTCAGCCGCCAGGCGCTCCACGGTGGCAGCTGGGAGGCTGCAGGGACACGGGCGGGCGGGCGGGCGGCCGGGCGACGGTGGAGCGGAGGCGCAGAGGAGGCGAGCCGCCGCCGGAGGGATGGCGGGCCCGGACGCTGCGCGGGCCCGGTGTTTCGCGGGAAGGGGGTCTCCACCCAGCCCAGGGGAAGACTCATTTTCCGGGGGTAGGGATTGGGGGGTGGGGGTGGCGAGGGGTCGGTCAGGCCGTGGCGGAAAGGCATGAGAGCTCTGCCCGGGCTGCTCCCAGAGCCTAGGCGGCTGCCCGCGAACCCGCGCGTGCGCAGCAGACGGCCCACCTGCTGGTACCTGGGCCGGCGCTGGGATCCCCGGGATGCCCAGGAAAGAATGGCATCTCTCCGCTCTGTGGAGTGTCTCACCGGGCCTAGACCTGGAAGGCAGGAATCGCAGGCGGGTCGGCCCGGAGGGAAGACACGCCCATCCACGCCGACCCAGGTGTTCCCCGCGAAAGAGAGGCCACCGGCCACCGCCCTGCACCGACCCCGTCCCAGCCCCGCGTCCTTTTAAAGCTCCTCCAGCAGAGCCCGGTATTCTTCCTCGCTGAGGGGTGGTTCCAGCGAGGCGGCCTCTTCCGTGGCCTCCAGCTCCCCAGGGGCCTCCGTTTCTAGGAAAGGCTGCGCCCGCTGCAGAAACTCCGGGCTCGCCAGGAGCTCATCCAGCAGGCGTAGGGGAGTGCAGACGAGCGCTCCGGCTCCTGGAGGAGCCGCGCCTGGGGGGGCGCCCGGATGGCTTGCACCTGCCACTGCCGCGCGGAGGCCTCCGGGGGCGCGGGCTGGGGAGGTGGGGCTTCCCCGGCTTGGGGTTCCCACGCAGCCCCGGCGACCTGGGGACCCTGGCCCCAGCCCCAACACGGACTCCCCTGGGACGCGAGGGGAGGGAAATGCAGGGGGTATTTCAGAATTCAGTCTTCCTCACAGAATCGCAAAGTTCACGTTTCACAACCATAAAGAAACTATTTACGCTAAAAATGAGACTTTTTATGAAGTTGCACTTAGAAAACTTCAATGTCTGAGAAAAAAATATCTCTAACGCACAGGGAAACTGGTGGTTTATCCAATACTCTGAAAATAAAATGGGCTGGGTGAGGGGAATATGAAAATATTATTTCAATTTCATCTCATTTTATTTATTTATGTACTTATTGATTTATTTTTGAGACAGAGTGTCCCTCTGTCCCTCAGGCTGGATTACAGGGTCCTGAGCTCAGCTCACTGCAGCCTCCGCATCCTGGGCTCAAGGCATTCTCCTGCCTCAGCCTCCAGAGTAGCTGGGACTAAATGAGCACGCCACCACGCCAGGCAAATTTTTGTCTTGTTTTTTAAAGTGTAGAGGAGGTTTCACCATTTGGGCCAGGGTGGTCTTCAACTGCCGACTTCAGGTGATCTGCCCCAACTTGCCTTCCCAAAGTGAAGGGACTATAGGCATGAGCCACTGCGCCCAGACTATGATAGTTTCACACTGAAGCCTGAAGCTGCTCTGCCTTAGGATTTTTCCTGAGTTTTACTTTCTTGTCGTGATGAGTTGCTAGTTCATGTTTTCCCTTGTTTCTTTTCGAAAGGCATTACTGATGAGATTATGGCTTTCTCACAAAGAATACCACTTTGGTGAAACTATATTGAAATCAGGAGTACCTTATGTTTCCGATACTTATCAAGCACAATATTTGAACACGGCGTGGTAGGTGAAAGTGTAGGAAGCAGAATTTGGCAATCCCCATATTTTTTCAATTTCGACGGTTTCAGGTTTTTGGTTTCAGCCAAACTGAAGAATGTCCTTACGAGCTGTCAATTCACAGGCCGTTACAGACAATTTTTGAAACTACATCACGGTGTAATTTAAGGAGTACGATTCTAAAGAAATTTGAACAATCTGGTGGTATTGCTAACACCAAACAAGGTTGTTCAGCTCTTTCATCTTTAAAAACAAACAAACAAAAACATGATGTGGAATTCTCTCATTTTACCAAACAGCCGTACGCTCCCTTGAATATGTGACTATGAAACCCAAGTAATTGGAAGAAGAAAAATAAAGGAAACACCTCATCAGTCTCATTAATAGTTTTGTTGAGAATAGTTTGTTTTTGAAAAACTGCTGGCTATGTCTTGATATTTTTAGACACGGCTAAAGTTGAAATTGCATGAATCCTCTCTCTAACATTCATGCTACTAAAGAAACTTTTCCCAAGATTTGACTGCATTCATTTCATAAAAGCCCTGTCCTCTTCTCCCCTATATATCTATATTAGCACTCTGCCTTCTACCCTCTTCCATAGGAAACACAAATCCGTCAATTGATCACTTAAGCCTTTCCAGTTTGGGTACAACATTTTCTGTAGTTGTACTCCTGAGATTTGTCTTTTATACTTCTAAAGACTAGACCCTAGATAATACATGCTTCGGAATAGTGGAGCTAGCTTGCTTAAACTTTATTTAGGCGTATGCTAATTACTTGTGGGGGGCAAAGGCAGGCAGTGAGGATGTTAAGCTTATCCCAAAATAGTCAATTTTGGAAAAGACACAAGTACAGGCCGGGCGTGGTGGCTCAGACCTGTAATCCCAGCACCTTGGGAGGCCGAGGCGGCCGGTCACGAGGTCAGGAGATCGACACCATCCTGGCTAACACGGTGAAACCCGGTCTCTGCTAAACATGCACAAATTAGCCGGGCGTGGTGGCAGGCGCTTGTAGTCTCAGCTACTCGGGAGGCTGAGGCAGGAGAAGAGCACGAACCCGGGAGGCGGAGCTGGCAGTGAGCCGAGATTGCGCCACTGCACTCCGCCCTGGGCGGCAGAGTGGGATTCTGCCTCAAAATAGAAAGAAAAAAAACATCTTCATATATATGAATGTGTGTGTGTGTGTGTGTGTGTGTGTGTGTGTGTGTGTGTGTGTATAGTCAGGTACACTCACTTTACTTCTGAGTTATCTCGTCACCACTTAACCAGCACCAATCAGAGACCACATTTTTCTAGGCAGTCTCCAAATGTACTTTAAAAATAGTAACGTACATTAAGGATAGTAATGAAGCTCCGGGAAAAATTGCTTGTCTCCACCTCAGCAGACCAACCTGCCTGGGCCAGCTTCTCTTTTCCTCTACTCTTCAGAAAGTGCTAGACCTGCAACATCTGACAGAATACAGCTTCCATGACTCCTCAGTGCCATGGAAATGGAACGAGCTGAGAGCAATCTAAAGACTGGGAGATATTAGGTCTCTTGGATCTTACTTCTTTTGGTTGCTCGAGCACTTTAATTCCCGAGAGAGCCCTCCCATCTCCATCAGTTCTTCCAGGAACCTGTACCCTCCTTGTGTCTCTAAGATACGCTGGTCTAACTTGTTACATGCCTTTACAAGAAAGTTGGTAAAAATAAAAGGAAAGCTGAACAACGTCACAATATGGAGGTATGAAACAGAATTTCCCCATACTTGGTAAAGTTTAGAAATTTGTGTAATACCCGAAGGCAGATTCTATGTACAATAAGTCCTAGTTTAAGAACAAGAGCTGAGGGTATGAGGAAATAAAACTATATTTTCCGGGAGTATCTCTGGCTTCAGGAAGAAAGAGCACATGTTACTCTCCATTCAATATTAGGGCTGAACTATGGGGTCTTTTCGATCCTTTTTGCTTACCCTCTGCGATTCAGGGGGCACATGGCAAAGGTAAACAGACTGAAACAGCACCGTGGATAGCTGTGAGCTGTTCTGGGAAGATTCACGGTGATTCCATAATAAATCTCAGGTCTTTATTCTGTAACAAAAAATTCCTCTTTTCCATCATCAAGGTAAAGCCGAGTATGTACAAGTAGAGTATGCGATAACTTTGTCACTCGTGACGAACCTAGTCGGTGCGATACTTTAACAACTTCTCCAATGTCTCTGCACTCAGGTTGGATATTCTGAGTGGGTCATCGGTAGAATGAATGAAATCAAGAATACTCTAAAGCAATGTTTGGAAGTCAATTTCAGTGTCTCCGGAAGCACTGGGAAAATCACCATGTGTAACGAACGTGAAGTATCCGCAGGCTCTCTCTGTGTCTTTGAAACTGCCCATGTGTTCATTAGAAACGGCGGCTTGAGGAAAGGTGGTTTTGGAATTGGTTTCCCTCTAGTCTTACGTGATGCATCTCTACTATATTGCATTATAATAAAGCAAGGGGTCACTTGCTGACATAAAGCACAGGAGGCAGGAATGGAAGAGTCAACTTAGAGAAAAAAAGTGCTTTTCGGTTTTATTTTCATTTCTTCAGTTTGGAAAACAGTTTAACAGTTTAACTGATTTTGTGGCGGCTCACAAAAATACATATGAGCGTTGAAAATGTACAGAAGAACAACAATTGGGAGACATTTCCGGAAGCTTCAGTTTCTGAAACCCAGACATGAGCCTACAAGCTAAGACACGGCTACACCAGGCTTCAGCGTGAAACCATACAACTCCTGGGAAGGGCTTCCCTCTCTGAACGCAGCTACCTGTCCACAGGATGCTCTAGGCCCAGGCACCTTTATTCTTCCAACTAGAGAGACATAGAAAGATGCCTCCATATCCCATGAAGATGCCCAAGCATTTGGCCAAGGCTCCTATGAAACAGTCTGCTGTCCTCATCCAGGTAAGGGCAACTTCACATTTTCAGACACTAAGGTCGTGGGTAAATCCAGGGTGGACTGAGAGGCGGAAGCTCCAGCAAACACAGTCCTGTGGCTGGAAGATGAATGCAGTACTTATTCCTGCACCAACAGACCCTTGCCTCTGGCCTTGGGCCTAGAGCATGATTTTTTGGTAGTTGCTGTTGGGGAAGAGGCCCTTGGGCTTTAACCTGCGGACAGCCTCCCTTAAATGCTTGGGCTGCAGCGGGGGCGTTTCTCCCCACATCTCACACACGTCCAGGGCCTCTTCCACCACCTCTCCAAGAAAGACCTTGGCGATTCCAGCCATGGCAATGGCGGCGTTCTCAGACACCGAACTGCCGGTGATAGACTTCATCAGACCTGCAATGCGTGCTTTTGGGAAAGCTGACCGGCGACACACTTCGTAGCGGGCCAGCTGCTCCTCAGACATGGCAGACAGCAGGGCTGTCATCCTCTGAGCCTCCTCTGCATCCACGGTGGGCTTCCTCTCCTTCTTTCCTTTGGTATGTCTTTTCCGTCTTTTGGCGGCAGGAGGAGCTGAGGCTGAGGCCTCCTTGTCCCCTTCTGTGAGGTCCATGACATCCTCACTCCTGAGCTCACCTCCCTGATCCCTGGGTTCTTCCAAGTTCCCACCTAGGTCCTCAGGGATTCCATCCTTCTTGCTGCCCTTCAGACCTCGGGGCATGGCGAACATCTCAGCAGACACACCTGTTTGCCTGCCCGTCTCCACGGGTGAGATTCAAGTCTGCCCCGTGACAGCAGCTGTAGAGGCAGAAGTTCTGGCTGGGGTGGTTTGATTACGGATCTGCAGCGAGAACCTTTCGAAGATTTTAGCTGCCGTGTTTCTGCTGAGCCACTTTAGCCATAACTGGACACAGCTCCCTGCCTCCCCTTCCCACACACAAACACACACGCTGAATTTTCTCACTTCCACAATGTGAAGAAACTTGTGGATGGAGAGTATATTAGTTTTACATCAATGCAGAATAAATTCTCACAAATTTTGGACACTTAAAACAAACCCCAGCTCAGAGGTCAGAAGTTCTACCAGTCCAAGTGACTGCCACCTGCTCAGAGCCACACGAGGGACCTCCGGGATGGGTCTGGCTGTGTGGTCGCTGCCTTCACCTGAGAAGGGTCTGGCTTCGATCTGACTCGAGGTGGTGGCAGAATTCAATGCCTTCGGGTTGTGAGCCCCAGGCCCACTTGTCTGTTCTGCCTGCTGCCGTGAGGACGCTCTCGGCTCCTGCAAGTGTTGCCCAGGTCTGGGCTGTGAGGCTCCCTGGGTCTGCACGGCCAGTGCCGGGGAATCTCCCACAGGGCAATGTCATCTCAGGGAGCTCCAGTCCTCTCTTATAAAGAGCTCGGATGATTGAACTAGACCCAGCCCTTAGCAGCTATTGGCTCAGGATATCCCTAAGGAAATCAGGGATTTGGGCGGGCTCATCAATTCACGCTTCCGCCCACCCCCAAGGGAGGGGCAGACACAGGGCGAGCCTCCGAGGGGCGGGAAATGCAGGGGGTATTTCAGAATTCAGTCTTAATCACAGAATCGCAAAGTTCACGTTTCACAACCATAAAGAAACTATTTACGCTAAAAATGAGACTTTTTAAGAAGTTGCACTTAGAAAACTTCAATGTCTGAGAAAAAAATATCCCTAACGCACAGGGAAACAGGTGGCTTATCCAATACTCTGGAAATAAAATGGGCTGGGTGAGGGGAATATGAAAATATTATTTCAATTTCATCTCATTTTATTTATTTATTTATGTACTTATTGATTTATTTTTGAGACAGAGTCTCCCTCTGTCCCCCAGGCTGGATTACAGTGTCCTGAGCTCAGCTCACTGCAGCCTCCGCATCCTGCGCTCAAGGCATTCTCCTGCCTCAGCCTCCAGAGTAGCTGGGACTAAATGAGCACGCCACCACGCCAGGCAAATTTTTGTCTTTTTTATAAAGTGTAGAGGAGGTTTCACCATTTGGGCCAGGGTGGTCTTCAACTGCCAACTTCAGATGATCTGCCCCAACTTGCCTTCCAAAGTGAAGGGACTATAGGCGTGAGCCACTGAGCCCAGACTATGATAGTTTCACACTGAAGCCTGAAGCTGCTCTGCCTTAGGATTTTTCCTGAGTTTTACTTTCTTGTCATGATGAGTTGCTAGTTCATATTTTCCGTTGGATCTTTTCGAAAGGTATTACTGATGACATTATGGCTTTCTCACAAAGAATACCACTTTGGTGAAACTATACTGAAATCAGGAGTACCTTATGTTTCCGATACTTATCAAGCACAATATTTGAACACGGCGTGGTAGGTGAAAGTGTAGGAAGCAGAATTTGGCAAACCCCATTTTTTTTCAATTTCGACGGTTTCAGGTTTTTGGTTTCAGCCAAACTGAAGAATGTCCTAATGAGCTGTCAATTCACAGGCCATTACAGACAATTTTTGAAACTACATCACACTGTAATTTAAGGAGTACGATTCTAAAGAAATTTGAACAATCTGGTGGTATTGCTAACACCAAACAAGGTTGTTCAGCTCTTTCATCTTTAAAAACAAACAAACAAAAACATGATGTGGAATTCTCTCATTTTACCAAACAGCCGTACGCTCCCTTGAATATGTGACTATGAAACCCAAGTAATTGGAAGAAAAAAAATAAAGGAAACACCTCATCAGTCTCATTAATAGTTTTGTTGAGAATAGTTTATTTTTCAAAAACTGCTGGCTATGTCTTGATATTTTTAGACACGGCTAAAGTTGAAATTGCATGAATCCTCTCTCTAACATTCATGCTACTTAAGAATCTTTTCCCAAGATTTGACTGCATTCATTTCATAAAAGCCCTGTCCTCTTCTCCCCTATATATCTATATTAGCACTATGCCTTCTACCCTCTTCCATAGGAAACACAAATCCGTCAATTGATCACTTAAGCCTTTCCAGTATGGGTACAACATTTTCTGTAGTTGTACTCCTGAGATTTGTCCTTTATACTTCTAAAGACTAGAACCTAGATAATACATGCTTGCGAATAGTGGAGCTAGCTTGCTTAAACTTTATTTAGGCGTATGCTAATTACTTGTGGCGGGCAAAGGCAGGCAGTGAGGATGTTAAGCTTATCCCAAAATAGTCAATTTTGGAAAAGACACAAGTACAGGCCGGGCGCGGTGGCTCAGACCTGAAATCCCAGCACCTTGGGAGGTCTTCTCGCAGAAGGCCAGAGCGAGACCCCGGGGAAAAGATGCATCCCAGGCGTGATGGCCTGACGATGGCTTCCTGTGTCCCGCAACATGGGGAGTCTGCAGTGTGGCCGGTTTGGAAACTGGCAAGGAGAGCGAAGAGACAACATGCTGGTCTTCCACCCTTCCCTGGATGCCCGTGGGTGCCCGCAGATCTCCGGAAGCAAACAGTCAACATGCTCAGCCTTTCCGGTGCCGGAGAGACGTGAGCAACATGCCCCCTTGCAGAGGGCACAGCAGCGTGGAATCCCAAATCACGCTTCAGTTATCCTGAGGGTGGCTCCTCTGTGGTCGGGGCTGTCGGCCTGGCGCTCCGTTCCGAGGCTCAGCCTGGGGATGTGCGGTCTGTGAACCACGCGGTTGAAAACCCGAAGGCAACACGGGTCCCGGTCTTTTGTCTCTGAGGAAGCCGCCCGTTCCTTGGGCCACGGAATCGGGGCCAATGGGTGCCCCGCCGGCCCGACGCGGCGGCCGTGGGCCTAGCCCTCAGCCCGCGCCGGGCGCTTACCCTTTTCCCGGAGCGCGGGGGTCCCGTTGCTCCCGGAGGCCAAAGACCGTTTATTCTCTCTGCCTTCCTCCCTCTGTCCCTGGCTCCCTCCCGCCCGCCCTCTGTCCCTGCGTCGCTCTGTCTATCCCTCCGTTCCTAACTGCCTCCCTCTCTCTCCCTCCCTCCCTCCCTCCCTCCCTCCCTCCCTCCCTCCCTCCCTCCCAACTTCCCTCCGCCCATCCTTCGGCCCCTCTGGGTCTCCCGTTCGTCTCTCCATCTCTGCCCGCCTTCCCTCCCGCCTGGAACGGTCGGCATCGCCGGCGTGCGCGGGGCCTGGGGTCTGCGTTCAGCCGCCAGGCGCTCCACGGTGGCAGCTGGGAGGCTGCAGGGACACGGGCGGGCGGGCGGGCGGCCGGGCGACGGTGGAGCGGAGGCGCAGAGGAGGCGAGCCGCCGCCGGAGGGATGGCGGGCCCGGACGCTGCGCGGGCCCGGTGTTTCGCGGGAAGGGGGTCTCCACCCAGCCCAGGGGAAGACTCATTTTCCGGGGGTAGGGATTGGGGGGTGGGGGTGGCGAGGGGTCGGTCAGGCCGTGGCGGAAAGGCATGAGAGCTCTGCCCGGGCTGCTCCCAGAGCCTAGGCGGCTGCCCGCGAACCCGCGCGTGCGCAGCAGACGGCCCACCTGCTGGTACCTGGGCCGGCGCTGGGATCCCCGGGATGCCCAGGAAAGAATGGCATCTCTCCGCTCTGTGGAGTGTCTCACCGGGCCTAGACCTGGAAGGCAGGAATCGCAGGCGGGTCGGCCCGGAGGGAAGACACGCCCATCCACGCCGACCCAGGTGTTCCCCGCGAAAGAGAGGCCACCGGCCACCGCCCTGCACCGACCCCGTCCCAGCCCCGCGTCCTTTTAAAGCTCCTCCAGCAGAGCCCGGTATTCTTCCTCGCTGAGGGGTGGTTCCAGCGAGGCGGCCTCTTCCGTGGCCTCCAGCTCCCCAGGGGCCTCCGTTTCTAGGAAAGGCTGCGCCCGCTGCAGAAACTCCGGGCTCGCCAGGAGCTCATCCAGCAGGCGTAGGGGAGTGCAGACGAGCGCTCCGGCTCCTGGAGGAGCCGCGCCTGGGGGGGCGCCCGGATGGCTTGCACCTGCCACTGCCGCGCGGAGGCCTCCGGGGGCGCGGGCTGGGGAGGTGGGGCTTCCCCGGCTTGGGGTTCCCACGCAGCCCCGGCGACCTGGGGACCCTGGCCCCAGCCCCAACACGGACTCCCCTGGGACGCGAGGGGAGGGAAATGCAGGGGGTATTTCAGAATTCAGTCTTCCTCACAGAATCGCAAAGTTCACGTTTCACAACCATAAAGAAACTATTTACGCTAAAAATGAGACTTTTTATGAAGTTGCACTTAGAAAACTTCAATGTCTGAGAAAAAAATATCTCTAACGCACAGGGAAACTGGTGGTTTATCCAATACTCTGAAAATAAAATGGGCTGGGTGAGGGGAATATGAAAATATTATTTCAATTTCATCTCATTTTATTTATTTATGTACTTATTGATTTATTTTTGAGACAGAGTGTCCCTCTGTCCCTCAGGCTGGATTACAGGGTCCTGAGCTCAGCTCACTGCAGCCTCCGCATCCTGGGCTCAAGGCATTCTCCTGCCTCAGCCTCCAGAGTAGCTGGGACTAAATGAGCACGCCACCACGCCAGGCAAATTTTTGTCTTGTTTTTTAAAGTGTAGAGGAGGTTTCACCATTTGGGCCAGGGTGGTCTTCAACTGCCGACTTCAGGTGATCTGCCCCAACTTGCCTTCCCAAAGTGAAGGGACTATAGGCATGAGCCACTGCGCCCAGACTATGATAGTTTCACACTGAAGCCTGAAGCTGCTCTGCCTTAGGATTTTTCCTGAGTTTTACTTTCTTGTCGTGATGAGTTGCTAGTTCATGTTTTCCCTTGTTTCTTTTCGAAAGGCATTACTGATGAGATTATGGCTTTCTCACAAAGAATACCACTTTGGTGAAACTATATTGAAATCAGGAGTACCTTATGTTTCCGATACTTATCAAGCACAATATTTGAACACGGCGTGGTAGGTGAAAGTGTAGGAAGCAGAATTTGGCAATCCCCATATTTTTTCAATTTCGACGGTTTCAGGTTTTTGGTTTCAGCCAAACTGAAGAATGTCCTTACGAGCTGTCAATTCACAGGCCGTTACAGACAATTTTTGAAACTACATCACGGTGTAATTTAAGGAGTACGATTCTAAAGAAATTTGAACAATCTGGTGGTATTGCTAACACCAAACAAGGTTGTTCAGCTCTTTCATCTTTAAAAACAAACAAACAAAAACATGATGTGGAATTCTCTCATTTTACCAAACAGCCGTACGCTCCCTTGAATATGTGACTATGAAACCCAAGTAATTGGAAGAAGAAAAATAAAGGAAACACCTCATCAGTCTCATTAATAGTTTTGTTGAGAATAGTTTGTTTTTGAAAAACTGCTGGCTATGTCTTGATATTTTTAGACACGGCTAAAGTTGAAATTGCATGAATCCTCTCTCTAACATTCATGCTACTAAAGAAACTTTTCCCAATATTTGACTGCATTCATTTCATAAAAGCCCTGTCCTCTTCTCCCCTATATATCTATATTAGCACTCTGCCTTCTACCCTCTTCCATAGGAAACACAAATCCGTCAATTGATCACTTAAGCCTTTCCAGTTTGGGTACAACATTTTCTGTAGTTGTACTCCTGAGATTTGTCTTTTATACTTCTAAAGACTAGACCCTAGATAATACATGCTTCGGAATAGTGGAGCTAGCTTGCTTAAACTTTATTTAGGCGTATGCTAATTACTTGTGGGGGGCAAAGGCAGGCGGTGAGGATGTTAAGCTTATCCCAAAATAGTCAATTTTGGAAAAGACACAAGTACAGGCCGGGCGTGGTGGCTCAGACCTGTAATCCCAGCACCTTGGGAGGCCGAGGCGGCCGGTCACGAGGTCAGGAGATCGACACCATCCTGGCTAACACGGTGAAACCCGGTCTCTGCTAAACATGCACAAATTAGCCGGGCGTGGTGGCAGGCGCTTGTAGTCTCAGCTACTCGGGAGGCTGAGGCAGGAGAAGAGCACGAACCCGGGAGGCGGAGCTGGCAGTGAGCCGAGATTGCGCCACTGCACTCCGCCCTGGGCGGCAGAGTGGGATTCTGCCTCAAAATAGAAAGAAAAAAAACATCTTCATATATATGAATGTGTGTGTGTGTGTGTGTGTGTGTGTGTGTGTGTGTGTGTGTGTGTGTATAGTCAGGTACACTCACTTTACTTCTGAGTTATCTCGTCACCACTTAACCAGCACCAATCAGAGACCACATTTTTCTAGGCAGTCTCCAAATGTACTTTAAAAATAGTAACGTACATTAAGGATAGTAATGAAGCTCCGGGAAAAATTGCTTGTCTCCACCTCAGCAGACCAACCTGCCTGGGCCAGCTTCTCTTTTCCTCTACTCTTCAGAAAGTGCTAGACCTGCAACATCTGACAGAATACAGCTTCCATGACTCCTCAGTGCCATGGAAATGGAACGAGCTGAGAGCAATCTAAAGACTGGGAGATATTAGGTCTCTTGGATCTTACTTCTTTTGGTTGCTCGAGCACTTTAATTCCCGAGAGAGCCCTCCCATCTCCATCAGTTCTTCCAGGAACCTGTACCCTCCTTGTGTCTCTAAGATACGCTGGTCTAACTTGTTACATGCCTTTACAAGAAAGTTGGTAAAAATAAAAGGAAAGCTGAACAACGTCACAATATGGAGGTATGAAACAGAATTTCCCCATACTTGGTAAAGTTTAGAAATTTGTGTAATACCCGAAGGCAGATTCTATGTACAATAAGTCCTAGTTTAAGAACAAGAGCTGAGGGTATGAGGAAATAAAACTATATTTTCCGGGAGTATCTCTGGCTTCAGGAAGAAAGAGCACATGTTACTCTCCATTCAATATTAGGGCTGAACTATGGGGTCTTTTCGATCCTTTTTGCTTACCCTCTGCGATTCAGGGGGCACATGGCAAAGGTAAACAGACTGAAACAGCACCGTGGATAGCTGTGAGCTGTTCTGGGAAGATTCACGGTGATTCCATAATAAATCTCAGGTCTTTATTCTGTAACAAAAAATTCCTCTTTTCCATCATCAAGGTAAAGCCGAGTATGTACAAGTAGAGTATGCGATAACTTTGTCACTCGTGACGAACCTAGTCGGTGCGATACTTTAACAACTTCTCCAATGTCTCTGCACTCAGGTTGGATATTCTGAGTGGGTCATCGGTAGAATGAATGAAATCAAGAATACTCTAAAGCAATGTTTGGAAGTCAATTTCAGTGTCTCCGGAAGCACTGGGAAAATCACCATGTGTAACGAACGTGAAGTATCCGCAGGCTCTCTCTGTGTCTTTGAAACTGCCCATGTGTTCATTAGAAACGGCGGCTTGAGGAAAGGTGGTTTTGGAATTGGTTTCCCTCTAGTCTTACGTGATGCATCTCTACTATATTGCATTATAATAAAGCAAGGGGTCACTTGCTGACATAAAGCACAGGAGGCAGGAATGGAAGAGTCAACTTAGAGAAAAAAAGTGCTTTTCGGTTTTATTTTCATTTCTTCAGTTTGGAAAACAGTTTAACAGTTTAACTGATTTTGTGGCGGCTCACAAAAATACATATGAGCGTTGAAAATGTACAGAAGAACAACAATTGGGAGACATTTCCGGAAGCTTCAGTTTCTGAAACCCAGACATGAGCCTACAAGCTAAGACACGGCTACACCAGGCTTCAGCGTGAAACCATACCACTCCTGGGAAGGGCTTCCCTCTCTGAACGCAGCTACCTGTCCACAGGATGCTCTAGGCCCAGGCACCTTTATTCTTCCAACTAGAGAGACATAGAAAGATGCCTCCATATCCCATGAAGATGCCCAAGCATTTGGCCAAGGCTCCTATGAAACAGTCTGCTGTCCTCATCCAGGTAAGGGCAACTTCACATTTTCAGACACTAAGGTCGTGGGTAAATCCAGGGTGGACTGAGAGGCGGAAGCTCCAGCAAACACAGTCCTGTGGCTGGAAGATGAATGCAGTACTTATTCCTGCACCAACAGACCCTTGCCTCTGGCCTTGGGCCTAGAGCATGATTTTTTGGTAGTTGCTGTTGGGGAAGAGGCCCTTGGGCTTTAACCTGCGGACAGCCTCCCTTAAATGCTTGGGCTGCAGCGGGGGCGTTTCTCCCCACATCTCACACACGTCCAGGGCCTCTTCCACCACCTCTCCAAGAAAGACCTTGGCGATTCCAGCCATGGCAATGGCGGCGTTCTCAGACACCGAACTGCCGGTGATAGACTTCATCAGACCTGCAATGCGTGCTTTTGGGAAAGCTGACCGGCGACACACTTCGTAGCGGGCCAGCTGCTCCTCAGACATGGCAGACAGCAGGGCTGTCATCCTCTGAGCCTCCTCTGCATCCACGGTGGGCTTCCTCTCCTTCTTTCCTTTGGTATGTCTTTTCCGTCTTTTGGCGGCAGGAGGAGCTGAGGCTGAGGCCTCCTTGTCCCCTTCTGTGAGGTCCATGACATCCTCACTCCTGAGCTCACCTCCCTGATCCCTGGGTTCTTCCAATTTCCCACCTAGGTCCTCAGGGATTCCATCCTTCTTGCTGCCCTTCAGACCTCGGGGCATGGCGAACATCTCAGCAGACACACCTGTTTGCCTGCCCGTCTCCACGGGTGAGATTCAAGTCTGCCCCGTGACAGCAGCTGTAGAGGCAGAAGTTCTGGCTGGGGTGGTTTGATTACGGATCTGCAGCGAGAACCTTTCGAAGATTTTAGCTGCCGTGTTTCTGCTGAGCCACTTTAGCCATAACTGGACACAGCTCCCTGCCTCCCCTTCCCACACACAAACACACACGCTGAATTTTCTCACTTCCACAATGTGAAGAAACTTGTGGATGGAGAGTATATTAGTTTTACATCAATGCAGAATAAATTCTCACAAATTTTGGACACTTAAAACAAACCCCAGCTCAGAGGTCAGAAGTTCTACCAGTCCAAGTGACTGCCACCTGCTCAGAGCCACACGAGGGACCTCCGGGATGGGTCTGGCTGTGTGGTCGCTGCCTTCACCTGAGAAGGGTCTGGCTTCGATCTGACTCGAGGTGGTGGCAGAATTCAATGCCTTCGGGTTGTGAGCCCCAGGCCCACTTGTCTGTTCTGCCTGCTGCCGTGAGGACGCTCTCGGCTCCTGCAAGTGTTGCCCAGGTCTGGGCTGTGAGGCTCCCTGGGTCTGCACGGCCAGTGCCGGGGAATCTCCCACAGGGCAATGTCATCTCAGGGAGCTCCAGTCCTCTCTTATAAAGAGCTCGGATGATTGAACTAGACCCAGCCCTTAGCAGCTATTGGCTCAGGATATCCCTAAGGAAATCAGGGATTTGGGCGGGCTCATCAATTCACGCTTCCGCCCACCCCCAAGGGAGGGGCAGACACAGGGCGAGCCTCCGAGGGGCGGGAAATGCAGGGGGTATTTCAGAATTCAGTCTTAATCACAGAATCGCAAAGTTCACGTTTCACAACCATAAAGAAACTATTTACGCTAAAAATGAGACTTTTTAAGAAGTTGCACTTAGAAAACTTCAATGTCTGAGAAAAAAATATCCCTAACGCACAGGGAAACAGGTGGCTTATCCAATACTCTGGAAATAAAATGGGCTGGGTGAGGGGAATATGAAAATATTATTTCAATTTCATCTCATTTTATTTATTTATTTATGTACTTATTGATTTATTTTTGAGACAGTGTCTCCCTCTGTCCCCCAGGCTGGATTACAGTGTCCTGAGCTCAGCTCACTGCAGCCTCCGCATCCTGCGCTCAAGGCATTCTCCTGCCTCAGCCTCCAGAGTAGCTGGGACTAAATGAGCACGCCACCACGCCAGGCAAATTTTTGTCTTTTTTATAAAGTGTAGAGGAGGTTTCACCATTTGGGCCAGGGTGGTCTTCAACTGCCAACTTCAGATGATCTGCCCCAACTTGCCTTCCAAAGTGAAGGGACTATAGGCGTGAGCCACTGAGCCCAGACTATGATAGTTTCACACTGAAGCCTGAAGCTGCTCTGCCTTAGGATTTTTCCTGAGTTTTACTTTCTTGTCATGATGAGTTGCTAGTTCATATTTTCCGTTGGATCTTTTCGAAAGGTATTACTGATGACATTATGGCTTTCTCACAAAGAATACCACTTTGGTGAAACTATACTGAAATCAGGAGTACCTTATGTTTCCGATACTTATCAAGCACAATATTTGAACACGGCGTGGTAGGTGAAAGTGTAGGAAGCAGAATTTGGCAAACCCCATTTTTTTTCAATTTCGACGGTTTCAGGTTTTTGGTTTCAGCCAAACTGAAGAATGTCCTAATGAGCTGTCAATTCACAGGCCATTACAGACAATTTTTGAAACTACATCACACTGTAATTTAAGGAGTACGATTCTAAAGAAATTTGAACAATCTGGTGGTATTGCTAACACCAAACAAGGTTGTTCAGCTCTTTCATCTTTAAAAACAAACAAACAAAAACATGATGTGGAATTCTCTCATTTTACCAAACAGCCGTACGCTCCCTTGAATATGTGACTATGAAACCCAAGTAATTGGAAGAAAAAAAATAAAGGAAACACCTCATCAGTCTCATTAACAGTTTTGTTGAGAATAGTTTATTTTTCAAAAACTGCTGGCTATGTCTTGATATTTTTAGACACGGCTAAAGTTGAAATTGCATGAATCCTCTCTCTAACATTCATGCTACTTAAGAATCTTTTCCCAAGATTTGACTGCATTCATTTCATAAAAGCCCTGTCCTCTTCTCCCCTATATATCTATATTAGCACTATGCCTTCTACCCTCTTCCATAGGAAACACAAATCCGTCAATTGATCACTTAAGCCTTTCCAGTATGGGTACAACATTTTCTGTAGTTGTACTCCTGAGATTTGTCCTTTATACTTCTAAAGACTAGAACCTAGATAATACATGCTTGCGAATAGTGGAGCTAGCTTGCTTAAACTTTATTTAGGCGTATGCTAATTACTTGTGGCGGGCAAAGGCAGGCAGTGAGGATGTTAAGCTTATCCCAAAATAGTCAATTTTGGAAAAGACACAAGTACAGGCCGGGCGCGGTGGCTCAGACCTGAAATCCCAGCACCTTGGGAGGTCTTCTCGCAGAAGGCCAGAGCGAGACCCCGGGGAAAAGATGCATCCCTGGCGTGATGGCCTGACGATGGCTTCCTGTGTCCCGCAACATGGGGAGTCTGCAGTGTGGCCGGTTTGGAAACTGGCAAGGAGAGCGAAGAGACAACATGCTGGTCTTCCACCCTTCCCTGGATGCCCGTGGGTGCCCGCAGATCTCCGGAAGCAAACAGTCAACATGCTCAGCCTTTCCGGTGCCGGAGAGACGTGAGCAACATGCCCCCTTGCAGAGGGCACAGCAGCGTGGAATCCCAAATCACGCTTCAGTTATCCTGAGGGTGGCTCCTCTGTGGTCGGGGCTGTCGGCCTGGCGCTCCGTTCCGAGGCTCAGCCTGGGGATGTGCGGTCTGTGAACCACGCGGTTGAAAACCCGAAGGCAACACGGGTCCCGGTCTTTTGTCTCTGAGGAAGCCGCCCGTTCCTTGGGCCACGGAATCGGGGCCAATGGGTGCCCCGCCGGCCCGACGCGGCGGCCGTGGGCCTAGCCCTCAGCCCGCGCCGGGCGCTTACCCTTTTCCCGGAGCGCGGGGGTCCCGTTGCTCCCGGAGGCCAAAGACCGTTTATTCTCTCTGCCTTCCTCCCTCTGTCCCTGGCTCCCTCCCGCCCGCCCTCTGTCCCTGCGTCGCTCTGTCTATCCCTCCGTTCCTAACTGCCTCCCTCTCTCTCCCTCCCTCCCTCCCTCCCTCCCTCCCTCCCTCCCTCCCTCCCAACCTCCCTCCGCCCATCCTTCGGCCCCTCTGGGTCTCCCGTTCGTCTCTCCATCTCTGCCCGCCTTCCCTCCCGCCTGGAACGGTCGGCATCGCCGGCGTGCGCGGGGCCTGGGGTCTGCGTTCAGCCGCCAGGCGCTCCACGGTGGCAGCTGGGAGGCTGCAGGGACACGGGCGGGCGGGCGGGCGGCCGGGCGACGGTGGAGCGGAGGCGCAGAGGAGGCGAGCCGCCGCCGGAGGGATGGCGGGCCCGGACGCTGCGCGGGCCCGGTGTTTCGCGGGAAGGGGGTCTCCACCCAGCCCAGGGGAAGACTCATTTTCCGGGGGTAGGGATTGGGGGGTGGGGGTGGCGAGGGGTCGGTCAGGCCGTGGCGGAAAGGCATGAGAGCTCTGCCCGGGCTGCTCCCAGAGCCTAGGCGGCTGCCCGCGAACCCGCGCGTGCGCAGCAGACGGCCCACCTGCTGGTACCTGGGCCGGCGCTGGGATCCCCGGGATGCCCAGGAAAGAATGGCATCTCTCCGCTCTGTGGAGTGTCTCACCGGGCCTAGACCTGGAAGGCAGGAATCGCAGGCGGGTCGGCCCGGAGGGAAGACACGCCCATCCACGCCGACCCAGGTGTTCCCCGCGAAAGAGAGGCCACCGGCCACCGCCCTGCACCGACCCCGTCCCAGCCCCGCGTCCTTTTAAAGCTCCTCCAGCAGAGCCCGGTATTCTTCCTCGCTGAGGGGTGGTTCCAGCGAGGCGGCCTCTTCCGTGGCCTCCAGCTCCCCAGGGGCCTCCGTTTCTAGGAAAGGCTGCGCCCGCTGCAGAAACTCCGGGCTCGCCAGGAGCTCATCCAGCAGGCGTAGGGGAGTGCAGACGAGCGCTCCGGCTCCTGGAGGAGCCGCGCCTGGGGGGGCGCCCGGATGGCTTGCACCTGCCACTGCCGCGCGGAGGCCTCCGGGGGCGCGGGCTGGGGAGGTGGGGCTTCCCCGGCTTGGGGTTCCCACGCAGCCCCGGCGACCTGGGGACCCTGGCCCCAGCCCCAACACGGACTCCCCTGGGACGCGAGGGGAGGGAAATGCAGGGGGTATTTCAGAATTCAGTCTTCCTCACAGAATCGCAAAGTTCACGTTTCACAACCATAAAGAAACTATTTACGCTAAAAATGAGACTTTTTATGAAGTTGCACTTAGAAAACTTAAATGTCTGAGAAAAAAATATCTCTAACGCACAGGGAAACTGGTGGTTTATCCAATACTCTGAAAATAAAATGGGCTGGGTGAGGGGAATATGAAAATATTATTTCAATTTCATCTCATTTTATTTATTTATGTACTTATTGATGTATTTTTGAGACAGAGTGTCCCTCTGTCCCTCAGGCTGGATTACAGGGTCCTGAGCTCAGCTCACTGCAGCCTCCGCATCCTGGGCTCAAGGCATTCTCCTGCCTCAGCCTCCAGAGTAGCTGGGACTAAATGAGCACGCCACCACGCCAGGCAAATTTTTGTCTTGTTTTTTAAAGTGTAGAGGAGGTTTCACCATTTGGGCCAGGGTGGTCTTCAACTGCCGACTTCAGGTGATCTGCCCCAACTTGCCTTCCCAAAGTGAAGGGACTATAGGCATGAGCCACTGCGCCCAGACTATGATAGTTTCACACTGAAGCCTGAAGCTGCTCTGCCTTAGGATTTTTCCTGAGTTTTACTTTCTTGTCATGATGAGTTGCTAGTTCATGTTTTCCCTTGTTTCTTTTCGAAAGGCATTACTGATGAGATTATGGCTTTCTCACAAAGAATACCACTTTGGTGAAACTATATTGAAATCAGGAGTACCTTATGTTTCCGATACTTATCAAGCACAATATTTGAACACGGCGTGGTAGGTGAAAGTGTAGGAAGCAGAATTTGGCAATCCCCATATTTTTTCAATTTCGACGGTTTCAGGTTTTTGGTTTCAGCCAAACTGAAGAATGTCCTTACGAGCTGTCAATTCACAGGCCGTTACAGACAATTTTTGAAACTACATCACGGTGTAATTTAAGGAGTACGATTCTAAAGAAATTTGAACAATCTGGTGGTATTGCTAACACCAAACAAGGTTGTTCAGCTCTTTCATCTTTAAAAACAAACAAACAAAAACATGATGTGGAATTCTATCATTTTACCAAACAGCCGTACGCTCCCTTGAATATGTGACTATGAAACCCAAGTAATTGGAAGAAGAAAAATAAAGGAAACACCTCATCAGTCTCATTAATAGTTTTGTTGAGAATAGTTTGTTTTTGAAAAACTGCTGGCTATGTCTTGATATTTTTAGACACGGCTAAAGTTGAAATTGCATGAATCCTCTCTCTAACATTCATGCTACTAAAGAAACTTTTCCCAAGATTTGACTGCATTCATTTCATAAAAGCCCTGTCCTCTTCTCCCCTATATATCTATATTAGCACTCTGCCTTCTACCCTCTTCCATAGGAAACACAAATCCGTCAATTGATCACTTAAGCCTTTCCAGTTTGGGTACAACATTTTCTGTAGTTGTACTCCTGAGATTTGTCCTTTATACTTCTAAAGACTAGGCCCTAGATAATACATGCTTCGGAATAGTGGAGCTAGCTTGCTTAAACTTTATTTAGGCGTATGCTAATTACTTGTGGGGGGCAAAGGCAGGCAGTGAGGATGTTAAGCTTATCCCAAAATAGTCAATTTTGGAAAAGACACAAGTACAGGCCGGGCGTGGTGGCTCAGACCTGTAATCCCAGCACCTTGGGAGGCCGAGGCGGCCGGTCACGAGGTCAGGAGATCGACACCATCCTGGCTAACACGGTGAAACCCGGTCTCTGCTAAACATGCACAAATTAGCCGGGCGTGGTGGCAGGCGCTTGTAGTCTCAGCTACTCGGGAGGCTGAGGCAGGAGAAGAGCACGAACCCGGGAGGCGGAGCTGGCAGTGAGCCGAGATTGCGCCACTGCACTCCGGCCTGGGCGGCAGAGTGGGATTCTGCCTCAAAAAAGAAAGAAAAAAAACATCTTCATATATATGAATGTTTGTGTGTGTGTGTGTGTGTGTGTGTGTGTGTGTGTGTGTGTATAGTCAGGTACACTCACTTTACTTCTGAGTTATCTCGTCACCACTTAACCAGCACCAATCAGAGACCACATTTTTCTAGGCAGTCTCCAAATGTACTTTACAAATAGTAACGTACATTAAGGATAGTAATGAAGCTCCGGGAAAAATTGCTTGTCTCCACCTCAGCAGACCAACCTGCCTGGGCCAGCTTCTCTTTTCCTCTACTCTTCAGAAAGTGCTAGACCTGCAACATCTGACAGAATACAGCTTCCATGACTCCTCAGTGCCATGGAAATGGAACGAGCTGAGAGCAATCTAAAGACTGGGAGATATTAGGTCTCTTGGATCTTACTTCTTTTGGTTGCTCGAGCACTTTAATTCCCGAGAGAGCCCTCCCATCTCCATCAGTTCTTCCAGGAACCTGTACCCTCCTTGTGTCTCTAAGATACGCTGGTCTAACTTGTTACATGCCTTTACAAGAAAGTTGGTAAAAATAAAAGGAAAGCTGAACAACGTCACAATATGGAGGTATGAAACAGAATTTCCCCATACTTGGTAAAGTTTAGAAATTTGTGTAATACCCGAAGGCAGATTCTATGTACAATAAGTCCTAGTTTAAGAACAAGAGCTGAGGGTATGAGGAAATAAAACTATATTTTCCGGGAGTATCTCTGGCTTCAGGAAGAAAGAGCACATGTTACTCTCCATTCAATATTAGGGCTGAACTATGGGGTCTTTTCGATCCTTTTTGCTTACCCTCTGCGATTCAGGGGGCACATGGCAAAGGTAAACAGACTGAAATAGCACCGTGGATAGCTGTGAGCTGTGCTGGGAAGATTCACGGTGATTCCATAATAAATCTCAGGTCTTTATTCTGTAACAAAAAATTCCTCTTTTCCATCATCAAGGTAAAGCCGAGTATGTACAAGTAGAGTATGCGATAACTTTGTCACTCGTGACGAACCTAGTCGGTGCGATACTTTAACAACTTCTCCAATGTCTCTGCACTCAGGTTGGATATTCTGAGTGGGTCATCGGTAGAATGAATGAAATCAAGAATACTCTAAAGCAATGTTTGGAAGTCAATTTCAGTGTCTCCGGAAGCACTGGGAAAATCACCATGTGTAACGAACGTGAAGTATCCGCAGGCTCTCTCTGTGTCTTTGAAACTGCCCATGTGTTCATTAGAAACGGCGGCTTGAGGAAAGGTGGTTTTGGAATTGGTTTCCCTCTAGTCTTACGTGATGCATCTCTACTATATTGCATTATAATAAAGCAAGGGGTCACTTGCTGACATAAAGCACAGGAGGCAGGAATGGAAGAGTCAACTTAGAGAAAAAAAGTGCTTTTCGGTTTTATTTTCATTTCTTCAGTTTGGAAAACAGTTTAACAGTTTAACTGATTTTGTGGCGGCTCACAAAAATACATATGAGCGTTGAAAATGTACAGAAGAACAACAATTGGGAGACATTTCCGGAAGCTTCAGTTTCTGAAACCCAGACATGAGCCTACAAGCTAAGACACGGCTACACCAGGCTTCAGCGTGAAACCATACAACTCCTGGGAAGGGCTTCCCTCTCTGAACGCAGCTACCTGTCCACAGGATGCTCTAGGCCCAGGCACCTTTATTCTTCCAACTAGAGAGACATAGAAAGATGCCTCCATATCCCATGAAGATGCCCAAGCATTTGGCCAAGGCTCCTATGAAACAGTCTGCTGTCTTCATCCAGGTAAGGGCAACTTCACATTTTCAGACACTAAGGTCGTGGGTAAATCCAGGGTGGACTGAGAGGCGGAAGCTCCAGCAAACACAGTCCTGTGGCTGGAAGATGAATGCAGTACTTATTCCTGCACCAACAGACCCTTGCCTCTGGCCTTGGGCCTAGAGCATGATTTTTTGGTAGTTGCTGTTGGGGAAGAGGCCCTTGGGCTTTAACCTGCGGACAGCCTCCCTTAAATGCTTGGGCTGCAGCGGGGGCGTTTCTCCCCACATCTCACACACGTCCAGGGCCTCTTCCACCACCTCTCCAACAAAGACCTTGGCGATTCCAGCCATGGCAATGGCGGCGTTCTCAGACACCGAACTGCCGGTGATAGACTTCATCAGACCTGCAATGCGTGCTTTTGGGAAAGCTGACCGGCGACACACTTCGTAGCGGGCCAGCTGCTCCTCAGACATGGCAGACAGCAGGGCTGTCATCCTCTGAGCCTCCTCTGCATCCACGGTGGGCTTCCTCTCCTTCTTTCCTTTGGTATGTCTTTTCCGTCTTTTGGCGGCAGGAGGAGCTGAGGCTGAGGCCTCCTTGTCCCCTTCTGTGAGGTCCATGACATCCTCACTCCTGAGCTCACCTCCCTGATCCCTGGGTTCTTCCAAGTTCCCACCTAGGTCCTCAGGGATTCCATCCTTCTTGCTGCCCTTCAGACCTCGGGGCATGGCGAACATCTCAGCAGACACACCTGTTTGCCTGCCCGTCTCCACGGGTGAGATTCAAGTCTGCCCCGTGACAGCAGCTGTAGAGGCAGAAGTTCTGGCTGGGGTGGTTTGATTACGGATCTGCAGCGAGAACCTTTCGAAGATTTTAGCTGCCGTGTTTCTGCTGAGCCACTTTAGCCATAACTGGACACAGCTCCCTGCCTCCCCTTCCCACACACAAACACACACGCTGAATTTTCTCACTTCCACAATGTGAAGAAACTTGTGGATGGAGAGTATATTAGTTTTACATCAATGCAGAATAAATTCTCACAAATTCTGGACACTTAAAACAAACCCCAGCTCAGAGGTCAGAAGTTCTACCAGTCCAAGTGACTGCCACCTGCTCAGAGCCACACGAGGGACCTCCGGGATGGGTCTGGCTGTGTGGTCGCTGCCTTCACCTGAGAAGGGTCTGGCTTCGATCTGACTCGAGGTGGTGGCAGAATTCAATGCCTTCGGGTTGTGAGCCCCAGGCCCACTTGTCTGTTCTGCCTGCTGCCGTGAGGACGCTCTCGGCTCCTGCAAGTGTTGCCCAGGTCTGGGCTGTGAGGCTCCCTGGGTCTGCACGGCCAGTGCCGGGGAATCTCCCACAGGGCAATGTCATCTCAGGGAGCTCCAGTCCTCCCTTATAAAGAGCTCGGATGATTGAACTAGACCCAGCCCTTAGCAGCTATTGGCTCAGGATATCCCTAAGGAAATCAGGGATTTGGGCGGGCTCATCAATTCACGCTTCCGCCCACCCCCAAGGGAGGGGCAGACACAGGGCGAGCCTCCGAGGGGCGGAAAATGCAGGGGGTATTTCAGAATTCAGTCTTCCTCACAGAATCGCAAAGTTCACGTTTCACAACCATAAAGAAACTATTTACGCTAAAAATGAGACTTTTTATGAAGTTGCACTTAGAAAACTTCAATGTCTGAGAAAAAAATATCTCTAACGCACAGGGAAACTGGTGGTTTATCCAATACTCTGAAAATAAAATGGGCTGGGTGAGGGGAATATGAAAATATTATTTCAATTTCATCTCATTTTATTTATTTATGTACTTATTGATTTATTTTTGAGACAGAGTGTCCCTCTGTCCCTCAGGCTGGATTACAGGGTCCTGAGCTCAGCTCACTGCAGCCTCCGCATCCTGGGCTCAAGGCATTCTCCTGCCTCAGCCTCCAGAGTAGCTGGGACTAAATGAGCACGCCACCACGCCAGGCAAATTTTTGTCTTGTTTTTTAAAGTGTAGAGGAGGTTTCACCATTTGGGCCAGGGTGGTCTTCAACTGCCGACTTCAGGTGATCTGCCCCAACTTGCCTTCCCAAAGTGAAGGGACTATAGGCATGAGCCACTGCGCCCAGACTATGATAGTTTCACACTGAAGCCTGAAGCTGCTCTGCCTTAGGATTTTTCCTGAGTTTTACTTTCTTGTCATGATGAGTTGCTAGTTCATGTTTTCCCTTGTTTCTTTTCGAAAGGCATTACTGATGAGATTATGGCTTTCTCACAAAGAATACCACTTTGGTGAAACTATATTGAAATCAGGAGTACCTTATGTTTCCGATACTTATCAAGCACAATATTTGAACACGGCGTGGTAGGTGAAAGTGTAGGAAGCAGAATTTGGCAATCCCCATATTTTTTCAATTTCGACGGTTTCAGGTTTTTGGTTTCAGCCAAACTGAAGAATGTCCTTACGAGCTGTCAATTCACATTCCGTTACAGACAATTTTTGAAACTACATCACGGTGTAATTTAAGGAGTACGATTCTAAAGAAATTTGAACAATCTGGTGGTATTGCTAACACCAAACAAGGTTGTTCAGCTCTTTCATCTTTAAAAACAAACAAACAAAAACATGATGTGGAATTCTCTCATTTTACCAAACAGCCGTACGCTCCCTTGAATATGTGACTATGAAACCCAAGTAATTGGAAGAAGAAAAATAAAGGAAACACCTCATCAGTCTCATTAATAGTTTTGTTGAGAATAGTTTGTTTTTGAAAAACTGCTGGCTATGTCTTGATATTTTTAGACAGGGCTAAAGTTGAAATTGCATGAATCCTCTCTCTAACATTCATGCTACTAAAGAAACTTTTCCCAAGATTTGACTGCATTCATTTCATAAAAGCCCTGTCCTCTTCTCCCCTATATATCTATATTAGCACTCTGCCTTCTACCCTCTTCCATAGGAAACACAAATCCGTCAATTGATCACTTAAGCCTTTCCAGTTTGGGTACAACATTTTCTGTAGTTGTACTCCTGAGATTTGTCCTTTATACTTCTAAAGACTAGACCCTAGATAATACATGCTTCGGAATAGTGGAGCTAGCTTGCTTAAACTTTATTTAGGCGTATGCTAATTACTTGTGGGGGGCAAAGGCAGGCAGTGAGGATGTTAAGCTTATCCCAAAATAGTCAATTTTGGAAAAGACACAAGTACAGGCCGGGCGTGGTGGCTCAGACCTGTAATCCCAGCACCTTGGGAGGCCGAGGCGGCCGGTCACGAGGTCAGGAGATCGACACCATCCTGGCTAACACGGTGAAACCCGGTCTCTGCTAAACATGCACAAATTAGCCGGGCGTGGTGGCAGGCGCTTGTAGTCTCAGCTACTCGGGAGGCTGAGGCAGGAGAAGAGCACGAACCCGGGAGGCGGAGCTGGCAGTGAGCCGAGATTGCGCCACTGCACTCTGGCCTGGGCGGCAGAGTGGGATTCTGCCTCAAAAAAGAAAGAAAAAAAACATCTTCATATATATGAATGTGTGTGTGTGTGTGTGTGTGTGTGTGTGTGTGTGTGTGTATAGTCAGGTACACTCACTTTACTTCTGAGTTATCTCGTCACCACTTAACCAGCACCAATCAGAGACCACATTTTTCTAGGCAGTCTCCAAATGTACTTTACAAATAGTAACGTACATTAAGGATAGTAATGAAGCTCCGGGAAAAATTGCTTGTCTCCACCTCAGCAGACCAACCTGCCTGGGCCAGCTTCTCTTTTCCTCTACTCTTCAGAAAGTGCTAGACCTGCAACATCTGACAGAATACAGCTTCCATGACTCCTCAGTGCCATGGAAATGGAACGAGCTGAGAGCAATCTAAAGACTGGGAGATATTAGGTCTCTTGGATCTTACTTCTTTTGGTTGCTCGAGCACTTTAATTCCCGAGAGAGCCCTCCCATCTCCATCAGTTCTTCCAGGAACCTGTACCCTCCTTGTGTCTCTAAGATACGCTGGTCTAACTTGTTACATGCCTTTACAAGAAAGTTGGTAAAAATAAAAGGAAAGCTGAACAACGTCACAATATGGAGGTATGAAACAGAATTTCCCCATACTTGGTAAAGTTTAGAAATTTGTGTAATACCCGAAGGCAGATTCTATGTACAATAAGTCCTAGTTTAAGAACAAGAGCTGAGGGTATGAGGAAATAAAACTATATTTTCCGGGAGTATCTCTGGCTTCAGGAAGAAAGAGCACATGTTACTCTCCATTCAATATTAGGGCTGAACTATGGGGTCTTTTCGATCCTTTTTGCTTACCCTCTGCGATTCAGGGGGCACATGGCAAAGGTAAACAGACTGAAACAGCACCGTGGATAGCTGTGAGCTGTGCTGGGAAGATTCACGGTGATTCCATAATAAATCTCAGGTCTTTCTTCTGTAACAAAAAATTCCTCTTTTCCATCATCAAGGTAAAGCCGAGTATGTACAAGTAGAGTATGCGATAACTTTGTCACTCGTGACGAACCTAGTCGGTCCGATACTTTAACAACTTCTCCAATGTCTCTGCACTCAGGTTGGATATTCTGAGTGGGTCATCGGTAGAATGAATGAAATCAAGAATACTCTAAAGCAATGTTTGGAAGTCAATTTCAGTGTCTCCGGAAGCACTGGGAAAATCACCATGTGTAACGAACGTGAAGTATCCGCAGGCTCTCTCTGTGTCTTTGAAACTGCCCATGTGTTCATTAGAAACGGCGGCTTGAGGAAAGGTGGTTTTGGAATTGGTTTCCCTCTAGTCTTACGTGATGCATCTCTACTATATTGCATTATAATAAAGCAAGGGGTCACTTGCTGACATAAAGCACAGGAGGCAGGAATGGAAGAGTCAACTTAGAGAAAAAAAGTGCTTTTCGGTTTTATTTTCATTTCTTCAGTTTGGAAAACAGTTTAACAGTTTAACTGATTTTGTGGCGGCTCACAAAAATACATATGAGCGTTGAAAATGTACAGAAGAACAACAATTGGGAGACATTTCCGGAAGCTTCAGTTTCTGAAACCCAGACATGAGCCTACAAGCTAAGACACGGCTACACCAGGCTTCAGCGTGAAACCATACAACTCCTGGGAAGGGCTTCCCTCTCTGAACGCAGCTACCTGTCCACAGGATGCTCTAGGCCCAGGCACCTTTATTCTTCCAACTAGAGAGACATAGAAAGATGCCTCCATATCCCATGAAGATGCCCAAGCATTTGGCCAAGGCTCCTATGAAACAGTCTGCTGTCTTCATCCAGGTAAGGGCAACTTCACATTTTCAGACACTAAGGTCGTGGGTAAATCCAGGGTGGACTGAGAGGCGGAAGCTCCAGCAAACACAGTCCTGTGGCTGGAAGATGAATGCAGTACTTATTCCTGCACCAACAGACCCTTGCCTCTGGCCTTGGGCCTAGAGCATGATTTTTTGGTAGTTGCTGTTGGGGAAGAGGACCTTGGGCTTTAACCTGCGGACAGCCTCCCTTAAATGCTTGGGCTGCAGCGGGGGCGTTTCTCCCCACATCTCACACACGTCCAGGGCCTCTTCCACCACCTCTCCAACAAAGACCTTGGCGATTCCAGCCATGGCAATGGCGGCGTTCTCAGACACCGAACTGCCGGTGATAGACTTCATCAGACCTGCAATGCGTGCTTTTGGGAAAGCTGACCGGCGACACACTTCGTAGCGGGCCAGCTGCTCCTCAGACATGGCAGACAGCAGGGCTGTCATCCTCTGAGCCTCCTCTGCATCCACGGTGGGCTTCCTCTCCTTCTTTCCTTTGGTATGTCTTTTCCGTCTTTTGGCGGCAGGAGGAGCTGAGGCTGAGGCCTCCTTGTCCCCTTCTGTGAGGTCCATGACATCCTCACTCCTGAGCTCACCTCCCTGATCCCTGGGTTCTTCCAAGTTCCCACCTAGGTCCTCAGGGATTCCATCCTTCTTGCTGCCCTTCAGACCTCGGGGCATGGCGAACATCTCAGCAGACACACCTGTTTGCCTGCCCGTCTCCACGGGTGAGATTCAAGTCTGCCCCGTGACAACAGCTGTAGAGGCAGAAGTTCTGGCTGGGGTGGTTTGATTACGGATCTGCAGCGAGAACCTTTCGAAGATTTTAGCTGCCGTGTTTCTGCTGAGCCACTTTAGCCATAACTGGACACAGCTCCCTGCCTCCCCTTCCCACACACAAACACACACGCTGAATTTTCTCACTTCCACAATGTGAAGAAACTTGTGGATGGAGAGTATATTAGTTTTACATCAATGCAGAATAAATTCTCACAAATTCTGGACACTTAAAACAAACCCCAGCTCAGAGGTCAGAAGTTCTACCAGTCCAAGTGACTGCCACCTGCTCAGAGCCACACGAGGGACCTCCGGGATGGGTCTGGCTGTGTGGTCGCTGCCTTCACCTGAGAAGGGTCTGGCTTCGATCTGACTCGAGGTGGTGGCAGAATTCAATGCCTTCGGGTTGTGAGCCCCAGGCCCACTTGTCTGTTCTGCCTGCTGCCGTGAGGACGCTCTCGGCTCCTGCAAGTGTTGCCCAGGTCTGGGCTGTGAGGCTCCCTGGGTCTGCACGGCCAGTGCCGGGGAATCTCCCACAGGGCAATGTCATCTCAGGGAGCTCCAGTCCTCCCTTATAAAGAGCTCGGATGATTGAACTAGACCCAGCCCTTAGCAGCTATTGGCTCAGGATATCCCTAAGGAAATCAGGGATTTGGGCGGGCTCATCAATTCACGCTTCCGCCCACCCCCAAGGGAGGGGCAGACACAGGGCGAGCCTCCGAGGGGCGGAAAATGCAGGGGGTATTTCAGAATTCAGTCTTCCTCACAGAATCGCAAAGTTCACGTTTCACAACCATAAAGAAACTATTTACGCTAAAAATGAGACTTTTTATGAAGTTGCACTTAGAAAACTTCAATGTCTGAGAAAAAAATATCTCTAACGCACAGGGAAACTGGTGGTTTATCCAATACTCTGAAAATAAAATGGGCTGGGTGAGGGGAATATGAAAATATTATTTCAATTTCATCTCATTTTATTTATTTATGTACTTATTGATTTATTTTTGAGACAGAGTGTCCCTCTGTCCCTCAGGCTGGATTACAGGGTCCTGAGCTCAGCTCACTGCAGCCTCCGCATCCTGGGCTCAAGGCATTCTCCTGCCTCAGCCTCCAGAGTAGCTGGGACTAAATGAGCACGCCACCACGCCAGGCAAATTTTTGTCTTGTTTTTTAAAGTGTAGAGGAGGTTTCACCATTTGGGCCAGGGTGGTCTTCAACTGCCGACTTCAGGTGATCTGCCCCAACTTGCCTTCCCAAAGTGAAGGGACTATAGGCATGAGCCACTGCGCCCAGACTATGATAGTTTCACACTGAAGCCTGAAGCTGCTCTGCCTTAGGATTTTTCCTGAGTTTTACTTTCTTGTCATGATGAGTTGCTAGTTCATGTTTTCCCTTGTTTCTTTTCGAAAGGCATTACTGATGAGATTATGGCTTTCTCACAAAGAATACCACTTTGGTGAAACTATATTGAAATCAGGAGTACCTTATGTTTCCGATACTTATCAAGCACAATATTTGAACACGGCGTGGTAGGTGAAAGTGTAGGAAGCAGAATTTGGCAATCCCCATATTTTTTCAATTTCGACGGTTTCAGGTTTTTGGTTTCAGCCAAACTGAAGAATGTCCTTACGAGCTGTCAATTCACATTCCGTTACAGACAATTTTTGAAACTACATCACGGTGTAATTTAAGGAGTACGATTCTAAAGAAATTTGAACAATCTGGTGGTATTGCTAACACCAAACAAGGTTGTTCAGCTCTTTCATCTTTAAAAACAAACAAACAAAAACATGATGTGGAATTCTCTCATTTTACCAAACAGCCGTACGCTCCCTTGAATATGTGACTATGAAACCCAAGTAATTGGAAGAAGAAAAATAAAGGAAACACCTCATCAGTCTCATTAATAGTTTTGTTGAGAATAGTTTGTTTTTGAAAAACTGCTGGCTATGTCTTGATATTTTTAGACACGGCTAAAGTTGAAATTGCATGAATCCTCTCTCTAACATTCATGCTACTAAAGAAACTTTTCCCAAGATTTGACTGCATTCATTTCATAAAAGCCCTGTCCTCTTCTCCCCTATATATCTATATTAGCACTCTGCCTTCTACCCTCTTCCATAGGAAACACAAATCCGTCAATTGATCACTTAAGCCTTTCCAGTTTGGGTACAACATTTTCTGTAGTTGTACTCCTGAGATTTGTCCTTTATACTTCTAAAGACTAGACCCTAGATAATACATGCTTCGGAATAGTGGAGCTAGCTTGCTTAAACTTTATTTAGGCGTATGCTAATTACTTGTGGGGGGCAAAGGCAGGCAGTGAGGATGTTAAGCTTATCCCAAAATAGTCAATTTTGGAAAAGACACAAGTACAGGCCGGGCGTGGTGGCTCAGACCTGTAATCCCAGCACCTTGGGAGGCCGAGGCGGCCGGTCACGAGGTCAGGAGATCGACACCATCCTGGCTAACACGGTGAAACCCGGTCTCTGCTAAACATGCACAAATTAGCCGGGCGTGGTGGCAGGCGCTTGTAGTCTCAGCTACTCGGGAGGCTGAGGCAGGAGAAGAGCACGAACCCGGGAGGCGGAGCTGGCAGTGAGCCGAGATTGCGCCACTGCACTCTGGCCTGGGCGGCAGAGTGGGATTCTGCCTCAAAAAAGAAAGAAAAAAAACATCTTCATATATATGAATGTGTGTGTGTGTGTGTGTGTGTGTGTGTGTGTGTGTGTGTATAGTCAGGTACACTCACTTTACTTCTGAGTTATCTCGTCACCACTTAACCAGCACCAATCAGAGACCACATTTTTCTAGGCAGTCTCCAAATGTACTTTACAAATAGTAACGTACATTAAGGATAGTAATGAAGCTCCGGGAAAAATTGCTTGTCTCCACCTCAGCAGACCAACCTGCCTGGGCCAGCTTCTCTTTTCCTCTACTCTTCAGAAAGTGCTAGACCTGCAACATCTGACAGAATACAGCTTCCATGACTCCTCAGTGCCATGGAAATGGAACGAGCTGAGAGCAATCTAAAGACTGGGAGATATTAGGTCTCTTGGATCTTACTTCTTTTGGTTGCTCGAGCACTTTAATTCCCGAGAGAGCCCTCCCATCTCCATCAGTTCTTCCAGGAACCTGTACCCTCCTTGTGTCTCTAAGATACGCTGGTCTAACTTGTTACATGCCTTTACAAGAAAGTTGGTAAAAATAAAAGGAAAGCTGAACAACGTCACAATATGGAGGTATGAAACAGAATTTCCCCATACTTGGTAAAGTTTAGAAATTTGTGTAATACCCGAAGGCAGATTCTATGTACAATAAGTCCTAGTTTAAGAACAAGAGCTGAGGGTATGAGGAAATAAAACTATATTTTCCGGGAGTATCTCTGGCTTCAGGAAGAAAGAGCACATGTTACTCTCCATTCAATATTAGGGCTGAACTATGGGGTCTTTTCGATCCTTTTTGCTTACCCTCTGCGATTCAGGGGGCACATGGCAAAGGTAAACAGACTGAAACAGCACCGTGGATAGCTGTGAGCTGTGCTGGGAAGATTCACGGTGATTCCATAATAAATCTCAGGTCTTTCTTCTGTAACAAAAAATTCCTCTTTTCCATCATCAAGGTAAAGCCGAGTATGTACAAGTAGAGTATGCGATAACTTTGTCACTCGTGACGAACCTAGTCGGTCCGATACTTTAACAACTTCTCCAATGTCTCTGCACTCAGGTTGGATATTCTGAGTGGGTCATCGGTAGAATGAATGAAATCAAGAATACTCTAAAGCAATGTTTGGAAGTCAATTTCAGTGTCTCCGGAAGCACTGGGAAAATCACCATGTGTAACGAACGTGAAGTATCCGCAGGCTCTCTCTGTGTCTTTGAAACTGCCCATGTGTTCATTAGAAACGGCGGCTTGAGGAAAGGTGGTTTTGGAATTGGTTTCCCTCTAGTCTTACGTGATGCATCTCTACTATATTGCATTATAATAAAGCAAGGGGTCACTTGCTGACATAAAGCACAGGAGGCAGGAATGGAAGAGTCAACTTAGAGAAAAAAAGTGCTTTTCGGTTTTATTTTCATTTCTTCAGTTTGGAAAACAGTTTAACAGTTTAACTGATTTTGTGGCGGCTCACAAAAATACATATGAGCGTTGAAAATGTACAGAAGAACAACAATTGGGAGACATTTCCGGAAGCTTCAGTTTCTGAAACCCAGACATGAGCCTACAAGCTAAGACACGGCTACACCAGGCTTCAGCGTGAAACCATACAACTCCTGGGAAGGGCTTCCCTCTCTGAACGCAGCTACCTGTCCACAGGATGCTCTAGGCCCAGGCACCTTTATTCTTCCAACTAGAGAGACATAGAAAGATGCCTCCATATCCCATGAAGATGCCCAAGCATTTGGCCAAGGCTCCTATGAAACAGTCTGCTGTCTTCATCCAGGTAAGGGCAACTTCACATTTTCAGACACTAAGGTCGTGGGTAAATCCAGGGGAGACTGAGAGGCGGAAGCTCCAGCAAACACAGTCCTGTGGCTGGAAGATGAATGCAGTACTTATCCCTGCACCAACAGACCCTTGCCTCTGGCCTTGGGCCTAGAGCATGATTTTTTGGTAGTTGCTGTTGGGGAAGAGGCCCTTGGGCTTTAACCTGCGGACAGCCTCCCTTAAATGCTTGGGCTGCAGCGGGGGCGTTTCTCCCCACATCTCACACACGTCCAGGGCCTCTTCCACCACCTCTCCAACAAAGACCTTGGCGATTCCAGCCATGGCAATGGCGGCGTTCTCAGACACCGAACTGCCGGTGATAGACTTCATCAGACCTGCAATGCGTGCTTTTGGGAAAGCTGACCGGCGACACACTTCGTAGCGGGCCAGCTGCTCCTCAGACATGGCAGACAGCAGGGCTGTCATCCTCTGAGCCTCCTCTGCATCCACGGTGGGCTTCCTCTCCTTCTTTCCTTTGGTATGTCTTTTCCGTCTTTTGGCGGCAGGAGGAGCTGAGGCTGAGGCCTCCTTGTCCCCTTCTGTGAGGTCCATGACATCCTCACTCCTGAGCTCACCTCCCTGATCCCTGGGTTCTTCCAAGTTCCCACCTAGGTCCTCAGGGATTCCATCCTTCTTGCTGCCCTTCAGACCTCGGGGCATGGCGAACATCTCAGCAGACACACCTGTTTGCCTGCCCGTCTCCACGGGTGAGATTCAAGTCAGCCCCGTGACAGCAGCTGTAGAGGCAGAAGTTCTGGCTGGGGTGGTTTGATTACGGATCTGCAGCGAGAACCTTTCGAAGATTTTAGCTGCCGTGTTTCTGCTGAGCCACTTTAGCCATAACTGGGCACAGCTCCCTGCCTCCCCTTCCCACACACAAACACACACGCTGAATTTTCTCACTTCCACAATGTGAAGAAACTTGTGGATGGAGAGTATATTAGTTTTACATCAATGCAGAATAAATTCTCACAAATTTTGGACACTTAAAACAAACCCCAGCTCAGAGGTCAGAAGTTCTACCAGTCCAAGTGACTGCCACCTGCTCAGAGCCACACGAGGGACCTCCGGGATGGGTCTGGCTGTGTGGTCGCTGCCTTCACCTGAGAAGGGTCTGGCTTCGATCTGACTCGAGGTGGTGGCAGAATTCAATGCCTTCGGGTTGTGAGCCCCAGGCCCACTTGTCTGTTCTGCCTGCTGCCGTGAGGATGCTCTCGGTTCCTGCAAGTGTTGCCCAGGTCTGGGCTGTGAGGCTCCCTGGGTCTGCACGGCCAGTGCCGGGGAATCTCTCACAGGGCAATGTCATCTCAGGGAGCTCCAGTCCTCCCTTATAAAGAGCTCGGATGATTGAACTAGACCCAGCCCTTAGCAGCTATTGGCTCAGGATATCCCTAAGGAAATCAGGGATTTGGGCGGGCTCATCAATTCACGCTTCCGCCCACCCCCAAGGGAGGGGCAGACACAGGGCGAGCCTCCGAGGGGCGGGAAATGCAGGGGGTATTTCAGAATTCAGTCTTAATCACAGAATCGCAAAGTTCACGTTTCACAACCATAAAGAAACTATTTACGCTAAAAATGAGACTTTTTAAGAAGTTGCACTTAGAAAACTTCAATGTCTGAGAAAAAAATATCCCTAACACACAGGGAAACAGGTGGCTTATCCAATACTCTGGAAATAAAATGGGCTGGGTGAGGGGAATATGAAAATATTATTTCAATTTCATCTCATTTTATTTATTTATTTATGTACTTATTGATTTATTTTTGAGACAGAGTCTCCCTCTGTCCCCCAGGCTGGATTACAGTGTCCTGAGCTCAGCTCACTGCAGCCTCCGCATCCTGGGCTCAAGGCATTCTCCTGCCTCAGCCTCCAGAGTAGCTGGGACTAAATGAGCACGCCACCACGCCAGGCAAATTTTTGTCTTTTTTATAAAGTGTAGAGGAGGTTTCACCATTTGGGCCAGGGTGGTCTTCAACTGCCAACTTCAGATGATCTGCCCCAACTTGCCTTCCAAAGTGAAGGGACTATAGGCGTGAGCCACTGAGCCCAGACTATGATAGTTTCACACTGAAGCCTGAAGCTGCTCTGCCTTAGGATTTTTCCTGAGTTTTACTTTCTTGTCATGATGAGTTGCTAGTTCATATTTTCCGTTGGATCTTTTCGAAAGGTATTACTGATGAGATTATGGCTTTCTCACAAAGAATACCACTTTGGTGAAACTATACTGAAATCAGGAGTACCTTATGTTTCCGATACTTATCAAGCACAATATTTGAACACGGCGTGGTAGGTGAAAGTGTAGGAAGCAGAATTTGGCAAACCCCATTTTTTTTCAATTTCGACGGTTTCAGGTTTTTGGTTTCAGCCAAACTGAAGAATGTCCTAATGAGCTGTCAATTCACAGGCCATTACAGACAATTTTTGAAACTACATCACACTGTAATTTAAGGAGTACGATTCTAAAGAAATTTGAACAATCTGGTGGTATTGCTAACACCAAACAAGGTTGTTCAGCTCTTTCATCTTTAAAAACAAACAAACAAAAACATGATGTGGAATTCTCTCATTTTACCAAACAGCCGTACGCTCCCTTGAATATGTGACTATGAAACCCAAGTAATTGGAAGAAAAAAAATAAAGGAAACACCTCATCAGTCTCATTAATAGTTTTGTTGAGAATAGTTTATTTTTCAAAAACTGCTGGCTATGTCTTGATATTTTTAGACACGGCTAAAGGTGAAATTGCATGAATCCTCTCTCTAACATTCATGCTACTTAAGAATCTTTTCCCAAGATTTGACTGCATTCATTTCATAAAAGCCCTGTCCTCTTCTCCCCTATATATCTATATTAGCACTCTGCCTTCTACCCTCTTCCATAGGAAACACAAATCCGTCAATTGATCACTTAAGCCTTTCCAGTATGGGTACAACATTTTCTGTAGTTGTACTCCTGAGATTTGTCCTTTATACTTCTAAAGACTAGAACCTAGATAATACATGCTTGCGAATAGTGGAGCTAGCTTGCTTAAACTTTATTTAGGCGTATGCTAATTACTTGTGGCGGGCAAAGGCAGGCAGTGAGGATGTTAAGCTTATCCCAAAATAGTCAATTTTGGAAAAGACACAAGTACAGGCCGGGCGCGGTGGCTCAGACCTGAAATCCCAGCACCTTGGGAGGTCTTCTCGCAGAAGGCCAGAGCGAGACCCCGGGGAAAAGATGCATCCCTGGCGTGATGGCCTGACGATGGCTTCCTGTGTCCCGCAACATGGGGAGTCTGCAGTGTGGCCGGTTTGGAAACTGGCAAGGAGAGCGAAGAGACAACATGCTGGTCTTCCACCCTTCCCTGGATGCCCGTGGGTGCCCGCAGAGCTCCGGAAGCAAACAGTCAACATGCTCAGCCTTTCCGGTGCCGGAGAGACGTGAGCAACATGCCCCCTTGCAGAGGGCACAGCAGCGTGGAATCCCAAATCACGCTTCAGTTATCCTGAGGGTGGCTCCTCTGTGGTCGGGGCTGTCGGCCTGGCGCTCCGTTCCGAGGCTCAGCCTGGGGATGTGCGGTCTGTGAACCACGCGGTTGAAAACCCGAAGGCAACACGGGTCCCGGTCTTTTGTCTCTGAGGAAGCCGCCCGTTCCTTGGGCCACGGAATCGGGGCCAATGGGTGCCCCGCCGGCCCGACGCGGCGGCCGTGGGCCTAGCCCTCAGCCCGCGCCGGGCGCTTACCCTTTTCCCGGAGCGCGGGGGTCCCGTTGCTCCCGGAGGCCAAAGACCGTTTATTCTCTCTGCCTTCCTCCCTCTGTCCCTGGCTCCCTCCCGCCCGCCCTCTGTCCCTGCGTCGCTCTGTCTATCCCTCCGTTCCTAACTGCCTCCCTCTCTCTCCCTCCCTCCCTCCCTCCCTCCCTCCCTCCCTCCCAACTTCCCTCCGCCCATCCTTCGGCCCCTCTGGGTCTCCCGTTCGTCTCTCCATCTCTGCCCGCCTTCCCTCCCGCCTGGAACGGTCGGCATCGCCGGCGTGCGCGGGGCCTGGGGTCTGCGTTCAGCCGCCAGGCGCTCCACGGTGGCAGCTGGGAGGCTGCAGGGACACGGGCGGGCGGGCGGGCGGCCGGGCGACGGTGGAGCGGAGGCGCAGAGGAGGCGAGCCGCCGCCGGAGGGATGGCGGGCCCGGACGCTGCGCGGGCCCGGTGTTTCGCGGGAAGGGGGTCTCCACCCAGCCCAGGGGAAGACTCATTTTCCGGGGGTAGGGATTGGGGGGTGGGGGTGGCGAGGGGTCGGTCAGGCCGTGGCGGAAAGGCATGAGAGCTCTGCCCGGGCTGCTCCCAGAGCCTAGGCGGCTGCCCGCGAACCCGCGCGTGCGCAGCAGACGGCCCACCTGCTGGTACCTGGGCCGGCGCTGGGATCCCCGGGATGCCCAGGAAAGAATGGCATCTCTCCGCTCTGTGGAGTGTCTCACCGGGCCTAGACCTGGAAGGCAGGAATCGCAGGCGGGTCGGCCCGGAGGGAAGACACGCCCATCCACGCCGACCCAGGTGTTCCCCGCGAAAGAGAGGCCACCGGCCACCGCCCTGCACCGACCCCGTCCCAGCCCCGCGTCCTTTTAAAGCTCCTCCAGCAGAGCCCGGTATTCTTCCTCGCTGAGGGGTGGTTCCAGCGAGGCGGCCTCTTCCGTGGCCTCCAGCTCCCCAGGGGCCTCCGTTTCTAGGAAAGGCTGCGCCCGCTGCAGAAACTCCGGGCTCGCCAGGAGCTCATCCAGCAGGCGTAGGGGAGTGCAGACGAGCGCTCCGGCTCCCGGAGGAGCCGCGCCTTGGGGGGGCGCCCGGATGGCTTGCACCTGCCACTGCCGCGCGGAGGCCTCCGGGGGCGCGGGCTGGGGAGGTGGGGCTTCCCCGGCTTGGGGTTCCCACGCAGCCCCGGCGACCTGGGGACCCTGGCCCCAGCCCCAACACGGACTCCCCTGGGACGCGAGGGGAGGGAAATGCAGGGGGTATTTCAGAATTCAGTCTTCCTCACAGAATCGCAAAGTTCACGTTTCACAACCATAAAGAAACTATTTACGCTAAAAATGAGACTTTTTATGAAGTTGCACTTAGAAAACTTCAATGTCTGAGAAAAAAATATCTCTAACGCACAGGGAAACTGGTGGTTTATCCAATACTCTGAAAATAAAATGGGCTGGGTGAGGGGAATATGAAAATATTATTTCAATTTCATCTCATTTTATTTATTTATGTACTTATTGATTTATTTTTGAGACAGAGTGTCCCTCTGTCCCTCAGGCTGGATTACAGGGTCCTGAGCTCAGCTCACTGCAGCCTCCGCATCCTGGGCTCAAGGCATTCTCCTGCCTCAGCCTCCAGAGTAGCTGGGACTAAATGAGCACGCCACCACGCCAGGCAAATTTTTGTCTTGTTTTTTAAAGTGTAGAGGAGGTTTCACCATTTGGGCCAGGGTGGTCTTCAACTGCCGACTTCAGGTGATCTGCCCCAACTTGCCTTCCCAAAGTGAAGGGACTATAGGCATGAGCCACTGCGCCCAGACTATGATAGTTTCACACTGAAGCCTGAAGCTGCTCTGCCTTAGGATTTTTCCTGAGTTTTACTTTCTTGTCGTGATGAGTTGCTAGTTCATGTTTTCCCTTGTTTCTTTTCGAAAGGCATTACTGATGAGATTATGGCTTTCTCACAAAGAATACCACTTTGGTGAAACTATATTGAAATCAGGAGTACCTTATGTTTCCGATACTTATCAAGCACAATATTTGAACACGGCGTGGTAGGTGAAAGTGTAGGAAGCAGAATTTGGCAATCCCCATATTTTTTCAATTTCGACGGTTTCAGGTTTTTGGTTTCAGCCAAACTGAAGAATGTCCTTACGAGCTGTCAATTCACAGGCCGTTACAGACAATTTTTGAAACTACATCACGGTGTAATTTAAGGAGTACGATTCTAAAGAAATTTGAACAATCTGGTGGTATTGCTAACACCAAACAAGGTTGTTCAGCTCTTTCATCTTTAAAAACAAACAAACAAAAACATGATGTGGAATTCTCTCATTTTACCAAACAGCCGTACGCTCCCTTGAATATGTGACTATGAAACCCAAGTAATTGGAAGAAGAAAAATAAAGGAAACACCTCATCAGTCTCATTAATAGTTTTGTTGAGAATAGTTTGTTTTTGAAAAACTGCTGGCTATGTCTTGATATTTTTAGACACGGCTAAAGTTGAAATTGCATGAATCCTCTCTCTAACATTCATGCTACTAAAGAAACTTTTCCCAAGATTTGACTGCATTCATTTCATAAAAGCCCTGTCCTCTTCTCCCCTATATATCTATATTAGCACTCTGCCTTCTACCCTCTTCCATAGGAAACACAAATCCGTCAATTGATCACTTAAGCCTTTCCAGTTTGGGTACAACATTTTCTGTAGTTGTACTCCTGAGATTTGTCCTTTATACTTCTAAAGACTAGACCCTAGATAATACATGCTTCGGAATAGTGGAGCTAGCTTGCTTAAACTTTATTTAGGCGTATGCTAATTACTTGTGGGGGGCAAAGGCAGGCAGTGAGGATGTTAAGCTTATCCCAAAATAGTCAATTTTGGAAAAGACACAAGTACAGGCCGGGCGTGGTGGCTCAGACCTGTAATCCCAGCACCTTGGGAGGCCGAGGCGGCCGGTCACGAGGTCAGGAGATCGACACCATCCTGGCTAACACGGTGAAACCCGGTCTCTGCTAAACATGCACAAATTAGCCGGGCGTGGTGGCAGGCGCTTGTAGTCTCAGCTACTCGGGAGGCTGAGGCAGGAGAAGAGCACGAACCCGGGAGGCGGAGCTGGCAGTGAGCCGAGATTGCGCCACTGCACTCCGGCCTGGGCGGCAGAGTGGGATTCTGCCTCAAAAAAGAAAGAAAAAAAACATCTTCATATATATGAATGTGTGTGTGTGTGTGTGTGTGTGTGTGTGTGTGTGTGTGTGTGTGTGTGTATAGTCAGGTACACTCACTTTACTTCTGAGTTATCTCGTCACCACTTAACCAGCACCAATCAGAGACCACATTTTTCTAGGCAGTCTCCAAATGTACTTTACAAATAGTAACGTACATTAAGGATAGTAATGAAGCTCCGGGAAAAATTGCTTGTCTCCACCTCAGCAGACCAACCTGCCTGGGCCAGCTTCTCTTTTCCTCTACTCTTCAGAAAGTGCTAGACCTGCAACATCTGACAGAATACAGCTTCCATGACTCCTCAGTGCCATGGAAATGGAACGAGCTGAGAGCAATCTAAAGACTGGGAGATATTAGGTCTCTTGGATCTTACTTCTTTTGGTTGCTCGAGCACTTTAATTCCCGAGAGAGCCCTCCCATCTCCATCAGTTCTTCCAGGAACCTGTACCCTCCTTGTGTCTCTAAGATACGCTGGTCTAACTTGTTACATGCCTTTACAAGAAAGTTGGTAAAAATAAAAGGAAAGCTGAACAACGTCACAATATGGAGGTATGAAACAGAATTTCCCCATACTTGGTAAAGTTTAGAAATTTGTGTAATACCCGAAGGCAGATTCTATGTACAATAAGTCCTAGTTTAAGAACAAGAGCTGAGGGTATGAGGAAATAAAACTATATTTTCCGGGAGTATCTCTGGCTTCAGGAAGAAAGAGCACATGTTACTCTCCATTCAATATTAGGGCTGAACTATGGGGTCTTTTCGATCCTTTTTGCTTACCCTCTGCGATTCAGGGGGCACATGGCAAAGGTAAACAGACTGAAACAGCACCGTGGATAGCTGTGAGCTGTGCTGGGAAGATTCACGGTGATTCCATAATAAATCTCAGGTCTTTATTCTGTAACAAAAAATTCCTCTTTTCCATCATCAAGGTAAAGCCGAGTATGTACAAGTAGAGTATGCGATAACTTTGTCACTCGTGACGAACCTAGTCGGTGCGATACTTTAACAACTTCTCCAATGTCTCTGCACTCAGGTTGGATATTCTGAGTGGGTCATCGGTAGAATGAATGAAATCAAGAATACTCTAAAGCAATGTTTGGAAGTCAATTTCAGTGTCTCCGGAAGCACTGGGAAAATCACCATGTGTAACGAACGTGAAGTATCCGCAGGCTCTCTCTGTGTCTTTGAAACTGCCCATGTGTTCATTAGAAACGGCGGCTTGAGGAAAGGTGGTTTTGGAATTGGTTTCCCTCTAGTCTTACGTGATGCATCTCTACTATATTGCATTATAATAAAGCAAGGGGTCACTTGCTGACATAAAGCACAGGAGGCAGGAATGGAAGAGTCAACTTAGAGAAAAAAAGTGCTTTTCGGTTTTATTTTCATTTCTTCAGTTTGGAAAACAGTTTAACAGTTTAACTGATTTTGTGGCGGCTCACAAAAATACATATGAGCGTTGAAAATGTACAGAAGAACAACAATTGGGAGACATTTCCGGAAGCTTCAGTTTCTGAAACCCAGACATGAGCCTACAAGCTAAGACACGGCTACACCAGGCTTCAGCGTGAAACCATACAACTCCTGGGAAGGGCTTCCCTCTCTGAACGCAGCTACCTGTCCACAGGATGCTCTAGGCCCAGGCACCTTTATTCTTCCAACTAGAGAGACATAGAAAGATGCCTCCATATCCCATGAAGATGCCCAAGCATTTGGCCAAGGCTCCTATGAAACAGTCTGCTGTCTTCATCCAGGTAAGGGCAACTTCACATTTTCAGACACTAAGGTCGTGGGTAAATCCAGGGGAGACTGAGAGGCGGAAGCTCCAGCAAACACAGTCCTGTGGCTGGAAGATGAATGCAGTACTTATCCCTGCACCAACAGACCCTTGCCTCTGGCCTTGGGCCTAGAGCATGATTTTTTGGTAGTTGCTGTTGGGGAAGAGGCCCTTGGGCTTTAACCTGCGGACAGCCTCCCTTAAATGCTTGGGCTGCAGCGGGGGCGTTTCTCCCCACATCTCACACACGTCCAGGGCCTCTTCCACCACCTCTCCAACAAAGACCTTGGCGATTCCAGCCATGGCAATGGCGGCGTTCTCAGACACCGAACTGCCGGTGATAGACTTCATCAGACCTGCAATGCGTGCTTTTGGGAAAGCTGACCGGCGACACACTTCGTAGCGGGCCAGCTGCTCCTCAGACATGGCAGACAGCAGGGCTGTCATCCTCTGAGCCTCCTCTGCATCCACGGTGGGCTTCCTCTCCTTCTTTCCTTTGGTATGTCTTTTCCGTCTTTTGGCGGCAGGAGGAGCTGAGGCTGAGGCCTCCTTGTCCCCTTCTGTGAGGTCCATGACATCCTCACTCCTGAGCTCACCTCCCTGATCCCTGGGTTCTTCCAAGTTCCCACCTAGGTCCTCAGGGATTCCATCCTTCTTGCTGCCCTTCAGACCTCGGGGCATGGCGAACATCTCAGCAGACACACCTGTTTGCCTGCCCGTCTCCACGGGTGAGATTCAAGTCAGCCCCGTGACAGCAGCTGTAGAGGCAGAAGTTCTGGCTGGGGTGGTTTGATTACGGATCTGCAGCGAGAACCTTTCGAAGATTTTAGCTGCCGTGTTTCTGCTGAGCCACTTTAGCCATAACTGGGCACAGCTCCCTGCCTCCCCTTCCCACACACAAACACACACGCTGAATTTTCTCACTTCCACAATGTGAAGAAACTTGTGGATGGAGAGTATATTAGTTTTACATCAATGCAGAATAAATTCTCACAAATTTTGGACACTTAAAACAAACCCCAGCTCAGAGGTCAGAAGTTCTACCAGTCCAAGTGACTGCCACCTGCTCAGAGCCACACGAGGGACCTCCGGGATGGGTCTGGCTGTGTGGTCGCTGCCTTCACCTGAGAAGGGTCTGGCTTCGATCTGACTCGAGGTGGTGGCAGAATTCAATGCCTTCGGGTTGTGAGCCCCAGGCCCACTTGTCTGTTCTGCCTGCTGCCGTGAGGATGCTCTCGGTTCCTGCAAGTGTTGCCCAGGTCTGGGCTGTGAGGCTCCCTGGGTCTGCACGGCCAGTGCCGGGGAATCTCTCACAGGGCAATGTCATCTCAGGGAGCTCCAGTCCTCCCTTATAAAGAGCTCGGATGATTGAACTAGACCCAGCCCTTAGCAGCTATTGGCTCAGGATATCCCTAAGGAAATCAGGGATTTGGGCGGGCTCATCAATTCACGCTTCCGCCCACCCCCAAGGGAGGGGCAGACACAGGGCGAGCCTCCGAGGGGCGGGAAATGCAGGGGGTATTTCAGAATTCAGTCTTAATCACAGAATCGCAAAGTTCACGTTTCACAACCATAAAGAAACTATTTACGCTAAAAATGAGACTTTTTAAGAAGTTGCACTTAGAAAACTTCAATGTCTGAGAAAAAAATATCCCTAACACACAGGGAAACAGGTGGCTTATCCAATACTCTGGAAATAAAATGGGCTGGGTGAGGGGAATATGAAAATATTATTTCAATTTCATCTCATTTTATTTATTTATTTATGTACTTATTGATTTATTTTTGAGACAGAGTCTCCCTCTGTCCCCCAGGCTGGATTACAGTGTCCTGAGCTCAGCTCACTGCAGCCTCCGCATCCTGGGCTCAAGGCATTCTCCTGCCTCAGCCTCCAGAGTAGCTGGGACTAAATGAGCACGCCACCACGCCAGGCAAATTTTTGTCTTTTTTATAAAGTGTAGAGGAGGTTTCACCATTTGGGCCAGGGTGGTCTTCAACTGCCAACTTCAGATGATCTGCCCCAACTTGCCTTCCAAAGTGAAGGGACTATAGGCGTGAGCCACTGAGCCCAGACTATGATAGTTTCACACTGAAGCCTGAAGCTGCTCTGCCTTAGGATTTTTCCTGAGTTTTACTTTCTTGTCATGATGAGTTGCTAGTTCATATTTTCCGTTGGATCTTTTCGAAAGGTATTACTGATGACATTATGGCTTTCTCACAAAGAATACCACTTTGGTGAAACTATACTGAAATCAGGAGTACCTTATGTTTCCGATACTTATCAAGCACAATATTTGAACACGGCGTGGTAGGTGAAAGTGTAGGAAGCAGAATTTGGCAAACCCCATTTTTTTTCAATTTCGACGGTTTCAGGTTTTTGGTTTCAGCCAAACTGAAGAATGTCCTAATGAGCTGTCAATTCACAGGCCATTACAGACAATTTTTGAAACTACATCACACTGTAATTTAAGGAGTACGATTCTAAAGAAATTTGAACAATCTGGTGGTATTGCTAACACCAAACAAGGTTGTTCAGCTCTTTCATCTTTAAAAACAAACAAACAAAAACATGATGTGGAATTCTCTCATTTTACCAAACAGCCGTACGCTCCCTTGAATATGTGACTATGAAACCCAAGTAATTGGAAGAAAAAAAATAAAGGAAACACCTCATCAGTCTCATTAATAGTTTTGTTGAGAATAGTTTATTTTTCAAAAACTGCTGGCTATGTCTTGATATTTTTAGACACGGCTAAAGGTGAAATTGCATGAATCCTCTCTCTAACATTCATGCTACTTAAGAATCTTTTCCCAAGATTTGACTGCATTCATTTCATAAAAGCCCTGTCCTCTTCTCCCCTATATATCTATATTAGCACTCTGCCTTCTACCCTCTTCCATAGGAAACACAAATCCGTCAATTGATCACTTAAGCCTTTCCAGTATGGGTACAACATTTTCTGTAGTTGTACTCCTGAGATTTGTCCTTTATACTTCTAAAGACTAGAACCTAGATAATACATGCTTGCGAATAGTGGAGCTAGCTTGCTTAAACTTTATTTAGGCGTATGCTAATTACTTGTGGCGGGCAAAGGCAGGCAGTGAGGATGTTAAGCTTATCCCAAAATAGTCAATTTTGGAAAAGACACAAGTACAGGCCGGGCGCGGTGGCTCAGACCTGAAATCCCAGCACCTTGGGAGGTCTTCTCGCAGAAGGCCAGAGCGAGACCCCGGGGAAAAGATGCATCCCTGGCGTGATGGCCTGACGATGGCTTCCTGTGTCCCGCAACATGGGGAGTCTGCAGTGTGGCCGGTTTGGAAACTGGCAAGGAGAGCGAAGAGACAACATGCTGGTCTTCCACCCTTCCCTGGATGCCCGTGGGTGCCCGCAGAGCTCCGGAAGCAAACAGTCAACATGCTCAGCCTTTCCGGTGCCGGAGAGACGTGAGCAACATGCCCCCTTGCAGAGGGCACAGCAGCGTGGAATCCCAAATCACGCTTCAGTTATCCTGAGGGTGGCTCCTCTGTGGTCGGGGCTGTCGGCCTGGCGCTCCGTTGCGAGGCTCAGCCTGGGGATGTGCGGTCTGTGAACCACGCGGTTGAAAACCCGAAGGCAACACGGGTCCCGGTCTTTTGTCTCTGAGGAAGCCGCCCGTTCCTTGGGCCACGGAATCGGGGCCAATGGGTGCCCCGCCGGCCCGACGCGGCGGCCGTGGGCCCAGCCCTCAGCCCGCGCCGGGCGCTTACCCTTTTGCCGGAGCGCGGGGGTCCCGTTGCTCCCGGAGGCCAAAGACCGTTTATTCTCTCTGCCTTCCTCCCTCTGTCCCTGGCTCCCTCCCGCCCGCCCTCTGTCCCTGCGTCGCTCTGTCTATCCCTCCGTTCCTAACTGCCTCCCTCTCTCTCCCTCCCTCCCTCCCTCCCTCCCTCCCTCCCTCCCAACTTCCCTCCGCCCATCCTTCGGCCCCTCTGGGTCTCCGGTTCGTCTCTCCATCTCTGCCCGCCTTCCCTCCCGCCTGGAACGGTCGGCATCGCCGGCGTGCGCGGGGCCTGGGGTCTGCGTTCAGCCGCCAGGCGCTCCACGGTGGCAGCTGGGAGGCTGCAGGGACACGGGCGGGCGGGCGGGCGGCCGGGCGACGGTGGAGCGGAGGCGCAGAGGAGGCGAGCCGCCGCCGGAGGGATGGCGGGCCCGGACGCTGCGCGGGCCCGGTGTTTCGCGGGAAGGGGGTCTCCACCCAGCCCAGGGGAAGACTCATTTTCCGGGGGTAGGGATTGGGGGGTGGGGGTGGCGAGGGGTCGGTCAGGCCGTGGCGGAAAGGCATGAGAGCTCTGCCCGGGCTGCTCCCAGAGCCTAGGCGGCTGCCCGCGAACTCGCGCGTGCTCAGCAGACGGCCCACCTGCTGGTACCTGGGCCGGCGCTGGGATCCCCGGGATGCCCAGGAAAGAATGGCATCTCTCCGCTCTGTGGAGTGTCTCACCGGGCCTAGACCTGGAAGGCAGGAATCGCAGGCGGGTCGGCCCGGAGGGAAGACACGTCCATCCACGCCTTCCCAGGTGTTCCCCGCGAAAGAGAGGCCACCGGCCACCGCCCTGCACCGACCCCGTCCCAGCCCCGCGTCCTTTTAAAGCTCCTCCAGCAGAGCCCGGTATTCTTCCTCGCTGAGGGGTGGTTCCAGCGAGGAGGCCTCTTCCGTGGCCTCCAGCTCCCCAGGGGCCTCCATTTCTAGGAAAGGCTGCGCCCGCTGCAGAAACTCCGGGCTCGCCAGGAGCTCATCCAGCAAGCGTAGGGGAGTGCAGACGAGCGCTCCGGCTCCTGGAGGAGCCGCGCCTGGGGGGGCGCCCGGATGGCTTGCACCTGCCACTGCCGCGCGGAGGCCTCCGGGGGCGCGGGCTGGGGAGGTGGGGCTTCCCCGGCTTGGGGTTCCCACGCAGCCCCGGCGACCTGGGGACCCTGGCCCCAGCCCCAACACGGACTCCCCTGGGACGCGAGGGGAGGGAAATGCAGGGGGTATTTCAGAATTCAGTCTTCCTCACAGAATCGCAAAGTTCACGTTTCACAACCATAAAGAAACTATTTACGCTAAAAATGAGACTTTTATGAAGTTGCACTTAGAAAACTTCAATGTCTGAGAAAAAAATATCTCTAACGCACAGGGAAACTGGTGGTTTATCCAATACTCTGAAAATAAAATGGGCTGGGTGAGGGGAATATGAAAATATTATTTCAATTTCATCTCATTTTATTTATTTATGTACTTATTGATTTATTTTTGAGACAGAGTGTCCCTCTGTCCCTCAGGCTGGATTACAGGGTCCTGAGCTCAGCTCACTGCAGCCTCCGCATCCTGGGCTCAAGGCATTCTCCTGCCTCAGCCTCCAGAGTAGCTGGGACTAAATGAGCACGCCACCACGCCAGGCAAATTTTTGTCTTGTTTTTTAAAGTGTAGAGGAGGTTTCACCATTTGGGCCAGGGTGGTCTTCAACTGCCGACTTCAGGTGATCTGCCCCAACTTGCCTTCCCAAAGTGAAGGGACTATAGGCATGAGCCACTGCGCCCAGACTATGATAGTTTCACACTGAAGCCTGAAGCTGCTCTGCCTTAGGATTTTTCCTGAGTTTTACTTTCTTGTCATGATGAGTTGCTAGTTCGTGTTTTCCCTTGTTTCTTTTCGAAAGGCATTACTGATGAGATTATGGCTTTCTCACAAAGAATACCACTTTGGTGAAACTATATTGAAATCAGGAGTACCTTATGTTTCCGATACTTATCAAGCACAATATTTGAACACGGCGTGGTAGGTGAAAGTGTAGGAAGCAGAATTTGGCAATCCCCATATTTTTTCAATTTCGACGGTTTCAGGTTTTTGGTTTCAGCCAAACTGAAGAATGTCCTTACGAGCTGTCAATTCACAGGCCGTTACAGACAATTTTTGAAACTACATCACGGTGTAATTTAAGAAGTACGATTCTAAAGAAATTTGAACAATCTGGTGGTATTGTTAACACCAAACAAGGTTGTTCAGCTCTTTCATCTTTAAAAACAAACAAACAAAAACATGATGTGGAATTCTCTCATTTTACCAAACAGCCGTACGCTCCCTTGAATATGTGACTATGAAACCCAAGTAATTGGAAGAAGAAAAATAAAGGAAACACCTCATCAGTCTCATTAATAGTTTTGTTGAGAATAGTTTGTTTTTGAAAAACTGCTGGCTATGTCTTGATATTTTTAGACACGGCTAAAGTTGAAATTGCATGAATCCTCTCTCTAACATTCATGCTACTAAAGAAACTTTTCCCAAGATTTGACTGCATTCATTTCATAAAAGCCCTGTCCTCTTCTCCCCTATATATCTATATTAGCACTCTGCCTTCTACCCTCTTCCATAGGAAACACAAATCCGTCAATTGATCACTTAAGCCTTTCCAGTTTGGGTACAACATTTTCTGTAGTTGTACTCCTGAGATTTGTCCTTTATACTTCTAAAGACTAGACCCTAGATAATACATGCTTCGGAATAGTGGAGCTAGCTTGCTTAAACTTTATTTAGGCGTATGCTAATTACTTGTGGGGGGCAAAGGCAGGCAGTGAGGATGTTAAGCTTATCCCAAAATAGTCAATTTTGGAAAAGACACAAGTACAGGCCGGGCGTGGTGGCTCAGACCTGTAATCCCAGCACCTTGGGAGGCCGAGGCGGCCGGTCACGAGGTCAGGAGATCGACACCATCCTGGCTAACACGGTGAAACCCGGTCTCTGCTAAACATGCACAAATTAGCCGGGCGTGGTGGCAGGCGCTTGTAGTCTCAGCTACTCGGGAGGCTGAGGCAGGAGAAGAGCACGAACCCGGGAGGCGGAGCTGGCAGTGAGCCGAGATTGCGCCACTGCACTCCGGCCTGGGCGGCAGAGTGGGATTCTGCCTCAAAAAAGAAAGAAAAAAAACATCTTCATATATATGAATGTGTGTGTGTGTGTGTGTGTGTGTGTGTGTGTGTGTGTGTGTGTGTGTGTATAGTCAGGTACACTCACTTTACTTCTGAGTTATCTCGTCACCACTTAACCAGCACCAATCAGAGACCACATTTTTCTAGGCAGTCTCCAAATGTACTTTACAAATAGTAACGTACATTAAGGATAGTAATGAAGCTCCGGGAAAAATTGCTTGTCTCCACCTCAGCAGACCAACCTGCCTGGGCCAGCTTCTCTTTTCCTCTACTCTTCAGAAAGTGCTAGACCTGCAACATCTGACAGAATACAGCTTCCATGACTCCTCAGTGCCATGGAAATGGAACGAGCTGAGAGCAATCTAAAGACTGGGAGATATTAGGTCTCTTGGATCTTACTTCTTTTGGTTGCTCGAGCACTTTAATTCCCGAGAGAGCCCTCCCATCTCCATCAGTTCTTCCAGGAACCTGTACCCTCCTTGTGTCTCTAAGATACGCTGGTCTAACTTGTTACATGCCTTTACAAGAAAGTTGGTAAAAATAAAAGGAAAGCTGAACAACGTCACAATATGGAGGTATGAAACAGAATTTCCCCATACTTGGTAAAGTTTAGAAATTTGTGTAATACCCGAAGGCAGATTCTATGTACAATAAGTCCTAGTTTAAGAACAAGAGCTGAGGGTATGAGGAAATAAAACTATATTTTCCGGGAGTATCTCTGGCTTCAGGAAGAAAGAGCACATGTTACTCTCCATTCAATATTAGGGCTGAACTATGGGGTCTTTTCGATCCTTTTTGCTTACCCTCTGCGATTCAGGGGGCACATGGCAAAGGTAAACAGACTGAAACAGCACCGTGGATAGCTGTGAGCTGTGCTGGGAAGATTCACGGTGATTCCATAATAAATCTCAGGTCTTTATTCTGTAACAAAAAATTCCTCTTTTCCATCATCAAGGTAAAGCCGAGTATGTACAAGTAGAGTATGCGATAACTTTGTCACTCGTGACGAACCTAGTCGGTGCGATACTTTAACAACTTCTCCAATGTCTCTGCACTCAGGTTGGATATTCTGAGTGGGTCATCGGTAGAATGAATGAAATCAAGAATACTCTAAAGCAATGTTTGGAAGTCAATTTCAGTGTCTCCGGAAGCACTGGGAAAATCACCATGTGTAACGAACGTGAAGTATCCGCAGGCTCTCTCTGTGTCTTTGAAACTGCCCATGTGTTCATTAGAAACGGCGGCTTGAGGAAAGGTGGTTTTGGAATTGGTTTCCCTCTAGTCTTACGTGATGCATCTCTACTATATTGCATTATAATAAAGCAAGGGGTCACTTGCTGACATAAAGCACAGGAGGCAGGAATGGAAGAGTCAACTTAGAGAAAAAAAGTGCTTTTCGGTTTTATTTTCATTTCTTCAGTTTGGAAAACAGTTTAACAGTTTAACTGATTTTGTGGCGGCTCACAAAAATACATATGAGCGTTGAAAATGTACAGAAGAACAACAATTGGGAGACATTTCCGGAAGCTTCAGTTTCTGAAACCCAGACATGAGCCTACAAGCTAAGACACGGCTACACCAGGCTTCAGCGTGAAACCATACAACTCCTGGGAAGGGCTTCCCTCTCTGAACGCAGCTACCTGTCCACAGGATGCTCTAGGCCCAGGCACCTTTATTCTTCCAACTAGAGAGACATAGAAAGATGCCTCCATATCCCATGAAGATGCCCAAGCATTTGGCCAAGGCTCCTATGAAACAGTCTGCTGTCTTCATCCAGGTAAGGGCAACTTCACATTTTCAGACACTAAGGTCGTGGGTAAATCCAGGGGAGACTGAGAGGCGGAAGCTCCAGCAAACACAGTCCTGTGGCTGGAAGATGAATGCAGTACTTATCCCTGCACCAACAGACCCTTGCCTCTGGCCTTGGGCCTAGAGCATGATTTTTTGGTAGTTGCTGTTGGGGAAGAGGCCCTTGGGCTTTAACCTGCGGACAGCCTCCCTTAAATGCTTGGGCTGCAGCGGGGGCGTTTCTCCCCACATCTCACACACGTCCAGGGCCTCTTCCACCACCTCTCCAACAAAGACCTTGGCGATTCCAGCCATGGCAATGGCGGCGTTCTCAGACACCGAACTGCCGGTGATAGACTTCATCAGACCTGCAATGCGTGCTTTTGGGAAAGCTGACCGGCGACACACTTCGTAGCGGGCCAGCTGCTCCTCAGACATGGCAGACAGCAGGGCTGTCATCCTCTGAGCCTCCTCTGCATCCACGGTGGGCTTCCTCTCCTTCTTTCCTTTGGTATGTCTTTTCCGTCTTTTGGCGGCAGGAGGAGCTGAGGCTGAGGCCTCCTTGTCCCCTTCTGTGAGGTCCATGACATCCTCACTCCTGAGCTCACCTCCCTGATCCCTGGGTTCTTCCAAGTTCCCACCTAGGTCCTCAGGGATTCCATCCTTCTTGCTGCCCTTCAGACCTCGGGGCATGGCGAACATCTCAGCAGACACACCTGTTTGCCTGCCCGTCTCCACGGGTGAGATTCAAGTCAGCCCCGTGACAGCAGCTGTAGAGGCAGAAGTTCTGGCTGGGGTGGTTTGATTACGGATCTGCAGCGAGAACCTTTCGAAGATTTTAGCTGCCGTGTTTCTGCTGAGCCACTTTAGCCATAACTGGGCACAGCTCCCTGCCTCCCCTTCCCACACACAAACACACACGCTGAATTTTCTCACTTCCACAATGTGAAGAAACTTGTGGATGGAGAGTATATTAGTTTTACATCAATGCAGAATAAATTCTCACAAATTTTGGACACTTAAAACAAACCCCAGCTCAGAGGTCAGAAGTTCTACCAGTCCAAGTGACTGCCACCTGCTCAGAGCCACACGAGGGACCTCCGGGATGGGTCTGGCTGTGTGGTCGCTGCCTTCACCTGAGAAGGGTCTGGCTTCGATCTGACTCGAGGTGGTGGCAGAATTCAATGCCTTCGGGTTGTGAGCCCCAGGCCCACTTGTCTGTTCTGCCTGCTGCCGTGAGGATGCTCTCGGTTCCTGCAAGTGTTGCCCAGGTCTGGGCTGTGAGGCTCCCTGGGTCTGCACGGCCAGTGCCGGGGAATCTCTCACAGGGCAATGTCATCTCAGGGAGCTCCAGTCCTCCCTTATAAAGAGCTCGGATGATTGAACTAGACCCAGCCCTTAGCAGCTATTGGCTCAGGATATCCCTAAGGAAATCAGGGATTTGGGCGGGCTCATCAATTCACGCTTCCGCCCACCCCCAAGGGAGGGGCAGACACAGGGCGAGCCTCCGAGGGGCGGGAAATGCAGGGGGTATTTCAGAATTCAGTCTTAATCACAGAATCGCAAAGTTCACGTTTCACAACCATAAAGAAACTATTTACGCTAAAAATGAGACTTTTTAAGAAGTTGCACTTAGAAAACTTCAATGTCTGAGAAAAAAATATCCCTAACACACAGGGAAACAGGTGGCTTATCCAATACTCTGGAAATAAAATGGGCTGGGTGAGGGGAATATGAAAATATTATTTCAATTTCATCTCATTTTATTTATTTATTTATGTACTTATTGATTTATTTTTGAGACAGAGTCTCCCTCTGTCCCCCAGGCTGGATTACAGTGTCCTGAGCTCAGCTCACTGCAGCCTCCGCATCCTGGGCTCAAGGCATTCTCCTGCCTCAGCCTCCAGAGTAGCTGGGACTAAATGAGCACGCCACCACGCCAGGCAAATTTTTGTCTTTTTTATAAAGTGTAGAGGAGGTTTCACCATTTGGGCCAGGGTGGTCTTCAACTGCCAACTTCAGATGATCTGCCCCAACTTGCCTTCCAAAGTGAAGGGACTATAGGCGTGAGCCACTGAGCCCAGACTATGATAGTTTCACACTGAAGCCTGAAGCTGCTCTGCCTTAGGATTTTTCCTGAGTTTTACTTTCTTGTCATGATGAGTTGCTAGTTCATATTTTCCGTTGGATCTTTTCGAAAGGTATTACTGATGAGATTATGGCTTTCTCACAAAGAATACCACTTTGGTGAAACTATACTGAAATCAGGAGTACCTTATGTTTCCGATACTTATCAAGCACAATATTTGAACACGGCGTGGTAGGTGAAAGTGTAGGAAGCAGAATTTGGCAAACCCCATTTTTTTTCAATTTCGACGGTTTCAGGTTTTTGGTTTCAGCCAAACTGAAGAATGTCCTAATGAGCTGTCAATTCACAGGCCATTACAGACAATTTTTGAAACTACATCACACTGTAATTTAAGGAGTACGATTCTAAAGAAATTTGAACAATCTGGTGGTATTGCTAACACCAAACAAGGTTGTTCAGCTCTTTCATCTTTAAAAACAAACAAACAAAAACATGATGTGGAATTCTCTCATTTTACCAAACAGCCGTACGCTCCCTTGAATATGTGACTATGAAACCCAAGTAATTGGAAGAAAAAAAATAAAGGAAACACCTCATCAGTCTCATTAATAGTTTTGTTGAGAATAGTTTATTTTTCAAAAACTGCTGGCTATGTCTTGATATTTTTAGACACGGCTAAAGGTGAAATTGCATGAATCCTCTCTCTAACATTCATGCTACTTAAGAATCTTTTCCCAAGATTTGACTGCATTCATTTCATAAAAGCCCTGTCCTCTTCTCCCCTATATATCTATATTAGCACTCTGCCTTCTACCCTCTTCCATAGGAAACACAAATCCGTCAATTGATCACTTAAGCCTTTCCAGTATGGGTACAACATTTTCTGTAGTTGTACTCCTGAGATTTGTCCTTTATACTTCTAAAGACTAGAACCTAGATAATACATGCTTGCGAATAGTGGAGCTAGCTTGCTTAAACTTTATTTAGGCGTATGCTAATTACTTGTGGCGGGCAAAGGCAGGCAGTGAGGATGTTAAGCTTATCCCAAAATAGTCAATTTTGGAAAAGACACAAGTACAGGCCGGGCGCGGTGGCTCAGACCTGAAATCCCAGCACCTTGGGAGGTCTTCTCGCAGAAGGCCAGAGCGAGACCCCGGGGAAAAGATGCATCCCTGGCGTGATGGCCTGACGATGGCTTCCTGTGTCCCGCAACATGGGGAGTCTGCAGTGTGGCCGGTTTGGAAACTGGCAAGGAGAGCGAAGAGACAACATGCTGGTCTTCCACCCTTCCCTGGATGCCCGTGGGTGCCCGCAGAGCTCCGGAAGCAAACAGTCAACATGCTCAGCCTTTCCGGTGCCGGAGAGACGTGAGCAACATGCCCCCTTGCAGAGGGCACAGCAGCGTGGAATCCCAAATCACGCTTCAGTTATCCTGAGGGTGGCTCCTCTGTGGTCGGGGCTGTCGGCCTGGCGCTCCGTTGCGAGGCTCAGCCTGGGGATGTGCGGTCTGTGAACCACGCGGTTGAAAACCCGAAGGCAACACGGGTCCCGGTCTTTTGTCTCTGAGGAAGCCGCCCGTTCCTTGGGCCACGGAATCGGGGCCAATGGGTGCCCCGCCGGCCCGACGCGGCGGCCGTGGGCCCAGCCCTCAGCCCGCGCCGGGCGCTTACCCTTTTGCCGGAGCGCGGGGGTCCCGTTGCTCCCGGAGGCCAAAGACCGTTTATTCTCTCTGCCTTCCTCCCTCTGTCCCTGGCTCCCTCCCGCCCGCCCTCTGTCCCTGCGTCGCTCTGTCTATCCCTCCGTTCCTAACTGCCTCCCTCTCTCTCCCTCCCTCCCTCCCTCCCTCCCTCCCTCCCTCCCAACTTCCCTCCGCCCATCCTTCGGCCCCTCTGGGTCTCCGGTTCGTCTCTCCATCTCTGCCCGCCTTCCCTCCCGCCTGGAACGGTCGGCATCGCCGGCGTGCGCGGGGCCTGGGGTCTGCGTTCAGCCGCCAGGCGCTCCACGGTGGCAGCTGGGAGGCTGCAGGGACACGGGCGGGCGGGCGGGCGGCCGGGCGACGGTGGAGCGGAGGCGCAGAGGAGGCGAGCCGCCGCCGGAGGGATGGCGGGCCCGGACGCTGCGCGGGCCCGGTGTTTCGCGGGAAGGGGGTCTCCACCCAGCCCAGGGGAAGACTCATTTTCCGGGGGTAGGGATTGGGGGGTGGGGGTGGCGAGGGGTCGGTCAGGCCGTGGCGGAAAGGCATGAGAGCTCTGCCCGGGCTGCTCCCAGAGCCTAGGCGGCTGCCCGCGAACTCGCGCGTGCTCAGCAGACGGCCCACCTGCTGGTACCTGGGCCGGCGCTGGGATCCCCGGGATGCCCAGGAAAGAATGGCATCTCTCCGCTCTGTGGAGTGTCTCACCGGGCCTAGACCTGGAAGGCAGGAATCGCAGGCGGGTCGGCCCGGAGGGAAGACACGTCCATCCACGCCTTCCCAGGTGTTCCCCGCGAAAGAGAGGCCACCGGCCACCGCCCTGCACCGACCCCGTCCCAGCCCCGCGTCCTTTTAAAGCTCCTCCAGCAGAGCCCGGTATTCTTCCTCGCTGAGGGGTGGTTCCAGCGAGGAGGCCTCTTCCGTGGCCTCCAGCTCCCCAGGGGCCTCCGTTTCTAGGAAAGGCTGCGCCCGCTGCAGAAACTCCGGGCTCGCCAGGAGCTCATCCAGCAAGCGTAGGGGAGTGCAGACGAGCGCTCCGGCTCCTGGAGGAGCCGCGCCTGGGGGGGCGCCCGGATGGCTTGCACCTGCCACTGCCGCGCGGAGGCCTCCGGGGGCGCGGGCTGGGGAGGTGGGGCTTCCCCGGCTTGGGGTTCCCACGCAGCCCCGGCGACCTGGGGACCCTGGCCCCAGCCCCAACACGGACTCCCCTGGGACGCGAGGGGAGGGAAATGCAGGGGGTATTTCAGAATTCAGTCTTCCTCACAGAATCGCAAAGTTCACGTTTCACAACCATAAAGAAACTATTTACGCTAAAAATGAGACTTTTATGAAGTTGCACTTAGAAAACTTCAATGTCTGAGAAAAAAATATCTCTAACGCACAGGGAAACTGGTGGTTTATCCAATACTCTGAAAATAAAATGGGCTGGGTGAGGGGAATATGAAAATATTATTTCAATTTCATCTCATTTTATTTATTTATGTACTTATTGATTTATTTTTGAGACAGAGTGTCCCTCTGTCCCTCAGGCTGGATTACAGGGTCCTGAGCTCAGCTCACTGCAGCCTCCGCATCCTGGGCTCAAGGCATTCTCCTGCCTCAGCCTCCAGAGTAGCTGGGACTAAATGAGCACGCCACCACGCCAGGCAAATTTTTGTCTTGTTTTTTAAAGTGTAGAGGAGGTTTCACCATTTGGGCCAGGGTGGTCTTCAACTGCCGACTTCAGGTGATCTGCCCCAACTTGCCTTCCCAAAGTGAAGGGACTATAGGCATGAGCCACTGCGCCCAGACTATGATAGTTTCACACTGAAGCCTGAAGCTGCTCTGCCTTAGGATTTTTCCTGAGTTTTACTTTCTTGTCATGATGAGTTGCTAGTTCGTGTTTTCCCTTGTTTCTTTTCGAAAGGCATTACTGATGAGATTATGGCTTTCTCACAAAGAATACCACTTTGGTGAAACTATATTGAAATCAGGAGTACCTTATGTTTCCGATACTTATCAAGCACAATATTTGAACACGGCGTGGTAGGTGAAAGTGTAGGAAGCAGAATTTGGCAATCCCCATATTTTTTCAATTTCGACGGTTTCAGGTTTTTGGTTTCAGCCAAACTGAAGAATGTCCTTACGAGCTGTCAATTCACAGGCCGTTACAGACAATTTTTGAAACTACATCACGGTGTAATTTAAGAAGTACGATTCTAAAGAAATTTGAACAATCTGGTGGTATTGTTAACACCAAACAAGGTTGTTCAGCTCTTTCATCTTTAAAAACAAACAAACAAAAACATGATGTGGAATTCTCTCATTTTACCAAACAGCCGTACGCTCCCTTGAATATGTGACTATGAAACCCAAGTAATTGGAAGAAGAAAAATAAAGGAAACACCTCATCAGTCTCATTAATAGTTTTGTTGAGAATAGTTTGTTTTTGAAAAACTGCTGGCTATGTCTTGATATTTTTAGACACGGCTAAAGTTGAAATTGCATGAATCCTCTCTCTAACATTCATGCTACTAAAGAAACTTTTCCCAAGATTTGACTGCATTCATTTCATAAAAGCCCTGTCCTCTTCTCCCCTATATATCTATATTAGCACTCTGCCTTCTACCCTCTTCCATAGGAAACACAAATCCGTCAATTGATCACTTAAGCCTTTCCAGTTTGGGTACAACATTTTCTGTAGTTGTACTCCTGAGATTTGTCCTTTATACTTCTAAAGACTAGACCCTAGATAATACATGCTTCGGAATAGTGGAGCTAGCTTGCTTAAACTTTATTTAGGCGTATGCTAATTACTTGTGGGGGGCAAAGGCAGGCAGTGAGGATGTTAAGCTTATCCCAAAATAGTCAATTTTGGAAAAGACACAAGTACAGGCCGGGCGTGGTGGCTCAGACCTGTAATCCCAGCACCTTGGGAGGCCGAGGCGGCCGGTCACGAGGTCAGGAGATCGACACCATCCTGGCTAACACGGTGAAACCCGGTCTCTGCTAAACATGCACAAATTAGCCGGGCGTGGTGGCAGGCGCTTGTAGTCTCAGCTACTCGGGAGGCTGAGGCAGGAGAAGAGCACGAACCCGGGAGGCGGAGCTGGCAGTGAGCCGAGATTGCGCCACTGCACTCCGGCCTGGGCGGCAGAGTGGGATTCTGCCTCAAAAAAGAAAGAAAAAAAACATCTTCATATATATGAATGTGTGTGTGTGTGTGTGTGTGTGTGTGTGTGTGTGTGTGTGTGTGTGTGTATAGTCAGGTACACTCACTTTACTTCTGAGTTATCTCGTCACCACTTAACCAGCACCAATCAGAGACCACATTTTTCTAGGCAGTCTCCAAATGTACTTTACAAATAGTAACGTACATTAAGGATAGTAATGAAGCTCCGGGAAAAATTGCTTGTCTCCACCTCAGCAGACCAACCTGCCTGGGCCAGCTTCTCTTTTCCTCTACTCTTCAGAAAGTGCTAGACCTGCAACATCTGACAGAATACAGCTTCCATGACTCCTCAGTGCCATGGAAATGGAACGAGCTGAGAGCAATCTAAAGACTGGGAGATATTAGGTCTCTTGGATCTTACTTCTTTTGGTTGCTCGAGCACTTTAATTCCCGAGAGAGCCCTCCCATCTCCATCAGTTCTTCCAGGAACCTGTACCCTCCTTGTGTCTCTAAGATACGCTGGTCTAACTTGTTACATGCCTTTACAAGAAAGTTGGTAAAAATAAAAGGAAAGCTGAACAACGTCACAATATGGAGGTATGAAACAGAATTTCCCCATACTTGGTAAAGTTTAGAAATTTGTGTAATACCCGAAGGCAGATTCTATGTACAATAAGTCCTAGTTTAAGAACAAGAGCTGAGGGTATGAGGAAATAAAACTATATTTTCCGGGAGTATCTCTGGCTTCAGGAAGAAAGAGCACATGTTACTCTCCATTCAATATTAGGGCTGAACTATGGGGTCTTTTCGATCCTTTTTGCTTACCCTCTGCGATTCAGGGGGCACATGGCAAAGGTAAACAGACTGAAACAGCACCGTGGATAGCTGTGAGCTGTGCTGGGAAGATTCACGGTGATTCCATAATAAATCTCAGGTCTTTATTCTGTAACAAAAAATTCCTCTTTTCCATCATCAAGGTAAAGCCGAGTATGTACAAGTAGAGTATGCGATAACTTTGTCACTCGTGACGAACCTAGTCGGTGCGATACTTTAACAACTTCTCCAATGTCTCTGCACTCAGGTTGGATATTCTGAGTGGGTCATCGGTAGAATGAATGAAATCAAGAATACTCTAAAGCAATGTTTGGAAGTCAATTTCAGTGTCTCCGGAAGCACTGGGAAAATCACCATGTGTAACGAACGTGAAGTATCCGCAGGCTCTCTCTGTGTCTTTGAAACTGCCCATGTGTTCATTAGAAACGGCGGCTTGAGGAAAGGTGGTTTTGGAATTGGTTTCCCTCTAGTCTTACGTGATGCATCTCTACTATATTGCATTATAATAAAGCAAGGGGTCACTTGCTGACATAAAGCACAGGAGGCAGGAATGGAAGAGTCAACTTAGAGAAAAAAAGTGCTTTTCGGTTTTATTTTCATTTCTTCAGTTTGGAAAACAGTTTAACAGTTTAACTGATTTTGTGGCGGCTCACAAAAATACATATGAGCGTTGAAAATGTACAGAAGAACAACAATTGGGAGACATTTCCGGAAGCTTCAGTTTCTGAAACCCAGACATGAGCCTACAAGCTAAGACACGGCTACACCAGGCTTCAGCGTGAAACCATACAACTCCTGGGAAGGGCTTCCCTCTCTGAACGCAGCTACCTGTCCACAGGATGCTCTAGGCCCAGGCACCTTTATTCTTCCAACTAGAGAGACATAGAAAGATGCCTCCATATCCCATGAAGATGCCCAAGCATTTGGCCAAGGCTCCTATGAAACAGTCTGCTGTCTTCATCCAGGTAAGGGCAACTTCACATTTTCAGACACTAAGGTCGTGGGTAAATCCAGGGGAGACTGAGAGGCGGAAGCTCCAGCAAACACAGTCCTGTGGCTGGAAGATGAATGCAGTACTTATCCCTGCACCAACAGACCCTTGCCTCTGGCCTTGGGCCTAGAGCATGATTTTTTGGTAGTTGCTGTTGGGGAAGAGGCCCTTGGGCTTTAACCTGCGGACAGCCTCCCTTAAATGCTTGGGCTGCAGCGGGGGCGTTTCTCCCCACATCTCACACACGTCCAGGGCCTCTTCCACCACCTCTCCAACAAAGACCTTGGCGATTCCAGCCATGGCAATGGCGGCGTTCTCAGACACCGAACTGCCGGTGATAGACTTCATCAGACCTGCAATGCGTGCTTTTGGGAAAGCTGACCGGCGACACACTTCGTAGCGGGCCAGCTGCTCCTCAGACATGGCAGACAGCAGGGCTGTCATCCTCTGAGCCTCCTCTGCATCCACGGTGGGCTTCCTCTCCTTCTTTCCTTTGGTATGTCTTTTCCGTCTTTTGGCGGCAGGAGGAGCTGAGGCTGAGGCCTCCTTGTCCCCTTCTGTGAGGTCCATGACATCCTCACTCCTGAGCTCACCTCCCTGATCCCTGGGTTCTTCCAAGTTCCCACCTAGGTCCTCAGGGATTCCATCCTTCTTGCTGCCCTTCAGACCTCGGGGCATGGCGAACATCTCAGCAGACACACCTGTTTGCCTGCCCGTCTCCACGGGTGAGATTCAAGTCAGCCCCGTGACAGCAGCTGTAGAGGCAGAAGTTCTGGCTGGGGTGGTTTGATTACGGATCTGCAGCGAGAACCTTTCGAAGATTTTAGCTGCCGTGTTTCTGCTGAGCCACTTTAGCCATAACTGGGCACAGCTCCCTGCCTCCCCTTCCCACACACAAACACACACGCTGAATTTTCTCACTTCCACAATGTGAAGAAACTTGTGGATGGAGAGTATATTAGTTTTACATCAATGCAGAATAAATTCTCACAAATTTTGGACACTTAAAACAAACCCCAGCTCAGAGGTCAGAAGTTCTACCAGTCCAAGTGACTGCCACCTGCTCAGAGCCACACGAGGGACCTCCGGGATGGGTCTGGCTGTGTGGTCGCTGCCTTCACCTGAGAAGGGTCTGGCTTCGATCTGACTCGAGGTGGTGGCAGAATTCAATGCCTTCGGGTTGTGAGCCCCAGGCCCACTTGTCTGTTCTGCCTGCTGCCGTGAGGATGCTCTCGGTTCCTGCAAGTGTTGCCCAGGTCTGGGCTGTGAGGCTCCCTGGGTCTGCACGGCCAGTGCCGGGGAATCTCTCACAGGGCAATGTCATCTCAGGGAGCTCCAGTCCTCCCTTATAAAGAGCTCGGATGATTGAACTAGACCCAGCCCTTAGCAGCTATTGGCTCAGGATATCCCTAAGGAAATCAGGGATTTGGGCGGGCTCATCAATTCACGCTTCCGCCCACCCCCAAGGGAGGGGCAGACACAGGGCGAGCCTCCGAGGGGCGGGAAATGCAGGGGGTATTTCAGAATTCAGTCTTAATCACAGAATCGCAAAGTTCACGTTTCACAACCATAAAGAAACTATTTACGCTAAAAATGAGACTTTTTAAGAAGTTGCACTTAGAAAACTTCAATGTCTGAGAAAAAAATATCCCTAACACACAGGGAAACAGGTGGCTTATCCAATACTCTGGAAATAAAATGGGCTGGGTGAGGGGAATATGAAAATATTATTTCAATTTCATCTCATTTTATTTATTTATTTATGTACTTATTGATTTATTTTTGAGACAGAGTCTCCCTCTGTCCCCCAGGCTGGATTACAGTGTCCTGAGCTCAGCTCACTGCAGCCTCCGCATCCTGGGCTCAAGGCATTCTCCTGCCTCAGCCTCCAGAGTAGCTGGGACTAAATGAGCACGCCACCACGCCAGGCAAATTTTTGTCTTTTTTATAAAGTGTAGAGGAGGTTTCACCATTTGGGCCAGGGTGGTCTTCAACTGCCAACTTCAGATGATCTGCCCCAACTTGCCTTCCAAAGTGAAGGGACTATAGGCGTGAGCCACTGAGCCCAGACTATGATAGTTTCACACTGAAGCCTGAAGCTGCTCTGCCTTAGGATTTTTCCTGAGTTTTACTTTCTTGTCATGATGAGTTGCTAGTTCATATTTTCCGTTGGATCTTTTCGAAAGGTATTACTGATGAGATTATGGCTTTCTCACAAAGAATACCACTTTGGTGAAACTATACTGAAATCAGGAGTACCTTATGTTTCCGATACTTATCAAGCACAATATTTGAACACGGCGTGGTAGGTGAAAGTGTAGGAAGCAGAATTTGGCAAACCCCATTTTTTTTCAATTTCGACGGTTTCAGGTTTTTGGTTTCAGCCAAACTGAAGAATGTCCTAATGAGCTGTCAATTCACAGGCCATTACAGACAATTTTTGAAACTACATCACACTGTAATTTAAGGAGTACGATTCTAAAGAAATTTGAACAATCTGGTGGTATTGCTAACACCAAACAAGGTTGTTCAGCTCTTTCATCTTTAAAAACAAACAAACAAAAACATGATGTGGAATTCTCTCATTTTACCAAACAGCCGTACGCTCCCTTGAATATGTGACTATGAAACCCAAGTAATTGGAAGAAAAAAAATAAAGGAAACACCTCATCAGTCTCATTAATAGTTTTGTTGAGAATAGTTTATTTTTCAAAAACTGCTGGCTATGTCTTGATATTTTTAGACACGGCTAAAGGTGAAATTGCATGAATCCTCTCTCTAACATTCATGCTACTTAAGAATCTTTTCCCAAGATTTGACTGCATTCATTTCATAAAAGCCCTGTCCTCTTCTCCCCTATATATCTATATTAGCACTCTGCCTTCTACCCTCTTCCATAGGAAACACAAATCCGTCAATTGATCACTTAAGCCTTTCCAGTATGGGTACAACATTTTCTGTAGTTGTACTCCTGAGATTTGTCCTTTATACTTCTAAAGACTAGAACCTAGATAATACATGCTTGCGAATAGTGGAGCTAGCTTGCTTAAACTTTATTTAGGCGTATGCTAATTACTTGTGGCGGGCAAAGGCAGGCAGTGAGGATGTTAAGCTTATCCCAAAATAGTCAATTTTGGAAAAGACACAAGTACAGGCCGGGCGCGGTGGCTCAGACCTGAAATCCCAGCACCTTGGGAGGTCTTCTCGCAGAAGGCCAGAGCGAGACCCCGGGGAAAAGATGCATCCCTGGCGTGATGGCCTGACGATGGCTTCCTGTGTCCCGCAACATGGGGAGTCTGCAGTGTGGCCGGTTTGGAAACTGGCAAGGAGAGCGAAGAGACAACATGCTGGTCTTCCACCCTTCCCTGGATGCCCGTGGGTGCCCGCAGAGCTCCGGAAGCAAACAGTCAACATGCTCAGCCTTTCCGGTGCCGGAGAGACGTGAGCAACATGCCCCCTTGCAGAGGGCACAGCAGCGTGGAATCCCAAATCACGCTTCAGTTATCCTGAGGGTGGCTCCTCTGTGGTCGGGGCTGTCGGCCTGGCGCTCCGTTCCGAGGCTCAGCCTGGGGATGTGCGGTCTGTGAACCACGCGGTTGAAAACCCGAAGGCAACACGGGTCCCGGTCTTTTGTCTCTGAGGAAGCCGCCCGTTCCTTGGGCCACGGAATCGGGGCCAATGGGTGCCCCGCCGGCCCGACGCGGCGGCCGTGGGCCTAGCCCTCAGCCCGCGCCGGGCGCTTACCCTTTTCCCGGAGCGCGGGGGTCCCGTTGCTCCCGGAGGCCAAAGACCGTTTATTCTCTCTGCCTTCCTCCCTCTGTCCCTGGCTCCCTCCCGCCCGCCCTCTGTCCCTGCGTCGCTCTGTCTATCCCTCCGTTCCTAACTGCCTCCCTCTCTCTCCCTCCCTCCCTCCCTCCCTCCCTCCCTCCCTCCCAACTTCCCTCCGCCCATCCTTCGGCCCCTCTGGGTCTCCCGTTCGTCTCTCCATCTCTGCCCGCCTTCCCTCCCGCCTGGAACGGTCGGCATCGCCGGCGTGCGCGGGGCCTGGGGTCTGCGTTCAGCCGCCAGGCGCTCCACGGTGGCAGCTGGGAGGCTGCAGGGACACGGGCGGGCGGGCGGGCGGCCGGGCGACGGTGGAGCGGAGGCGCAGAGGAGGCGAGCCGCCGCCGGAGGGATGGCGGGCCCGGACGCTGCGCGGGCCCGGTGTTTCGCGGGAAGGGGGTCTCCACCCAGCCCAGGGGAAGACTCATTTTCCGGGGGTAGGGATTGGGGGGTGGGGGTGGCGAGGGGTCGGTCAGGCCGTGGCGGAAAGGCATGAGAGCTCTGCCCGGGCTGCTCCCAGAGCCTAGGCGGCTGCCCGCGAACCCGCGCGTGCGCAGCAGACGGCCCACCTGCTGGTACCTGGGCCGGCGCTGGGATCCCCGGGATGCCCAGGAAAGAATGGCATCTCTCCGCTCTGTGGAGTGTCTCACCGGGCCTAGACCTGGAAGGCAGGAATCGCAGGCGGGTCGGCCCGGAGGGAAGACACGCCCATCCACGCCGACCCAGGTGTTCCCCGCGAAAGAGAGGCCACCGGCCACCGCCCTGCACCGACCCCGTCCCAGCCCCGCGTCCTTTTAAAGCTCCTCCAGCAGAGCCCGGTATTCTTCCTCGCTGAGGGGTGGTTCCAGCGAGGCGGCCTCTTCCGTGGCCTCCAGCTCCCCAGGGGCCTCCGTTTCTAGGAAAGGCTGCGCCCGCTGCAGAAACTCCGGGCTCGCCAGGAGCTCATCCAGCAGGCGTAGGGGAGTGCAGACGAGCGCTCCGGCTCCCGGAGGAGCCGCGCCTTGGGGGGGCGCCCGGATGGCTTGCACCTGCCACTGCCGCGCGGAGGCCTCCGGGGGCGCGGGCTGGGGAGGTGGGGCTTCCCCGGCTTGGGGTTCCCACGCAGCCCCGGCGACCTGGGGACCCTGGCCCCAGCCCCAACACGGACTCCCCTGGGACGCGAGGGGAGGGAAATGCAGGGGGTATTTCAGAATTCAGTCTTCCTCACAGAATCGCAAAGTTCACGTTTCACAACCATAAAGAAACTATTTACGCTAAAAATGAGACTTTTTATGAAGTTGCACTTAGAAAACTTCAATGTCTGAGAAAAAAATATCTCTAACGCACAGGGAAACTGGTGGTTTATCCAATACTCTGAAAATAAAATGGGCTGGGTGAGGGGAATATGAAAATATTATTTCAATTTCATCTCATTTTATTTATTTATGTACTTATTGATTTATTTTTGAGACAGAGTGTCCCTCTGTCCCTCAGGCTGGATTACAGGGTCCTGAGCTCAGCTCACTGCAGCCTCCGCATCCTGGGCTCAAGGCATTCTCCTGCCTCAGCCTCCAGAGTAGCTGGGACTAAATGAGCACGCCACCACGCCAGGCAAATTTTTGTCTTGTTTTTTAAAGTGTAGAGGAGGTTTCACCATTTGGGCCAGGGTGGTCTTCAACTGCCGACTTCAGGTGATCTGCCCCAACTTGCCTTCCCAAAGTGAAGGGACTATAGGCATGAGCCACTGCGCCCAGACTATGATAGTTTCACACTGAAGCCTGAAGCTGCTCTGCCTTAGGATTTTTCCTGAGTTTTACTTTCTTGTCGTGATGAGTTGCTAGTTCATGTTTTCCCTTGTTTCTTTTCGAAAGGCATTACTGATGAGATTATGGCTTTCTCACAAAGAATACCACTTTGGTGAAACTATATTGAAATCAGGAGTACCTTATGTTTCCGATACTTATCAAGCACAATATTTGAACACGGCGTGGTAGGTGAAAGTGTAGGAAGCAGAATTTGGCAATCCCCATATTTTTTCAATTTCGACGGTTTCAGGTTTTTGGTTTCAGCCAAACTGAAGAATGTCCTTACGAGCTGTCAATTCACAGGCCGTTACAGACAATTTTTGAAACTACATCACGGTGTAATTTAAGGAGTACGATTCTAAAGAAATTTGAACAATCTGGTGGTATTGCTAACACCAAACAAGGTTGTTCAGCTCTTTCATCTTTAAAAACAAACAAACAAAAACATGATGTGGAATTCTCTCATTTTACCAAACAGCCGTACGCTCCCTTGAATATGTGACTATGAAACCCAAGTAATTGGAAGAAGAAAAATAAAGGAAACACCTCATCAGTCTCATTAATAGTTTTGTTGAGAATAGTTTGTTTTTGAAAAACTGCTGGCTATGTCTTGATATTTTTAGACACGGCTAAAGTTGAAATTGCATGAATCCTCTCTCTAACATTCATGCTACTAAAGAAACTTTTCCCAAGATTTGACTGCATTCATTTCATAAAAGCCCTGTCCTCTTCTCCCCTATATATCTATATTAGCACTCTGCCTTCTACCCTCTTCCATAGGAAACACAAATCCGTCAATTGATCACTTAAGCCTTTCCAGTTTGGGTACAACATTTTCTGTAGTTGTACTCCTGAGATTTGTCCTTTATACTTCTAAAGACTAGACCCTAGATAATACATGCTTCGGAATAGTGGAGCTAGCTTGCTTAAACTTTATTTAGGCGTATGCTAATTACTTGTGGGGGGCAAAGGCAGGCAGTGAGGATGTTAAGCTTATCCCAAAATAGTCAATTTTGGAAAAGACACAAGTACAGGCCGGGCGTGGTGGCTCAGACCTGTAATCCCAGCACCTTGGGAGGCCGAGGCGGCCGGTCACGAGGTCAGGAGATCGACACCATCCTGGCTAACACGGTGAAACCCGGTCTCTGCTAAACATGCACAAATTAGCCGGGCGTGGTGGCAGGCGCTTGTAGTCTCAGCTACTCGGGAGGCTGAGGCAGGAGAAGAGCACGAACCCGGGAGGCGGAGCTGGCAGTGAGCCGAGATTGCGCCACTGCACTCCGGCCTGGGCGGCAGAGTGGGATTCTGCCTCAAAAAAGAAAGAAAAAAAACATCTTCATATATATGAATGTGTGTGTGTGTGTGTGTGTGTGTGTGTGTGTGTGTGTGTGTGTGTGTGTATAGTCAGGTACACTCACTTTACTTCTGAGTTATCTCGTCACCACTTAACCAGCACCAATCAGAGACCACATTTTTCTAGGCAGTCTCCAAATGTACTTTACAAATAGTAACGTACATTAAGGATAGTAATGAAGCTCCGGGAAAAATTGCTTGTCTCCACCTCAGCAGACCAACCTGCCTGGGCCAGCTTCTCTTTTCCTCTACTCTTCAGAAAGTGCTAGACCTGCAACATCTGACAGAATACAGCTTCCATGACTCCTCAGTGCCATGGAAATGGAACGAGCTGAGAGCAATCTAAAGACTGGGAGATATTAGGTCTCTTGGATCTTACTTCTTTTGGTTGCTCGAGCACTTTAATTCCCGAGAGAGCCCTCCCATCTCCATCAGTTCTTCCAGGAACCTGTACCCTCCTTGTGTCTCTAAGATACGCTGGTCTAACTTGTTACATGCCTTTACAAGAAAGTTGGTAAAAATAAAAGGAAAGCTGAACAACGTCACAATATGGAGGTATGAAACAGAATTTCCCCATACTTGGTAAAGTTTAGAAATTTGTGTAATACCCGAAGGCAGATTCTATGTACAATAAGTCCTAGTTTAAGAACAAGAGCTGAGGGTATGAGGAAATAAAACTATATTTTCCGGGAGTATCTCTGGCTTCAGGAAGAAAGAGCACATGTTACTCTCCATTCAATATTAGGGCTGAACTATGGGGTCTTTTCGATCCTTTTTGCTTACCCTCTGCGATTCAGGGGGCACATGGCAAAGGTAAACAGACTGAAACAGCACCGTGGATAGCTGTGAGCTGTGCTGGGAAGATTCACGGTGATTCCATAATAAATCTCAGGTCTTTATTCTGTAACAAAAAATTCCTCTTTTCCATCATCAAGGTAAAGCCGAGTATGTACAAGTAGAGTATGCGATAACTTTGTCACTCGTGACGAACCTAGTCGGTGCGATACTTTAACAACTTCTCCAATGTCTCTGCACTCAGGTTGGATATTCTGAGTGGGTCATCGGTAGAATGAATGAAATCAAGAATACTCTAAAGCAATGTTTGGAAGTCAATTTCAGTGTCTCCGGAAGCACTGGGAAAATCACCATGTGTAACGAACGTGAAGTATCCGCAGGCTCTCTCTGTGTCTTTGAAACTGCCCATGTGTTCATTAGAAACGGCGGCTTGAGGAAAGGTGGTTTTGGAATTGGTTTCCCTCTAGTCTTACGTGATGCATCTCTACTATATTGCATTATAATAAAGCAAGGGGTCACTTGCTGACATAAAGCACAGGAGGCAGGAATGGAAGAGTCAACTTAGAGAAAAAAAGTGCTTTTCGGTTTTATTTTCATTTCTTCAGTTTGGAAAACAGTTTAACAGTTTAACTGATTTTGTGGCGGCTCACAAAAATACATATGAGCGTTGAAAATGTACAGAAGAACAACAATTGGGAGACATTTCCGGAAGCTTCAGTTTCTGAAACCCAGACATGAGCCTACAAGCTAAGACACGGCTACACCAGGCTTCAGCGTGAAACCATACAACTCCTGGGAAGGGCTTCCCTCTCTGAACGCAGCTACCTGTCCACAGGATGCTCTAGGCCCAGGCACCTTTATTCTTCCAACTAGAGAGACATAGAAAGATGCCTCCATATCCCATGAAGATGCCCAAGCATTTGGCCAAGGCTCCTATGAAACAGTCTGCTGTCTTCATCCAGGTAAGGGCAACTTCACATTTTCAGACACTAAGGTCGTGGGTAAATCCAGGGGAGACTGAGAGGCGGAAGCTCCAGCAAACACAGTCCTGTGGCTGGAAGATGAATGCAGTACTTATCCCTGCACCAACAGACCCTTGCCTCTGGCCTTGGGCCTAGAGCATGATTTTTTGGTAGTTGCTGTTGGGGAAGAGGCCCTTGGGCTTTAACCTGCGGACAGCCTCCCTTAAATGCTTGGGCTGCAGCGGGGGCGTTTCTCCCCACATCTCACACACGTCCAGGGCCTCTTCCACCACCTCTCCAACAAAGACCTTGGCGATTCCAGCCATGGCAATGGCGGCGTTCTCAGACACCGAACTGCCGGTGATAGACTTCATCAGACCTGCAATGCGTGCTTTTGGGAAAGCTGACCGGCGACACACTTCGTAGCGGGCCAGCTGCTCCTCAGACATGGCAGACAGCAGGGCTGTCATCCTCTGAGCCTCCTCTGCATCCACGGTGGGCTTCCTCTCCTTCTTTCCTTTGGTATGTCTTTTCCGTCTTTTGGCGGCAGGAGGAGCTGAGGCTGAGGCCTCCTTGTCCCCTTCTGTGAGGTCCATGACATCCTCACTCCTGAGCTCACCTCCCTGATCCCTGGGTTCTTCCAAGTTCCCACCTAGGTCCTCAGGGATTCCATCCTTCTTGCTGCCCTTCAGACCTCGGGGCATGGCGAACATCTCAGCAGACACACCTGTTTGCCTGCCCGTCTCCACGGGTGAGATTCAAGTCAGCCCCGTGACAGCAGCTGTAGAGGCAGAAGTTCTGGCTGGGGTGGTTTGATTACGGATCTGCAGCGAGAACCTTTCGAAGATTTTAGCTGCCGTGTTTCTGCTGAGCCACTTTAGCCATAACTGGGCACAGCTCCCTGCCTCCCCTTCCCACACACAAACACACACGCTGAATTTTCTCACTTCCACAATGTGAAGAAACTTGTGGATGGAGAGTATATTAGTTTTACATCAATGCAGAATAAATTCTCACAAATTTTGGACACTTAAAACAAACCCCAGCTCAGAGGTCAGAAGTTCTACCAGTCCAAGTGACTGCCACCTGCTCAGAGCCACACGAGGGACCTCCGGGATGGGTCTGGCTGTGTGGTCGCTGCCTTCACCTGAGAAGGGTCTGGCTTCGATCTGACTCGAGGTGGTGGCAGAATTCAATGCCTTCGGGTTGTGAGCCCCAGGCCCACTTGTCTGTTCTGCCTGCTGCCGTGAGGATGCTCTCGGTTCCTGCAAGTGTTGCCCAGGTCTGGGCTGTGAGGCTCCCTGGGTCTGCACGGCCAGTGCCGGGGAATCTCTCACAGGGCAATGTCATCTCAGGGAGCTCCAGTCCTCCCTTATAAAGAGCTCGGATGATTGAACTAGACCCAGCCCTTAGCAGCTATTGGCTCAGGATATCCCTAAGGAAATCAGGGATTTGGGCGGGCTCATCAATTCACGCTTCCGCCCACCCCCAAGGGAGGGGCAGACACAGGGCGAGCCTCCGAGGGGCGGGAAATGCAGGGGGTATTTCAGAATTCAGTCTTAATCACAGAATCGCAAAGTTCACGTTTCACAACCATAAAGAAACTATTTACGCTAAAAATGAGACTTTTTAAGAAGTTGCACTTAGAAAACTTCAATGTCTGAGAAAAAAATATCCCTAACACACAGGGAAACAGGTGGCTTATCCAATACTCTGGAAATAAAATGGGCTGGGTGAGGGGAATATGAAAATATTATTTCAATTTCATCTCATTTTATTTATTTATTTATGTACTTATTGATTTATTTTTGAGACAGAGTCTCCCTCTGTCCCCCAGGCTGGATTACAGTGTCCTGAGCTCAGATCACTGCAGCCTCCGCATCCTGGGCTCAAGGCATTCTCCTGCCTCAGCCTCCAGAGTAGCTGGGACTAAATGAGCACGCCACCACGCCAGGCAAATTTTTGTCTTTTTTATAAAGTGTAGAGGAGGTTTCACCATTTGGGCCAGGGTGGTCTTCAACTGCCAACTTCAGATGATCTGCCCCAACTTGCCTTCCAAAGTGAAGGGACTATAGGCGTGAGCCACTGAGCCCAGACTATGATAGTTTCACACTGAAGCCTGAAGCTGCTCTGCCTTAGGATTTTTCCTGAGTTTTACTTTCTTGTCATGATGAGTTGCTAGTTCATATTTTCCGTTGGATCTTTTCGAAAGGTATTACTGATGAGATTATGGCTTTCTCACAAAGAATACCACTTTGGTGAAACTATACTGAAATCAGGAGTACCTTATGTTTCCGATACTTATCAAGCACAATATTTGAACACGGCGTGGTAGGTGAAAGTGTAGGAAGCAGAATTTGGCAAACCCCATTTTTTTTCAATTTCGACGGTTTCAGGTTTTTGGTTTCAGCCAAACTGAAGAATGTCCTAATGAGCTGTCAATTCACAGGCCATTACAGACAATTTTTGAAACTACATCACACTGTAATTTAAGGAGTACGATTCTAAAGAAATTTGAACAATCTGGTGGTATTGCTAACACCAAACAAGGTTGTTCAGCTCTTTCATCTTTAAAAACAAACAAACAAAAACATGATGTGGAATTCTCTCATTTTACCAAACAGCCGTACGCTCCCTTGAATATGTGACTATGAAACCCAAGTAATTGGAAGAAAAAAAATAAAGGAAACACCTCATCAGTCTCATTAATAGTTTTGTTGAGAATAGTTTATTTTTCAAAAACTGCTGGCTATGTCTTGATATTTTTAGACACGGCTAAAGGTGAAATTGCATGAATCCTCTCTCTAACATTCATGCTACTTAAGAATCTTTTCCCAAGATTTGACTGCATTCATTTCATAAAAGCCCTGTCCTCTTCTCCCCTATATATCTATATTAGCACTCTGCCTTCTACCCTCTTCCATAGGAAACACAAATCCGTCAATTGATCACTTAAGCCTTTCCAGTATGGGTACAACATTTTCTGTAGTTGTACTCCTGAGATTTGTCCTTTATACTTCTAAAGACTAGAACCTAGATAATACATGCTTGCGAATAGTGGAGCTAGCTTGCTTAAACTTTATTTAGGCGTATGCTAATTACTTGTGGCGGGCAAAGGCAGGCAGTGAGGATGTTAAGCTTATCCCAAAATAGTCAATTTTGGAAAAGACACAAGTACAGGCCGGGCGCGGTGGCTCAGACCTGAAATCCCAGCACCTTGGGAGGTCTTCTCGCAGAAGGCCAGAGCGAGACCCCGGGGAAAAGATGCATCCCTGGCGTGATGGCCTGACGATGGCTTCCTGTGTCCCGCAACATGGGGAGTCTGCAGTGTGGCCGGTTTGGAAACTGGCAAGGAGAGCGAAGAGACAACATGCTGGTCTTCCACCCTTCCCTGGATGCCCGTGGGTGCCCGCAGAGCTCCGGAAGCAAACAGTCAACATGCTCAGCCTTTCCGGTGCCGGAGAGACGTGAGCAACATGCCCCCTTGCAGAGGGCACAGCAGCGTGGAATCCCAAATCACGCTTCAGTTATCCTGAGGGTGGCTCCTCTGTGGTCGGGGCTGTCGGCCTGGCGCTCCGTTCCGAGGCTCAGCCTGGGGATGTGCGGTCTGTGAACCACGCGGTTGAAAACCCGAAGGCAACACGGGTCCCGGTCTTTTGTCTCTGAGGAAGCCGCCCGTTCCTTGGGCCACGGAATCGGGGCCAATGGGTGCCCCGCCGGCCCGACGCGGCGGCCGTGGGCCTAGCCCTCAGCCCGCGCCGGGCGCTTACCCTTTTCCCGGAGCGCGGGGGTCCCGTTGCTCCCGGAGGCCAAAGACCGTTTATTCTCTCTGCCTTCCTCCCTCTGTCCCTGGCTCCCTCCCGCCCGCCCTCTGTCCCTGCGTCGCTCTGTCTATCCCTCCGTTCCTAACTGCCTCCCTCTCTCTCCCTCCCTCCCTCCCTCCCTCCCTCCCTCCCTCCCAACTTCCCTCCGCCCATCCTTCGGCCCCTCTGGGTCTCCCGTTCGTCTCTCCATCTCTGCCCGCCTTCCCTCCCGCCTGGAACGGTCGGCATCGCCGGCGTGCGCGGGGCCTGGGGTCTGCGTTCAGCCGCCAGGCGCTCCACGGTGGCAGCTGGGAGGCTGCAGGGACACGGGCGGGCGGGCGGGCGGCCGGGCGACGGTGGAGCGGAGGCGCAGAGGAGGCGAGCCGCCGCCGGAGGGATGGCGGGCCCGGACGCTGCGCGGGCCCGGTGTTTCGCGGGAAGGGGGTCTCCACCCAGCCCAGGGGAAGACTCATTTTCCGGGGGTAGGGATTGGGGGGTGGGGGTGGCGAGGGGTCGGTCAGGCCGTGGCGGAAAGGCATGAGAGCTCTGCCCGGGCTGCTCCCAGAGCCTAGGCGGCTGCCCGCGAACCCGCGCGTGCGCAGCAGACGGCCCACCTGCTGGTACCTGGGCCGGCGCTGGGATCCCCGGGATGCCCAGGAAAGAATGGCATCTCTCCGCTCTGTGGAGTGTCTCACCGGGCCTAGACCTGGAAGGCAGGAATCGCAGGCGGGTCGGCCCGGAGGGAAGACACGCCCATCCACGCCGACCCAGGTGTTCCCCGCGAAAGAGAGGCCACCGGCCACCGCCCTGCACCGACCCCGTCCCAGCCCCGCGTCCTTTTAAAGCTCCTCCAGCAGAGCCCGGTATTCTTCCTCGCTGAGGGGTGGTTCCAGCGAGGCGGCCTCTTCCGTGGCCTCCAGCTCCCCAGGGGCCTCCGTTTCTAGGAAAGGCTGCGCCCGCTGCAGAAACTCCGGGCTCGCCAGGAGCTCATCCAGCAGGCGTAGGGGAGTGCAGACGAGCGCTCCGGCTCCCGGAGGAGCCGCGCCTTGGGGGGGCGCCCGGATGGCTTGCACCTGCCACTGCCGCGCGGAGGCCTCCGGGGGCGCGGGCTGGGGAGGTGGGGCTTCCCCGGCTTGGGGTTCCCACGCAGCCCCGGCGACCTGGGGACCCTGGCCCCAGCCCCAACACGGACTCCCCTGGGACGCGAGGGGAGGGAAATGCAGGGGGTATTTCAGAATTCAGTCTTCCTCACAGAATCGCAAAGTTCACGTTTCACAACCATAAAGAAACTATTTACGCTAAAAATGAGACTTTTATGAAGTTGCACTTAGAAAACTTCAATGTCTGAGAAAAAAATATCTCTAACGCACAGGGAAACTGGTGGTTTATCCAATACTCTGAAAATAAAATGGGCTGGGTGAGGGGAATATGAAAATATTATTTCAATTTCATCTCATTTTATTTATTTATGTACTTATTGATTTATTTTTGAGACAGAGTGTCCCTCTGTCCCTCAGGCTGGATTACAGGGTCCTGAGCTCAGCTCACTGCAGCCTCCGCATCCTGGGCTCAAGGCATTCTCCTGCCTCAGCCTCCAGAGTAGCTGGGACTAAATGAGCACGCCACCACGCCAGGCAAATTTTTGTCTTGTTTTTTAAAGTGTAGAGGAGGTTTCACCATTTGGGCCAGGGTGGTCTTCAACTGCCGACTTCAGGTGATCTGCCCCAACTTGCCTTCCCAAAGTGAAGGGACTATAGGCATGAGCCACTGCGCCCAGACTATGATAGTTTCACACTGAAGCCTGAAGCTGCTCTGCCTTAGGATTTTTCCTGAGTTTTACTTTCTTGTCGTGATGAGTTGCTAGTTCATGTTTTCCCTTGTTTCTTTTCGAAAGGCATTACTGATGAGATTATGGCTTTCTCACAAAGAATACCACTTTGGTGAAACTATATTGAAATCAGGAGTACCTTATGTTTCCGATACTTATCAAGCACAATATTTGAACACGGCGTGGTAGGTGAAAGTGTAGGAAGCAGAATTTGGCAATCCCCATATTTTTTCAATTTCGACGGTTTCAGGTTTTTGGTTTCAGCCAAACTGAAGAATGTCCTTACGAGCTGTCAATTCACAGGCCGTTACAGACAATTTTTGAAACTACATCACGGTGTAATTTAAGGAGTACGATTCTAAAGAAATTTGAACAATCTGGTGGTATTGCTAACACCAAACAAGGTTGTTCAGCTCTTTCATCTTTAAAAACAAACAAACAAAAACATGATGTGGAATTCTCTCATTTTACCAAACAGCCGTACGCTCCCTTGAATATGTGACTATGAAACCCAAGTAATTGGAAGAAGAAAAATAAAGGAAACACCTCATCAGTCTCATTAATAGTTTTGTTGAGAATAGTTTGTTTTTGAAAAACTGCTGGCTATGTCTTGATATTTTTAGACACGGCTAAAGTTGAAATTGCATGAATCCTCTCTCTAACATTCATGCTACTAAAGAAACTTTTCCCAAGATTTGACTGCATTCATTTCATAAAAGCCCTGTCCTCTTCTCCCCTATATATCTATATTAGCACTCTGCCTTCTACCCTCTTCCATAGGAAACACAAATCCGTCAATTGATCACTTAAGCCTTTCCAGTTTGGGTACAACATTTTCTGTAGTTGTACTCCTGAGATTTGTCCTTTATACTTCTAAAGACTAGACCCTAGATAATACATGCTTCGGAATAGTGGAGCTAGCTTGCTTAAACTTTATTTAGGCGTATGCTAATTACTTGTGGGGGGCAAAGGCAGGCAGTGAGGATGTTAAGCTTATCCCAAAATAGTCAATTTTGGAAAAGACACAAGTACAGGCCGGGCGTGGTGGCTCAGACCTGTAATCCCAGCACCTTGGGAGGCCGAGGCGGCCGGTCACGAGGTCAGGAGATCGACACCATCCTGGCTAACACGGTGAAACCCGGTCTCTGCTAAACATGCACAAATTAGCCGGGCGTGGTGGCAGGCGCTTGTAGTCTCAGCTACTCGGGAGGCTGAGGCAGGAGAAGAGCACGAACCCGGGAGGCGGAGCTGGCAGTGAGCCGAGATTGCGCCACTGCACTCCGGCCTGGGCGGCAGAGTGGGATTCTGCCTCAAAAAAGAAAGAAAAAAAACATCTTCATATATATGAATGTGTGTGTGTGTGTGTGTGTGTGTGTGTGTGTGTGTGTGTGTGTGTGTATAGTCAGGTACACTCACTTTACTTCTGAGTTATCTCGTCACCACTTAACCAGCACCAATCAGAGACCACATTTTTCTAGGCAGTCTCCAAATGTACTTTACAAATAGTAACGTACATTAAGGATAGTAATGAAGCTCCGGGAAAAATTGCTTGTCTCCACCTCAGCAGACCAACCTGCCTGGGCCAGCTTCTCTTTTCCTCTACTCTTCAGAAAGTGCTAGACCTGCAACATCTGACAGAATACAGCTTCCATGACTCCTCAGTGCCATGGAAATGGAACGAGCTGAGAGCAATCTAAAGACTGGGAGATATTAGGTCTCTTGGATCTTACTTCTTTTGGTTGCTCGAGCACTTTAATTCCCGAGAGAGCCCTCCCATCTCCATCAGTTCTTCCAGGAACCTGTACCCTCCTTGTGTCTCTAAGATACGCTGGTCTAACTTGTTACATGCCTTTACAAGAAAGTTGGTAAAAATAAAAGGAAAGCTGAACAACGTCACAATATGGAGGTATGAAACAGAATTTCCCCATACTTGGTAAAGTTTAGAAATTTGTGTAATACCCGAAGGCAGATTCTATGTACAATAAGTCCTAGTTTAAGAACAAGAGCTGAGGGTATGAGGAAATAAAACTATATTTTCCGGGAGTATCTCTGGCTTCAGGAAGAAAGAGCACATGTTACTCTCCATTCAATATTAGGGCTGAACTATGGGGTCTTTTCGATCCTTTTTGCTTACCCTCTGCGATTCAGGGGGCACATGGCAAAGGTAAACAGACTGAAACAGCACCGTGGATAGCTGTGAGCTGTGCTGGGAAGATTCACGGTGATTCCATAATAAATCTCAGGTCTTTATTCTGTAACAAAAAATTCCTCTTTTCCATCATCAAGGTAAAGCCGAGTATGTACAAGTAGAGTATGCGATAACTTTGTCACTCGTGACGAACCTAGTCGGTGCGATACTTTAACAACTTCTCCAATGTCTCTGCACTCAGGTTGGATATTCTGAGTGGGTCATCGGTAGAATGAATGAAATCAAGAATACTCTAAAGCAATGTTTGGAAGTCAATTTCAGTGTCTCCGGAAGCACTGGGAAAATCACCATGTGTAACGAACGTGAAGTATCCGCAGGCTCTCTCTGTGTCTTTGAAACTGCCCATGTGTTCATTAGAAACGGCGGCTTGAGGAAAGGTGGTTTTGGAATTGGTTTCCCTCTAGTCTTACGTGATGCATCTCTACTATATTGCATTATAATAAAGCAAGGGGTCACTTGCTGACATAAAGCACAGGAGGCAGGAATGGAAGAGTCAACTTAGAGAAAAAAAGTGCTTTTCGGTTTTATTTTCATTTCTTCAGTTTGGAAAACAGTTTAACAGTTTAACTGATTTTGTGGCGGCTCACAAAAATACATATGAGCGTTGAAAATGTACAGAAGAACAACAATTGGGAGACATTTCCGGAAGCTTCAGTTTCTGAAACCCAGACATGAGCCTACAAGCTAAGACACGGCTACACCAGGCTTCAGCGTGAAACCATACAACTCCTGGGAAGGGCTTCCCTCTCTGAACGCAGCTACCTGTCCACAGGATGCTCTAGGCCCAGGCACCTTTATTCTTCCAACTAGAGAGACATAGAAAGATGCCTCCATATCCCATGAAGATGCCCAAGCATTTGGCCAAGGCTCCTATGAAACAGTCTGCTGTCTTCATCCAGGTAAGGGCAACTTCACATTTTCAGACACTAAGGTCGTGGGTAAATCCAGGGTGGACTGAGAGGCGGAAGCTCCAGCAAACACAGTCCTGTGGCTGGAAGATGAATGCAGTACTTATTCCTGCACCAACAGACCCTTGCCTCTGGCCTTGGGCCTAGAGCATGATTTTTTGGTAGTTGCTGTTGGGGAAGAGGCCCTTGGGCTTTAACCTGCGGACAGCCTCCCTTAAATGCTTGGGCTGCAGCGGGGGCGTTTCTCCCCACATCTCACACACGTCCAGGGCCTCTTCCACCACCTCTCCAACAAAGACCTTGGCGATTCCAGCCATGGCAATGGCGGCGTTCTCAGACACCGAACTGCCGGTGATAGACTTCATCAGACCTGCAATGCGTGCTTTTGGGAAAGCTGACCGGCGACACACTTCGTAGCGGGCCAGCTGCTCCTCAGACATGGCAGACAGCAGGGCTGTCATCCTCTGAGCCTCCTCTGCATCCACGGTGGGCTTCCTCTCCTTCTTTCCTTTGGTATGTCTTTTCCGTCTTTTGGCGGCAGGAGGAGCTGAGGCTGAGGCCTCCTTGTCCCCTTCTGTGAGGTCCATGACATCCTCACTCCTGAGCTCACCTCCCTGATCCCTGGGTTCTTCCAAGTTCCCACCTAGGTCCTCAGGGATTCCATCCTTCTTGCTGCCCTTCAGACCTCGGGGCATGGCGAACATCTCAGCAGACACACCTGTTTGCCTGCCCGTCTCCACGGGTGAGATTCAAGTCTGCCCCGTGACAGCAGCTGTAGAGGCAGAAGTTCTGGCTGGGGTGGTTTGATTACGGATCTGCAGCGAGAACCTTTCGAAGATTTTAGCTGCCGTGTTTCTGCTGAGCCACTTTAGCCATAACTGGACACAGCTCCCTGCCTCCCCTTCCCACACACAAACACACACGCTGAATTTTCTCACTTCCACAATGTGAAGAAACTTGTGGATGGAGAGTATATTAGTTTTACATCAATGCAGAATAAATTCTCACAAATTCTGGACACTTAAAACAAACCCCAGCTCAGAGGTCAGAAGTTCTACCAGTCCAAGTGACTGCCACCTGCTCAGAGCCACACGAGGGACCTCCGGGATGGGTCTGGCTGTGTGGTCGCTGCCTTCACCTGAGAAGGGTCTGGCTTCGATCTGACTCGAGGTGGTGGCAGAATTCAATGCCTTCGGGTTGTGAGCCCCAGGCCCACTTGTCTGTTCTGCCTGCTGCCGTGAGGACGCTCTCGGCTCCTGCAAGTGTTGCCCAGGTCTGGGCTGTGAGGCTCCCTGGGTCTGCACGGCCAGTGCCGGGGAATCTCCCACAGGGCAATGTCATCTCAGGGAGCTCCAGTCCTCCCTTATAAAGAGCTCGGATGATTGAACTAGACCCAGCCCTTAGCAGCTATTGGCTCAGGATATCCCTAAGGAAATCAGGGATTTGGGCGGGCTCATCAATTCACGCTTCCGCCCAACCCCAAGGGAGGGGCAGACACAGGGCGAGCCTCCGAGGGGCGGAAAATGCAGGGGGTATTTCAGAATTCAGTCTTCCTCACAGAATCGCAAAGTTCACGTTTCACAACCATAAAGAAACTATTTACGCTAAAAATGACACTTTTTAAGAAGTTGCACTTAGAAAACTTCAATGTCTGAGAAAAAAATTTCCCTAACGCACAGGGAAACAGGTGGCTTATCCAATACTCTGGAAATAAAATGGGCTGGGTGAGGGGAATATGAAAATATTATTTCAATTTCATCTCATTTTATTTATTTATTTATGTACTTATTGATTTAATTTTGAGACAGAGTCTCCCTCTGTCCCCCAGGCTGGATTACAGTGTCCTGAGCTCAGCTCACTGCAGCCTCCGCATCCTGGGCTCAAGGCATTCTCCTGCCTCAGCCTCCAGAGTAGCTGGGACTAAATGAGCACGCCACCACGCCAGGCAAATTTTTGTCTTTTTTATAAAGTGTAGAGGAGGTTTCACCATTTGGGCCAGGGTGGTCTTCAACTGCCAACTTCAGATGATCTGCCCCAACTTGCCTTCCAAAGTGAAGGGACTATAGGCGTGAGCCACTGAGCCCAGACTATGATAGTTTCACACTGAAGCCTGAAGCTGCTCTGCCTTAGGATTTTTCCTGAGTTTTACTTTCTTGTCATGATGAGTTGCTAGTTCATATTTTCCGTTGGATCTTTTCGAAAGGTATTACTGATGAGATTATGGCTTTCTCACAAAGAATACCACTTTGGTGAAACTATACTGAAATCAGGAGTACCTTATGTTTCCGATACTTATCAAGCACAATATTTGAACACGGCGTGGTAGGTGAAAGTGTAGGAAGCAGAATTTGGCAAACCCCATTTTTTTTCAATTTCGACGGTTTCAGGTTTTTGGTTTCAGCCAAACTGGAGAATGTCCTAATGAGCTGTCAATTCACAGGCCATTACACACAATTTTTGAAACTACATCACACTGTAATTTAAGGAGTACGATTCTAAAGAAATTTGAACAATCTGGTGGTATTGCTAACACCAAACAAGGTTGTTCAGCTCTTTCATCTTTAAAAACAAACAAACAAAAACATGATGTGGAATTCTCTCATTTTACCAAACAGCCGTACGCTCCCTTGAATATGTGACCAAGAAACCCAAGTAATTGGAAGAAAAAAAATAAAGGAAACACCTCATCAGTCTCATTAATAGTTTTGTTGAGAATAGTTTATTTTTCAAAAACTGCTGGCTATGTCTTGATATTTTTAGACACGGCTAAAGTTGAAATTGCATGAATCCTCTCTCTAACATTCATGCTACTTAAGAAACTTTTCCCAAGATTTGACTGCATTCATTTCATAAAAGCCCTGTCCTCTTCTCCCCTATATATCTATATTAGCACTCTGCCTTCTACCCTCTTCCATAGGAAACACAAATCCGTCAATTGATCACTTAAGCCTTTCCAGTATGGGTACAACATTTTCTGTATTTGTACTCCTGAGATTTGTCCTTTATACTTCTAAAGACTAGAACCTAGATAATACATGCTTGGGAATAGTGGAGCTAGCTTGCTTAAACTTTATTTAGGCGTATGCTAATTACTTGTGGCGGGCAAAGGCAGGCAGTGAGGATGTTAAGCTTATCCCATAATAGTCAATTTTGGAAAAGACACAAGTACAGGCCGGGAGCGGTGGTTCAGACCTGAAATCCCAGCACCTTGGGAGGTCTTCTCGCAGAAGGCCAGAGCGAGACCCCGGGGAAAAGATGCATCCCAGGCGTGATGGCCTGACGATGGCTTCCTGTGTCCCGCAACATGGGGAGTCTGCAGTGTGGCCGGTTTGGAGACTGGCAAGGAGAGCGAAGAGACAACATGCTGGTCTTCCACCCTTCCCTGGATGCCCGTGGGTGCCCGCAGAGCTCCGGAAGCAAACAGTCAACATGCTCAGCCTTTCGGGGGCCGGAGAGACGTGAGCAACATGCCCCCTTGCAGAGGGCACAGCAGCGTGGAATGCCAAATCACGCTTCAGTCATCCTGAGGGTGGCTTCTCTGTGGTCGGGGCTGTCGGCCTGGCGCTCCGTTGCGAGGCTCAGCCTGGGGATGTGCGGTCTGTGAACCACGCGGTTGAAAACCCGAAGGCAACACGGGTCCCGGTCTTTTGTCTCTGAGGAAGCCGCCCGTTCCTTGGGCCACGGAATCGGGGCCAATGGGTGCCCCGCCGGCCCGACGCGGCGGCCGTGGGCCCAGCCCTCAGCCCGCGCCGGGCGCTTACCCTTTTGCCGGAGCGCGGGGGTCCCGTTGCTCCCGGAGGCCAAAGACCGTTTATTCTCTCTGCCTTCCTCCCTCTGTCCCTGGCTCCCTCCCGCCCGCCCTCTGTCCCTGCGTCGCTCTGTCTATCCCTCCGTTCCTAACTGCCTCCCTCTCTCTCCCTCCCTCCCTCCCTCCCTCCCTCCCTCCCTCCCAACTTCCCTCCGCCCATCCTTCGGCCCCTCTGGGTCTCCGGTTCGTCTCTCCATCTCTGCCCGCCTTCCCTCCCGCCTGGAACGGTCGGCATCGCCGGCGTGCGCGGGGCCTGGGGTCTGCGTTCAGCCGCCAGGCGCTCCACGGTGGCAGCTGGGAGGCTGCAGGGACACGGGCGGGCGGGCGGGCGGCCGGGCGACGGTGGAGCGGAGGCGCAGAGGAGGCGAGCCGCCGCCGGAGGGATGGCGGGCCCGGACGCTGCGCGGGCCCGGTGTTTCGCGGGAAGGGGGTCTCCACCCAGCCCAGGGGAAGACTCATTTTCCGGGGGTAGGGATTGGGGGGTGGGGGTGGCGAGGGGTCGGTCAGGCCGTGGCGGAAAGGCATGAGAGCTCTGCCCGGGCTGCTCCCAGAGCCTAGGCGGCTGCCCGCGAACTCGCGCGTGCTCAGCAGACGGCCCACCTGCTGGTACCTGGGCCGGCGCTGGGATCCCCGGGATGCCCAGGAAAGAATGGCATCTCTCCGCTCTGTGGAGTGTCTCACCGGGCCTAGACCTGGAAGGCAGGAATCGCAGGCGGGTCGGCCCGGAGGGAAGACACGTCCATCCACGCCTTCCCAGGTGTTCCCCGCGAAAGAGAGGCCACCGGCCACCGCCCTGCACCGACCCCGTCCCAGCCCCGCGTCCTTTTAAAGCTCCTCCAGCAGAGCCCGGTATTCTTCCTCGCTGAGGGGTGGTTCCAGCGAGGAGGCCTCTTCCGTGGCCTCCAGCTCCCCAGGGGCCTCCATTTCTAGGAAAGGCTGCGCCCGCTGCAGAAACTCCGGGCTCGCCAGGAGCTCATCCAGCAAGCGTAGGGGAGTGCAGACGAGCGCTCCGGCTCCCGGAGGAGCCGCGCCTGGGGGGGCGCCCGGATGGCTTGCACCTGCCACTGCCGCGCGGAGGCCTCCGGGGGCGCGGGCTGGGGAGGTGGGGCTTCCCCGGCTTGGGGTTCCCACGCAGCCCCGGCGACCTGGGGACCCTGGCCCCAGCCCCAACACGGACTCCCCTGGGACGCGAGGGGAGGGAAATGCAGGGGGTATTTCAGAATTCAGTCTTCCTCACAGAATCGCAAAGTTCACGTTTCACAACCATAAAGAAACTATTTACGCTAAAAATGAGACTTTTATGAAGTTGCACTTAGAAAACTTCAATGTCTGAGAAAAAAATATCTCTAACGCACAGGGAAACTGGTGGTTTATCCAATACTCTGAAAATAAAATGGGCTGGGTGAGGGGAATATGAAAATATTATTTCAATTTCATCTCATTTTATTTATTTATGTACTTATTGATTTATTTTTGAGACAGAGTGTCCCTCTGTCCCTCAGGCTGGATTACAGGGTCCTGAGCTCAGCTCACTGCAGCCTCCGCATCCTGGGCTCAAGGCATTCTCCTGCCTCAGCCTCCAGAGTAGCTGGGACTAAATGAGCACGCCACCACGCCAGGCAAATTTTTGTCTTGTTTTTTAAAGTGTAGAGGAGGTTTCACCATTTGGGCCAGGGTGGTCTTCAACTGCCGACTTCAGGTGATCTGCCCCAACTTGCCTTCCCAAAGTGAAGGGACTATAGGCATGAGCCACTGCGCCCAGACTATGATAGTTTCACACTGAAGCCTGAAGCTGCTCTGCCTTAGGATTTTTCCTGAGTTTTACTTTCTTGTCATGATGAGTTGCTAGTTCGTGTTTTCCCTTGTTTCTTTTCGAAAGGCATTACTGATGAGATTATGGCTTTCTCACAAAGAATACCACTTTGGTGAAACTATATTGAAATCAGGAGTACCTTATGTTTCCGATACTTATCAAGCACAATATTTGAACACGGCGTGGTAGGTGAAAGTGTAGGAAGCAGAATTTGGCAATCCCCATATTTTTTCAATTTCGACGGTTTCAGGTTTTTGGTTTCAGCCAAACTGAAGAATGTCCTTACGAGCTGTCAATTCACAGGCCGTTACAGACAATTTTTGAAACTACATCACGGTGTAATTTAAGAAGTACGATTCTAAAGAAATTTGAACAATCTGGTGGTATTGTTAACACCAAACAAGGTTGTTCAGCTCTTTCATCTTTAAAAACAAACAAACAAAAACATGATGTGGAATTCTCTCATTTTACCAAACAGCCGTACGCTCCCTTGAATATGTGACTATGAAACCCAAGTAATTGGAAGAAGAAAAATAAAGGAAACACCTCATCAGTCTCATTAATAGTTTTGTTGAGAATAGTTTGTTTTTGAAAAACTGCTGGCTATGTCTTGATATTTTTAGACACGGCTAAAGTTGAAATTGCATGAATCCTCTCTCTAACATTCATGCTACTAAAGAAACTTTTCCCAAGATTTGACTGCATTCATTTCATAAAAGCCCTGTCCTCTTCTCCCCTATATATCTATATTAGCACTCTGCCTTCTACCCTCTTCCATAGGAAACACAAATCCGTCAATTGATCACTTAAGCCTTTCCAGTTTGGGTACAACATTTTCTGTAGTTGTACTCCTGAGATTTGTCCTTTATACTTCTAAAGACTAGACCCTAGATAATACATGCTTGGGAATAGTGGAGCTAGCTTGCTTAAACTTTATTTAGGCGTATGCTAATTACTTGTGGGGGGCAAAGGCAGGCAGTGAGGATGTTAAGCTTATCCCAAAATAGTCAATTTTGGAAAAGACACAAGTACAGGCCGGGCGTGGTGGCTCAGACCTGTAATCCCAGCACCTTGGGAGGCCGAGGCGGCCGGTCACGAGGTCAGGAGATCGACACCATCCTGGCTAACACGGTGAAACCCGGTCTCTGCTAAACATGCACAAATTAGCCGGGCGTGGTGGCAGGCGCTTGTAGTCTCAGCTACTCGGGAGGCTGAGGCAGGAGAAGAGCACGAACCCGGGAGGCGGAGCTGGCAGTGAGCCGAGATTGCGCCACTGCACTCCGGCCTGGGCGGCAGAGTGGGATTCTGCCTCAAAAAAGAAAGAAAAAAAACATCTTCATATATATGAATGTGTGTGTGTGTGTGTGTGTGTGTGTGTGTGTGTGTGTGTGTGTGTATAGTCAGGTACACTCACTTTACTTCTGAGTTATCTCGTCACCACTTAACCAGCACCAATCAGAGACCACATTTTTCTAGGCAGTCTCCAAATGTACTTTACAAATAGTAACGTACATTAAGGATAGTAATGAAGCTCCGGGAAAAATTGCTTGTCTCCACCTCAGCAGACCAACCTGCCTGGGCCAGCTTCTCTTTTCCTCTACTCTTCAGAAAGTGCTAGACCTGCAACATCTGACAGAATACAGCTTCCATGACTCCTCAGTGCCATGGAAATGGAACGAGCTGAGAGCAATCTAAAGACTGGGAGATATTAGGTCTCTTGGATCTTACTTCTTTTGGTTGCTCGAGCACTTTAATTCCCGAGAGAGCCCTCCCATCTCCATCAGTTCTTCCAGGAACCTGTACCCTCCTTGTGTCTCTAAGATACGCTGGTCTAACTTGTTACATGCCTTTACAAGAAAGTTGGTAAAAATAAAAGGAAAGCTGAACAACGTCACAATATGGAGGTATGAAACAGAATTTCCCCATACTTGGTAAAGTTTAGAAATTTGTGTAATACCCGAAGGCAGATTCTATGTACAATAAGTCCTAGTTTAAGAACAAGAGCTGAGGGTATGAGGAAATAAAACTATATTTTCCGGGAGTATCTCTGGCTTCAGGAAGAAAGAGCACATGTTACTCTCCATTCAATATTAGGGCTGAACTATGGGGTCTTTTCGATCCTTTTTGCTTACCCTCTGCGATTCAGGGGGCACATGGCAAAGGTAAACAGACTGAAACAGCACCGTGGATAGCTGTGAGCTGTGCTGGGAAGATTCACGGTGATTCCATAATAAATCTCAGGTCTTTATTCTGTAACAAAAAATTCCTCTTTTCCATCATCAAGGTAAAGCCGAGTATGTACAAGTAGAGTATGCGATAACTTTGTCACTCGTGACGAACCTAGTCGGTGCGATACTTTAACAACTTCTCCAATGTCTCTGCACTCAGGTTGGATATTCTGAGTGGGTCATCGGTAGAATGAATGAAATCAAGAATACTCTAAAGCAATGTTTGGAAGTCAATTTCAGTGTCTCCGGAAGCACTGGGAAAATCACCATGTGTAACGAACGTGAAGTATCCGCAGGCTCTCTCTGTGTCTTTGAAACTGCCCATGTGTTCATTAGAAACGGCGGCTTGAGGAAAGGTGGTTTTGGAATTGGTTTCCCTCTAGTCTTACGTGATGCATCTCTACTATATTGCATTATAATAAAGCAAGGGGTCACTTGCTGACATAAAGCACAGGAGGCAGGAATGGAAGAGTCAACTTAGAGAAAAAAAGTGCTTTTCGGTTTTATTTTCATTTCTTCAGTTTGGAAAACAGTTTAACAGTTTAACTGATTTTGTGGCGGCTCACAAAAATACATATGAGCGTTGAAAATGTACAGAAGAACAACAATTGGGAGACATTTCCGGAAGCTTCAGTTTCTGAAACCCAGACATGAGCCTACAAGCTAAGACACGGCTACACCAGGCTTCAGCGTGAAACCATACAACTCCTGGGAAGGGCTTCCCTCTCTGAACGCAGCTACCTGTCCACAGGATGCTCTAGGCCCAGGCACCTTTATTCTTCCAACTAGAGAGACATAGAAAGATGCCTCCATATCCCATGAAGATGCCCAAGCATTTGGCCAAGGCTCCTATGAAACAGTCTGCTGTCTTCATCCAGGTAAGGGCAACTTCACATTTTCAGACACTAAGGTCGTGGGTAAATCCAGGGTGGACTGAGAGGCGGAAGCTCCAGCAAACACAGTCCTGTGGCTGGAAGATGAATGCAGTACTTATTCCTGCACCAACAGACCCTTGCCTCTGGCCTTGGGCCTAGAGCATGATTTTTTGGTAGTTGCTGTTGGGGAAGAGGCCCTTGGGCTTTAACCTGCGGACAGCCTCCCTTAAATGCTTGGGCTGCAGCGGGGGCGTTTCTCCCCACATCTCACACACGTCCAGGGCCTCTTCCACCACCTCTCCAACAAAGACCTTGGCGATTCCAGCCATGGCAATGGCGGCGTTCTCAGACACCGAACTGCCGGTGATAGACTTCATCAGACCTGCAATGCGTGCTTTTGGGAAAGCTGACCGGCGACACACTTCGTAGCGGGCCAGCTGCTCCTCAGACATGGCAGACAGCAGGGCTGTCATCCTCTGAGCCTCCTCTGCATCCACGGTGGGCTTCCTCTCCTTCTTTCCTTTGGTATGTCTTTTCCGTCTTTTGGCGGCAGGAGGAGCTGAGGCTGAGGCCTCCTTGTCCCCTTCTGTGAGGTCCATGACATCCTCACTCCTGAGCTCACCTCCCTGATCCCTGGGTTCTTCCAAGTTCCCACCTAGGTCCTCAGGGATTCCATCCTTCTTGCTGCCCTTCAGACCTCGGGGCATGGCGAACATCTCAGCAGACACACCTGTTTGCCTGCCCGTCTCCACGGGTGAGATTCAAGTCTGCCCCGTGACAGCAGCTGTAGAGGCAGAAGTTCTGGCTGGGGTGGTTTGATTACGGATCTGCAGCGAGAACCTTTCGAAGATTTTAGCTGCCGTGTTTCTGCTGAGCCACTTTAGCCATAACTGGACACAGCTCCCTGCCTCCCCTTCCCACACACAAACACACACGCTGAATTTTCTCACTTCCACAATGTGAAGAAACTTGTGGATGGAGAGTATATTAGTTTTACATCAATGCAGAATAAATTCTCACAAATTCTGGACACTTAAAACAAACCCCAGCTCAGAGGTCAGAAGTTCTACCAGTCCAAGTGACTGCCACCTGCTCAGAGCCACACGAGGGACCTCCGGGATGGGTCTGGCTGTGTGGTCGCTGCCTTCACCTGAGAAGGGTCTGGCTTCGATCTGACTCGAGGTGGTGGCAGAATTCAATGCCTTCGGGTTGTGAGCCCCAGGCCCACTTGTCTGTTCTGCCTGCTGCCGTGAGGACGCTCTCGGCTCCTGCAAGTGTTGCCCAGGTCTGGGCTGTGAGGCTCCCTGGGTCTGCACGGCCAGTGCCGGGGAATCTCCCACAGGGCAATGTCATCTCAGGGAGCTCCAGTCCTCCCTTATAAAGAGCTCGGATGATTGAACTAGACCCAGCCCTTAGCAGCTATTGGCTCAGGATATCCCTAAGGAAATCAGGGATTTGGGCGGGCTCATCAATTCACGCTTCCGCCCACCCCCAAGGGAGGGGCAGACACAGGGCGAGCCTCCGAGGGGCGGAAAATGCAGGGGGTATTTCAGAATTCAGTCTTCCTCACAGAATCGCAAAGTTCACGTTTCACAACCATAAAGAAACTATTTACGCTAAAAATGAGACTTTTTATGAAGTTGCACTTAGAAAACTTCAATGTCTGAGAAAAAAATATCTCTAACGCACAGGGAAACTGGTGGTTTATCCAATACTCTGAAAATAAAATGGGCTGGGTGAGGGGAATATGAAAATATTATTTCAATTTCATCTCATTTTATTTATTTATGTACTTATTGATTTATTTTTGAGACAGAGTGTCCCTCTGTCCCTCAGGCTGGATTACAGGGTCCTGAGCTCAGCTCACTGCAGCCTCCGCATCCTGGGCTCAAGGCATTCTCCTGCCTCAGCCTCCAGAGTAGCTGGGACTAAATGAGCACGCCACCACGCCAGGCAAATTTTTGTCTTGTTTTTTAAAGTGTAGAGGAGGTTTCACCATTTGGGCCAGGGTGGTCTTCAACTGCCGACTTCAGGTGATCTGCCCCAACTTGCCTTCCCAAAGTGAAGGGACTATAGGCATGAGCCACTGCGCCCAGACTATGATAGTTTCACACTGAAGCCTGAAGCTGCTCTGCCTTAGGATTTTTCCTGAGTTTTACTTTCTTGTCATGATGAGTTGCTAGTTCATGTTTTCCCTTGTTTCTTTTCGAAAGGCATTACTGATGAGATTATGGCTTTCTCACAAAGAATACCACTTTGGTGAAACTATATTGAAATCAGGAGTACCTTATGTTTCCGATACTTATCAAGCACAATATTTGAACACGGCGTGGTAGGTGAAAGTGTAGGAAGCAGAATTTGGCAATCCCCATATTTTTTCAATTTCGACGGTTTCAGGTTTTTGGTTTCAGCCAAACTGAAGAATGTCCTTACGAGCTGTCAATTCACATTCCGTTACAGACAATTTTTGAAACTACATCACGGTGTAATTTAAGGAGTACGATTCTAAAGAAATTTGAACAATCTGGTGGTATTGCTAACACCAAACAAGGTTGTTCAGCTCTTTCATCTTTAAAAACAAACAAACAAAAACATGATGTGGAATTCTCTCATTTTACCAAACAGCCGTACGCTCCCTTGAATATGTGACTATGAAACCCAAGTAATTGGAAGAAGAAAAATAAAGGAAACACCTCATCAGTCTCATTAATAGTTTTGTTGAGAATAGTTTGTTTTTGAAAAACTGCTGGCTATGTCTTGATATTTTTAGACACGGCTAAAGTTGAAATTGCATGAATCCTCTCTCTAACATTCATGCTACTAAAGAAACTTTTCCCAAGATTTGACTGCATTCATTTCATAAAAGCCCTGTCCTCTTCTCCCCTATATATCTATATTAGCACTCTGCCTTCTACCCTCTTCCATAGGAAACACAAATCCGTCAATTGATCACTTAAGCCTTTCCAGTTTGGGTACAACATTTTCTGTAGTTGTACTCCTGAGATTTGTCCTTTATACTTCTAAAGACTAGACCCTAGATAATACATGCTTCGGAATAGTGGAGCTAGCTTGCTTAAACTTTATTTAGGCGTATGCTAATTACTTGTGGGGGGCAAAGGCAGGCAGTGAGGATGTTAAGCTTATCCCAAAATAGTCAATTTTGGAAAAGACACAAGTACAGGCCGGGCGTGGTGGCTCAGACCTGTAATCCCAGCACCTTGGGAGGCCGAGGCGGCCGGTCACGAGGTCAGGAGATCGACACCATCCTGGCTAACACGGTGAAACCCGGTCTCTGCTAAACATGCACAAATTAGCCGGGCGTGGTGGCAGGCGCTTGTAGTCTCAGCTACTCGGGAGGCTGAGGCAGGAGAAGAGCACGAACCCGGGAGGCGGAGCTGGCAGTGAGCCGAGATTGCGCCACTGCACTCTGGCCTGGGCGGCAGAGTGGGATTCTGCCTCAAAAAAGAAAGAAAAAAAACATCTTCATATATATGAATGTGTGTGTGTGTGTGTGTGTGTGTGTGTGTGTGTGTATAGTCAGGTACACTCACTTTACTTCTGAGTTATCTCGTCACCACTTAACCAGCACCAATCAGAGACCACATTTTTCTAGGCAGTCTCCAAATGTACTTTACAAATAGTAACGTACATTAAGGATAGTAATGAAGCTCCGGGAAAAATTGCTTGTCTCCACCTCAGCAGACCAACCTGCCTGGGCCAGCTTCTCTTTTCCTCTACTCTTCAGAAAGTGCTAGACCTGCAACATCTGACAGAATACAGCTTCCATGACTCCTCAGTGCCATGGAAATGGAACGAGCTGAGAGCAATCTAAAGACTGGGAGATATTAGGTCTCTTGGATCTTACTTCTTTTGGTTGCTCGAGCACTTTAATTCCCGAGAGAGCCCTCCCATCTCCATCAGTTCTTCCAGGAACCTGTACCCTCCTTGTGTCTCTAAGATACGCTGGTCTAACTTGTTACATGCCTTTACAAGAAAGTTGGTAAAAATAAAAGGAAAGCTGAACAACGTCACAATATGGAGGTATGAAACAGAATTTCCCCATACTTGGTAAAGTTTAGAAATTTGTGTAATACCCGAAGGCAGATTCTATGTACAATAAGTCCTAGTTTAAGAACAAGAGCTGAGGGTATGAGGAAATAAAACTATATTTTCCGGGAGTATCTCTGGCTTCAGGAAGAAAGAGCACATGTTACTCTCCATTCAATATTAGGGCTGAACTATGGGGTCTTTTCGATCCTTTTTGCTTACCCTCTGCGATTCAGGGGGCACATGGCAAAGGTAAACAGACTGAAACAGCACCGTGGATAGCTGTGAGCTGTGCTGGGAAGATTCACGGTGATTCCATAATAAATCTCAGGTCTTTATTCTGTAACAAAAAATTCCTCTTTTCCATCATCAAGGTAAAGCCGAGTATGTACAAGTAGAGTATGCGATAACTTTGTCACTCGTGACGAACCTAGTCGGTCCGATACTTTAACAACTTCTCCAATGTCTCTGCACTCAGGTTGGATATTCTGAGTGGGTCATCGGTAGAATGAATGAAATCAAGAATACTCTAAAGCAATGTTTGGAAGTCAATTTCAGTGTCTCCGGAAGCACTGGGAAAATCACCATGTGTAACGAACGTGAAGTATCCGCAGGCTCTCTCTGTGTCTTTGAAACTGCCCATGTGTTCATTAGAAACGGCGGCTTGAGGAAAGGTGGTTTTGGAATTGGTTTCCCTCTAGTCTTACGTGATGCATCTCTACTATATTGCATTATAATAAAGCAAGGGGTCACTTGCTGACATAAAGCACAGGAGGCAGGAATGGAAGAGTCAACTTAGAGAAAAAAAGTGCTTTTCGGTTTTATTTTCATTTCTTCAGTTTGGAAAACAGTTTAACAGTTTAACTGATTTTGTGGCGGCTCACAAAAATACATATGAGCGTTGAAAATGTACAGAAGAACAACAATTGGGAGACATTTCCGGAAGCTTCAGTTTCTGAAACCCAGACATGAGCCTACAAGCTAAGACACGGCTACACCAGGCTTCAGCGTGAAACCATACAACTCCTGGGAAGGGCTTCCCTCTCTGAACGCAGCTACCTGTCCACAGGATGCTCTAGGCCCAGGCACCTTTATTCTTCCAACTAGAGAGACATAGAAAGATGCCTCCATATCCCATGAAGATGCCCAAGCATTTGGCCAAGGCTCCTATGAAACAGTCTGCTGTCTTCATCCAGGTAAGGGCAACTTCACATTTTCAGACACTAAGGTCGTGGGTAAATCCAGGGGAGACTGAGAGGCGGAAGCTCCAGCAAACACAGTCCTGTGGCTGGAAGATGAATGCAGTACTTATCCCTGCACCAACAGACCCTTGCCTCTGGCCTTGGGCCTAGAGCATGATTTTTTGGTAGTTGCTGTTGGGGAAGAGGCCCTTGGGCTTTAACCTGCGGACAGCCTCCCTTAAATGCTTGGGCTGCAGCGGGGGCGTTTCTCCCCACATCTCACACACGTCCAGGGCCTCTTCCACCACCTCTCCAACAAAGACCTTGGCGATTCCAGCCATGGCAATGGCGGCGTTCTCAGACACCGAACTGCCGGTGATAGACTTCATCAGACCTGCAATGCGTGCTTTTGGGAAAGCTGACCGGCGACACACTTCGTAGCGGGCCAGCTGCTCCTCAGACATGGCAGACAGCAGGGCTGTCATCCTCTGAGCCTCCTCTGCATCCACGGTGGGCTTCCTCTCCTTCTTTCCTTTGGTATGTCTTTTCCGTCTTTTGGCGGCAGGAGGAGCTGAGGCTGAGGCCTCCTTGTCCCCTTCTGTGAGGTCCATGACATCCTCACTCCTGAGCTCACCTCCCTGATCCCTGGGTTCTTCCAAGTTCCCACCTAGGTCCTCAGGGATTCCATCCTTCTTGCTGCCCTTCAGACCTCGGGGCATGGCGAACATCTCAGCAGACACACCTGTTTGCCTGCCCGTCTCCACGGGTGAGATTCAAGTCAGCCCCGTGACAGCAGCTGTAGAGGCAGAAGTTCTGGCTGGGGTGGTTTGATTACGGATCTGCAGCGAGAACCTTTCGAAGATTTTAGCTGCCGTGTTTCTGCTGAGCCACTTTAGCCATAACTGGGCACAGCTCCCTGCCTCCCCTTCCCACACACAAACACACACGCTGAATTTTCTCACTTCCACAATGTGAAGAAACTTGTGGATGGAGAGTATATTAGTTTTACATCAATGCAGAATAAATTCTCACAAATTTTGGACACTTAAAACAAACCCCAGCTCAGAGGTCAGAAGTTCTACCAGTCCAAGTGACTGCCACCTGCTCAGAGCCACACGAGGGACCTCCGGGATGGGTCTGGCTGTGTGGTCGCTGCCTTCACCTGAGAAGGGTCTGGCTTCGATCTGACTCGAGGTGGTGGCAGAATTCAATGCCTTCGGGTTGTGAGCCCCAGGCCCACTTGTCTGTTCTGCCTGCTGCCGTGAGGATGCTCTCGGTTCCTGCAAGTGTTGCCCAGGTCTGGGCTGTGAGGCTCCCTGGGTCTGCACGGCCAGTGCCGGGGAATCTCTCACAGGGCAATGTCATCTCAGGGAGCTCCAGTCCTCCCTTATAAAGAGCTCGGATGATTGAACTAGACCCAGCCCTTAGCAGCTATTGGCTCAGGATATCCCTAAGGAAATCAGGGATTTGGGCGGGCTCATCAATTCACGCTTCCGCCCACCCCCAAGGGAGGGGCAGACACAGGGCGAGCCTCCGAAGGGCGGGAAATGCAGGGGGTATTTCAGAATTCAGTCTTAATCACAGAATCGCAAAGTTCACGTTTCACAACCATAAAGAAACTATTTACGCTAAAAATGAGACTTTTTAAGAAGTTGCACTTAGAAAACTTCAATGTCTGAGAAAAAAATATCCCTAACACACAGGGAAACAGGTGGCTTATCCAATACTCTGGAAATAAAATGGGCTGGGTGAGGGGAATATGAAAATATTATTTCAATTTCATCTCATTTTATTTATTTATTTATGTACTTATTGATTTATTTTTGAGACAGAGTCTCCCTCTGTCCCCCAGGCTGGATTACAGTGTCCTGAGCTCAGCTCACTGCAGCCTCCGCATCCTGGGCTCAAGGCATTCTCCTGCCTCAGCCTCCAGAGTAGCTGGGACTAAATGAGCACGCCACCACGCCAGGCAAATTTTTGTCTTTTTTATAAAGTGTAGAGGAGGTTTCACCATTTGGGCCAGGGTGGTCTTCAACTGCCAACTTCAGATGATCTGCCCCAACTTGCCTTCCAAAGTGAAGGGACTATAGGCGTGAGCCACTGAGCCCAGACTATGATAGTTTCACACTGAAGCCTGAAGCTGCTCTGCCTTAGGATTTTTCCTGAGTTTTACTTTCTTGTCATGATGAGTTGCTAGTTCATATTTTCCGTTGGATCTTTTCGAAAGGTATTACTGATGAGATTATGGCTTTCTCACAAAGAATACCACTTTGGTGAAACTATACTGAAATCAGGAGTACCTTATGTTTCCGATACTTATCAAGCACAATATTTGAACACGGCGTGGTAGGTGAAAGTGTAGGAAGCAGAATTTGGCAAACCCCATTTTTTTTCAATTTCGACGGTTTCAGGTTTTTGGTTTCAGCCAAACTGAAGAATGTCCTAATGAGCTGTCAATTCACAGGCCATTACAGACAATTTTTGAAACTACATCACACTGTAATTTAAGGAGTACGATTCTAAAGAAATTTGAACAATCTGGTGGTATTGCTAACACCAAACAAGGTTGTTCAGCTCTTTCATCTTTAAAAACAAACAAACAAAAACATGATGTGGAATTCTCTCATTTTACCAAACAGCCGTACGCTCCCTTGAATATGTGACTATGAAACCCAAGTAATTGGAAGAAAAAAAATAAAGGAAACACCTCATCAGTCTCATTAATAGTTTTGTTGAGAATAGTTTATTTTTCAAAAACTGCTGGCTATGTCTTGATATTTTTAGACACGGCTAAAGGTGAAATTGCATGAATCCTCTCTCTAACATTCATGCTACTTAAGAATCTTTTCCCAAGATTTGACTGCATTCATTTCATAAAAGCCCTGTCCTCTTCTCCCCTATATATCTATATTAGCACTCTGCCTTCTACCCTCTTCCATAGGAAACACAAATCCGTCAATTGATCACTTAAGCCTTTCCAGTATGGGTACAACATTTTCTGTAGTTGTACTCCTGAGATTTGTCCTTTATACTTCTAAAGACTAGAACCTAGATAATACATGCTTGCGAATAGTGGAGCTAGCTTGCTTAAACTTTATTTAGGCGTATGCTAATTACTTGTGGCGGGCAAAGGCAGGCAGTGAGGATGTTAAGCTTATCCCAAAATAGTCAATTTTGGAAAAGACACAAGTACAGGCCGGGCGCGGTGGCTCAGACCTGAAATCCCAGCACCTTGGGAGGTCTTCTCGCAGAAGGCCAGAGCGAGACCCCGGGGAAAAGATGCATCCCTGGCGTGATGGCCTGACGATGGCTTCCTGTGTCCCGCAACATGGGGAGTCTGCAGTGTGGCCGGTTTGGAAACTGGCAAGGAGAGCGAAGAGACAACATGCTGGTCTTCCACCCTTCCCTGGATGCCCGTGGGTGCCCGCAGAGCTCCGGAAGCAAACAGTCAACATGCTCAGCCTTTCCGGTGCCGGAGAGACGTGAGCAACATGCCCCCTTGCAGAGGGCACAGCAGCGTGGAATCCCAAATCACGCTTCAGTTATCCTGAGGGTGGCTCCTCTGTGGTCGGGGCTGTCGGCCTGGCGCTCCGTTCCGAGGCTCAGCCTGGGGATGTGCGGTCTGTGAACCACGCGGTTGAAAACCCGAAGGCAACACGGGTCCCGGTCTTTTGTCTCTGAGGAAGCCGCCCGTTCCTTGGGCCACGGAATCGGGGCCAATGGGTGCCCCGCCGGCCCGACGCGGCGGCCGTGGGCCTAGCCCTCAGCCCGCGCCGGGCGCTTACCCTTTTCCCGGAGCGCGGGGGTCCCGTTGCTCCCGGAGGCCAAAGACCGTTTATTCTCTCTGCCTTCCTCCCTCTGTCCCTGGCTCCCTCCCGCCCGCCCTCTGTCCCTGCGTCGCTCTGTCTATCCCTCCGTTCCTAACTGCCTCCCTCTCTCTCCCTCCCTCCCTCCCTCCCTCCCTCCCTCCCTCCCAACTTCCCTCCGCCCATCCTTCGGCCCCTCTGGGTCTCCCGTTCGTCTCTCCATCTCTGCCCGCCTTCCCTCCCGCCTGGAACGGTCGGCATCGCCGGCGTGCGCGGGGCCTGGGGTCTGCGTTCAGCCGCCAGGCGCTCCACGGTGGCAGCTGGGAGGCTGCAGGGACACGGGCGGGCGGGCGGGCGGCCGGGCGACGGTGGAGCGGAGGCGCAGAGGAGGCGAGCCGCCGCCGGAGGGATGGCGGGCCCGGACGCTGCGCGGGCCCGGTGTTTCGCGGGAAGGGGGTCTCCACCCAGCCCAGGGGAAGACTCATTTTCCGGGGGTAGGGATTGGGGGGTGGGGGTGGCGAGGGGTCGGTCAGGCCGTGGCGGAAAGGCATGAGAGCTCTGCCCGGGCTGCTCCCAGAGCCTAGGCGGCTGCCCGCGAACCCGCGCGTGCGCAGCAGACGGCCCACCTGCTGGTACCTGGGCCGGCGCTGGGATCCCCGGGATGCCCAGGAAAGAATGGCATCTCTCCGCTCTGTGGAGTGTCTCACCGGGCCTAGACCTGGAAGGCAGGAATCGCAGGCGGGTCGGCCCGGAGGGAAGACACGCCCATCCACGCCGACCCAGGTGTTCCCCGCGAAAGAGAGGCCACCGGCCACCGCCCTGCACCGACCCCGTCCCAGCCCCGCGTCCTTTTAAAGCTCCTCCAGCAGAGCCCGGTATTCTTCCTCGCTGAGGGGTGGTTCCAGCGAGGCGGCCTCTTCCGTGGCCTCCAGCTCCCCAGGGGCCTCCGTTTCTAGGAAAGGCTGCGCCCGCTGCAGAAACTCCGGGCTCGCCAGGAGCTCATCCAGCAGGCGTAGGGGAGTGCAGACGAGCGCTCCGGCTCCCGGAGGAGCCGCGCCTTGGGGGGGCGCCCGGATGGCTTGCACCTGCCACTGCCGCGCGGAGGCCTCCGGGGGCGCGGGCTGGGGAGGTGGGGCTTCCCCGGCTTGGGGTTCCCACGCAGCCCCGGCGACCTGGGGACCCTGGCCCCAGCCCCAACACGGACTCCCCTGGGACGCGAGGGGAGGGAAATGCAGGGGGTATTTCAGAATTCAGTCTTCCTCACAGAATCGCAAAGTTCACGTTTCACAACCATAAAGAAACTATTTACGCTAAAAATGAGACTTTTTATGAAGTTGCACTTAGAAAACTTCAATGTCTGAGAAAAAAATATCTCTAACGCACAGGGAAACTGGTGGTTTATCCAATACTCTGAAAATAAAATGGGCTGGGTGAGGGGAATATGAAAATATTATTTCAATTTCATCTCATTTTATTTATTTATGTACTTATTGATTTATTTTTGAGACAGAGTGTCCCTCTGTCCCTCAGGCTGGATTACAGGGTCCTGAGCTCAGCTCACTGCAGCCTCCGCATCCTGGGCTCAAGGCATTCTCCTGCCTCAGCCTCCAGAGTAGCTGGGACTAAATGAGCACGCCACCACGCCAGGCAAATTTTTGTCTTGTTTTTTAAAGTGTAGAGGAGGTTTCACCATTTGGGCCAGGGTGGTCTTCAACTGCCGACTTCAGGTGATCTGCCCCAACTTGCCTTCCCAAAGTGAAGGGACTATAGGCATGAGCCACTGCGCCCAGACTATGATAGTTTCACACTGAAGCCTGAAGCTGCTCTGCCTTAGGATTTTTCCTGAGTTTTACTTTCTTGTCGTGATGAGTTGCTAGTTCATGTTTTCCCTTGTTTCTTTTCGAAAGGCATTACTGATGAGATTATGGCTTTCTCACAAAGAATACCACTTTGGTGAAACTATATTGAAATCAGGAGTACCTTATGTTTCCGATACTTATCAAGCACAATATTTGAACACGGCGTGGTAGGTGAAAGTGTAGGAAGCAGAATTTGGCAATCCCCATATTTTTTCAATTTCGACGGTTTCAGGTTTTTGGTTTCAGCCAAACTGAAGAATGTCCTTACGAGCTGTCAATTCACAGGCCGTTACAGACAATTTTTGAAACTACATCACGGTGTAATTTAAGGAGTACGATTCTAAAGAAATTTGAACAATCTGGTGGTATTGCTAACACCAAACAAGGTTGTTCAGCTCTTTCATCTTTAAAAACAAACAAACAAAAACATGATGTGGAATTCTCTCATTTTACCAAACAGCCGTACGCTCCCTTGAATATGTGACTATGAAACCCAAGTAATTGGAAGAAGAAAAATAAAGGAAACACCTCATCAGTCTCATTAATAGTTTTGTTGAGAATAGTTTGTTTTTGAAAAACTGCTGGCTATGTCTTGATATTTTTAGACACGGCTAAAGTTGAAATTGCATGAATCCTCTCTCTAACATTCATGCTACTAAAGAAACTTTTCCCAAGATTTGACTGCATTCATTTCATAAAAGCCCTGTCCTCTTCTCCCCTATATATCTATATTAGCACTCTGCCTTCTACCCTCTTCCATAGGAAACACAAATCCGTCAATTGATCACTTAAGCCTTTCCAGTTTGGGTACAACATTTTCTGTAGTTGTACTCCTGAGATTTGTCCTTTATACTTCTAAAGACTAGACCCTAGATAATACATGCTTCGGAATAGTGGAGCTAGCTTGCTTAAACTTTATTTAGGCGTATGCTAATTACTTGTGGGGGGCAAAGGCAGGCAGTGAGGATGTTAAGCTTATCCCAAAATAGTCAATTTTGGAAAAGACACAAGTACAGGCCGGGCGTGGTGGCTCAGACCTGTAATCCCAGCACCTTGGGAGGCCGAGGCGGCCGGTCACGAGGTCAGGAGATCGACACCATCCTGGCTAACACGGTGAAACCCGGTCTCTGCTAAACATGCACAAATTAGCCGGGCGTGGTGGCAGGCGCTTGTAGTCTCAGCTACTCGGGAGGCTGAGGCAGGAGAAGAGCACGAACCCGGGAGGCGGAGCTGGCAGTGAGCCGAGATTGCGCCACTGCACTCCGGCCTGGGCGGCAGAGTGGGATTCTGCCTCAAAAAAGAAAGAAAAAAAACATCTTCATATATATGAATGTGTGTGTGTGTGTGTGTGTGTGTGTGTGTGTGTGTGTGTGTGTGTATAGTCAGGTACACTCACTTTACTTCTGAGTTATCTCGTCACCACTTAACCAGCACCAATCAGAGACCACATTTTTCTAGGCAGTCTCCAAATGTACTTTACAAATAGTAACGTACATTAAGGATAGTAATGAAGCTCCGGGAAAAATTGCTTGTCTCCACCTCAGCAGACCAACCTGCCTGGGCCAGCTTCTCTTTTCCTCTACTCTTCAGAAAGTGCTAGACCTGCAACATCTGACAGAATACAGCTTCCATGACTCCTCAGTGCCATGGAAATGGAACGAGCTGAGAGCAATCTAAAGACTGGGAGATATTAGGTCTCTTGGATCTTACTTCTTTTGGTTGCTCGAGCACTTTAATTCCCGAGAGAGCCCTCCCATCTCCATCAGTTCTTCCAGGAACCTGTACCCTCCTTGTGTCTCTAAGATACGCTGGTCTAACTTGTTACATGCCTTTACAAGAAAGTTGGTAAAAATAAAAGGAAAGCTGAACAACGTCACAATATGGAGGTATGAAACAGAATTTCCCCATACTTGGTAAAGTTTAGAAATTTGTGTAATACCCGAAGGCAGATTCTATGTACAATAAGTCCTAGTTTAAGAACAAGAGCTGAGGGTATGAGGAAATAAAACTATATTTTCCGGGAGTATCTCTGGCTTCAGGAAGAAAGAGCACATGTTACTCTCCATTCAATATTAGGGCTGAACTATGGGGTCTTTTCGATCCTTTTTGCTTACCCTCTGCGATTCAGGGGGCACATGGCAAAGGTAAACAGACTGAAACAGCACCGTGGATAGCTGTGAGCTGTGCTGGGAAGATTCACGGTGATTCCATAATAAATCTCAGGTCTTTATTCTGTAACAAAAAATTCCTCTTTTCCATCATCAAGGTAAAGCCGAGTATGTACAAGTAGAGTATGCGATAACTTTGTCACTCGTGACGAACCTAGTCGGTGCGATACTTTAACAACTTCTCCAATGTCTCTGCACTCAGGTTGGATATTCTGAGTGGGTCATCGGTAGAATGAATGAAATCAAGAATACTCTAAAGCAATGTTTGGAAGTCAATTTCAGTGTCTCCGGAAGCACTGGGAAAATCACCATGTGTAACGAACGTGAAGTATCCGCAGGCTCTCTCTGTGTCTTTGAAACTGCCCATGTGTTCATTAGAAACGGCGGCTTGAGGAAAGGTGGTTTTGGAATTGGTTTCCCTCTAGTCTTACGTGATGCATCTCTACTATATTGCATTATAATAAAGCAAGGGGTCACTTGCTGACATAAAGCACAGGAGGCAGGAATGGAAGAGTCAACTTAGAGAAAAAAAGTGCTTTTCGGTTTTATTTTCATTTCTTCAGTTTGGAAAACAGTTTAACAGTTTAACTGATTTTGTGGCGGCTCACAAAAATACATATGAGCGTTGAAAATGTACAGAAGAACAACAATTGGGAGACATTTCCGGAAGCTTCAGTTTCTGAAACCCAGACATGAGCCTACAAGCTAAGACACGGCTACACCAGGCTTCAGCGTGAAACCATACAACTCCTGGGAAGGGCTTCCCTCTCTGAACGCAGCTACCTGTCCACAGGATGCTCTAGGCCCAGGCACCTTTATTCTTCCAACTAGAGAGACATAGAAAGATGCCTCCATATCCCATGAAGATGCCCAAGCATTTGGCCAAGGCTCCTATGAAACAGTCTGCTGTCTTCATCCAGGTAAGGGCAACTTCACATTTTCAGACACTAAGGTCGTGGGTAAATCCAGGGTGGACTGAGAGGCGGAAGCTCCAGCAAACACAGTCCTGTGGCTGGAAGATGAATGCAGTACTTATTCCTGCACCAACAGACCCTTGCCTCTGGCCTTGGGCCTAGAGCATGATTTTTTGGTAGTTGCTGTTGGGGAAGAGGCCCTTGGGCTTTAACCTGCGGACAGCCTCCCTTAAATGCTTGGGCTGCAGCGGGGGCGTTTCTCCCCACATCTCACACACGTCCAGGGCCTCTTCCACCACCTCTCCAACAAAGACCTTGGCGATTCCAGCCATGGCAATGGCGGCGTTCTCAGACACCGAACTGCCGGTGATAGACTTCATCAGACCTGCAATGCGTGCTTTTGGGAAAGCTGACCGGCGACACACTTCGTAGCGGGCCAGCTGCTCCTCAGACATGGCAGACAGCAGGGCTGTCATCCTCTGAGCCTCCTCTGCATCCACGGTGGGCTTCCTCTCCTTCTTTCCTTTGGTATGTCTTTTCCGTCTTTTGGCGGCAGGAGGAGCTGAGGCTGAGGCCTCCTTGTCCCCTTCTGTGAGGTCCATGACATCCTCACTCCTGAGCTCACCTCCCTGATCCCTGGGTTCTTCCAAGTTCCCACCTAGGTCCTCAGGGATTCCATCCTTCTTGCTGCCCTTCAGACCTCGGGGCATGGCGAACATCTCAGCAGACACACCTGTTTGCCTGCCCGTCTCCACGGGTGAGATTCAAGTCTGCCCCGTGACAGCAGCTGTAGAGGCAGAAGTTCTGGCTGGGGTGGTTTGATTACGGATCTGCAGCGAGAACCTTTCGAAGATTTTAGCTGCCGTGTTTCTGCTGAGCCACTTTAGCCATAACTGGACACAGCTCCCTGCCTCCCCTTCCCACACACAAACACACACGCTGAATTTTCTCACTTCCACAATGTGAAGAAACTTGTGGATGGAGAGTATATTAGTTTTACATCAATGCAGAATAAATTCTCACAAATTCTGGACACTTAAAACAAACCCCAGCTCAGAGGTCAGAAGTTCTACCAGTCCAAGTGACTGCCACCTGCTCAGAGCCACACGAGGGACCTCCGGGATGGGTCTGGCTGTGTGGTCGCTGCCTTCACCTGAGAAGGGTCTGGCTTCGATCTGACTCGAGGTGGTGGCAGAATTCAATGCCTTCGGGTTGTGAGCCCCAGGCCCACTTGTCTGTTCTGCCTGCTGCCGTGAGGACGCTCTCGGCTCCTGCAAGTGTTGCCCAGGTCTGGGCTGTGAGGCTCCCTGGGTCTGCACGGCCAGTGCCGGGGAATCTCCCACAGGGCAATGTCATCTCAGGGAGCTCCAGTCCTCCCTTATAAAGAGCTCGGATGATTGAACTAGACCCAGCCCTTAGCAGCTATTGGCTCAGGATATCCCTAAGGAAATCAGGGATTTGGGCGGGCTCATCAATTCACGCTTCCGCCCACCCCCAAGGGAGGGGCAGACACAGGGCGAGCCTCCGAGGGGCGGAAAATGCAGGGGGTATTTCAGAATTCAGTCTTCCTCACAGAATCGCAAAGTTCACGTTTCACAACCATAAAGAAACTATTTACGCTAAAAATGAGACTTTTTATGAAGTTGCACTTAGAAAACTTCAATGTCTGAGAAAAAAATATCTCTAACGCACAGGGAAACTGGTGGTTTATCCAATACTCTGAAAATAAAATGGGCTGGGTGAGGGGAATATGAAAATATTATTTCAATTTCATCTCATTTTATTTATTTATGTACTTATTGATTTATTTTTGAGACAGAGTGTCCCTCTGTCCCTCAGGCTGGATTACAGGGTCCTGAGCTCAGCTCACTGCAGCCTCCGCATCCTGGGCTCAAGGCATTCTCCTGCCTCAGCCTCCAGAGTAGCTGGGACTAAATGAGCACGCCACCACGCCAGGCAAATTTTTGTCTTGTTTTTTAAAGTGTAGAGGAGGTTTCACCATTTGGGCCAGGGTGGTCTTCAACTGCCGACTTCAGGTGATCTGCCCCAACTTGCCTTCCCAAAGTGAAGGGACTATAGGCATGAGCCACTGCGCCCAGACTATGATAGTTTCACACTGAAGCCTGAAGCTGCTCTGCCTTAGGATTTTTCCTGAGTTTTACTTTCTTGTCATGATGAGTTGCTAGTTCATGTTTTCCCTTGTTTCTTTTCGAAAGGCATTACTGATGAGATTATGGCTTTCTCACAAAGAATACCACTTTGGTGAAACTATATTGAAATCAGGAGTACCTTATGTTTCCGATACTTATCAAGCACAATATTTGAACACGGCGTGGTAGGTGAAAGTGTAGGAAGCAGAATTTGGCAATCCCCATATTTTTTCAATTTCGACGGTTTCAGGTTTTTGGTTTCAGCCAAACTGAAGAATGTCCTTACGAGCTGTCAATTCACATTCCGTTACAGACAATTTTTGAAACTACATCACGGTGTAATTTAAGGAGTACGATTCTAAAGAAATTTGAACAATCTGGTGGTATTGCTAACACCAAACAAGGTTGTTCAGCTCTTTCATCTTTAAAAACAAACAAACAAAAACATGATGTGGAATTCTCTCATTTTACCAAACAGCCGTACGCTCCCTTGAATATGTGACTATGAAACCCAAGTAATTGGAAGAAGAAAAATAAAGGAAACACCTCATCAGTCTCATTAATAGTTTTGTTGAGAATAGTTTGTTTTTGAAAAACTGCTGGCTATGTCTTGATATTTTTAGACACGGCTAAAGTTGAAATTGCATGAATCCTCTCTCTAACATTCATGCTACTAAAGAAACTTTTCCCAAGATTTGACTGCATTCATTTCATAAAAGCCCTGTCCTCTTCTCCCCTATATATCTATATTAGCACTCTGCCTTCTACCCTCTTCCATAGGAAACACAAATCCGTCAATTGATCACTTAAGCCTTTCCAGTTTGGGTACAACATTTTCTGTAGTTGTACTCCTGAGATTTGTCCTTTATACTTCTAAAGACTAGACCCTAGATAATACATGCTTCGGAATAGTGGAGCTAGCTTGCTTAAACTTTATTTAGGCGTATGCTAATTACTTGTGGGGGGCAAAGGCAGGCAGTGAGGATGTTAAGCTTATCCCAAAATAGTCAATTTTGGAAAAGACACAAGTACAGGCCGGGCGTGGTGGCTCAGACCTGTAATCCCAGCACCTTGGGAGGCCGAGGCGGCCGGTCACGAGGTCAGGAGATCGACACCATCCTGGCTAACACGGTGAAACCCGGTCTCTGCTAAACATGCACAAATTAGCCGGGCGTGGTGGCAGGCGCTTGTAGTCTCAGCTACTCGGGAGGCTGAGGCAGGAGAAGAGCACGAACCCGGGAGGCGGAGCTGGCAGTGAGCCGAGATTGCGCCACTGCACTCTGGCCTGGGCGGCAGAGTGGGATTCTGCCTCAAAAAAGAAAGAAAAAAAACATCTTCATATATATGAATGTGTGTGTGTGTGTGTGTGTGTGTGTGTGTGTGTGTGTGTATAGTCAGGTACACTCACTTTACTTCTGAGTTATCTCGTCACCACTTAACCAGCACCAATCAGAGACCACATTTTTCTAGGCAGTCTCCAAATGTACTTTACAAATAGTAACGTACATTAAGGATAGTAATGAAGCTCCGGGAAAAATTGCTTGTCTCCACCTCAGCAGACCAACCTGCCTGGGCCAGCTTCTCTTTTCCTCTACTCTTCAGAAAGTGCTAGACCTGCAACATCTGACAGAATACAGCTTCCATGACTCCTCAGTGCCATGGAAATGGAACGAGCTGAGAGCAATCTAAAGACTGGGAGATATTAGGTCTCTTGGATCTTACTTCTTTTGGTTGCTCGAGCACTTTAATTCCCGAGAGAGCCCTCCCATCTCCATCAGTTCTTCCAGGAACCTGTACCCTCCTTGTGTCTCTAAGATACGCTGGTCTAACTTGTTACATGCCTTTACAAGAAAGTTGGTAAAAATAAAAGGAAAGCTGAACAACGTCACAATATGGAGGTATGAAACAGAATTTCCCCATACTTGGTAAAGTTTAGAAATTTGTGTAATACCCGAAGGCAGATTCTATGTACAATAAGTCCTAGTTTAAGAACAAGAGCTGAGGGTATGAGGAAATAAAACTATATTTTCCGGGAGTATCTCTGGCTTCAGGAAGAAAGAGCACATGTTACTCTCCATTCAATATTAGGGCTGAACTATGGGGTCTTTTCGATCCTTTTTGCTTACCCTCTGCGATTCAGGGGGCACATGGCAAAGGTAAACAGACTGAAACAGCACCGTGGATAGCTGTGAGCTGTGCTGGGAAGATTCACGGTGATTCCATAATAAATCTCAGGTCTTTATTCTGTAACAAAAAATTCCTCTTTTCCATCATCAAGGTAAAGCCGAGTATGTACAAGTAGAGTATGCGATAACTTTGTCACTCGTGACGAACCTAGTCGGTCCGATACTTTAACAACTTCTCCAATGTCTCTGCACTCAGGTTGGATATTCTGAGTGGGTCATCGGTAGAATGAATGAAATCAAGAATACTCTAAAGCAATGTTTGGAAGTCAATTTCAGTGTCTCCGGAAGCACTGGGAAAATCACCATGTGTAACGAACGTGAAGTATCCGCAGGCTCTCTCTGTGTCTTTGAAACTGCCCATGTGTTCATTAGAAACGGCGGCTTGAGGAAAGGTGGTTTTGGAATTGGTTTCCCTCTAGTCTTACGTGATGCATCTCTACTATATTGCATTATAATAAAGCAAGGGGTCACTTGCTGACATAAAGCACAGGAGGCAGGAATGGAAGAGTCAACTTAGAGAAAAAAAGTGCTTTTCGGTTTTATTTTCATTTCTTCAGTTTGGAAAACAGTTTAACAGTTTAACTGATTTTGTGGCGGCTCACAAAAATACATATGAGCGTTGAAAATGTACAGAAGAACAACAATTGGGAGACATTTCCGGAAGCTTCAGTTTCTGAAACCCAGACATGAGCCTACAAGCTAAGACACGGCTACACCAGGCTTCAGCGTGAAACCATACAACTCCTGGGAAGGGCTTCCCTCTCTGAACGCAGCTACCTGTCCACAGGATGCTCTAGGCCCAGGCACCTTTATTCTTCCAACTAGAGAGACATAGAAAGATGCCTCCATATCCCATGAAGATGCCCAAGCATTTGGCCAAGGCTCCTATGAAACAGTCTGCTGTCTTCATCCAGGTAAGGGCAACTTCACATTTTCAGACACTAAGGTCGTGGGTAAATCCAGGGTGGACTGAGAGGCGGAAGCTCCAGCAAACACAGTCCTGTGGCTGGAAGATGAATGCAGTACTTATTCCTGCACCAACAGACCCTTGCCTCTGGCCTTGGGCCTAGAGCATGATTTTTTGGTAGTTGCTGTTGGGGAAGAGGCCCTTGGGCTTTAACCTGCGGACAGCCTCCCTTAAATGCTTGGGCTGCAGCGGGGGCGTTTCTCCCCACATCTCACACACGTCCAGGGCCTCTTCCACCACCTCTCCAACAAAGACCTTGGCGATTCCAGCCATGGCAATGGCGGCGTTCTCAGACACCGAACTGCCGGTGATAGACTTCATCAGACCTGCAATGCGTGCTTTTGGGAAAGCTGACCGGCGACACACTTCGTAGCGGGCCAGCTGCTCCTCAGACATGGCAGACAGCAGGGCTGTCATCCTCTGAGCCTCCTCTGCATCCACGGTGGGCTTCCTCTCCTTCTTTCCTTTGGTATGTCTTTTCCGTCTTTTGGCGGCAGGAGGAGCTGAGGCTGAGGCCTCCTTGTCCCCTTCTGTGAGGTCCATGACATCCTCACTCCTGAGCTCACCTCCCTGATCCCTGGGTTCTTCCAAGTTCCCACCTAGGTCCTCAGGGATTCCATCCTTCTTGCTGCCCTTCAGACCTCGGGGCATGGCGAACATCTCAGCAGACACACCTGTTTGCCTGCCCGTCTCCACGGGTGAGATTCAAGTCTGCCCCGTGACAGCAGCTGTAGAGGCAGAAGTTCTGGCTGGGGTGGTTTGATTACGGATCTGCAGCGAGAACCTTTCGAAGATTTTAGCTGCCGTGTTTCTGCTGAGCCACTTTAGCCATAACTGGACACAGCTCCCTGCCTCCCCTTCCCACACACAAACACACACGCTGAATTTTCTCACTTCCACAATGTGAAGAAACTTGTGGATGGAGAGTATATTAGTTTTACATCAATGCAGAATAAATTCTCACAAATTTTGGACACTTAAAACAAACCCCAGCTCAGAGGTCAGAAGTTCTACCAGTCCAAGTGACTGCCACCTGCTCAGAGCCACACGAGGGACCTCCGGGATGGGTCTGGCTGTGTGGTCGCTGCCTTCACCTGAGAAGGGTCTGGCTTCGATCTGACTCGAGGTGGTGGCAGAATTCAATGCCTTCGGGTTGTGAGCCCCAGGCCCACTTGTCTGTTCTGCCTGCTGCCGTGAGGACGCTCTCGGCTCCTGCAAGTGTTGCCCAGGTCTGGGCTGTGAGGCTCCCTGGGTCTGCACGGCCAGTGCCGGGGAATCTCCCACAGGGCAATGTCATCTCAGGGAGCTCCAGTCCTCCCTTATAAAGAGCTCGGATGATTGAACTAGACCCAGCCCTTAGCAGCTATTGGCTCAGGATATCCCTAAGGAAATCAGGGATTTGGGCGGGCTCATCAATTCACGCTTCCGCCCACCCCCAAGGGAGGGGCAGACACAGGGCGAGTCTCCGAGGGGCGGAAAATGCAGGGGGTATTTCAGAATTCAGTCTTCCTCACAGAATCGCAAAGTTCACGTTTCACAACCATAAAGAAACTATTTACGCTAAAAATGAGACTTTTTATGAAGTTGCACTTAGAAAACTTCAATGTCTGAGAAAAAAATATCTCTAACGCACAGGGAAACTGGTGGTTTATCCAATACTCTGAAAATAAAATGGGCTGGGTGAGGGGAATATGAAAATATTATTTCAATTTCATCTCATTTTATTTATTTATGTACTTATTGATTTTTTTTTGAGACAGAGTGTCCCTCTGTCCCTCAGGCTGGATTACAGGGTCCTGAGCTCAGCTCACTGCAGCCTCCGCATCCTGGGCTCAAGGCATTCTCCTGCCTCAGCCTCCAGAGTAGCTGGGACTAAATGAGCACGCCACCACGCCAGGCAAATTTTTGTCTTGTTTTTTAAAGTGTAGAGGAGGTTTCACCATTTGGGCCAGGGTGGTCTTCAACTGCCGACTTCAGGTGATCTGCCCCAACTTGCCTTCCCAAAGTGAAGGGACTATAGGCATGAGCCACTGCGCCCAGACTATGATAGTTTCACACTGAAGCCTGAAGCTGCTCTGCCTTAGGATTTTTCCTGAGTTTTACTTTCTTGTCATGATGAGTTGCTAGTTCATGTTTTCCCTTGTTTCTTTTCGAAAGGCATTACTGATGAGATTATGGCTTTCTCACAAAGAATACCACTTTGGTGAAACTATATTGAAATCAGGAGTACCTTATGTTTCCGATACTTATCAAGCACAATATTTGAACACGGCGTGGTAGGTGAAAGTGTAGGAAGCAGAATTTGGCAATCCCCATATTTTTTCAATTTCGACGGTTTCAGGTTTTTGGTTTCAGCCAAACTGAAGAATGTCCTTACGAGCTGTCAATTCACAGGCCGTTACAGACAATTTTTGAAACTACATCACGGTGTAATTTAAGGAGTACGATTCTAAAGAAATTTGAACAATCTGGTGGTATTGCTAACACCAAACAAGGTTGTTCAGCTCTTTCATCTTTAAAAGCAAACAAACAAAAACATGATGTGGAATTCTCTCATTTTACCAAACAGCCGTACGCTCCCTTGAATATGTGACTATGAAACCCAAGTAATTGGAAGAAGAAAAATAAAGGAAACACCTCATCAGTCTCATTAATAGTTTTGTTGAGAATAGTTTATTTTTGAAAAACTGCTGGCTATGTCTTGATATTTTTAGACACGGCTAAAGTTGAAATTGCATGAATCCTCTCTCTAACATTCATGCTACTAAAGAAACTTTTCCCAAGATTTGACTGCATTCATTTCATAAAAGCCCTGTCCTCTTCTCCCCTATATATCTATATTAGCACTCTGCCTTCTACCCTCTTCCATAGGAAACACAAATCCGTCAATTGATCACTTAAGCCTTTCCAGTTTGGGTACAACATTTTCTGTAGTTGTACTCCTGAGATTTGTCCTTTATACTTCTAAAGACTAGACCCTAGATAATACATGCTTGGGAATAGTGGAGCTAGCTTGCTTAAACTTTATTTAGGCGTATGCTAATTACTTGTGGGGGGCAAAGGCAGGCAGTGAGGATGTTAAGCTTATCCCAAAATAGTCAATTTTGGAAAAGACACAAGTACAGGCCGGGCGTGGTGGCTCAGACCTGTAATCCCAGCACCTTGGGAGGCCGAGGCGGCCGGTCACGAGGTCAGGAGATCGACACCACCCTGGCTAACACGGTGAAACCCCGTCTCTGCTAAACATGCACAAATTAGCCGGGCGTGGTGGCAGGCGCTTGTAGTCTCAGCTACTCGGGAGGCTGAGGCAGGAGAAGAGCACGAACCCGGGAGGCGGAGCTGGCAGTGAGCCGAGATTGCGCCACTGCACTCCGGCCTGGGCGGCAGAGTGGGATTCTGCCTCAAAATAGAAAGAAAAAAAACATCTTCATATATATGAATGTGTGTGTGTGTGTGTGTGTGTGTGTGTGTGTGTGTATAGTCAGGTACACTCACTTTACTTCTGAGTTATCTCGTCACCACTTAACCAGCACCAATCAGAGACCACATTTTTCTAGGCAGTCTCCAAATGTACATTACAAATAGTAACGTACATTAAGGATAGTAATGAAGCTCCGGGAAAAATTGCTTGTCTCCACCTCAGCAGACCAACCTGCCTGGGCCAGCTTCTCTTTTCCTCTACTCTTCAGAAAGTGCTAGACCTGCAACATCTGACAGAATACAGCTTCCATGACTCCTCAGTGCCATGGAAAAGGAACGAGCTGAGAGCAATCTAAAGACTGGGAGATATTAAGTCTCTTGGATCTTACTTCTTTTGGTTGCTCGAGCACTTTAATTCCCGAGAGAGCCCTCCCATCTCCATCAGTTCTTCCAGGATCCTGTACCCTCCTTGTGTCTCTAAGATACTCTGGTCTAACTTGTTACATGCCTTTACAAGAAAGTTGGTAAAAATAAAAGGAAAGCTGAACAACGTCACAATATGGAGGTATGAAACAGAATTTCCCCATACTTGGTAAAGTTTAGAAATTTGTGTAATACCCGAAGGCAGATTCTATGTACAATAAGTCCTAGTTTAAGAACAAGAGCTGAGGGTATGAGGAATTAAAACTATATTTTCCGGGAGTATCTCTGGCTTCAGGAAGAAAGAGCACATGTTACTCTCCATTCAATATTAGGGCTGAACTATGGGGTCTTTTCGATCCTTTTTGCTTACCCTCTGCGATTCAGGGGGCACATGGCAAAGGTAAACAGACTGAAACAGCACCGTGGATAGCTGTGAGCTGTGCTGGGAAGATTCACGGTGATTCCATAATAAATCTCAGGTCTTTCTTCTGTAACAAAAAATTCCTCTTTTCCATCATCAAGGTAAAGCCGAGTATGTACAAGTAGAGTATGCGATAACTTTGTCACTCGTGACGAACCTAGTCGGTGCGATACTTTAACAACTTCTCCAATGTCTCTGCACTCAGGTTGGATATTCTGAGTGGGTCATCGGTAGAATGAATGAAATCAAGAATACTCTAAAGCAATGTTTGGAAGTCAATTTCAGTGTCTCCGGAAGCACTGGGAAAATCACCATGTGTAACGAACGTGAAGTATCCGCAGGCTCTCTCTGTGTCTTTGAAACTGCCCATGTGTTCATTAGAAACGGCGGCTTGAGGAAAGGTGGTTTTGGAATTGGTTTCCCTCTAGTCTTACGTGATGCATCTCTACTATATTGCATTATAATAAAGCAAGGGGTCACTTGCTGACATAAAGCACAGGAGGCAGGAATGGAAGAGTCAACTTAGAGAAAAAAAGTGCTTTTCGGTTTTATTTTCATTTCTTCAGTTTGGAAAACAGTTTAACAGTTTAACTGATTTTGTGGCGGCTCACAAAAATACATATGAGCGTTGAAAATGTACAGAAGAACAACAATTGGGAGACATTTCCGGAAGCTTCAGTTTCTGAAACCCAGACATGAGCCTACAAGCTAAGACACGGCTACACCAGGCTTCAGCGTGAAACCATACAACTCCTGGGAAGGGCTTCCCTCTCTGAACGCAGCTACCTGTCCACAGGATGCTCTAGGCCCAGGCACCTTTATTCTTCCAACTAGAGAGACATAGAAAGATGCCTCCATATCCCATGAAGATGCCCAAGCATTTGGCCAAGGCTCCTATGAAACAGTCTGCTGTCTTCATCCAGGTAAGGGCAACTTCACATTTTCAGACACTAAGGTCGTGGGTAAATCCAGGGTGGACTGAGAGGCGGAAGCTCCAGCAAACACAGTCCTGTGGCTGGAAGATGAATGCAGTACTTATTCCTGCACCAACAGACCCTTGCCTCTGGCCTTGGGCCTAGAGCATGATTTTTTGGTAGTTGCTGTTGGGGAAGAGGCCCTTGGGCTTTAACCTGCGGACAGCCTCCCTTAAATGCTTGGGCTGCAGCGGGGGCGTTTCTCCCCACATCTCACACACGTCCAGGGCCTCTTCCACCACCTCTCCAACAAAGACCTTGGCGATTCCAGCCATGGCAATGGCGGCGTTCTCAGACACCGAACTGCCGGTGATAGACTTCATCAGACCTGCAATGCGTGCTTTTGGGAAAGCTGACCGGCGACACACTTCGTAGCGGGCCAGCTGCTCCTCAGACATGGCAGACAGCAGGGCTGTCATCCTCTGAGCCTCCTCTGCATCCACGGTGGGCTTCCTCTCCTTCTTTCCTTTGGTATGTCTTTTCCGTCTTTTGGCGGCAGGAGGAGCTGAGGCTGAGGCCTCCTTGTCCCCTTCTGTGAGGTCCATGACATCCTCACTCCTGAGCTCACCTCCCTGATCCCTGGGTTCTTCCAAGTTCCCACCTAGGTCCTCAGGGATTCCATCCTTCTTGCTGCCCTTCAGACCTCGGGGCATGGCGAACATCTCAGCAGACACACCTGTTTGCCTGCCCGTCTCCACGGGTGAGATTCAAGTCTGCCCCGTGACAGCAGCTGTAGAGGCAGAAGTTCTGGCTGGGGTGGTTTGATTACGGATCTGCAGCGAGAACCTTTCGAAGATTTTAGCTGCCGTGTTTCTGCTGAGCCACTTTAGCCATAACTGGGCACAGCTCCCTGCCTCCCCTTCCCACACACAAACACACACGCTGAATTTTCTCACTTCCACAATGTGAAGAAACTTGTGGATGGAGAGTATATTAGTTTTACATCAATGCAGAATAAATTCTCACAAATTTTGGACACTTAAAACAAACCCCAGCTCAGAGGTCAGAAGTTCTACCAGTCCAAGTGACTGCCACCTGCTCAGAGCCACACGAGGGACCTCCGGGATGGGTCTGGCTGTGTGGTCGCTGCCTTCACCTGAGAAGGGTCTGGCTTCGATCTGACTCGAGGTGGTGGCAGAATTCAATGCCTTCGGGTTGTGAGCCCCAGGCCCACTTGTCTGTTCTGCCTGCTGCCGTGAGGACGCTCTCGGCTCCTGCAAGTGTTGCCCAGGTCTGGGCTGTGAGGCTCCCTGGGTCTGCACGGCCAGTGCCGGGGAATCTCCCACAGGGCAATGTCATCTCAGGGAGCTCCAGTCCTCCCTTATAAAGAGCTCGGATGATTGAACTAGACCCAGCCCTTAGCAGCTATTGGCTCAGGATATCCCTAAGGAAATCAGGGATTTGGGCGGGCTCATCAATTCACGCTTCCGCCCACCCCCAAGGGAGGGGCAGACACAGGGCGAGCCTCCGAGGGGCGGAAAATGCAGGGGGTATTTCAGAATTCAGTCTTCCTCACAGAATCGCAAAGTTCACGTTTCACAACCATAAAGAAACTATTTACGCTAAAAATGAGACTTTTTATGAAGTTGCACTTAGAAAACTTCAATGTCTGAGAAAAAAATATCTCTAACGCACAGGGAAACTGGTGGTTTATCCAATACTCTGAAAATAAAATGGGCTGGGTGAGGGGAATATGAAAATATTATTTCAATTTCATCTCATTTTATTTATTTATTTATGTACTTATTGATTTATTTTTGAGACAGAGTCTCCCTCTGTCCCCCAGGCTGGATTACAGTGTCCTGAGCTCAGATCACTGCAGCCTCCGCATCCTGGGCTCAAGGCATTCTCCTGCCTCAGCCTCCAGAGTAGCTGGGACTAAATGAGCACGCCACCACGCCAGGCAAATTTTTGTCTTTTTTATAAAGTGTAGAGGAGGTTTCACCATTTGGGCCAGGGTGGTCTTCAACTGCCAACTTCAGATGATCTGCCCCAACTTGCCTTCCAAAGTGAAGGGACTATAGGCGTGAGCCACTGAGCCCAGACTATGATAGTTTCACACTGAAGCCTGAAGCTGCTCTGCCTTAGGATTTTTCCTGAGTTTTACTTTCTTGTCATGATGAGTTGCTAGTTCATATTTTCCGTTGGATCTTTTCGAAAGGTATTACTGATGAGATTATGGCTTTCTCACAAAGAATACCACTTTGGTGAAACTATACTGAAATCAGGAGTACCTTATGTTTCCGATACTTATCAAGCACAATATTTGAACACGGCGTGGTAGGTGAAAGTGTAGGAAGCAGAATTTGGCAAACCCCATTTTTTTTCAATTTCGACGGTTTCAGGTTTTTGGTTTCAGCCAAACTGAAGAATGTCCTAATGAGCTGTCAATTCACAGGCCATTACAGACAATTTTTGAAACTACATCACACTGTAATTTAAGGAGTACGATTCTAAAGAAATTTGAACAATCTGGTGGTATTGCTAACACCAAACAAGGTTGTTCAGCTCTTTCATCTTTAAAAACAAACAAACAAAAACATGATGTGGAATTCTCTCATTTTACCAAACAGCCGTACGCTCCCTTGAATATGTGACTATGAAACCCAAGTAATTGGAAGAAAAAAAATAAAGGAAACACCTCATCAGTCTCATTAATAGTTTTGTTGAGAATAGTTTATTTTTCAAAAACTGCTGGCTATGTCTTGATATTTTTAGACACGGCTAAAGGTGAAATTGCATGAATCCTCTCTCTAACATTCATGCTACTTAAGAATCTTTTCCCAAGATTTGACTGCATTCATTTCATAAAAGCCCTGTCCTCTTCTCCCCTATATATCTATATTAGCACTCTGCCTTCTACCCTCTTCCATAGGAAACACAAATCCGTCAATTGATCACTTAAGCCTTTCCAGTATGGGTACAACATTTTCTGTAGTTGTACTCCTGAGATTTGTCCTTTATACTTCTAAAGACTAGAACCTAGATAATACATGCTTGCGAATAGTGGAGCTAGCTTGCTTAAACTTTATTTAGGCGTATGCTAATTACTTGTGGCGGGCAAAGGCAGGCAGTGAGGATGTTAAGCTTATCCCAAAATAGTCAATTTTGGAAAAGACACAAGTACAGGCCGGGCGCGGTGGCTCAGACCTGAAATCCCAGCACCTTGGGAGGTCTTCTCGCAGAAGGCCAGAGCGAGACCCCGGGGAAAAGATGCATCCCTGGCGTGATGGCCTGACGATGGCTTCCTGTGTCCCGCAACATGGGGAGTCTGCAGTGTGGCCGGTTTGGAAACTGGCAAGGAGAGCGAAGAGACAACATGCTGGTCTTCCACCCTTCCCTGGATGCCCGTGGGTGCCCGCAGAGCTCCGGAAGCAAACAGTCAACATGCTCAGCCTTTCCGGTGCCGGAGAGACGTGAGCAACATGCCCCCTTGCAGAGGGCACAGCAGCGTGGAATCCCAAATCACGCTTCAGTTATCCTGAGGGTGGCTCCTCTGTGGTCGGGGCTGTCGGCCTGGCGCTCCGTTCCGAGGCTCAGCCTGGGGATGTGCGGTCTGTGAACCACGCGGTTGAAAACCCGAAGGCAACACGGGTCCCGGTCTTTTGTCTCTGAGGAAGCCGCCCGTTCCTTGGGCCACGGAATCGGGGCCAATGGGTGCCCCGCCGGCCCGACGCGGCGGCCGTGGGCCTAGCCCTCAGCCCGCGCCGGGCGCTTACCCTTTTCCCGGAGCGCGGGGGTCCCGTTGCTCCCGGAGGCCAAAGACCGTTTATTCTCTCTGCCTTCCTCCCTCTGTCCCTGGCTCCCTCCCGCCCGCCCTCTGTCCCTGCGTCGCTCTGTCTATCCCTCCGTTCCTAACTGCCTCCCTCTCTCTCCCTCCCTCCCTCCCTCCCTCCCTCCCTCCCTCCCAACTTCCCTCCGCCCATCCTTCGGCCCCTCTGGGTCTCCCGTTCGTCTCTCCATCTCTGCCCGCCTTCCCTCCCGCCTGGAACGGTCGGCATCGCCGGCGTGCGCGGGGCCTGGGGTCTGCGTTCAGCCGCCAGGCGCTCCACGGTGGCAGCTGGGAGGCTGCAGGGACACGGGCGGGCGGGCGGGCGGCCGGGCGACGGTGGAGCGGAGGCGCAGAGGAGGCGAGCCGCCGCCGGAGGGATGGCGGGCCCGGACGCTGCGCGGGCCCGGTGTTTCGCGGGAAGGGGGTCTCCACCCAGCCCAGGGGAAGACTCATTTTCCGGGGGTAGGGATTGGGGGGTGGGGGTGGCGAGGGGTCGGTCAGGCCGTGGCGGAAAGGCATGAGAGCTCTGCCCGGGCTGCTCCCAGAGCCTAGGCGGCTGCCCGCGAACCCGCGCGTGCGCAGCAGACGGCCCACCTGCTGGTACCTGGGCCGGCGCTGGGATCCCCGGGATGCCCAGGAAAGAATGGCATCTCTCCGCTCTGTGGAGTGTCTCACCGGGCCTAGACCTGGAAGGCAGGAATCGCAGGCGGGTCGGCCCGGAGGGAAGACACGCCCATCCACGCCGACCCAGGTGTTCCCCGCGAAAGAGAGGCCACCGGCCACCGCCCTGCACCGACCCCGTCCCAGCCCCGCGTCCTTTTAAAGCTCCTCCAGCAGAGCCCGGTATTCTTCCTCGCTGAGGGGTGGTTCCAGCGAGGCGGCCTCTTCCGTGGCCTCCAGCTCCCCAGGGGCCTCCGTTTCTAGGAAAGGCTGCGCCCGCTGCAGAAACTCCGGGCTCGCCAGGAGCTCATCCAGCAGGCGTAGGGGAGTGCAGACGAGCGCTCCGGCTCCCGGAGGAGCCGCGCCTTGGGGGGGCGCCCGGATGGCTTGCACCTGCCACTGCCGCGCGGAGGCCTCCGGGGGCGCGGGCTGGGGAGGTGGGGCTTCCCCGGCTTGGGGTTCCCACGCAGCCCCGGCGACCTGGGGACCCTGGCCCCAGCCCCAACACGGACTCCCCTGGGACGCGAGGGGAGGGAAATGCAGGGGGTATTTCAGAATTCAGTCTTCCTCACAGAATCGCAAAGTTCACGTTTCACAACCATAAAGAAACTATTTACGCTAAAAATGAGACTTTTTATGAAGTTGCACTTAGAAAACTTCAATGTCTGAGAAAAAAATATCTCTAACGCACAGGGAAACTGGTGGTTTATCCAATACTCTGAAAATAAAATGGGCTGGGTGAGGGGAATATGAAAATATTATTTCAATTTCATCTCATTTTATTTATTTATGTACTTATTGATTTATTTTTGAGACAGAGTGTCCCTCTGTCCCTCAGGCTGGATTACAGGGTCCTGAGCTCAGCTCACTGCAGCCTCCGCATCCTGGGCTCAAGGCATTCTCCTGCCTCAGCCTCCAGAGTAGCTGGGACTAAATGAGCACGCCACCACGCCAGGCAAATTTTTGTCTTGTTTTTTAAAGTGTAGAGGAGGTTTCACCATTTGGGCCAGGGTGGTCTTCAACTGCCGACTTCAGGTGATCTGCCCCAACTTGCCTTCCCAAAGTGAAGGGACTATAGGCATGAGCCACTGCGCCCAGACTATGATAGTTTCACACTGAAGCCTGAAGCTGCTCTGCCTTAGGATTTTTCCTGAGTTTTACTTTCTTGTCGTGATGAGTTGCTAGTTCATGTTTTCCCTTGTTTCTTTTCGAAAGGCATTACTGATGAGATTATGGCTTTCTCACAAAGAATACCACTTTGGTGAAACTATATTGAAATCAGGAGTACCTTATGTTTCCGATACTTATCAAGCACAATATTTGAACACGGCGTGGTAGGTGAAAGTGTAGGAAGCAGAATTTGGCAATCCCCATATTTTTTCAATTTCGACGGTTTCAGGTTTTTGGTTTCAGCCAAACTGAAGAATGTCCTTACGAGCTGTCAATTCACAGGCCGTTACAGACAATTTTTGAAACTACATCACGGTGTAATTTAAGGAGTACGATTCTAAAGAAATTTGAACAATCTGGTGGTATTGCTAACACCAAACAAGGTTGTTCAGCTCTTTCATCTTTAAAAACAAACAAACAAAAACATGATGTGGAATTCTCTCATTTTACCAAACAGCCGTACGCTCCCTTGAATATGTGACTATGAAACCCAAGTAATTGGAAGAAGAAAAATAAAGGAAACACCTCATCAGTCTCATTAATAGTTTTGTTGAGAATAGTTTGTTTTTGAAAAACTGCTGGCTATGTCTTGATATTTTTAGACACGGCTAAAGTTGAAATTGCATGAATCCTCTCTCTAACATTCATGCTACTAAAGAAACTTTTCCCAAGATTTGACTGCATTCATTTCATAAAAGCCCTGTCCTCTTCTCCCCTATATATCTATATTAGCACTCTGCCTTCTACCCTCTTCCATAGGAAACACAAATCCGTCAATTGATCACTTAAGCCTTTCCAGTTTGGGTACAACATTTTCTGTAGTTGTACTCCTGAGATTTGTCCTTTATACTTCTAAAGACTAGACCCTAGATAATACATGCTTCGGAATAGTGGAGCTAGCTTGCTTAAACTTTATTTAGGCGTATGCTAATTACTTGTGGGGGGCAAAGGCAGGCAGTGAGGATGTTAAGCTTATCCCAAAATAGTCAATTTTGGAAAAGACACAAGTACAGGCCGGGCGTGGTGGCTCAGACCTGTAATCCCAGCACCTTGGGAGGCCGAGGCGGCCGGTCACGAGGTCAGGAGATCGACACCATCCTGGCTAACACGGTGAAACCCGGTCTCTGCTAAACATGCACAAATTAGCCGGGCGTGGTGGCAGGCGCTTGTAGTCTCAGCTACTCGGGAGGCTGAGGCAGGAGAAGAGCACGAACCCGGGAGGCGGAGCTGGCAGTGAGCCGAGATTGCGCCACTGCACTCCGGCCTGGGCGGCAGAGTGGGATTCTGCCTCAAAAAAGAAAGAAAAAAAACATCTTCATATATATGAATGTGTGTGTGTGTGTGTGTGTGTGTGTGTGTGTGTGTGTGTGTGTGTGTATAGTCAGGTACACTCACTTTACTTCTGAGTTATCTCGTCACCACTTAACCAGCACCAATCAGAGACCACATTTTTCTAGGCAGTCTCCAAATGTACTTTACAAATAGTAACGTACATTAAGGATAGTAATGAAGCTCCGGGAAAAATTGCTTGTCTCCACCTCAGCAGACCAACCTGCCTGGGCCAGCTTCTCTTTTCCTCTACTCTTCAGAAAGTGCTAGACCTGCAACATCTGACAGAATACAGCTTCCATGACTCCTCAGTGCCATGGAAATGGAACGAGCTGAGAGCAATCTAAAGACTGGGAGATATTAGGTCTCTTGGATCTTACTTCTTTTGGTTGCTCGAGCACTTTAATTCCCGAGAGAGCCCTCCCATCTCCATCAGTTCTTCCAGGAACCTGTACCCTCCTTGTGTCTCTAAGATACGCTGGTCTAACTTGTTACATGCCTTTACAAGAAAGTTGGTAAAAATAAAAGGAAAGCTGAACAACGTCACAATATGGAGGTATGAAACAGAATTTCCCCATACTTGGTAAAGTTTAGAAATTTGTGTAATACCCGAAGGCAGATTCTATGTACAATAAGTCCTAGTTTAAGAACAAGAGCTGAGGGTATGAGGAAATAAAACTATATTTTCCGGGAGTATCTCTGGCTTCAGGAAGAAAGAGCACATGTTACTCTCCATTCAATATTAGGGCTGAACTATGGGGTCTTTTCGATCCTTTTTGCTTACCCTCTGCGATTCAGGGGGCACATGGCAAAGGTAAACAGACTGAAACAGCACCGTGGATAGCTGTGAGCTGTGCTGGGAAGATTCACGGTGATTCCATAATAAATCTCAGGTCTTTATTCTGTAACAAAAAATTCCTCTTTTCCATCATCAAGGTAAAGCCGAGTATGTACAAGTAGAGTATGCGATAACTTTGTCACTCGTGACGAACCTAGTCGGTGCGATACTTTAACAACTTCTCCAATGTCTCTGCACTCAGGTTGGATATTCTGAGTGGGTCATCGGTAGAATGAATGAAATCAAGAATACTCTAAAGCAATGTTTGGAAGTCAATTTCAGTGTCTCCGGAAGCACTGGGAAAATCACCATGTGTAACGAACGTGAAGTATCCGCAGGCTCTCTCTGTGTCTTTGAAACTGCCCATGTGTTCATTAGAAACGGCGGCTTGAGGAAAGGTGGTTTTGGAATTGGTTTCCCTCTAGTCTTACGTGATGCATCTCTACTATATTGCATTATAATAAAGCAAGGGGTCACTTGCTGACATAAAGCACAGGAGGCAGGAATGGAAGAGTCAACTTAGAGAAAAAAAGTGCTTTTCGGTTTTATTTTCATTTCTTCAGTTTGGAAAACAGTTTAACAGTTTAACTGATTTTGTGGCGGCTCACAAAAATACATATGAGCGTTGAAAATGTACAGAAGAACAACAATTGGGAGACATTTCCGGAAGCTTCAGTTTCTGAAACCCAGACATGAGCCTACAAGCTAAGACACGGCTACACCAGGCTTCAGCGTGAAACCATACAACTCCTGGGAAGGGCTTCCCTCTCTGAACGCAGCTACCTGTCCACAGGATGCTCTAGGCCCAGGCACCTTTATTCTTCCAACTAGAGAGACATAGAAAGATGCCTCCATATCCCATGAAGATGCCCAAGCATTTGGCCAAGGCTCCTATGAAACAGTCTGCTGTCTTCATCCAGGTAAGGGCAACTTCACATTTTCAGACACTAAGGTCGTGGGTAAATCCAGGGTGGACTGAGAGGCGGAAGCTCCAGCAAACACAGTCCTGTGGCTGGAAGATGAATGCAGTACTTATTCCTGCACCAACAGACCCTTGCCTCTGGCCTTGGGCCTAGAGCATGATTTTTTGGTAGTTGCTGTTGGGGAAGAGGCCCTTGGGCTTTAACCTGCGGACAGCCTCCCTTAAATGCTTGGGCTGCAGCGGGGGCGTTTCTCCCCACATCTCACACACGTCCAGGGCCTCTTCCACCACCTCTCCAACAAAGACCTTGGCGATTCCAGCCATGGCAATGGCGGCGTTCTCAGACACCGAACTGCCGGTGATAGACTTCATCAGACCTGCAATGCGTGCTTTTGGGAAAGCTGACCGGCGACACACTTCGTAGCGGGCCAGCTGCTCCTCAGACATGGCAGACAGCAGGGCTGTCATCCTCTGAGCCTCCTCTGCATCCACGGTGGGCTTCCTCTCCTTCTTTCCTTTGGTATGTCTTTTCCGTCTTTTGGCGGCAGGAGGAGCTGAGGCTGAGGCCTCCTTGTCCCCTTCTGTGAGGTCCATGACATCCTCACTCCTGAGCTCACCTCCCTGATCCCTGGGTTCTTCCAAGTTCCCACCTAGGTCCTCAGGGATTCCATCCTTCTTGCTGCCCTTCAGACCTCGGGGCATGGCGAACATCTCAGCAGACACACCTGTTTGCCTGCCCGTCTCCACGGGTGAGATTCAAGTCTGCCCCGTGACAGCAGCTGTAGAGGCAGAAGTTCTGGCTGGGGTGGTTTGATTACGGATCTGCAGCGAGAACCTTTCGAAGATTTTAGCTGCCGTGTTTCTGCTGAGCCACTTTAGCCATAACTGGACACAGCTCCCTGCCTCCCCTTCCCACACACAAACACACACGCTGAATTTTCTCACTTCCACAATGTGAAGAAACTTGTGGATGGAGAGTATATTAGTTTTACATCAATGCAGAATAAATTCTCACAAATTCTGGACACTTAAAACAAACCCCAGCTCAGAGGTCAGAAGTTCTACCAGTCCAAGTGACTGCCACCTGCTCAGAGCCACACGAGGGACCTCCGGGATGGGTCTGGCTGTGTGGTCGCTGCCTTCACCTGAGAAGGGTCTGGCTTCGATCTGACTCGAGGTGGTGGCAGAATTCAATGCCTTCGGGTTGTGAGCCCCAGGCCCACTTGTCTGTTCTGCCTGCTGCCGTGAGGACGCTCTCGGCTCCTGCAAGTGTTGCCCAGGTCTGGGCTGTGAGGCTCCCTGGGTCTGCACGGCCAGTGCCGGGGAATCTCCCACAGGGCAATGTCATCTCAGGGAGCTCCAGTCCTCCCTTATAAAGAGCTCGGATGATTGAACTAGACCCAGCCCTTAGCAGCTATTGGCTCAGGATATCCCTAAGGAAATCAGGGATTTGGGCGGGCTCATCAATTCACGCTTCCGCCCACCCCCAAGGGAGGGGCAGACACAGGGCGAGCCTCCGAGGGGCGGAAAATGCAGGGGGTATTTCAGAATTCAGTCTTCCTCACAGAATCGCAAAGTTCACGTTTCACAACCATAAAGAAACTATTTACGCTAAAAATGAGACTTTTTATGAAGTTGCACTTAGAAAACTTCAATGTCTGAGAAAAAAATATCTCTAACGCACAGGGAAACTGGTGGTTTATCCAATACTCTGAAAATAAAATGGGCTGGGTGAGGGGAATATGAAAATATTATTTCAATTTCATCTCATTTTATTTATTTATGTACTTATTGATTTATTTTTGAGACAGAGTGTCCCTCTGTCCCTCAGGCTGGATTACAGGGTCCTGAGCTCAGCTCACTGCAGCCTCCGCATCCTGGGCTCAAGGCATTCTCCTGCCTCAGCCTCCAGAGTAGCTGGGACTAAATGAGCACGCCACCACGCCAGGCAAATTTTTGTCTTGTTTTTTAAAGTGTAGAGGAGGTTTCACCATTTGGGCCAGGGTGGTCTTCAACTGCCGACTTCAGGTGATCTGCCCCAACTTGCCTTCCCAAAGTGAAGGGACTATAGGCATGAGCCACTGCGCCCAGACTATGATAGTTTCACACTGAAGCCTGAAGCTGCTCTGCCTTAGGATTTTTCCTGAGTTTTACTTTCTTGTCATGATGAGTTGCTAGTTCATGTTTTCCCTTGTTTCTTTTCGAAAGGCATTACTGATGAGATTATGGCTTTCTCACAAAGAATACCACTTTGGTGAAACTATATTGAAATCAGGAGTACCTTATGTTTCCGATACTTATCAAGCACAATATTTGAACACGGCGTGGTAGGTGAAAGTGTAGGAAGCAGAATTTGGCAATCCCCATATTTTTTCAATTTCGACGGTTTCAGGTTTTTGGTTTCAGCCAAACTGAAGAATGTCCTTACGAGCTGTCAATTCACATTCCGTTACAGACAATTTTTGAAACTACATCACGGTGTAATTTAAGGAGTACGATTCTAAAGAAATTTGAACAATCTGGTGGTATTGCTAACACCAAACAAGGTTGTTCAGCTCTTTCATCTTTAAAAACAAACAAACAAAAACATGATGTGGAATTCTCTCATTTTACCAAACAGCCGTACGCTCCCTTGAATATGTGACTATGAAACCCAAGTAATTGGAAGAAGAAAAATAAAGGAAACACCTCATCAGTCTCATTAATAGTTTTGTTGAGAATAGTTTGTTTTTGAAAAACTGCTGGCTATGTCTTGATATTTTTAGACACGGCTAAAGTTGAAATTGCATGAATCCTCTCTCTAACATTCATGCTACTAAAGAAACTTTTCCCAAGATTTGACTGCATTCATTTCATAAAAGCCCTGTCCTCTTCTCCCCTATATATCTATATTAGCACTCTGCCTTCTACCCTCTTCCATAGGAAACACAAATCCGTCAATTGATCACTTAAGCCTTTCCAGTTTGGGTACAACATTTTCTGTAGTTGTACTCCTGAGATTTGTCCTTTATACTTCTAAAGACTAGACCCTAGATAATACATGCTTCGGAATAGTGGAGCTAGCTTGCTTAAACTTTATTTAGGCGTATGCTAATTACTTGTGGGGGGCAAAGGCAGGCAGTGAGGATGTTAAGCTTATCCCAAAATAGTCAATTTTGGAAAAGACACAAGTACAGGCCGGGCGTGGTGGCTCAGACCTGTAATCCCAGCACCTTGGGAGGCCGAGGCGGCCGGTCACGAGGTCAGGAGATCGACACCATCCTGGCTAACACGGTGAAACCCGGTCTCTGCTAAACATGCACAAATTAGCCGGGCGTGGTGGCAGGCGCTTGTAGTCTCAGCTACTCGGGAGGCTGAGGCAGGAGAAGAGCACGAACCCGGGAGGCGGAGCTGGCAGTGAGCCGAGATTGCGCCACTGCACTCTGGCCTGGGCGGCAGAGTGGGATTCTGCCTCAAAAAAGAAAGAAAAAAAACATCTTCATATATATGAATGTGTGTGTGTGTGTGTGTGTGTGTGTGTGTGTGTGTGTGTATAGTCAGGTACACTCACTTTACTTCTGAGTTATCTCGTCACCACTTAACCAGCACCAATCAGAGACCACATTTTTCTAGGCAGTCTCCAAATGTACTTTACAAATAGTAACGTACATTAAGGATAGTAATGAAGCTCCGGGAAAAATTGCTTGTCTCCACCTCAGCAGACCAACCTGCCTGGGCCAGCTTCTCTTTTCCTCTACTCTTCAGAAAGTGCTAGACCTGCAACATCTGACAGAATACAGCTTCCATGACTCCTCAGTGCCATGGAAATGGAACGAGCTGAGAGCAATCTAAAGACTGGGAGATATTAGGTCTCTTGGATCTTACTTCTTTTGGTTGCTCGAGCACTTTAATTCCCGAGAGAGCCCTCCCATCTCCATCAGTTCTTCCAGGAACCTGTACCCTCCTTGTGTCTCTAAGATACGCTGGTCTAACTTGTTACATGCCTTTACAAGAAAGTTGGTAAAAATAAAAGGAAAGCTGAACAACGTCACAATATGGAGGTATGAAACAGAATTTCCCCATACTTGGTAAAGTTTAGAAATTTGTGTAATACCCGAAGGCAGATTCTATGTACAATAAGTCCTAGTTTAAGAACAAGAGCTGAGGGTATGAGGAAATAAAACTATATTTTCCGGGAGTATCTCTGGCTTCAGGAAGAAAGAGCACATGTTACTCTCCATTCAATATTAGGGCTGAACTATGGGGTCTTTTCGATCCTTTTTGCTTACCCTCTGCGATTCAGGGGGCACATGGCAAAGGTAAACAGACTGAAACAGCACCGTGGATAGCTGTGAGCTGTGCTGGGAAGATTCACGGTGATTCCATAATAAATCTCAGGTCTTTATTCTGTAACAAAAAATTCCTCTTTTCCATCATCAAGGTAAAGCCGAGTATGTACAAGTAGAGTATGCGATAACTTTGTCACTCGTGACGAACCTAGTCGGTCCGATACTTTAACAACTTCTCCAATGTCTCTGCACTCAGGTTGGATATTCTGAGTGGGTCATCGGTAGAATGAATGAAATCAAGAATACTCTAAAGCAATGTTTGGAAGTCAATTTCAGTGTCTCCGGAAGCACTGGGAAAATCACCATGTGTAACGAACGTGAAGTATCCGCAGGCTCTCTCTGTGTCTTTGAAACTGCCCATGTGTTCATTAGAAACGGCGGCTTGAGGAAAGGTGGTTTTGGAATTGGTTTCCCTCTAGTCTTACGTGATGCATCTCTACTATATTGCATTATAATAAAGCAAGGGGTCACTTGCTGACATAAAGCACAGGAGGCAGGAATGGAAGAGTCAACTTAGAGAAAAAAAGTGCTTTTCGGTTTTATTTTCATTTCTTCAGTTTGGAAAACAGTTTAACAGTTTAACTGATTTTGTGGCGGCTCACAAAAATACATATGAGCGTTGAAAATGTACAGAAGAACAACAATTGGGAGACATTTCCGGAAGCTTCAGTTTCTGAAACCCAGACATGAGCCTACAAGCTAAGACACGGCTACACCAGGCTTCAGCGTGAAACCATACAACTCCTGGGAAGGGCTTCCCTCTCTGAACGCAGCTACCTGTCCACAGGATGCTCTAGGCCCAGGCACCTTTATTCTTCCAACTAGAGAGACATAGAAAGATGCCTCCATATCCCATGAAGATGCCCAAGCATTTGGCCAAGGCTCCTATGAAACAGTCTGCTGTCTTCATCCAGGTAAGGGCAACTTCACATTTTCAGACACTAAGGTCGTGGGTAAATCCAGGGTGGACTGAGAGGCGGAAGCTCCAGCAAACACAGTCCTGTGGCTGGAAGATGAATGCAGTACTTATTCCTGCACCAACAGACCCTTGCCTCTGGCCTTGGGCCTAGAGCATGATTTTTTGGTAGTTGCTGTTGGGGAAGAGGCCCTTGGGCTTTAACCTGCGGACAGCCTCCCTTAAATGCTTGGGCTGCAGCGGGGGCGTTTCTCCCCACATCTCACACACGTCCAGGGCCTCTTCCACCACCTCTCCAACAAAGACCTTGGCGATTCCAGCCATGGCAATGGCGGCGTTCTCAGACACCGAACTGCCGGTGATAGACTTCATCAGACCTGCAATGCGTGCTTTTGGGAAAGCTGACCGGCGACACACTTCGTAGCGGGCCAGCTGCTCCTCAGACATGGCAGACAGCAGGGCTGTCATCCTCTGAGCCTCCTCTGCATCCACGGTGGGCTTCCTCTCCTTCTTTCCTTTGGTATGTCTTTTCCGTCTTTTGGCGGCAGGAGGAGCTGAGGCTGAGGCCTCCTTGTCCCCTTCTGTGAGGTCCATGACATCCTCACTCCTGAGCTCACCTCCCTGATCCCTGGGTTCTTCCAAGTTCCCACCTAGGTCCTCAGGGATTCCATCCTTCTTGCTGCCCTTCAGACCTCGGGGCATGGCGAACATCTCAGCAGACACACCTGTTTGCCTGCCCGTCTCCACGGGTGAGATTCAAGTCTGCCCCGTGACAGCAGCTGTAGAGGCAGAAGTTCTGGCTGGGGTGGTTTGATTACGGATCTGCAGCGAGAACCTTTCGAAGATTTTAGCTGCCGTGTTTCTGCTGAGCCACTTTAGCCATAACTGGACACAGCTCCCTGCCTCCCCTTCCCACACACAAACACACACGCTGAATTTTCTCACTTCCACAATGTGAAGAAACTTGTGGATGGAGAGTATATTAGTTTTACATCAATGCAGAATAAATTCTCACAAATTTTGGACACTTAAAACAAACCCCAGCTCAGAGGTCAGAAGTTCTACCAGTCCAAGTGACTGCCACCTGCTCAGAGCCACACGAGGGACCTCCGGGATGGGTCTGGCTGTGTGGTCGCTGCCTTCACCTGAGAAGGGTCTGGCTTCGATCTGACTCGAGGTGGTGGCAGAATTCAATGCCTTCGGGTTGTGAGCCCCAGGCCCACTTGTCTGTTCTGCCTGCTGCCGTGAGGACGCTCTCGGCTCCTGCAAGTGTTGCCCAGGTCTGGGCTGTGAGGCTCCCTGGGTCTGCACGGCCAGTGCCGGGGAATCTCCCACAGGGCAATGTCATCTCAGGGAGCTCCAGTCCTCCCTTATAAAGAGCTCGGATGATTGAACTAGACCCAGCCCTTAGCAGCTATTGGCTCAGGATATCCCTAAGGAAATCAGGGATTTGGGCGGGCTCATCAATTCACGCTTCCGCCCACCCCCAAGGGAGGGGCAGACACAGGGCGAGTCTCCGAGGGGCGGAAAATGCAGGGGGTATTTCAGAATTCAGTCTTCCTCACAGAATCGCAAAGTTCACGTTTCACAACCATAAAGAAACTATTTACGCTAAAAATGAGACTTTTTATGAAGTTGCACTTAGAAAACTTCAATGTCTGAGAAAAAAATATCTCTAACGCACAGGGAAACTGGTGGTTTATCCAATACTCTGAAAATAAAATGGGCTGGGTGAGGGGAATATGAAAATATTATTTCAATTTCATCTCATTTTATTTATTTATGTACTTATTGATTTTTTTTTGAGACAGAGTGTCCCTCTGTCCCTCAGGCTGGATTACAGGGTCCTGAGCTCAGCTCACTGCAGCCTCTGCATCCTGGGCTCAAGGCATTCTCCTGCCTCAGCCTCCAGAGTAGCTGGGACTAAATGAGCACGCCACCACGCCAGGCAAATTTTTGTCTTGTTTTTTAAAGTGTAGAGGAGGTTTCACCATTTGGGCCAGGGTGGTCTTCAACTGCCGACTTCAGGTGATCTGCCCCAACTTGCCTTCCCAAAGTGAAGGGACTATAGGCATGAGCCACTGCGCCCAGACTATGATAGTTTCACACTGAAGCCTGAAGCTGCTCTGCCTTAGGATTTTTCCTGAGTTTTACTTTCTTGTCATGATGAGTTGCTAGTTCATGTTTTCCCTTGTTTCTTTTCGAAAGGCATTACTGATGAGATTATGGCTTTCTCACAAAGAATACCACTTTGGTGAAACTATATTGAAATCAGGAGTACCTTATGTTTCCGATACTTATCAAGCACAATATTTGAACACGGCGTGGTAGGTGAAAGTGTAGGAAGCAGAATTTGGCAATCCCCATATTTTTTCAATTTCGACGGTTTCAGGTTTTTGGTTTCAGCCAAACTGAAGAATGTCCTTACGAGCTGTCAATTCACAGGCCGTTACAGACAATTTTTGAAACTACATCACGGTGTAATTTAAGGAGTACGATTCTAAAGAAATTTGAACAATCTGGTGGTATTGCTAACACCAAACAAGGTTGTTCAGCTCTTTCATCTTTAAAAGCAAACAAACAAAAACATGATGTGGAATTCTCTCATTTTACCAAACAGCCGTACGCTCCCTTGAATATGTGACTATGAAACCCAAGTAATTGGAAGAAGAAAAATAAAGGAAACACCTCATCAGTCTCATTAATAGTTTTGTTGAGAATAGTTTATTTTTGAAAAACTGCTGGCTATGTCTTGATATTTTTAGACACGGCTAAAGCTGAAATTGCATGAATCCTCTCTCTAACATTCATGCTACTAAAGAAACTTTTCCCAAGATTTGACTGCATTCATTTCATAAAAGCCCTGTCCTCTTCTCCCCTATATATCTATATTAGCACTCTGCCTTCTACCCTCTTCCATAGGAAACACAAATCCGTCAATTGATCACTTAAGCCTTTCCAGTTTGGGTACAACATTTTCTGTAGTTGTACTCCTGAGATTTGTCCTTTATACTTCTAAAGACTAGACCCTAGATAATACATGCTTCGGAATAGTGGAGCTAGCTTGCTTAAACTTTATTTAGGCGTATGCTAATTACTTGTGGGGGGCAAAGGCAGGCAGTGAGGATGTTAAGCTTATCCCAAAATAGTCAATTTTGGAAAAGACACAAGTACAGGCCGGGCGTGGTGGCTCAGACCTGTAATCCCAGCACCTTGGGAGGCCGAGGCGGCCGGTCACGAGGTCAGGAGATCGACACCATCCTGGCTAACACGGTGAAACCCGGTCTCTGCTAAACATGCACAAATTAGCCGGGCGTGGTGGCAGGCGCTTGTAGTCTCAGCTACTCGGGAGGCTGAGGCAGGAGAAGAGCACGAACCCGGGAGGCGGAGCTGGCAGTGAGCCGAGATTGCGCCACTGCACTCTGGCCTGGGCGGCAGAGTGGGATTCTGCCTCAAAAAAGAAAGAAAAAAAACATCTTCATATATATGAATGTGTGTGTGTGTGTGTGTGTGTGTGTGTGTGTGTGTGTGTATAGTCAGGTACACTCACTTTACTTCTGAGTTATCTCGTCACCACTTAACCAGCACCAATCAGAGACCACATTTTTCTAGGCAGTCTCCAAATGTACTTTACAAATAGTAACGTACATTAAGGATAGTAATGAAGCTCCGGGAAAAATTGCTTGTCTCCACCTCAGCAGACCAACCTGCCTGGGCCAGCTTCTCTTTTCCTCTACTCTTCAGAAAGTGCTAGACCTGCAACATCTGACAGAATACAGCTTCCATGACTCCTCAGTGCCATGGAAATGGAACGAGCTGAGAGCAATCTAAAGACTGGGAGATATTAGGTCTCTTGGATCTTACTTCTTTTGGTTGCTCGAGCACTTTAATTCCCGAGAGAGCCCTCCCATCTCCATCAGTTCTTCCAGGAACCTGTACCCTCCTTGTGTCTCTAAGATACGCTGGTCTAACTTGTTACATGCCTTTACAAGAAAGTTGGTAAAAATAAAAGGAAAGCTGAACAACGTCACAATATGGAGGTATGAAACAGAATTTCCCCATACTTGGTAAAGTTTAGAAATTTGTGTAATACCCGAAGGCAGATTCTATGTACAATAAGTCCTAGTTTAAGAACAAGAGCTGAGGGTATGAGGAAATAAAACTATATTTTCCGGGAGTATCTCTGGCTTCAGGAAGAAAGAGCACATGTTACTCTCCATTCAATATTAGGGCTGAACTATGGGGTCTTTTCGATCCTTTTTGCTTACCCTCTGCGATTCAGGGGGCACATGGCAAAGGTAAACAGACTGAAACAGCACCGTGGATAGCTGTGAGCTGTGCTGGGAAGATTCACGGTGATTCCATAATAAATCTCAGGTCTTTATTCTGTAACAAAAAATTCCTCTTTTCCATCATCAAGGTAAAGCCGAGTATGTACAAGTAGAGTATGCGATAACTTTGTCACTCGTGACGAACCTAGTCGGTCCGATACTTTAACAACTTCTCCAATGTCTCTGCACTCAGGTTGGATATTCTGAGTGGGTCATCGGTAGAATGAATGAAATCAAGAATACTCTAAAGCAATGTTTGGAAGTCAATTTCAGTGTCTCCGGAAGCACTGGGAAAATCACCATGTGTAACGAACGTGAAGTATCCGCAGGCTCTCTCTGTGTCTTTGAAACTGCCCATGTGTTCATTAGAAACGGCGGCTTGAGGAAAGGTGGTTTTGGAATTGGTTTCCCTCTAGTCTTACGTGATGCATCTCTACTATATTGCATTATAATAAAGCAAGGGGTCACTTGCTGACATAAAGCACAGGAGGCAGGAATGGAAGAGTCAACTTAGAGAAAAAAAGTGCTTTTCGGTTTTATTTTCATTTCTTCAGTTTGGAAAACAGTTTAACAGTTTAACTGATTTTGTGGCGGCTCACAAAAATACATATGAGCGTTGAAAATGTACAGAAGAACAACAATTGGGAGACATTTCCGGAAGCTTCAGTTTCTGAAACCCAGACATGAGCCTACAAGCTAAGACACGGCTACACCAGGCTTCAGCGTGAAACCATACAACTCCTGGGAAGGGCTTCCCTCTCTGAACGCAGCTACCTGTCCACAGGATGCTCTAGGCCCAGGCACCTTTATTCTTCCAACTAGAGAGACATAGAAAGATGCCTCCATATCCCATGAAGATGCCCAAGCATTTGGCCAAGGCTCCTATGAAACAGTCTGCTGTCTTCATCCAGGTAAGGGCAACTTCACATTTTCAGACACTAAGGTCGTGGGTAAATCCAGGGTGGACTGAGAGGCGGAAGCTCCAGCAAACACAGTCCTGTGGCTGGAAGATGAATGCAGTACTTATTCCTGCACCAACAGACCCTTGCCTCTGGCCTTGGGCCTAGAGCATGATTTTTTGGTAGTTGCTGTTGGGGAAGAGGCCCTTGGGCTTTAACCTGCGGACAGCCTCCCTTAAATGCTTGGGCTGCAGCGGGGGCGTTTCTCCCCACATCTCACACACGTCCAGGGCCTCTTCCACCACCTCTCCAACAAAGACCTTGGCGATTCCAGCCATGGCAATGGCGGCGTTCTCAGACACCGAACTGCCGGTGATAGACTTCATCAGACCTGCAATGCGTGCTTTTGGGAAAGCTGACCGGCGACACACTTCGTAGCGGGCCAGCTGCTCCTCAGACATGGCAGACAGCAGGGCTGTCATCCTCTGAGCCTCCTCTGCATCCACGGTGGGCTTCCTCTCCTTCTTTCCTTTGGTATGTCTTTTCCGTCTTTTGGCGGCAGGAGGAGCTGAGGCTGAGGCCTCCTTGTCCCCTTCTGTGAGGTCCATGACATCCTCACTCCTGAGCTCACCTCCCTGATCCCTGGGTTCTTCCAAGTTCCCACCTAGGTCCTCAGGGATTCCATCCTTCTTGCTGCCCTTCAGACCTCGGGGCATGGCGAACATCTCAGCAGACACACCTGTTTGCCTGCCCGTCTCCACGGGTGAGATTCAAGTCTGCCCCGTGACAGCAGCTGTAGAGGCAGAAGTTCTGGCTGGGGTGGTTTGATTACGGATCTGCAGCGAGAACCTTTCGAAGATTTTAGCTGCCGTGTTTCTGCTGAGCCACTTTAGCCATAACTGGACACAGCTCCCTGCCTCCCCTTCCCACACACAAACACACACGCTGAATTTTCTCACTTCCACAATGTGAAGAAACTTGTGGATGGAGAGTATATTAGTTTTACATCAATGCAGAATAAATTCTCACAAATTTTGGACACTTAAAACAAACCCCAGCTCAGAGGTCAGAAGTTCTACCAGTCCAAGTGACTGCCACCTGCTCAGAGCCACACGAGGGACCTCCGGGATGGGTCTGGCTGTGTGGTCGCTGCCTTCACCTGAGAAGGGTCTGGCTTCGATCTGACTCGAGGTGGTGGCAGAATTCAATGCCTTCGGGTTGTGAGCCCCAGGCCCACTTGTCTGTTCTGCCTGCTGCCGTGAGGACGCTCTCGGCTCCTGCAAGTGTTGCCCAGGTCTGGGCTGTGAGGCTCCCTGGGTCTGCACGGCCAGTGCCGGGGAATCTCCCACAGGGCAATGTCATCTCAGGGAGCTCCAGTCCTCCCTTATAAAGAGCTCGGATGATTGAACTAGACCCAGCCCTTAGCAGCTATTGGCTCAGGATATCCCTAAGGAAATCAGGGATTTGGGCGGGCTCATCAATTCACGCTTCCGCCCACCCCCAAGGGAGGGGCAGACACAGGGCGAGTCTCCGAGGGGCGGAAAATGCAGGGGGTATTTCAGAATTCAGTCTTCCTCACAGAATCGCAAAGTTCACGTTTCACAACCATAAAGAAACTATTTACGCTAAAAATGAGACTTTTTATGAAGTTGCACTTAGAAAACTTCAATGTCTGAGAAAAAAATATCTCTAACGCACAGGGAAACTGGTGGTTTATCCAATACTCTGAAAATAAAATGGGCTGGGTGAGGGGAATATGAAAATATTATTTCAATTTCATCTCATTTTATTTATTTATGTACTTATTGATTTTTTTTTGAGACAGAGTGTCCCTCTGTCCCTCAGGCTGGATTACAGGGTCCTGAGCTCAGCTCACTGCAGCCTCCGCATCCTGGGCTCAAGGCATTCTCCTGCCTCAGCCTCCAGAGTAGCTGGGACTAAATGAGCACGCCACCACGCCAGGCAAATTTTTGTCTTGTTTTTTAAAGTGTAGAGGAGGTTTCACCATTTGGGCCAGGGTGGTCTTCAACTGCCGACTTCAGGTGATCTGCCCCAACTTGCCTTCCCAAAGTGAAGGGACTATAGGCATGAGCCACTGCGCCCAGACTATGATAGTTTCACACTGAAGCCTGAAGCTGCTCTGCCTTAGGATTTTTCCTGAGTTTTACTTTCTTGTCATGATGAGTTGCTAGTTCATGTTTTCCCTTGTTTCTTTTCGAAAGGCATTACTGATGAGATTATGGCTTTCTCACAAAGAATACCACTTTGGTGAAACTATATTGAAATCAGGAGTACCTTATGTTTCCGATACTTATCAAGCACAATATTTGAACACGGCGTGGTAGGTGAAAGTGTAGGAAGCAGAATTTGGCAATCCCCATATTTTTTCAATTTCGACGGTTTCAGGTTTTTGGTTTCAGCCAAACTGAAGAATGTCCTTACGAGCTGTCAATTCACAGGCCGTTACAGACAATTTTTGAAACTACATCACGGTGTAATTTAAGGAGTACGATTCTAAAGAAATTTGAACAATCTGGTGGTATTGCTAACACCAAACAAGGTTGTTCAGCTCTTTCATCTTTAAAAGCAAACAAACAAAAACACGATGTGGAATTCTCTCATTTTACCAAACAGCCGTACGCTCCCTTGAATATGTGACTATGAAACCCAAGTAATTGGAAGAAGAAAAATAAAGGAAACACCTCATCAGTCTCATTAATAGTTTTGTTGAGAATAGTTTATTTTTGAAAAACTGCTGGCTATGTCTTGATATTTTTAGACACGGCTAAAGCTGAAATTGCATGAATCCTCTCTCTAACATTCATGCTACTAAAGAAACTTTTCCCAAGATTTGACTGCATTCATTTCATAAAAGCCCTGTCCTCTTCTCCCCTATATATCTATATTAGCACTCTGCCTTCTACCCTCTTCCATAGGAAACACAAATCCGTCAATTGATCACTTAAGCCTTTCCAGTTTGGGTACAACATTTTCTGTAGTTGTACTCCTGAGATTTGTCCTTTATACTTCTAAAGACTAGACCCTAGATAATACATGCTTGGGAATAGTGGAGCTAGCTTGCTTAAACTTTATTTAGGCGTATGCTAATTACTTGTGGGGGGCAAAGGCAGGCAGTGAGGATGTTAAGCTTATCCCAAAATAGTCAATTTTGGAAAAGACACAAGTACAGGCCGGGCGTGGTGGCTCAGACCTGTAATCCCAGCACCTTGGGAGGCCGAGGCGGCCGGTCACGAGGTCAGGAGATCGACACCACCCTGGCTAACACGGTGAAACCCCGTCTCTGCTAAACATGCACAAATTAGCCGGGCGTGGTGGCAGGCGCTTGTAGTCTCAGCTACTCGGGAGGCTGAGGCAGGAGAAGAGCACGAACCCGGGAGGCGGAGCTGGCAGTGAGCCGAGATTGCGCCACTGCACTCCGGCCTGGGCGGCAGAGTGGGATTCTGCCTCAAAAAAGAAAGAAAAAAAACATCTTCATATATATGAATGTGTGTGTGTGTGTGTGTGTGTGTGTGTGTGTGTGTATAGTCAGGTACACTCACTTTACTTCTGAGTTATCTCGTCACCACTTAACCAGCACCAATCAGAGACCACATTTTTCTAGGCAGTCTCCAAATGTACATTACAAATAGTAACGTACATTAAGGATAGTAATGAAGCTCCGGGAAAAATTGCTTGTCTCCACCTCAGCAGACCAACCTGCCTGGGCCAGCTTCTCTTTTCCTCTACTCTTCAGAAAGTGCTAGACCTGCAACATCTGACAGAATACAGCTTCCATGACTCCTCAGTGCCATGGAAAAGGAACGAGCTGAGAGCAATCTAAAGACTGGGAGATATTAAGTCTCTTGGATCTTACTTCTTTTGGTTGCTCGAGCACTTTAATTCCCGAGAGAGCCCTCCCATCTCCATCAGTTCTTCCAGGATCCTGTACCCTCCTTGTGTCTCTAAGATACTCTGGTCTAACTTGTTACATGCCTTTACAAGAAAGTTGGTAAAAATAAAAGGAAAGCTGAACAACGTCACAATATGGAGGTATGAAACAGAATTTCCCCATACTTGGTAAAGTTTAGAAATTTGTGTAATACCCGAAGGCAGATTCTATGTACAATAAGTCCTAGTTTAAGAACAAGAGCTGAGGGTATGAGGAATTAAAACTATATTTTCCGGGAGTATCTCTGGCTTCAGGAAGAAAGAGCACATGTTACTCTCCATTCAATATTAGGGCTGAACTATGGGGTCTTTTCGATCCTTTTTGCTTACCCTCTGCGATTCAGGGGGCACATGGCAAAGGTAAACAGACTGAAACAGCACCGTGGATAGCTGTGAGCTGTGCTGGGAAGATTCACGGTGATTCCATAATAAATCTCAGGTCTTTATTCTGTAACAAAAAATTCCTCTTTTCCATCATCAAGGTAAAGCCGAGTATGTACAAGTAGAGTATGCGATAACTTTGTCACTCGTGACGAACCTAGTCGGTGCGATACTTTAACAACTTCTCCAATGTCTCTGCACTCAGGTTGGATATTCTGAGTGGGTCATCGGTAGAATGAATGAAATCAAGAATACTCTAAAGCAATGTTTGGAAGTCAATTTCAGTGTCTCCGGAAGCACTGGGAAAATCACCATGTGTAACGAACGTGAAGTATCCGCAGGCTCTCTCTGTGTCTTTGAAACTGCCCATGTGTTCATTAGAAACGGCGGCTTGAGGAAAGGTGGTTTTGGAATTGGTTTCCCTCTAGTCTTACGTGATGCATCTCTACTATATTGCATTATAATAAAGCAAGGGGTCACTTGCTGACATAAAGCACAGGAGGCAGGAATGGAAGAGTCAACTTAGAGAAAAAAAGTGCTTTTCGGTTTTATTTTCATTTCTTCAGTTTGGAAAACAGTTTAACAGTTTAACTGATTTTGTGGCGGCTCACAAAAATACATATGAGCGTTGAAAATGTACAGAAGAACAACAATTGGGAGACATTTCCGGAAGCTTCAGTTTCTGAAACCCAGACATGAGCCTACAAGCTAAGACACGGCTACACCAGGCTTCAGCGTGAAACCATACAACTCCTGGGAAGGGCTTCCCTCTCTGAACGCAGCTACCTGTCCACAGGATGCTCTAGGCCCAGGCACCTTTATTCTTCCAACTAGAGAGACATAGAAAGATGCCTCCATATCCCATGAAGATGCCCAAGCATTTGGCCAAGGCTCCTATGAAACAGTCTGCTGTCTTCATCCAGGTAAGGGCAACTTCACATTTTCAGACACTAAGGTCGTGGGTAAATCCAGGGTGGACTGAGAGGCGGAAGCTCCAGCAAACACAGTCCTGTGGCTGGAAGATGAATGCAGTACTTATTCCTGCACCAACAGACCCTTGCCTCTGGCCTTGGGCCTAGAGCATGATTTTTTGGTAGTTGCTGTTGGGGAAGAGGCCCTTGGGCTTTAACCTGCGGACAGCCTCCCTTAAATGCTTGGGCTGCAGCGGGGGCGTTTCTCCCCACATCTCACACACGTCCAGGGCCTCTTCCACCACCTCTCCAACAAAGACCTTGGCGATTCCAGCCATGGCAATGGCGGCGTTCTCAGACACCGAACTGCCGGTGATAGACTTCATCAGACCTGCAATGCGTGCTTTTGGGAAAGCTGACCGGCGACACACTTCGTAGCGGGCCAGCTGCTCCTCAGACATGGCAGACAGCAGGGCTGTCATCCTCTGAGCCTCCTCTGCATCCACGGTGGGCTTCCTCTCCTTCTTTCCTTTGGTATGTCTTTTCCGTCTTTTGGCGGCAGGAGGAGCTGAGGCTGAGGCCTCCTTGTCCCCTTCTGTGAGGTCCATGACATCCTCACTCCTGAGCTCACCTCCCTGATCCCTGGGTTCTTCCAAGTTCCCACCTAGGTCCTCAGGGATTCCATCCTTCTTGCTGCCCTTCAGACCTCGGGGCATGGCGAACATCTCAGCAGACACACCTGTTTGCCTGCCCGTCTCCACGGGTGAGATTCAAGTCTGCCCCGTGACAGCAGCTGTAGAGGCAGAAGTTCTGGCTGGGGTGGTTTGATTACGGATCTGCAGCGAGAACCTTTCGAAGATTTTAGCTGCCGTGTTTCTGCTGAGCCACTTTAGCCATAACTGGACACAGCTCCCTGCCTCCCCTTCCCACACACAAACACACACGCTGAATTTTCTCACTTCCACAATGTGAAGAAACTTGTGGATGGAGAGTATATTAGTTTTACATCAATGCAGAATAAATTCTCACAAATTTTGGACACTTAAAACAAACCCCAGCTCAGAGGTCAGAAGTTCTACCAGTCCAAGTGACTGCCACCTGCTCAGAGCCACACGAGGGACCTCCGGGATGGGTCTGGCTGTGTGGTCGCTGCCTTCACCTGAGAAGGGTCTGGCTTCGATCTGACTCGAGGTGGTGGCAGAATTCAATGCCTTCGGGTTGTGAGCCCCAGGCCCACTTGTCTGTTCTGCCTGCTGCCGTGAGGACGCTCTCGGCTCCTGCAAGTGTTGCCCAGGTCTGGGCTGTGAGGCTCCCTGGGTCTGCACGGCCAGTGCCGGGGAATCTCCCACAGGGCAATGTCATCTCAGGGAGCTCCAGTCCTCCCTTATAAAGAGCTCGGATGATTGAACTAGACCCAGCCCTTAGCAGCTATTGGCTCAGGATATCCCTAAGGAAATCAGGGATTTGGGCGGGCTCATCAATTCACGCTTCCGCCCACCCCCAAGGGAGGGGCAGACACAGGGCGAGCCTCCGAGGGGCGGAAAATGCAGGGGGTATTTCAGAATTCAGTCTTCCTCACAGAATCGCAAAGTTCACGTTTCACAACCATAAAGAAACTATTTACGCTAAAAATGACACTTTTTAAGAAGTTGCACTTAGAAAACTTCAATGTCTGAGAAAAAAATTTCCCTAACGCACAGGGAAACAGGTGGCTTATCCAATACTCTGGAAATAAAATGGGCTGGGTGAGGGGAATATGAAAATATTATTTCAATTTCATCTCATTTTATTTATTTATTTATGTACTTATTGATTTAATTTTGAGACAGAGTCTCCCTCTGTCCCCCAGGCTGGATTACAGTGTCCTGAGCTCAGCTCACTGCAGCCTCCGCATCCTGGGCTCAAGGCATTCTCCTGCCTCAGCCTCCAGAGTAGCTGGGACTAAATGAGCACGCCACCACGCCAGGCAAATTTTTGTCTTTTTTATAAAGTGTAGAGGAGGTTTCACCATTTGGGCCAGGGTGGTCTTCAACTGCCAACTTCAGATGATCTGCCCCAACTTGCCTTCCAAAGTGAAGGGACTATAGGCGTGAGCCACTGAGCCCAGACTATGATAGTTTCACACTGAAGCCTGAAGCTGCTCTGCCTTAGGATTTTTCCTGAGTTTTACTTTCTTGTCATGATGAGTTGCTAGTTCATATTTTCCGTTGGATCTTTTCGAAAGGTATTACTGATGAGATTATGGCTTTCTCACAAAGAATACCACTTTGGTGAAACTATACTGAAATCAGGAGTACCTTATGTTTCCGATACTTATCAAGCACAATATTTGAACACGGCGTGGTAGGTGAAAGTGTAGGAAGCAGAATTTGGCAAACCCCATTTTTTTTCAATTTCGACGGTTTCAGGTTTTTGGTTTCAGCCAAACTGGAGAATGTCCTAATGAGCTGTCAATTCACAGGCCATTACACACAATTTTTGAAACTACATCACACTGTAATTTAAGGAGTACGATTCTAAAGAAATTTGAACAATCTGGTGGTATTGCTAACACCAAACAAGGTTGTTCAGCTCTTTCATCTTTAAAAACAAACAAACAAAAACATGATGTGGAATTCTCTCATTTTACCAAACAGCCGTACGCTCCCTTGAATATGTGACCAAGAAACCCAAGTAATTGGAAGAAAAAAAATAAAGGAAACACCTCATCAGTCTCATTAATAGTTTTGTTGAGAATAGTTTATTTTTCAAAAACTGCTGGCTATGTCTTGATATTTTTAGACACGGCTAAAGTTGAAATTGCATGAATCCTCTCTCTAACATTCATGCTACTTAAGAATCTTTTCCCAAGATTTGACTGCATTCATTTCATAAAAGCCCTGTCCTCTTCTCCCCTATATATCTATATTAGCACTCTGCCTTCTACCCTCTTCCATAGGAAACACAAATCCGTCAATTGATCACTTAAGCCTTTCCAGTATGGGTACAACATTTTCTGTATTTGTACTCCTGAGATTTGTCCTTTATACTTCTAAAGACTAGAACCTAGATAATACATGCTTGGGAATAGTGGAGCTAGCTTGCTTAAACTTTATTTAGGCGTATGCTAATTACTTGTGGCGGGCAAAGGCAGGCAGTGAGGATGTTAAGCTTATCCCATAATAGTCAATTTTGGAAAAGACACAAGTACAGGCCGGGAGCGGTGGTTCAGACCTGAAATCCCAGCACCTTGGGAGGTCTTCTCGCAGAAGGCCAGAGCGAGACCCCGGGGAAAAGATGCATCCCAGGCGTGATGGCCTGACGATGGCTTCCTGTGTCCCGCAACATGGGGAGTCTGCAGTGTGGCCGGTTTGGAGACTGGCAAGGAGAGCGAAGAGACAACATGCTGGTCTTCCACCCTTCCCTGGATGCCCGTGGGTGCCCGCAGAGCTCCGGAAGCAAACAGTCAACATGCTCAGCCTTTCGGGGGCCGGAGAGACGTGAGCAACATGCCCCCTTGCAGAGGGCACAGCAGCGTGGAATGCCAAATCACGCTTCAGTCATCCTGAGGGTGGCTTCTCTGTGGTCGGGGCTGTCGGCCTGGCGCTCCGTTGCGAGGCTCAGCCTGGGGATGTGCGGTCTGTGAACCACGCGGTTGAAAACCCGAAGGCAACACGGGTCCCGGTCTTTTGTCTCTGAGGAAGCCGCCCGTTCCTTGGGCCACGGAATCGGGGCCAATGGGTGCCCCGCCGGCCCGACGCGGCGGCCGTGGGCCCAGCCCTCAGCCCGCGCCGGGCGCTTACCCTTTTGCCGGAGCGCGGGGGTCCCGTTGCTCCCGGAGGCCAAAGACCGTTTATTCTCTCTGCCTTCCTCCCTCTGTCCCTGGCTCCCTCCCGCCCGCCCTCTGTCCCTGCGTCGCTCTGTCTATCCCTCCGTTCCTAACTGCCTCCCTCTCTCTCCCTCCCTCCCTCCCTCCCTCCCTCCCTCCCAACTTCCCTCCGCCCATCCTTCGGCCCCTCTGGGTCTCCCGTTCGTCTCTCCATCTCTGCCCGCCTTCCCTCCCGCCTGGAACGGTCGGCATCGCCGGCGTGCGCGGGGCCTGGGGTCTGCGTTCAGCCGCCAGGCGCTCCACGGTGGCAGCTGGGAGGCTGCAGGGACACGGGCGGGCGGGCGGGCGGCCGGGCGACGGTGGAGCGGAGGCGCAGAGGAGGCGAGCCGCCGCCGGAGGGATGGCGGGCCCGGACGCTGCGCGGGCCCGGTGTTTCGCGGGAAGGGGGTCTCCACCCAGCCCAGGGGAAGACTCATTTTCCGGGGGTAGGGATTGGGGGGTGGGGGTGGCGAGGGGTCGGTCAGGCCGTGGCGGAAAGGCATGAGAGCTCTGCCCGGGCTGCTCCCAGAGCCTAGGCGGCTGCCCGCGAACCCGCGCGTGCGCAGCAGACGGCCCACCTGCTGGTACCTGGGCCGGCGCTGGGATCCCCGGGATGCCCAGGAAAGAATGGCATCTCTCCGCTCTGTGGAGTGTCTCACCGGGCCTAGACCTGGAAGGCAGGAATAGCAGGCGGGTCGGCCCGGAGGGAAGACACGCCCATCCACGCCGACCCAGGTGTTCCCCGCGAAAGAGAGGCCACCGGCCACCGCCCTGCACCGACCCCGTCCCAGCCCCGCGTCCTTTTAAAGCTCCTCCAGCAGAGCCCGGTATTCTTCCTCGCTGAGGAGTGGTTCCAGCGAGGAGGCCTCTTCCCTGGCCTCCAGCTCCCCAGGGGCCTCCGTTTCTAGGAAAGGCTGCGCCCGCTGCAGAAACTCCGGGCTCGCCAGGAGCTCATCCAGCAGGCGTAGGGGAGTGCAGACGAGCGCTCCGGCTCCTGGAGGAGCCGCGCCTGGGGGGGCGCCCGGATGGCTTGCACCTGCCACTGCCGCGCGGAGGCCTCCGGGGGCGCGGGCTGGGGAGGTGGGGCTTCCCCGGCTTGGGGTTCCCACGCAGCCCCGGCGACCTGGGGACCCTGGCCCCAGCCCCAACACGGACTCCCCTGGGACGCGAGGGGAGGGAAATGCAGGGGGTATTTCAGAATTCAGTCTTCCTCACAGAATCGCAAAGTTCACGTTTCACAACCATAAAGAAACTATTTACGCTAAAAATGAGACTTTTTATGAAGTTGCACTTAGAAAACTTCAATGTCTGAGAAAAAAATATCTCTAACGCACAGGGAAACTGGTGGTTTATCCAATACTCTGAAAATAAAATGGGCTGGGTGAGGGGAATATGAAAATATTATTTCAAATTCATCTCATTTTATTTATTTATGTACTTATTGATTTATTTTTGAGACAGAGTGTCCCTCTGTCCCTCAGGCTGGATTACAGGGTCCTGAGCTCAGCTCACTGCAGCCTCCGCATCCTGGGCTCAAGGCATTCTCCTGCCTCAGCCTCCAGAGTAGCTGGGACTAAATGAGCACGCCACCACGCCAGGCAAATTTTTGTCTTGTTTTTTAAAGTGTAGAGGAGGTTTCACCATTTGGGCCAGGGTGGTCTTCAACTGCCGACTTCAGGTGATCTGCCCCAACTTGCCTTCCCAAAGTGAAGGGACTATAGGCATGAGCCACTGCGCCCAGACTATGATAGTTTCACACTGAAGCCTGAAGCTGCTCTGCCTTAGGATTTTTCCTGAGTTTTACTTTCTTGTCATGATGAGTTGCTAGTTCATGTTTTCCCTTGTTTCTTTTCGAAAGGCATTACTGATGAGATTATGGCTTTCTCACAAAGAATACCACTTTGGTGAAACTATATTGAAATCAGGAGTACCTTATGTTTCCGATACTTATCAAGCACAATATTTGAACACGGCGTGGTAGGTGAAAGTGTAGGAAGCAGAATTTGGCAATCCCCATATTTTTTCAATTTCGACGGTTTCAGGTTTTTGGTTTCAGCCAAACTGAAGAATGTCCTTACGAGCTGTCAATTCACAGGCCGTTACAGACAATTTTTGAAACTACATCACGGTGTAATTTAAGGAGTACGATTCTAAAGAAATTTGAACAATCTGGTGGTATTGCTAACACCAAACAAGGTTGTTCAGCTCTTTCATCTTTAAAAACAAACAAACAAAAACATGATGTGGAATTCTCTCATTTTACCAAACAGCCGTACGCTCCCTTGAATATGTGACTATGAAACCCAAGTAATTGGAAGAAGAAAAATAAAGGAAACACCTCATCAGTCTCATTAATAGTTTTGTTGAGAATAGTTTGGTTTTGAAAAACTGCTGGCTATGTCTTGATATTTTTAGACACGGCTAAAGCTGAAATTGCATGAATCCTCTCTCTAACATTCATGCTACTAAAGAAACTTTTCCCAAGATTTGACTGCATTCATTTCATAAAAGCCCTGTCCTCTTCTCCCCTATATATCTATATTAGCACTCTGCCTTCTACCCTCTTCCATAGGAAACACAAATCCGTCAATTGATCACTTAAGCCTTTCCAGTTTGGGTACAACATTTTCTGTAGTTGTACTCCTGAGATTTGTCCTTTATACTTCTAAAGACTAGACCCTAGATAATACATGCTTCGGAATAGTGGAGCTAGCTTGCTTAAACTTTATTTAGGCGTATGCTAATTACTTGTGGGGGGCAAAGGCAGGCAGTGAGGATGTTAAGCTTATCCCAAAATAGTCAATTTTGGAAAAGACACAAGTACAGGCCGGGCGTGGTGGCTCAGACCTGTAATCCCAGCACCTTGGGAGGCCGAGGCGGCCGGTCACGAGGTCAGGAGATCGACACCATCCTGGCTAACACGGTGAAACCCGGTCTCTGCTAAACATGCACAAATTAGCCGGGCGTGGTGGCAGGCGCTTGTAGTCTCAGCTACTCGGGAGGCTGAGGCAGGAGAAGAGCACGAACCCGGGAGGCGGAGCTGGCAGTGAGCCGAGATTGCGCCACTGCACTCCGGCCTGGGCGGCAGAGTGGGATTCTGCCTCAAAAAAGAAAGAAAAAAAACATCTTCATATATATGAATGTGTGTGTGTGTGTGTGTGTGTGTGTGTGTGTGTGTGTGTGTGTGTGTGTATAGTCAGGTACACTCACTTTACTTCTGAGTTATCTCGTCACCACTTAACCAGCACCAATCAGAGACCACATTTTTCTAGGCAGTCTCCAAATGTACTTTACAAATAGTAACGTACATTAAGGATAGTAATGAAGCTCCGGGAAAAATTGCTTGTCTCCACCTCAGCAGACCAACCTGCCTGGGCCAGCTTCTCTTTTCCTCTACTCTTCAGAAAGTGCTAGACCTGCAACATCTGACAGAATACAGCTTCCATGACTCCTCAGTGCCATGGAAATGGAACGAGCTGAGAGCAATCTAAAGACTGGGAGATATTAGGTCTCTTGGATCTTACTTCTTTTGGTTGCTCGAGCACTTTAATTCCCGAGAGAGCCCTCCCATCTCCATCAGTTCTTCCAGGAACCTGTACCCTCCTTGTGTCTCTAAGATACGCTGGTCTAACTTGTTACATGCCTTTACAAGAAAGTTGGTAAAAATAAAAGGAAAGCTGAACAACGTCACAATATGGAGGTATGAAACAGAATTTCCCCATACTTGGTAAAGTTTAGAAATTTGTGTAATACCCGAAGGCAGATTCTATGTACAATAAGTCCTAGTTTAAGAACAAGAGCTGAGGGTATGAGGAAATAAAACTATATTTTCCGGGAGTATCTCTGGCTTCAGGAAGAAAGAGCACATGTTACTCTCCATTCAATATTAGGGCTGAACTATGGGGTCTTTTCGATCCTTTTTGCTTACCCTCTGCGATTCAGGGGGCACATGGCAAAGGTAAACAGACTGAAACAGCACCGTGGATAGCTGTGAGCTGTGCTGGGAAGATTCACGGTGATTCCATAATAAATCTCAGGTCTTTATTCTGTAACAAAAAATTCCTCTTTTCCATCATCAAGGTAAAGCCGAGTATGTACAAGTAGAGTATGCGATAACTTTGTCACTCGTGACGAACCTAGTCGGTGCGATACTTTAACAACTTCTCCAATGTCTCTGCACTCAGGTTGGATATTCTGAGTGGGTCATCGGTAGAATGAATGAAATCAAGAATACTCTAAAGCAATGTTTGGAAGTCAATTTCAGTGTCTCCGGAAGCACTGGGAAAATCACCATGTGTAACGAACGTGAAGTATCCGCAGGCTCTCTCTGTGTCTTTGAAACTGCCCATGTGTTCATTAGAAACGGCGGCTTGAGGAAAGGTGGTTTTGGAATTGGTTTCCCTCTAGTCTTACGTGATGCATCTCTACTATATTGCATTATAATAAAGCAAGGGGTCACTTGCTGACATAAAGCACAGGAGGCAGGAATGGAAGAGTCAACTTAGAGAAAAAAAGTGCTTTTCGGTTTTATTTTCATTTCTTCAGTTTGGAAAACAGTTTAACAGTTTAACTGATTTTGTGGCGGCTCACAAAAATACATATGAGCGTTGAAAATGTACAGAAGAACAACAATTGGGAGACATTTCCGGAAGCTTCAGTTTCTGAAACCCAGACATGAGCCTACAAGCTAAGACACGGCTACACCAGGCTTCAGCGTGAAACCATACAACTCCTGGGAAGGGCTTCCCTCTCTGAACGCAGCTACCTGTCCACAGGATGCTCTAGGCCCAGGCACCTTTATTCTTCCAACTAGAGAGACATAGAAAGATGCCTCCATATCCCATGAAGATGCCCAAGCATTTGGCCAAGGCTCCTATGAAACAGTCTGCTGTCTTCATCCAGGTAAGGGCAACTTCACATTTTCAGACACTAAGGTCGTGGGTAAATCCAGGGTGGACTGAGAGGCGGAAGCTCCAGCAAACACAGTCCTGTGGCTGGAAGATGAATGCAGTACTTATTCCTGCACCAACAGACCCTTGCCTCTGGCCTTGGGCCTAGAGCATGATTTTTTGGTAGTTGCTGTTGGGGAAGAGGCCCTTGGGCTTTAACCTGCGGACAGCCTCCCTTAAATGCTTGGGCTGCAGCGGGGGCGTTTCTCCCCACATCTCACACACGTCCAGGGCCTCTTCCACCACCTCTCCAACAAAGACCTTGGCGATTCCAGCCATGGCAATGGCGGCGTTCTCAGACACCGAACTGCCGGTGATAGACTTCATCAGACCTGCAATGCGTGCTTTTGGGAAAGCTGACCGGCGACACACTTCGTAGCGGGCCAGCTGCTCCTCAGACATGGCAGACAGCAGGGCTGTCATCCTCTGAGCCTCCTCTGCATCCACGGTGGGCTTCCTCTCCTTCTTTCCTTTGGTATGTCTTTTCCGTCTTTTGGCGGCAGGAGGAGCTGAGGCTGAGGCCTCCTTGTCCCCTTCTGTGAGGTCCATGACATCCTCACTCCTGAGCTCACCTCCCTGATCCCTGGGTTCTTCCAAGTTCCCACCTAGGTCCTCAGGGATTCCATCCTTCTTGCTGCCCTTCAGACCTCGGGGCATGGCGAACATCTCAGCAGACACACCTGTTTGCCTGCCCATCTCCACGGGTGAGATTCAAGTCTGCCCCTTGACAGCAGCTGTAGAGGCAGAAGTTCTGGCTGGGGTGGTTTGATTACGGATCTGCAGCGAGAACCTTTCGAAGATTTTAGCTGCCGTGTTTCTGCTGAGCCACTTTAGCCATAACTGGACACAGCTCCCTGCCTCCCCTTCCCACACACAAACACACACGCTGAATTTTCTCACTTCCACAATGTGAAGAAACTTGTGGATGGAGAGTATATTAGTTTTACATCAATGCAGAATAAATTCTCACAAATTTTGGACACTTAAAACAAACCCCAGCTCAGAGGTCAGAAGTTCTACCAGTCCAAGTGACTGCCACCTGCTCAGAGCCACACGAGGGACCTCCGGGATGGGTCTGGCTGTGTGGTCGCTGCCTTCACCTGAGAAGGGTCTGGCTTCGATCTGACTCGAGGTGGTGGCAGAATTCAATGCCTTCGGGTTGTGAGCCCCAGGCCCACTTGTCTGTTCTGCCTGCTGCCGTGAGGACGCTCTCGGCTCCTGCAAGTGTTGCCCAGGTCTGGGCTGTGAGGCTCCCTGGGTCTGCACGGCCAGTGCCGGGGAATCTCCCACAGGGCAATGTCATCTCAGGGAGCTCCAGTCCTCCCTTATAAAGAGCTCGGATGATTGAACTAGACCCAGCCCTTAGCAGCTATTGGCTCAGGATATCCCTAAGGAAATCAGGGATTTGGGCGGGCTCATCAATTCACGCTTCCGCCCACCCCCAAGGGAGGGGCAGACACAGGGCGAGCCTCCGAGGGGCGGAAAATGCAGGGGGTATTTCAGAATTCAGTCTTCCTCACAGAATCGCAAAGTTCACGTTTCACAACCATAAAGAAACTATTTACGCTAAAAATGACACTTTTTAAGAAGTTGCACTTAGAAAACTTCAATGTCTGAGAAAAAAATTTCCCTAACGCACAGGGAAACAGGTGGCTTATCCAATACTCTGGAAATAAAATGGGCTGGGTGAGGGGAATATGAAAATATTATTTCAATTTCATCTCATTTTATTTATTTATTTATGTACTTATTGATTTAATTTTGAGACAGAGTCTCCCTCTGTCCCCCAGGCTGGATTACAGTGTCCTGAGCTCAGCTCACTGCAGCCTCCGCATCCTGGGCTCAAGGCATTCTCCTGCCTCAGCCTCCAGAGTAGCTGGGACTAAATGAGCACGCCACCACGCCAGGCAAATTTTTGTCTTTTTTATAAAGTGTAGAGGAGGTTTCACCATTTGGGCCAGGGTGGTCTTCAACTGCCAACTTCAGATGATCTGCCCCAACTTGCCTTCCAAAGTGAAGGGACTATAGGCGTGAGCCACTGAGCCCAGACTATGATAGTTTCACACTGAAGCCTGAAGCTGCTCTGCCTTAGGATTTTTCCTGAGTTTTACTTTCTTGTCATGATGAGTTGCTAGTTCATATTTTCCGTTGGATCTTTTCGAAAGGTATTACTGATGAGATTATGGCTTTCTCACAAAGAATACCACTTTGGTGAAACTATACTGAAATCAGGAGTACCTTATGTTTCCGATACTTATCAAGCACAATATTTGAACACGGCGTGGTAGGTGAAAGTGTAGGAAGCAGAATTTGGCAAACCCCATTTTTTTTCAATTTCGACGGTTTCAGGTTTTTGGTTTCAGCCAAACTGGAGAATGTCCTAATGAGCTGTCAATTCACAGGCCATTACACACAATTTTTGAAACTACATCACACTGTAATTTAAGGAGTACGATTCTAAAGAAATTTGAACAATCTGGTGGTATTGCTAACACCAAACAAGGTTGTTCAGCTCTTTCATCTTTAAAAACAAACAAACAAAAACATGATGTGGAATTCTCTCATTTTACCAAACAGCCGTACGCTCCCTTGAATATGTGACCAAGAAACCCAAGTAATTGGAAGAAAAAAAATAAAGGAAACACCTCATCAGTCTCATTAATAGTTTTGTTGAGAATAGTTTATTTTTCAAAAACTGCTGGCTATGTCTTGATATTTTTAGACACGGCTAAAGTTGAAATTGCATGAATCCTCTCTCTAACATTCATGCTACTTAAGAAACTTTTCCCAAGATTTGACTGCATTCATTTCATAAAAGCCCTGTCCTCTTCTCCCCTATATATCTATATTAGCACTCTGCCTTCTACCCTCTTCCATAGGAAACACAAATCCGTCAATTGATCACTTAAGCCTTTCCAGTATGGGTACAACATTTTCTGTATTTGTACTCCTGAGATTTGTCCTTTATACTTCTAAAGACTAGAACCTAGATAATACATGCTTGGGAATAGTGGAGCTAGCTTGCTTAAACTTTATTTAGGCGTATGCTAATTACTTGTGGCGGGCAAAGGCAGGCAGTGAGGATGTTAAGCTTATCCCATAATAGTCAATTTTGGAAAAGACACAAGTACAGGCCGGGAGCGGTGGTTCAGACCTGAAATCCCAGCACCTTGGGAGGTCTTCTCGCAGAAGGCCAGAGCGAGACCCCGGGGAAAAGATGCATCCCAGGCGTGATGGCCTGACGATGGCTTCCTGTGTCCCGCAACATGGGGAGTCTGCAGTGTGGCTGGTTTGGAGACTGGCAAGGAGAGCGAAGAGACAACATGCTGGTCTTCCACCCTTCCCTGGATGCCCGTGGGTGCCCGCAGAGCTCCGGAAGCAAACAGTCAGCATGCTCAGCCTTTCGGGGGCCGGAGAGACGTGAGCAACATGCCCCCTTGCAGAGGGCACAGCAGCGTGGAATGCCAAATCACGCTTCAGTCATCCTGAGGGTGGCTTCTCTGTGGTCGGGGCTGTCGGCCTGGCGCTCCGTTGCGAGGCTCAGCCTGGGGATGTGCGGTCTGTGAACCACGCGGTTGAAAACCCGAAGGCAACACGGGTCCCGGTCTTTTGTCTCTGAGGAAGCCGCCCGTTCCTTGGGCCACGGAATCGGGGCCAATGGGTGCCCCGCCGGCCCGACGCGGCGGCCGTGGGCCCAGCCCTCAGCCCGCGCCGGGCGCTTACCCTTTTGCCGGAGCGCGGGGGTCCCGTTGCTCCCGGAGGCCAAAGACCGTTTATTCTCTCTGCCTTCCTCCCTCTGTCCCTGGCTCCCTCCCGCCCGCCCTCTGTCCCTGCGTCGCTCTGTCTATCCCTCCGTTCCTAACTGCCTCCCTCTCTCTCCCTCCCTCCCTCCCTCCCTCCCTCCCTCCCTCCCAACTTCCCTCCGCCCATCCTTCGGCCCCTCTGGGTCTCCGGTTCGTCTCTCCATCTCTGCCCGCCTTCCCTCCCGCCTGGAACGGTCGGCATCGCCGGCGTGCGCGGGGCCTGGGGTCTGCGTTCAGTCGCCAGGCGCTCCACGGTGGCAGCTGGGAGGCTGCAGGGACACGGGCGGGCGGGCGGGCGGCCGGGCGACGGTGGAGCGGAGGCGCAGAGGAGGCGAGCCGCCGCCGGAGGGATGGCGGGCCCGGACGCTGCGCGGGCCCGGTGTTTCGCGGGAAGGGGGTCTCCACCCAGCCCAGGGGAAGACTCATTTTCCGGGGGTAGGGATTGGGGGGTGGGGGTGGCGAGGGGTCGGTCAGGCCGTGGCGGAAAGGCATGAGAGCTCTGCCCGGGCTGCTCCCAGAGCCTAGGCGGCTGCCCGCGAACTCGCGCGTGCTCAGCAGACGGCCCACCTGCTGGTACCTGGGCCGGCGCTGGGATCCCCGGGATGCCCAGGAAAGAATGGCATCTCTCCGCTCTGTGGAGTGTCTCACCGGGCCTAGACCTGGAAGGCAGGAATCGCAGGCGGGTCGGCCCGGAGGGAAGACACGTCCATCCACGCCTTCCCAGGTGTTCCCCGCGAAAGAGAGGCCACCGGCCACCGCCCTGCACCGACCCCGTCCCAGCCCCGCGTCCTTTTAAAGCTCCTCCAGCAGAGCCCGGTATTCTTCCTCGCTGAGGGGTGGTTCCAGCGAGGAGGCCTCTTCCGTGGCCTCCAGCTCCCCAGGGGCCTCCATTTCTAGGAAAGGCTGCGCCCGCTGCAGAAACTCCGGGCTCGCCAGGAGCTCATCCAGCAAGCGTAGGGGAGTGCAGACGAGCGCTCCGGCTCCTGGAGGAGCCGCGCCTGGGGGGGCGCCCGGATGGCTTGCACCTGCCACTGCCGCGCGAAGGCCTCCGGGGGCGCGGGCTGGGGAGGTGGGGCTTCCCCGGCTTGGGGTTCCCACGCAGCCCCGGCGACCTGGGGACCCTGGCCCCAGCCCCAACACGGACTCCCCTGGGACGCGAGGGGAGGGAAATGCAGGGGGTATTTCAGAATTCAGTCTTCCTCACAGAATCGCAAAGTTCACGTTTCACAACCATAAAGAAACTATTTACGCTAAAAATGAGACTTTTATGAAGTTGCACTTAGAAAACTTCAATGTCTGAGAAAAAAATATCTCTAACGCACAGGGAAACTGGTGGTTTATCCAATACTCTGAAAATAAAATGGGCTGGGTGAGGGGAATATGAAAATATTATTTCAATTTCATCTCATTTTATTTATTTATGTACTTATTGATTTATTTTTGAGACAGAGTGTCCCTCTGTCCCTCAGGCTGGATTACAGGGTCCTGAGCTCAGCTCACTGCAGCCTCCGCATCCTGGGCTCAAGGCATTCTCCTGCCTCAGCCTCCAGAGTAGCTGGGACTAAATGAGCACGCCACCACGCCAGGCAAATTTTTGTCTTGTTTTTTAAAGTGTAGAGGAGGTTTCACCATTTGGGCCAGGGTGGTCTTCAACTGCCGACTTCAGGTGATCTGCCCCAACTTGCCTTCCCAAAGTGAAGGGACTATAGGCATGAGCCACTGCGCCCAGACTATGATAGTTTCACACTGAAGCCTGAAGCTGCTCTGCCTTAGGATTTTTCCTGAGTTTTACTTTCTTGTCATGATGAGTTGCTAGTTCGTGTTTTCCCTTGTTTCTTTTCGAAAGGCATTACTGATGAGATTATGGCTTTCTCACAAAGAATACCACTTTGGTGAAACTATATTGAAATCAGGAGTACCTTATGTTTCCGATACTTATCAAGCACAATATTTGAACACGGCGTGGTAGGTGAAAGTGTAGGAAGCAGAATTTGGCAATCCCCATATTTTTTCAATTTCGACGGTTTCAGGTTTTTGGTTTCAGCCAAACTGAAGAATGTCCTTACGAGCTGTCAATTCACAGGCCGTTACAGACAATTTTTGAAACTACATCACGGTGTAATTTAAGAAGTACGATTCTAAAGAAATTTGAACAATCTGGTGGTATTGTTAACACCAAACAAGGTTGTTCAGCTCTTTCATCTTTAAAAACAAACAAACAAAAACATGATGTGGAATTCTCTCATTTTACCAAACAGCCGTACGCTCCCTTGAATATGTGACTATGAAACCCAAGTAATTGGAAGAAGAAAAATAAAGGAAACACCTCATCAGTCTCATTAATAGTTTTGTTGAGAATAGTTTGTTTTTGAAAAACTGCTGGCTATGTCTTGATATTTTTAGACACGGCTAAAGTTGAAATTGCATGAATCCTCTCTCTAACATTCATGCTACTAAAGAAACTTTTCCCAAGATTTGACTGCATTCATTTCATAAAAGCCCTGTCCTCTTCTCCCCTATATATCTATATTAGCACTCTGCCTTCTACCCTCTTCCATAGGAAACACAAATCCGTCAATTGATCACTTAAGCCTTTCCAGTTTGGGTACAACATTTTCTGTAGTTGTACTCCTGAGATTTGTCCTTTATACTTCTAAAGACTAGACCCTAGATAATACATGCTTCGGAATAGTGGAGCTAGCTTGCTTAAACTTTATTTAGGCGTATGCTAATTACTTGTGGGGGGCAAAGGCAGGCAGTGAGGATGTTAAGCTTATCCCAAAATAGTCAATTTTGGAAAAGACACAAGTACAGGCCGGGCGTGGTGGCTCAGACCTGTAATCCCAGCACCTTGGGAGGCCGAGGCGGCCGGTCACGAGGTCAGGAGATCGACACCATCCTGGCTAACACGGTGAAACCCGGTCTCTGCTAAACATGCACAAATTAGCCGGGCGTGGTGGCAGGCGCTTGTAGTCTCAGCTACTCGGGAGGCTGAGGCAGGAGAAGAGCACGAACCCGGGAGGCGGAGCTGGCAGTGAGCCGAGATTGCGCCACTGCACTCCGGCCTGGGCGGCAGAGTGGGATTCTGCCTCAAAAAAGAAAGAAAAAAAACATCTTCATATATATGAATGTGTGTGTGTGTGTGTGTGTGTGTGTGTGTGTGTGTGTGTGTGTATAGTCAGGTACACTCACTTTACTTCTGAGTTATCTCGTCACCACTTAACCAGCACCAATCAGAGACCACATTTTTCTAGGCAGTCTCCAAATGTACTTTACAAATAGTAACGTACATTAAGGATAGTAATGAAGCTCCGGGAAAAATTGCTTGTCTCCACCTCAGCAGACCAACCTGCCTGGGCCAGCTTCTCTTTTCCTCTACTCTTCAGAAAGTGCTAGACCTGCAACATCTGACAGAATACAGCTTCCATGACTCCTCAGTGCCATGGAAATGGAACGAGCTGAGAGCAATCTAAAGACTGGGAGATATTAGGTCTCTTGGATCTTACTTCTTTTGGTTGCTCGAGCACTTTAATTCCCGAGAGAGCCCTCCCATCTCCATCAGTTCTTCCAGGAACCTGTACCCTCCTTGTGTCTCTAAGATACGCTGGTCTAACTTGTTACATGCCTTTACAAGAAAGTTGGTAAAAATAAAAGGAAAGCTGAACAACGTCACAATATGGAGGTATGAAACAGAATTTCCCCATACTTGGTAAAGTTTAGAAATTTGTGTAATACCCGAAGGCAGATTCTATGTACAATAAGTCCTAGTTTAAGAACAAGAGCTGAGGGTATGAGGAAATAAAACTATATTTTCCGGGAGTATCTCTGGCTTCAGGAAGAAAGAGCACATGTTACTCTCCATTCAATATTAGGGCTGAACTATGGGGTCTTTTCGATCCTTTTTGCTTACCCTCTGCGATTCAGGGGGCACATGGCAAAGGTAAACAGACTGAAACAGCACCGTGGATAGCTGTGAGCTGTGCTGGGAAGATTCACGGTGATTCCATAATAAATCTCAGGTCTTTATTCTGTAACAAAAAATTCCTCTTTTCCATCATCAAGGTAAAGCCGAGTATGTACAAGTAGAGTATGCGATAACTTTGTCACTCGTGACGAACCTAGTCGGTGCGATACTTTAACAACTTCTCCAATGTCTCTGCACTCAGGTTGGATATTCTGAGTGGGTCATCGGTAGAATGAATGAAATCAAGAATACTCTAAAGCAATGTTTGGAAGTCAATTTCAGTGTCTCCGGAAGCACTGGGAAAATCACCATGTGTAACGAACGTGAAGTATCCGCAGGCTCTCTCTGTGTCTTTGAAACTGCCCATGTGTTCATTAGAAACGGCGGCTTGAGGAAAGGTGGTTTTGGAATTGGTTTCCCTCTAGTCTTACGTGATGCATCTCTACTATATTGCATTATAATAAAGCAAGGGGTCACTTGCTGACATAAAGCACAGGAGGCAGGAATGGAAGAGTCAACTTAGAGAAAAAAAGTGCTTTTCGGTTTTATTTTCATTTCTTCAGTTTGGAAAACAGTTTAACAGTTTAACTGATTTTGTGGCGGCTCACAAAAATACATATGAGCGTTGAAAATGTACAGAAGAACAACAATTGGGAGACATTTCCGGAAGCTTCAGTTTCTGAAACCCAGACATGAGCCTACAAGCTAAGACACGGCTACACCAGGCTTCAGCGTGAAACCATACAACTCCTGGGAAGGGCTTCCCTCTCTGAACGCAGCTACCTGTCCACAGGATGCTCTAGGCCCAGGCACCTTTATTCTTCCAACTAGAGAGACATAGAAAGATGCCTCCATATCCCATGAAGATGCCCAAGCATTTGGCCAAGGCTCCTATGAAACAGTCTGCTGTCTTCATCCAGGTAAGGGCAACTTCACATTTTCAGACACTAAGGTCGTGGGTAAATCCAGGGGAGACTGAGAGGCGGAAGCTCCAGCAAACACAGTCCTGTGGCTGGAAGATGAATGCAGTACTTATCCCTGCACCAACAGACCCTTGCCTCTGGCCTTGGGCCTAGAGCATGATTTTTTGGTAGTTGCTGTTGGGGAAGAGGCCCTTGGGCTTTAACCTGCGGACAGCCTCCCTTAAATGCTTGGGCTGCAGCGGGGGCGTTTCTCCCCACATCTCACACACGTCCAGGGCCTCTTCCACCACCTCTCCAACAAAGACCTTGGCGATTCCAGCCATGGCAATGGCGGCGTTCTCAGACACCGAACTGCCGGTGATAGACTTCATCAGACCTGCAATGCGTGCTTTTGGGAAAGCTGACCGGCGACACACTTCGTAGCGGGCCAGCTGCTCCTCAGACATGGCAGACAGCAGGGCTGTCATCCTCTGAGCCTCCTCTGCATCCACGGTGGGCTTCCTCTCCTTCTTTCCTTTGGTATGTCTTTTCCGTCTTTTGGCGGCAGGAGGAGCTGAGGCTGAGGCCTCCTTGTCCCCTTCTGTGAGGTCCATGACATCCTCACTCCTGAGCTCACCTCCCTGATCCCTGGGTTCTTCCAAGTTCCCACCTAGGTCCTCAGGGATTCCATCCTTCTTGCTGCCCTTCAGACCTCGGGGCATGGCGAACATCTCAGCAGACACACCTGTTTGCCTGCCCGTCTCCACGGGTGAGATTCAAGTCTGCCCCGTGACAGCAGCTGTAGAGGCAGAAGTTCTGGCTGGGGTGGTTTGATTACGGATCTGCAGCGAGAACCTTTCGAAGATTTTAGCTGCCGTGTTTCTGCTGAGCCACTTTAGCCATAACTGGGCACAGCTCCCTGCCTCCCCTTCCCACACACAAACACACACGCTGAATTTTCTCACTTCCACAATGTGAAGAAACTTGTGGATGGAGAGTATATTAGTTTTACATCAATGCAGAATAAATTCTCACAAATTTTGGACACTTAAAACAAACCCCAGCTCAGAGGTCAGAAGTTCTACCAGTCCAAGTGACTGCCACCTGCTCAGAGCCACACGAGGGACCTCCGGGATGGGTCTGGCTGTGTGGTCGCTGCCTTCACCTGAGAAGGGTCTGGCTTCGATCTGACTCGAGGTGGTGGCAGAATTCAATGCCTTCGGGTTGTGAGCCCCAGGCCCACTTGTCTGTTCTGCCTGCTGCCGTGAGGACGCTCTCGGCTCCTGCAAGTGTTGCCCAGGTCTGGGCTGTGAGGCTCCCTGGGTCTGCACGGCCAGTGCCGGGGAATCTCCCACAGGGCAATGTCATCTCAGGGAGCTCCAGTCCTCCCTTATAAAGAGCTCGGATGATTGAACTAGACCCAGCCCTTAGCAGCTATTGGCTCAGGATATCCCTAAGGAAATCAGGGATTTGGGCGGGCTCATCAATTCACGCTTCCGCCCACCCCCAAGGGAGGGGCAGACACAGGGCGAGCCTCCGAGGGGCGGAAAATGCAGGGGGTATTTCAGAATTCAGTCTTCCTCACAGAATCGCAAAGTTCACGTTTCACAACCATAAAGAAACTATTTACGCTAAAAATGAGACTTTTTATGAAGTTGCACTTAGAAAACTTCAATGTCTGAGAAAAAAATATCTCTAACGCACAGGGAAACTGGTGGTTTATCCAATACTCTGAAAATAAAATGGGCTGGGTGAGGGGAATATGAAAATATTATTTCAATTTCATCTCATTTTATTTATTTATGTACTTATTGATTTATTTTTGAGACAGAGTGTCCCTCTGTCCCTCAGGCTGGATTACAGGGTCCTGAGCTCAGCTCACTGCAGCCTCCGCATCCTGGGCTCAAGGCATTCTCCTGCCTCAGCCTCCAGAGTAGCTGGGACTAAATGAGCACGCCACCACGCCAGGCAAATTTTTGTCTTGTTTTTTAAAGTGTAGAGGAGGTTTCACCATTTGGGCCAGGGTGGTCTTCAACTGCCGACTTCAGGTGATCTGCCCCAACTTGCCTTCCCAAAGTGAAGGGACTATAGGCATGAGCCACTGCGCCCAGACTATGATAGTTTCACACTGAAGCCTGAAGCTGCTCTGCCTTAGGATTTTTCCTGAGTTTTACTTTCTTGTCATGATGAGTTGCTAGTTCATGTTTTCCCTTGTTTCTTTTCGAAAGGCATTACTGATGAGATTATGGCTTTCTCACAAAGAATACCACTTTGGTGAAACTATATTGAAATCAGGAGTACCTTATGTTTCCGATACTTATCAAGCACAATATTTGAACACGGCGTGGTAGGTGAAAGTGTAGGAAGCAGAATTTGGCAATCCCCATATTTTTTCAATTTCGGCGGTTTCAGGTTTTTGGTTTCAGCCAAACTGAAGAATGTCCTTACGAGCTGTCAATTCACAGGCCGTTACAGACAATTTTTGAAACTACATCACGGTGTAATTTAAGGAGTACGATTCTAAAGAAATTTGAACAATCTGGTGGTATTGCTAACACCAAACAAGGTTGTTCAGCTCTTTCATCTTTAAAAACAAACAAACAAAAACATGATGTGGAATTCTCTCATTTTACCAAACAGCCGTACGCTCCCTTGAATATGTGACTATGAAACCCAAGTAATTGGAAGAAGAAAAATAAAGGAAACACCTCATCAGTCTCATTAATAGTTTTGTTGAGAATAGTTTGTTTTTGAAAAACTGCTGGCTATGTCTTGATATTTTTAGACACGGCTAAAGTTGAAATTGCATGAATCCTCTCTCTAACATTCATGCTACTAAAGAAACTTTTCCCAAGATTTGACTGCATTCATTTCATAAAAGCCCTGTCCTCTTCTCCCCTATATATCTATATTAGCACTCTGCCTTCTACCCTCTTCCATAGGAAACACAAATCCGTCAATTGATCACTTAAGCCTTTCCAGTTTGGTTACAACATTTTCTGTAGTTGTACTCCTGAGATTTGTCCTTTATACTTCTAAAGACTAGACCCTAGATAATACATGCTTCGGAATAGTGGAGCTAGCTTGCTTAAACTTTATTTAGGCGTATGCTAATTACTTGTGGGGGGCAAAGGCAGGCAGTGAGGATGTTAAGCTTATCCCAAAATAGTCAATTTTGGAAAAGACACAAGTACAGGCCGGGCGTGGTGGCTCAGACCTGTAATCCCAGCACCTTGGGAGGCCGAGGCGGCCGGTCACGAGGTCAGGAGATCGACACCATCCTGGCTAACACGGTGAAACCCGGTCTCTGCTAAACATGCACAAATTAGCCGGGCGTGGTGGCAGGCGCTTGTAGTCTCAGCTACTCGGGAGGCTGAGGCAGGAGAAGAGCACGAACCCGGGAGGCGGAGCTGGCAGTGAGCCGAGATTGCGCCACTGCACTCCGGCCTGGGCGGCAGAGTGGGATTCTGCCTCAAAAAAGAAAGAAAAAAAACATCTTCATATATATGAATGTGTGTGTGTGTGTGTGTGTGTGTGTGTGTGTGTGTGTGTGTGTGTGTATAGTCAGGTACACTCACTTTACTTCTGAGTTATCTCGTCACCACTTAACCAGCACCAATCAGAGACCACATTTTTCTAGGCAGTCTCCAAATGTACTTTACAAATAGTAACGTACATTAAGGATAGTAATGAAGCTCCGGGAAAAATTGCTTGTCTCCACCTCAGCAGACCAACCTGCCTGGGCCAGCTTCTCTTTTCCTCTACTCTTCAGAAAGTGCTAGACCTGCAACATCTGACAGAATACAGCTTCCATGACTCCTCAGTGCCATGGAAATGGAACGAGCTGAGAGCAATCTAAAGACTGGGAGATATTAGGTCTCTTGGATCTTACTTCTTTTGGTTGCTCGAGCACTTTAATTCCCGAGAGAGCCCTCCCATCTCCATCAGTTCTTCCAGGAACCTGTACCCTCCTTGTGTCTCTAAGATACGCTGGTCTAACTTGTTACATGCCTTTACAAGAAAGTTGGTAAAAATAAAAGGAAAGCTGAACAACGTCACAATATGGAGGTATGAAACAGAATTTCCCCATACTTGGTAAAGTTTAGAAATTTGTGTAATACCCGAAGGCAGATTCTATGTACAATAAGTCCTAGTTTAAGAACAAGAGCTGAGGGTATGAGGAAATAAAACTATATTTTCCGGGAGTATCTCTGGCTTCAGGAAGAAAGAGCACATGTTACTCTCCATTCAATATTAGGGCTGAACTATGGGGTCTTTTCGATCCTTTTTGCTTACCCTCTGCGATTCAGGGGGCACATGGCAAAGGTAAACAGACTGAAACAGCACCGTGGATAGCTGTGAGCTGTGCTGGGAAGATTCACGGTGATTCCATAATAAATCTCAGGTCTTTATTCTGTAACAAAAAATTCCTCTTTTCCATCATCAAGGTAAAGCCGAGTATGTACAAGTAGAGTATGCGATAACTTTGTCACTCGTGACGAACCTAGTCGGTGCGATACTTTAACAACTTCTCCAATGTCTCTGCACTCAGGTTGGATATTCTGAGTGGGTCATCGGTAGAATGAATGAAATCAAGAATACTCTAAAGCAATGTTTGGAAGTCAATTTCAGTGTCTCCGGAAGCACTGGGAAAATCACCATGTGTAACGAACGTGAAGTATCCGCAGGCTCTCTCTGTGTCTTTGAAACTGCCCATGTGTTCATTAGAAACGGCGGCTTGAGGAAAGGTGGTTTTGGAATTGGTTTCCCTCTAGTCTTACGTGATGCATCTCTACTATATTGCATTATAATAAAGCAAGGGGTCACTTGCTGACATAAAGCACAGGAGGCAGGAATGGAAGAGTCAACTTAGAGAAAAAAAGTGCTTTTCGGTTTTATTTTCATTTCTTCAGTTTGGAAAACAGTTTAACAGTTTAACTGATTTTGTGGCGGCTCACAAAAATACATATGAGCGTTGAAAATGTACAGAAGAACAACAATTGGGAGACATTTCCGGAAGCTTCAGTTTCTGAAACCCAGACATGAGCCTACAAGCTAAGACACGGCTACACCAGGCTTCAGCGTGAAACCATACAACTCCTGGGAAGGGCTTCCCTCTCTGAACGCAGCTACCTGTCCACAGGATGCTCTAGGCCCAGGCACCTTTATTCTTCCAACTAGAGAGACATAGAAAGATGCCTCCATATCCCATGAAGATGCCCAAGCATTTGGCCAAGGCTCCTATGAAACAGTCTGCTGTCTTCATCCAGGTAAGGGCAACTTCACATTTTCAGACACTAAGGTCGTGGGTAAATCCAGGGGAGACTGAGAGGCGGAAGCTCCAGCAAACACAGTCCTGTGGCTGGAAGATGAATGCAGTACTTATCCCTGCACCAACAGACCCTTGCCTCTGGCCTTGGGCCTAGAGCATGATTTTTTGGTAGTTGCTGTTGGGGAAGAGGCCCTTGGGCTTTAACCTGCGGACAGCCTCCCTTAAATGCTTGGGCTGCAGCGGGGGCGTTTCTCCCCACATCTCACACACGTCCAGGGCCTCTTCCACCACCTCTCCAACAAAGACCTTGGCGATTCCAGCCATGGCAATGGCGGCGTTCTCAGACACCGAACTGCCGGTGATAGACTTCATCAGACCTGCAATGCGTGCTTTTGGGAAAGCTGACCGGCGACACACTTCGTAGCGGGCCAGCTGCTCCTCAGACATGGCAGACAGCAGGGCTGTCATCCTCTGAGCCTCCTCTGCATCCACGGTGGGCTTCCTCTCCTTCTTTCCTTTGGTATGTCTTTTCCGTCTTTTGGCGGCAGGAGGAGCTGAGGCTGAGGCCTCCTTGTCCCCTTCTGTGAGGTCCATGACATCCTCACTCCTGAGCTCACCTCCCTGATCCCTGGGTTCTTCCAAGTTCCCACCTAGGTCCTCAGGGATTCCATCCTTCTTGCTGCCCTTCAGACCTCGGGGCATGGCGAACATCTCAGCAGACACACCTGTTTGCCTGCCCGTCTCCACGGGTGAGATTCAAGTCTGCCCCGTGACAGCAGCTGTAGAGGCAGAAGTTCTGGCTGGGGTGGTTTGATTACGGATCTGCAGCGAGAACCTTTCGAAGATTTTAGCTGCCGTGTTTCTGCTGAGCCACTTTAGCCATAACTGGGCACAGCTCCCTGCCTCCCCTTCCCACACACAAACACACACGCTGAATTTTCTCACTTCCACAATGTGAAGAAACTTGTGGATGGAGAGTATATTAGTTTTACATCAATGCAGAATAAATTCTCACAAATTTTGGACACTTAAAACAAACCCCAGCTCAGAGGTCAGAAGTTCTACCAGTCCAAGTGACTGCCACCTGCTCAGAGCCACACGAGGGACCTCCGGGATGGGTCTGGCTGTGTGGTCGCTGCCTTCACCTGAGAAGGGTCTGGCTTCGATCTGACTCGAGGTGGTGGCAGAATTCAATGCCTTCGGGTTGTGAGCCCCAGGCCCACTTGTCTGTTCTGCCTGCTGCCGTGAGGACGCTCTCGGCTCCTGCAAGTGTTGCCCAGGTCTGGGCTGTGAGGCTCCCTGGGTCTGCACGGCCAGTGCCGGGGAATCTCCCACAGGGCAATGTCATCTCAGGGAGCTCCAGTCCTCCCTTATAAAGAGCTCGGATGATTGAACTAGACCCAGCCCTTAGCAGCTATTGGCTCAGGATATCCCTAAGGAAATCAGGGATTTGGGCGGGCTCATCAATTCACGCTTCCGCCCACCCCCAAGGGAGGGGCAGACACAGGGCGAGCCTCCGAGGGGCGGAAAATGCAGGGGGTATTTCAGAATTCAGTCTTCCTCACAGAATCGCAAAGTTCACGTTTCACAACCATAAAGAAACTATTTACGCTAAAAATGAGACTTTTTATGAAGTTGCACTTAGAAAACTTCAATGTCTGAGAAAAAAATATCTCTAACGCACAGGGAAACTGGTGGTTTATCCAATACTCTGAAAATAAAATGGGCTGGGTGAGGGGAATATGAAAATATTATTTCAATTTCATCTCATTTTATTTATTTATGTACTTATTGATTTATTTTTGAGACAGAGTGTCCCTCTGTCCCTCAGGCTGGATTACAGGGTCCTGAGCTCAGCTCACTGCAGCCTCCGCATCCTGGGCTCAAGGCATTCTCCTGCCTCAGCCTCCAGAGTAGCTGGGACTAAATGAGCACGCCACCACGCCAGGCAAATTTTTGTCTTGTTTTTTAAAGTGTAGAGGAGGTTTCACCATTTGGGCCAGGGTGGTCTTCAACTGCCGACTTCAGGTGATCTGCCCCAACTTGCCTTCCCAAAGTGAAGGGACTATAGGCATGAGCCACTGCGCCCAGACTATGATAGTTTCACACTGAAGCCTGAAGCTGCTCTGCCTTAGGATTTTTCCTGAGTTTTACTTTCTTGTCATGATGAGTTGCTAGTTCATGTTTTCCCTTGTTTCTTTTCGAAAGGCATTACTGATGAGATTATGGCTTTCTCACAAAGAATACCACTTTGGTGAAACTATATTGAAATCAGGAGTACCTTATGTTTCCGATACTTATCAAGCACAATATTTGAACACGGCGTGGTAGGTGAAAGTGTAGGAAGCAGAATTTGGCAATCCCCATATTTTTTCAATTTCGGCGGTTTCAGGTTTTTGGTTTCAGCCAAACTGAAGAATGTCCTTACGAGCTGTCAATTCACAGGCCGTTACAGACAATTTTTGAAACTACATCACGGTGTAATTTAAGGAGTACGATTCTAAAGAAATTTGAACAATCTGGTGGTATTGCTAACACCAAACAAGGTTGTTCAGCTCTTTCATCTTTAAAAACAAACAAACAAAAACATGATGTGGAATTCTCTCATTTTACCAAACAGCCGTACGCTCCCTTGAATATGTGACTATGAAACCCAAGTAATTGGAAGAAGAAAAATAAAGGAAACACCTCATCAGTCTCATTAATAGTTTTGTTGAGAATAGTTTGTTTTTGAAAAACTGCTGGCTATGTCTTGATATTTTTAGACACGGCTAAAGTTGAAATTGCATGAATCCTCTCTCTAACATTCATGCTACTAAAGAAACTTTTCCCAAGATTTGACTGCATTCATTTCATAAAAGCCCTGTCCTCTTCTCCCCTATATATCTATATTAGCACTCTGCCTTCTACCCTCTTCCATAGGAAACACAAATCCGTCAATTGATCACTTAAGCCTTTCCAGTTTGGTTACAACATTTTCTGTAGTTGTACTCCTGAGATTTGTCCTTTATACTTCTAAAGACTAGACCCTAGATAATACATGCTTCGGAATAGTGGAGCTAGCTTGCTTAAACTTTATTTAGGCGTATGCTAATTACTTGTGGGGGGCAAAGGCAGGCAGTGAGGATGTTAAGCTTATCCCAAAATAGTCAATTTTGGAAAAGACACAAGTACAGGCCGGGCGTGGTGGCTCAGACCTGTAATCCCAGCACCTTGGGAGGCCGAGGCGGCCGGTCACGAGGTCAGGAGATCGACACCATCCTGGCTAACACGGTGAAACCCGGTCTCTGCTAAACATGCACAAATTAGCCGGGCGTGGTGGCAGGCGCTTGTAGTCTCAGCTACTCGGGAGGCTGAGGCAGGAGAAGAGCACGAACCCGGGAGGCGGAGCTGGCAGTGAGCCGAGATTGCGCCACTGCACTCCGGCCTGGGCGGCAGAGTGGGATTCTGCCTCAAAAAAGAAAGAAAAAAAACATCTTCATATATATGAATGTGTGTGTGTGTGTGTGTGTGTGTGTGTGTGTGTGTGTGTGTGTGTATAGTCAGGTACACTCACTTTACTTCTGAGTTATCTCGTCACCACTTAACCAGCACCAATCAGAGACCACATTTTTCTAGGCAGTCTCCAAATGTACTTTACAAATAGTAACGTACATTAAGGATAGTAATGAAGCTCCGGGAAAAATTGCTTGTCTCCACCTCAGCAGACCAACCTGCCTGGGCCAGCTTCTCTTTTCCTCTACTCTTCAGAAAGTGCTAGACCTGCAACATCTGACAGAATACAGCTTCCATGACTCCTCAGTGCCATGGAAATGGAACGAGCTGAGAGCAATCTAAAGACTGGGAGATATTAGGTCTCTTGGATCTTACTTCTTTTGGTTGCTCGAGCACTTTAATTCCCGAGAGAGCCCTCCCATCTCCATCAGTTCTTCCAGGAACCTGTACCCTCCTTGTGTCTCTAAGATACGCTGGTCTAACTTGTTACATGCCTTTACAAGAAAGTTGGTAAAAATAAAAGGAAAGCTGAACAACGTCACAATATGGAGGTATGAAACAGAATTTCCCCATACTTGGTAAAGTTTAGAAATTTGTGTAATACCCGAAGGCAGATTCTATGTACAATAAGTCCTAGTTTAAGAACAAGAGCTGAGGGTATGAGGAAATAAAACTATATTTTCCGGGAGTATCTCTGGCTTCAGGAAGAAAGAGCACATGTTACTCTCCATTCAATATTAGGGCTGAACTATGGGGTCTTTTCGATCCTTTTTGCTTACCCTCTGCGATTCAGGGGGCACATGGCAAAGGTAAACAGACTGAAACAGCACCGTGGATAGCTGTGAGCTGTGCTGGGAAGATTCACGGTGATTCCATAATAAATCTCAGGTCTTTATTCTGTAACAAAAAATTCCTCTTTTCCATCATCAAGGTAAAGCCGAATATGTACAAGTAGAGTATGCGATAACTTTGTCACTCGTGACGAACCTAGTCGGTGCGATACTTTAACAACTTCTCCAATGTCTCTGCACTCAGGTTGGATATTCTGAGTGGGTCATCGGTAGAATGAATGAAATCAAGAATACTCTAAAGCAATGTTTGGAAGTCAATTTCAGTGTCTCCGGAAGCACTGGGAAAATCACCATGTGTAACGAACGTGAAGTATCCGCAGGCTCTCTCTGTGTCTTTGAAACTGCCCATGTGTTCATTAGAAACGGCGGCTTGAGGAAAGGTGGTTTTGGAATTGGTTTCCCTCTAGTCTTACGTGATGCATCTCTACTATATTGCATTATAATAAAGCAAGGGGTCACTTGCTGACATAAAGCACAGGAGGCAGGAATGGAAGAGTCAACTTAGAGAAAAAAAGTGCTTTTCGGTTTTATTTTCATTTCTTCAGTTTGGAAAACAGTTTAACAGTTTAACTGATTTTGTGGCGGCTCACAAAAATACATATGAGCGTTGAAAATGTACAGAAGAACAACAATTGGGAGACATTTCCGGAAGCTTCAGTTTCTGAAACCCAGACATGAGCCTACAAGCTAAGACACGGCTACACCAGGCTTCAGCGTGAAACCATACAACTCCTGGGAAGGGCTTCCCTCTCTGAACGCAGCTACCTGTCCACAGGATGCTCTAGGCCCAGGCACCTTTATTCTTCCAACTAGAGAGACATAGAAAGATGCCTCCATATCCCATGAAGATGCCCAAGCATTTGGCCAAGGCTCCTATGAAACAGTCTGCTGTCTTCATCCGGGTAAGGGCAACTTCACATTTTCAGACACTAAGGTCGTGGGTAAATCCAGGGTGGACTGAGAGGCGGAAGCTCCAGCAAACACAGTCCTGTGGCTGGAAGATGAATGCAGTACTTATTCCTGCACCAACAGACCCTTGCCTCTGGCCTTGGGCCTAGAGCATGATTTTTTGGTAGTTGCTGTTGGGGAAGAGGCCCTTGGGCTTTAACCTGCGGACAGCCTCCCTTAAATGCTTGGGCTGCAGCGGGGGCGTTTCTCCCCACATCTCACACACGTCCAGGGCCTCTTCCACCACCTCTCCAACAAAGACCTTGGCGATTCCAGCCATGGCAATGGCGGCGTTCTCAGACACCGAACTGCCGGTGATAGACTTCATCAGACCTGCAATGCGTGCTTTTGGGAAAGCTGACCGGCGACACACTTCGTAGCGGGCCAGCTGCTCCTCAGACATGGCAGACAGCAGGGCTGTCATCCTCTGAGCCTCCTCTGCATCCACGGTGGGCTTCCTCTCCTTCTTTCCTTTGGTATGTCTTTTCCGTCTTTTGGCGGCAGGAGGAGCTGAGGCTGAGGCCTCCTTGTCCCCTTCTGTGAGGTCCATGACATCCTCACTCCTGAGCTCACCTCCCTGATCCCTGGGTTCTTCCAAGTTCCCACCTAGGTCCTCAGGGATTCCATCCTTCTTGCTGCCCTTCAGACCTCGGGGCATGGCGAACATCTCAGCAGACACACCTGTTTGCCTGCCCGTCTCCACGGGTGAGATTCAAGTCTGCCCCGTGACAGCAGCTGTAGAGGCAGAAGTTCTGGCTGGGGTGGTTTGATTACGGATCTGCAGCGAGAACCTTTCGAAGATTTTAGCTGCCGTGTTTCTGCTGAGCCACTTTAGCCATAACTGGACACAGCTCCCTGCCTCCCCTTCCCACACACAAACACACACGCTGAATTTTCTCACTTCCACAATGTGAAGAAACTTGTGGATGGAGAGTATATTAGTTTTACATCAATGCAGAATAAATTCTCACAAATTTTGGACACTTAAAACAAACCCCAGCTCAGAGGTCAGAAGTTCTACCAGTCCAAGTGACTGCCACCTGCTCAGAGCCACACGAGGGACCTCCGGGATGGGTCTGGCTGTGTGGTCGCTGCCTTCACCTGAGAAGGGTCTGGCTTCGATCTGACTCGAGGTGGTGGCAGAATTCAATGCCTTCGGGTTGTGAGCCCCAGGCCCACTTGTCTGTTCTGCCTGCTGCCGTGAGGACGCTCTCGGCTCCTGCAAGTGTTGCCCAGGTCTGGGCTGTGAGGCTCCCTGGGTCTGCACGGCCAGTGCCGGGGAATCTCCCACAGGGCAATGTCATCTCAGGGAGCTCCAGTCCTCCCTTATAAAGAGCTCGGATGATTGAACTAGACCCAGCCCTTAGCAGCTATTGGCTCAGGATATCCCTAAGGAAATCAGGGATTTGGGCGGGCTCATCAATTCACGCTTCCGCCCACCCCCAAGGGAGGGGCAGACACAGGGCGAGCCTCCGAGGGGCGGAAAATGCAGGGGGTATTTCAGAATTCAGTCTTCCTCACAGAATCGCAAAGTTCACGTTTCACAACCATAAAGAAACTATTTACGCTAAAAATGAGACTTTTTATGAAGTTGCACTTAGAAAACTTCAATGTCTGAGAAAAAAATATCTCTAACGCACAGGGAAACTGGTGGTTTATCCAATACTCTGAAAATAAAATGGGCTGGGTGAGGGGAATATGAAAATATTATTTCAATTTCATCTCATTTTATTTATTTATGTACTTATTGATTTATTTTTGAGACAGAGTGTCCCTCTGTCCCTCAGGCTGGATTACAGGGTCCTGAGCTCAGCTCACTGCAGCCTCCGCATCCTGGGCTCAAGGCATTCTCCTGCCTCAGCCTCCAGAGTAGCTGGGACTAAATGAGCACGCCACCACGCCAGGCAAATTTTTGTCTTGTTTTTTAAAGTGTAGAGGAGGTTTCACCATTTGGGCCAGGGTGGTCTTCAACTGCCGACTTCAGGTGATCTGCCCCAACTTGCCTTCCCAAAGTGAAGGGACTATAGGCATGAGCCACTGCGCCCAGACTATGATAGTTTCACACTGAAGCCTGAAGCTGCTCTGCCTTAGGATTTTTCCTGAGTTTTACTTTCTTGTCATGATGAGTTGCTAGTTCATGTTTTCCCTTGTTTCTTTTCGAAAGGCATTACTGATGAGATTATGGCTTTCTCACAAAGAATACCACTTTGGTGAAACTATATTGAAATCAGGAGTACCTTATGTTTCCGATACTTATCAAGCACAATATTTGAACACGGCGTGGTAGGTGAAAGTGTAGGAAGCAGAATTTGGCAATCCCCATATTTTTTCAATTTCGACGGTTTCAGGTTTTTGGTTTCAGCCAAACTGAAGAATGTCCTTACGAGCTGTCAATTCACAGGCCGTTACAGACAATTTTTGAAACTACATCACGGTGTAATTTAAGGAGTACGATTCTAAAGAAATTTGAACAATCTGGTGGTATTGCTAACACCAAACAAGGTTGTTCAGCTCTTTCATCTTTAAAAACAAACAAACAAAAACATGATGTGGAATTCTCTCATTTTACCAAACAGCCGTACGCTCCCTTGAATATGTGACTATGAAACCCAAGTAATTGGAAGAAGAAAAATAAAGGAAACACCTCATCAGTCTCATTAATAGTTTTGTTGAGAATAGTTTGTTTTTGAAAAACTGCTGGCTATGTCTTGATATTTTTAGACACGGCTAAAGTTGAAATTGCATGAATCCTCTCTCTAACATTCATGCTACTAAAGAAACTTTTCCCAAGATTTGACTGCATTCATTTCATAAAAGCCCTGTCCTCTTCTCCCCTATATATCTATATTAGCACTCTGCCTTCTACCCTCTTCCATAGGAAACACAAATCCGTCAATTGATCACTTAAGCCTTTCCAGTTTGGGTACAACATTTTCTGTAGTTGTACTCCTGAGATTTGTCCTTTATACTTCTAAAGACTAGACCCTAGATAATACATGCTTCGGAATAGTGGAGCTAGCTTGCTTAAACTTTATTTAGGCGTATGCTAATTACTTGTGGGGGGCAAAGGCAGGCAGTGAGGATGTTAAGCTTATCCCAAAATAGTCAATTTTGGAAAAGACACAAGTACAGGCCGGGCGTGGTGGCTCAGACCTGTAATCCCAGCACCTTGGGAGGCCGAGGCGGCCGGTCACGAGGTCAGGAGATCGACACCATCCTGGCTAACACGGTGAAACCCGGTCTCTGCTAAACATGCACAAATTAGCCGGGCGTGGTGGCAGGCGCTTGTAGTCTCAGCTACTCGGGAGGCTGAGGCAGGAGAAGAGCACGAACCCGGGAGGCGGAGCTGGCAGTGAGCCGAGATTGCGCCACTGCACTCCGGCCTGGGCGGCAGAGTGGGATTCTGCCTCAAAAAAGAAAGAAAAAAAACATCTTCATATATATGAATGTGTGTGTGTGTGTGTGTGTGTGTGTGTGTGTGTGTGTGTGTGTGTGTATAGTCAGGTACACTCACTTTACTTCTGAGTTATCTCGTCACCACTTAACCAGCACCAATCAGAGACCACATTTTTCTAGGCAGTCTCCAAATGTACTTTACAAATAGTAACGTACATTAAGGATAGTAATGAAGCTCCGGGAAAAATTGCTTGTCTCCACCTCAGCAGACCAACCTGCCTGGGCCAGCTTCTCTTTTCCTCTACTCTTCAGAAAGTGCTAGACCTGCAACATCTGACAGAATACAGCTTCCATGACTCCTCAGTGCCATGGAAATGGAACGAGCTGAGAGCAATCTAAAGACTGGGAGATATTAGGTCTCTTGGATCTTACTTCTTTTGGTTGCTCGAGCACTTTAATTCCCGAGAGAGCCCTCCCATCTCCATCAGTTCTTCCAGGAACCTGTACCCTCCTTGTGTCTCTAAGATACGCTGGTCTAACTTGTTACATGCCTTTACAAGAAAGTTGGTAAAAATAAAAGGAAAGCTGAACAACGTCACAATATGGAGGTATGAAACAGAATTTCCCCATACTTGGTAAAGTTTAGAAATTTGTGTAATACCCGAAGGCAGATTCTATGTACAATAAGTCCTAGTTTAAGAACAAGAGCTGAGGGTATGAGGAAATAAAACTATATTTTCCGGGAGTATCTCTGGCTTCAGGAAGAAAGAGCACATGTTACTCTCCATTCAATATTAGGGCTGAACTATGGGGTCTTTTCGATCCTTTTTGCTTACCCTCTGCGATTCAGGGGGCACATGGCAAAGGTAAACAGACTGAAACAGCACCGTGGATAGCTGTGAGCTGTGCTGGGAAGATTCACGGTGATTCCATAATAAATCTCAGGTCTTTATTCTGTAACAAAAAATTCCTCTTTTCCATCATCAAGGTAAAGCCGAATATGTACAAGTAGAGTATGCGATAACTTTGTCACTCGTGACGAACCTAGTCGGTGCGATACTTTAACAACTTCTCCAATGTCTCTGCACTCAGGTTGGATATTCTGAGTGGGTCATCGGTAGAATGAATGAAATCAAGAATACTCTAAAGCAATGTTTGGAAGTCAATTTCAGTGTCTCCGGAAGCACTGGGAAAATCACCATGTGTAACGAACGTGAAGTATCCGCAGGCTCTCTCTGTGTCTTTGAAACTGCCCATGTGTTCATTAGAAACGGCGGCTTGAGGAAAGGTGGTTTTGGAATTGGTTTCCCTCTAGTCTTACGTGATGCATCTCTACTATATTGCATTATAATAAAGCAAGGGGTCACTTGCTGACATAAAGCACAGGAGGCAGGAATGGAAGAGTCAACTTAGAGAAAAAAAGTGCTTTTCGGTTTTATTTTCATTTCTTCAGTTTGGAAAACAGTTTAACAGTTTAACTGATTTTGTGGCGGCTCACAAAAATACATATGAGCGTTGAAAATGTACAGAAGAACAACAATTGGGAGACATTTCCGGAAGCTTCAGTTTCTGAAACCCAGACATGAGCCTACAAGCTAAGACACGGCTACACCAGGCTTCAGCGTGAAACCATACAACTCCTGGGAAGGGCTTCCCTCTCTGAACGCAGCTACCTGTCCACAGGATGCTCTAGGCCCAGGCACCTTTATTCTTCCAACTAGAGAGACATAGAAAGATGCCTCCATATCCCATGAAGATGCCCAAGCATTTGGCCAAGGCTCCTATGAAACAGTCTGCTGTCTTCATCCGGGTAAGGGCAACTTCACATTTTCAGACACTAAGGTCGTGGGTAAATCCAGGGTGGACTGAGAGGCGGAAGCTCCAGCAAACACAGTCCTGTGGCTGGAAGATGAATGCAGTACTTATTCCTGCACCAACAGACCCTTGCCTCTGGCCTTGGGCCTAGAGCATGATTTTTTGGTAGTTGCTGTTGGGGAAGAGGCCCTTGGGCTTTAACCTGCGGACAGCCTCCCTTAAATGCTTGGGCTGCAGCGGGGGCGTTTCTCCCCACATCTCACACACGTCCAGGGCCTCTTCCACCACCTCTCCAACAAAGACCTTGGCGATTCCAGCCATGGCAATGGCGGCGTTCTCAGACACCGAACTGCCGGTGATAGACTTCATCAGACCTGCAATGCGTGCTTTTGGGAAAGCTGACCGGCGACACACTTCGTAGCGGGCCAGCTGCTCCTCAGACATGGCAGACAGCAGGGCTGTCATCCTCTGAGCCTCCTCTGCATCCACGGTGGGCTTCCTCTCCTTCTTTCCTTTGGTATGTCTTTTCCGTCTTTTGGCGGCAGGAGGAGCTGAGGCTGAGGCCTCCTTGTCCCCTTCTGTGAGGTCCATGACATCCTCACTCCTGAGCTCACCTCCCTGATCCCTGGGTTCTTCCAAGTTCCCACCTAGGTCCTCAGGGATTCCATCCTTCTTGCTGCCCTTCAGACCTCGGGGCATGGCGAACATCTCAGCAGACACACCTGTTTGCCTGCCCGTCTCCACGGGTGAGATTCAAGTCTGCCCCGTGACAGCAGCTGTAGAGGCAGAAGTTCTGGCTGGGGTGGTTTGATTACGGATCTGCAGCGAGAACCTTTCGAAGATTTTAGCTGCCGTGTTTCTGCTGAGCCACTTTAGCCATAACTGGACACAGCTCCCTGCCTCCCCTTCCCACACACAAACACACACGCTGAATTTTCTCACTTCCACAATGTGAAGAAACTTGTGGATGGAGAGTATATTAGTTTTACATCAATGCAGAATAAATTCTCACAAATTTTGGACACTTAAAACAAACCCCAGCTCAGAGGTCAGAAGTTCTACCAGTCCAAGTGACTGCCACCTGCTCAGAGCCACACGAGGGACCTCCGGGATGGGTCTGGCTGTGTGGTCGCTGCCTTCACCTGAGAAGGGTCTGGCTTCGATCTGACTCGAGGTGGTGGCAGAATTCAATGCCTTCGGGTTGTGAGCCCCAGGCCCACTTGTCTGTTCTGCCTGCTGCCGTGAGGACGCTCTCGGCTCCTGCAAGTGTTGCCCAGGTCTGGGCTGTGAGGCTCCCTGGGTCTGCACGGCCAGTGCCGGGGAATCTCCCACAGGGCAATGTCATCTCAGGGAGCTCCAGTCCTCCCTTATAAAGAGCTCGGATGATTGAACTAGACCCAGCCCTTAGCAGCTATTGGCTCAGGATATCCCTAAGGAAATCAGGGATTTGGGCGGGCTCATCAATTCACGCTTCCGCCCACCCCCAAGGGAGGGGCAGACACAGGGCGAGCCTCCGAGGGGCGGAAAATGCAGGGGGTATTTCAGAATTCAGTCTTCTTCACAGAATCGCAAAGTTCACGTTTCACAACCATAAAGAAACTATTTACGCTAAAAATGAGACTTTTTATGAAGTTGCACTTAGAAAACTTCAATGTCTGAGAAAAAAATATCTCTAACGCACAGGGAAACTGGTGGTTTATCCAATACTCTGAAAATAAAATGGGCTGGGTGAGGGGAATATGAAAATATTATTTCAATTTCATCTCATTTTATTTATTTATGTACTTATTGATGTATTTTTGAGACAGAGTGTCCCTCTGTCCCTCAGGCTGGATTACAGGGTCCTGAGCTCAGCTCACTGCAGCCTCCGCATCCTGGGCTCAAGGCATTCTCCTGCCTCAGCCTCCAGAGTAGCTGGGACTAAATGAGCACGCCACCACGCCAGGCAAATTTTTGTCTTGTTTTTTAAAGTGTAGAGGAGGTTTCACCATTTGGGCCAGGGTGGTCTTCAACTGCCGACTTCAGGTGATCTGCCCCAACTTGCCTTCCCAAAGTGAAGGGACTATAGGCATGAGCCACTGCGCCCAGACTATGATAGTTTCACACTGAAGCCTGAAGCTGCTCTGCCTTAGGATTTTTCCTGAGTTTTACTTTCTTGTCATGATGAGTTGCTAGTTCATGTTTTCCCTTGTTTCTTTTCGAAAGGCATTACTGATGAGATTATGGCTTTCTCACAAAGAATACCACTTTGGTGAAACTATATTGAAATCAGGAGTACCTTATGTTTCCGATACTTATCAAGCACAATATTTGAACACGGCGTGGTAGGTGAAAGTGTAGGAAGCAGAATTTGGCAATCCCCATATTTTTTCAATTTCGACGGTTTCAGGTTTTTGGTTTCAGCCAAACTGAAGAATGTCCTTACGAGCTGTCAATTCACAGGCCGTTACAGACAATTTTTGAAACTACATCACGGTGTAATTTAAGGAGTACGATTCTAAAGAAATTTGAACAATCTGGTGGTATTGCTAACACCAAACAAGGTTGTTCAGCTCTTTCATCTTTAAAAACAAACAAACAAAAACATGATGTGGAATTCTCTCATTTTACCAAACAGCCGTACGCTCCCTTGAATATGTGACTATGAAACCCAAGTAATTGGAAGAAGAAAAATAAAGGAAACACCTCATCAGTCTCATTAATAGTTTTGTTGAGAATAGTTTGGTTTTGAAAAACTGCTGGCTATGTCTTGATATTTTTAGACACGGCTAAAGTTGAAATTGCATGAATCCTCTCTCTAACATTCATGCTACTAAAGAAACTTTTCCCAAGATTTGACTGCATTCATGTCATAAAAGCCCTGTCCTCTTCTCCCCTATATATCTATATTAGCACTCTGCCTTCTACCCTCTTCCATAGGAAACACAAATCCGTCAATTGATCACTTAAGCCTTTCCAGTTTGGGTACAACATTTTCTGTAGTTGTACTCCTGAGATTTGTCCTTTATACTTCTAAAGACTAGACCCTAGATAATACATGCTTGGGAATAGTGGAGCTAGCTTGCTTAAACTTTATTTAGGCGTATGCTAATTACTTGTGGGGGGCAAAGGCAGGCAGTGAGGATGTTAAGCTTATCCCAAAATAGTCAATTTTGGAAAAGACACAAGTACAGGCCGGGCGTGGTGGCTCAGACCTGTAATCCCAGCACCTTGGGAGGCCGAGGCGGCCGGTCACGAGGTCAGGAGATCGACACCATCCTGGCTAACACGGTGAAACCCGGTCTCTGCTAAACATGCACAAATTAGCCGGGCGTGGTGGCAGGCGCTTGTAGTCTCAGCTACTCGGGAGGCTGAGGCAGGAGAAGAGCACGAACCCGGGAGGCGGAGCTGGCAGTGAGCCGAGATTGCGCCACTGCACTCCGCCCTGGGCGGCAGAGTGGGATTCTGCCTCAAAAAAGAAAGAAAAAAAACATCTTCATATATATGAATGTGTGTGTGTGTGTGTGTGTGTGTGTGTGTGTGTGTATAGTCAGGTACACTCACTTTACTTCTGAGTTATCTCGTCACCACTTAACCAGCACCAATCAGAGACCACATTTTTCTAGGCAGTCTCCAAATGTACTTTACAAATAGTAACGTACATTAAGGATAGTAATGAAGCTCCGGGAAAAATTGCTTGTCTCCACCTCAGCAGACCAACCTGCCTGGGCCAGCTTCTCTTTTCCTCTACTCTTCAGAAAGTGCTAGACCTGCAACATCTGACAGAATACAGCTTCCATGACTCCTCAGTGCCATGGAAATGGAACGAGCTGAGAGCAATCTAAAGACTGGGAGATATTAGGTCTCTTGGATCTTACTTCTTTTGGTTGCTCGAGCACTTTAATTCCCGAGAGAGCCCTCCCATCTCCATCAGTTCTTCCAGGAACCTGTACCCTCCTTGTGTCTCTAAGATACGCTGGTCTAACTTGTTACATGCCTTTACAAGAAAGTTGGTAAAAATAAAAGGAAAGCTGAACAACGTCACAATATGGAGGTATGAAACAGAATTTCCCCATACTTGGTAAAGTTTAGAAATTTGTGTAATACCCGAAGGCAGATTCTATGTACAATAAGTCCTAGTTTAAGAACAAGAGCTGAGGGTATGAGGAAATAAAACTATATTTTCCGGGAGTATCTCTGGCTTCAGGAAGAAAGAGCACATGTTACTCTCCATTCAATATTAGGGCTGAACTATGGGGTCTTTTCGATCCTTTTTGCTTACCCTCTGCGATTCAGGGGGCACATGGCAAAGGTAAACAGACTGAAACAGCACCGTGGATAGCTGTGAGCTGTGCTGGGAAGATTCACGGTGATTCCATAATAAATCTCAGGTCTTTATTCTGTAACAAAAAATTCCTCTTTTCCATCATCAAGGTAAAGCCGAGTATGTACAAGTAGAGTATGCGATAACTTTGTCACTCGTGACGAACCTAGTCGGTGCGATACTTTAACAACTTCTCCAATGTCTCTGCACTCAGGTTGGATATTCTGAGTGGGTCATCGGTAGAATGAATGAAATCAAGAATACTCTAAAGCAATGTTTGGAAGTCAATTTCAGTGTCTCCGGAAGCACTGGGAAAATCACCATGTGTAACGAACGTGAAGTATCCGCAGGCTCTCTCTGTGTCTTTGAAACTGCCCATGTGTTCATTAGAAACGGCGGCTTGAGGAAAGGTGGTTTTGGAATTGGTTTCCCTCTAGTCTTACGTGATGCATCTCTACTATATTGCATTATAATAAAGCAAGGGGTCACTTGCTGACATAAAGCACAGGAGGCAGGAATGGAAGAGTCAACTTAGAGAAAAAAAGTGCTTTTCGGTTTTATTTTCATTTCTTCAGTTTGGAAAACAGTTTAACAGTTTAACTGATTTTGTGGCGGCTCACAAAAATACATATGAGCGTTGAAAATGTACAGAAGAACAACAATTGGGAGACATTTCCGGAAGCTTCAGTTTCTGAAACCCAGACATGAGCCTACAAGCTAAGACACGGCTACACCAGGCTTCAGCGTGAAACCATACAACTCCTGGGAAGGGCTTCCCTCTCTGAACGCAGCTACCTGTCCACAGGATGCTCTAGGCCCAGGCACCTTTATTCTTCCAACTAGAGAGACATAGAAAGATGCCTCCATATCCCATGAAGATGCCCAAGCATTTGGCCAAGGCTCCTATGAAACAGTCTGCTGTCTTCATCCAGGTAAGGGCAACTTCACATTTTCAGACACTAAGGTCGTGGGTAAATCCAGGGGAGACTGAGAGGCGGAAGCTCCAGCAAACACAGTCCTGTGGCTGGAAGATGAATGCAGTACTTATCCCTGCACCAACAGACCCTTGCCTCTGGCCTTGGGCCTAGAGCATGATTTTTTGGTAGTTGCTGTTGGGGAAGAGGCCCTTGGGCTTTAACCTGCGGACAGCCTCCCTTAAATGCTTGGGCTGCAGCGGGGGCGTTTCTCCCCACATCTCACACACGTCCAGGGCCTCTTCCACCACCTCTCCAACAAAGACCTTGGCGATTCCAGCCATGGCAATGGCGGCGTTCTCAGACACCGAACTGCCGGTGATAGACTTCATCAGACCTGCAATGCGTGCTTTTGGGAAAGCTGACCGGCGACACACTTCGTAGCGGGCCAGCTGCTCCTCAGACATGGCAGACAGCAGGGCTGTCATCCTCTGAGCCTCCTCTGCATCCACGGTGGGCTTCCTCTCCTTCTTTCCTTTGGTATGTCTTTTCCGTCTTTTGGCGGCAGGAGGAGCTGAGGCTGAGGCCTCCTTGTCCCCTTCTGTGAGGTCCATGACATCCTCACTCCTGAGCTCACCTCCCTGATCCCTGGGTTCTTCCAAGTTCCCACCTAGGTCCTCAGGGATTCCATCCTTCTTGCTGCCCTTCAGACCTCGGGGCATGGCGAACATCTCAGCAGACACACCTGTTTGCCTGCCCGTCTCCACGGGTGAGATTCAAGTCTGCCCCGTGACAGCAGCTGTAGAGGCAGAAGTTCTGGCTGGGGTGGTTTGATTACGGATCTGCAGCGAGAACCTTTCGAAGATTTTAGCTGCCGTGTTTCTGCTGAGCCACTTTAGCCATAACTGGGCACAGCTCCCTGCCTCCCCTTCCCACACACAAACACACACGCTGAATTTTCTCACTTCCACAATGTGAAGAAACTTGTGGATGGAGAGTATATTAGTTTTACATCAATGCAGAATAAATTCTCACAAATTTTGGACACTTAAAACAAACCCCAGCTCAGAGGTCAGAAGTTCTACCAGTCCAAGTGACTGCCACCTGCTCAGAGCCACACGAGGGACCTCCGGGATGGGTCTGGCTGTGTGGTCGCTGCCTTCACCTGAGAAGGGTCTGGCTTCGATCTGACTCGAGGTGGTGGCAGAATTCAATGCCTTCGGGTTGTGAGCCCCAGGCCCACTTGTCTGTTCTGCCTGCTGCCGTGAGGACGCTCTCGGCTCCTGCAAGTGTTGCCCAGGTCTGGGCTGTGAGGCTCCCTGGGTCTGCACGGCCAGTGCCGGGGAATCTCCCACAGGGCAATGTCATCTCAGGGAGCTCCAGTCCTCCCTTATAAAGAGCTCGGATGATTGAACTAGACCCAGCCCTTAGCAGCTATTGGCTCAGGATATCCCTAAGGAAATCAGGGATTTGGGCGGGCTCATCAATTCACGCTTCCGCCCACCCCCAAGGGAGGGGCAGACACAGGGCGAGTCTCCGAGGGGCGGAAAATGCAGGGGGTATTTCAGAATTCAGTCTTCCTCACAGAATCGCAAAGTTCACGTTTCACAACCATAAAGAAACTATTTACGCTAAAAATGAGACTTTTTATGAAGTTGCACTTAGAAAACTTCAATGTCTGAGAAAAAAATATCTCTAACGCACAGGGAAACTGGTGGTTTATCCAATACTCTGAAAATAAAATGGGCTGGGTGAGGGGAATATGAAAATATTATTTCAATTTCATCTCATTTTATTTATTTATGTACTTATTGATTTATTTTTGAGACAGAGTGTCCCTCTGTCCCTCAGGCTGGATTACAGGGTCCTGAGCTCAGCTCACTGCAGCCTCCGCATCCTGGGCTCAAGGCATTCTCCTGCCTCAGCCTCCAGAGTAGCTGGGACTAAATGAGCACGCCACCACGCCAGGCAAATTTTTGTCTTGTTTTTTAAAGTGTAGAGGAGGTTTCACCATTTGGGCCAGGGTGGTCTTCAACTGCCGACTTCAGGTGATCTGCCCCAACTTGCCTTCCCAAAGTGAAGGGACTATAGGCATGAGCCACTGCGCCCAGACTATGATAGTTTCACACTGAAGCCTGAAGCTGCTCTGCCTTAGGATTTTTCCTGAGTTTTACTTTCTTGTCATGATGAGTTGCTAGTTCATGTTTTCCCTTGTTTCTTTTCGAAAGGCATTACTGATGAGATTATGGCTTTCTCACAAAGAATACCACTTTGGTGAAACTATATTGAAATCAGGAGTACCTTATGTTTCCGATACTTATCAAGCACAATATTTGAACACGGCGTGGTAGGTGAAAGTGTAGGAAGCAGAATTTGGCAATCCCCATATTTTTTCAATTTCGACGGTTTCAGGTTTTTGGTTTCAGCCAAACTGAAGAATGTCCTTACGAGCTGTCAATTCACAGGCCGTTACAGACAATTTTTGAAACTACATCACGGTGTAATTTAAGGAGTACGATTCTAAAGAAATTTGAACAATCTGGTGGTATTGCTAACACCAAACAAGGTTGTTCAGCTCTTTCATCTTTAAAAACAAACAAACAAAAACATGATGTGGAATTCTCTCATTTTACCAAACAGCCGTACGCTCCCTTGAATATGTGACTATGAAACCCAAGTAATTGGAAGAAGAAAAATAAAGGAAACACCTCATCAGTCTCATTAATAGTTTTGTTGAGAATAGTTTGGTTTTGAAAAACTGCTGGCTATGTCTTGATATTTTTAGACACGGCTAAAGTTGAAATTGCATGAATCCTCTCTCTAACATTCATGCTACTAAAGAAACTTTTCCCAAGATTTGACTGCATTCATTTCATAAAAGCCCTGTCCTCTTCTCCCCTATATATCTATATTAGCACTCTGCTTCTACCCTCTTCCATAGGAAACACAAATCCGTCAATTGATCACTTAAGCCTTTCCAGTTTGGGTACAACATTTTCTGTAGTTGTACTCCTGAGATTTGTCTTTTATACTTCTAAAGACTAGACCCTAGATAATACATGCTTGGGAATAGTGGAGCTAGCTTGCTTAAACTTTATTTAGGCGTATGCTAATTACTTGTGGGGGGCAAAGGCAGGCAGTGAGGATGTTAAGCTTATCCCAAAATAGTCAATTTTGGAAAAGACACAAGTACAAGCCGGGCGTGGTGGCTCAGACCTGTAATCCCAGCACCTTGGGAGGCCGAGGCGGCCGGTCACGAGGTCAGGAGATCGACACCACCCTGGCTAACACGGTGAAACCCGGTCTCTGCTAAACATGCACAAATTAGCCGGGCGTGGTGGCAGGCGCTTGTAGTCTCAGCTACTCGGGAGGCTGAGGCAGGAGAAGAGCACGAACCCGGGAGGCGGAGCTGGCAGTGAGCCGAGATTGCGCCACTGCACTCCGCCCTGGGCGGCAGAGTGGGATTCTGCCTCAAAAAAGAAAGAAAAAAAACATCTTCATATATATGAATGTGGGTGTGTGTGTGTGTGTGTGTGTGTGTGTGTGTGTGTGTATAGTCAGGTACACTCACTTTACTTCTGAGTTATCTCGTCACCACTTAACCAGCACCAATCAGAGACCACATTTTTCTAGGCAGTCTCCAAATGTACTTTACAAATAGTAACGTACATTAAGGATAGTAATGAAACTCCGGGAAAAATTGCTTGTCTCCACCTCAGCAGACCAACCTGCCTGGGCCAGCTTCTCTTTTCCTCTACTCTTCAGAAAGTGCTAGACCTGCAACATCTGACAGAATACAGCTTCCATGACTCCTCAGTGCCATGGAAATGGAACGAGCTGAGAGCAATCTAAAGACTGGGAGATATTAGGTCTCTTGGATCTTACTTCTTTTGGTTGCTCGAGCACTTTAATTCCCGAGAGAGCCCTCCCATCTCCATCAGTTCTTCCAGGAACCTGTACCCTCCTTGTGTCTCTAAGATACGCTGGTCTAACTTGTTACATGCCTTTACAAGAAAGTTGGTAAAAATAAAAGGAAAGCTGAACAACGTCACAATATGGAGGTATGAAACAGAATTTCCCCATACTTGGTAAAGTTTAGAAATTTGTGTAATACCCGAAGGCAGATTCTATGTACAATAAGTCCTAGTTTAAGAACAAGAGCTGAGGGTATGAGGAAATAAAACTATATTTTCCGGGAGTATCTCTGGCTTCAGGAAGAAAGAGCACATGTTACTCTCCATTCAATATTAGGGCTGAACTATGGGGTCTTTTCGATCCTTTTTGCTTACCCTCTGCGATTCAGGGGGCACATGGCAAAGGTAAACAGACTGAAACAGCACCGTGGATAGCTGTGAGCTGTGCTGGGAAGATTCACGGTGATTCCATAATAAATCTCAGGTCTTTATTCTGTAACAAAAAATTCCTCTTTTCCATCATCAAGGTAAAGCCGAGTATGTACAAGTAGAGTATGCGATAACTTTGTCACTCGTGACGAACCTAGTCGGTGCGATACTTTAACAACTTCTCCAATGTCTCTGCACTCAGGTTGGATATTCTGAGTGGGTCATCGGTAGAATGAATGAAATCAAGAATACTCTAAAGCAATGTTTGGAAGTCAATTTCAGTGTCTCCGGAAGCACTGGGAAAATCACCATGTGTAACGAACGTGAAGTATCCGCAGGCTCTCTCTGTGTCTTTGAAACTGCCCATGTGTTCATTAGAAACGGCGGCTTGAGGAAAGGTGGTTTTGGAATTGGTTTCCCTCTAGTCTTACGTGATGCATCTCTACTATATTGCATTATAATAAAGCAAGGGGTCACTTGCTGACATAAAGCACAGGAGGCAGGAATGGAAGAGTCAACTTAGAGAAAAAAAGTGCTTTTCGGTTTTATTTTCATTTCTTCAGTTTGGAAAACAGTTTAACAGTTTAACTGATTTTGTGGCGGCTCACAAAAATACATATGAGCGTTGAAAATGTACAGAAGAACAACAATTGGGAGACATTTCCGGAAGCTTCAGTTTCTGAAACCCAGACATGAGCCTACAAGCTAAGACACGGCTACACCAGGCTTCAGCGTGAAACCATACAACTCCTGGGAAGGGCTTCCCTCTCTGAACGCAGCTACCTGTCCACAGGATGCTCTAGGCCCAGGCACCTTTATTCTTCCAACTAGAGAGACATAGAAAGATGCCTCCATATCCCATGAAGATGCCCAAGCATTTGGCCAAGGCTCCTATGAAACAGTCTGCTGTCTTCATCCAGGTAAGGGCAACTTCACATTTTCAGACACTAAGGTCGTGGGTAAATCCAGGGTGGACTGAGAGGCGGAAGCTCCAGCAAACACAGTCCTGTGGCTGGAAGATGAATGCAGTACTTATTCCTGCACCAACAGACCCTTGCCTCTGGCCTTGGGCCTAGAGCATGATTTTTTGGTAGTTGCTGTTGGGGAAGAGGCCCTTGGGCTTTAACCTGCGGACAGCCTCCCTTAAATGCTTGGGCTGCAGCGGGGGCGTTTCTCCCCACATCTCACACACGTCCAGGGCCTCTTCCACCACCTCTCCAACAAAGACCTTGGCGATTCCAGCCATGGCAATGGCGGCGTTCTCAGACACCGAACTGCCGGTGATAGACTTCATCAGACCTGCAATGCGTGCTTTTGGGAAAGCTGACCGGCGACACACTTCGTAGCGGGCCAGCTGCTCCTCAGACATGGCAGACAGCAGGGCTGTCATCCTCTGAGCCTCCTCTGCATCCACGGTGGGCTTCCTCTCCTTCTTTCCTTTGGTATGTCTTTTCCGTCTTTTGGCGGCAGGAGGAGCTGAGGCTGAGGCCTCCTTGTCCCCTTCTGTGAGGTCCATGACATCCTCACTCCTGAGCTCACCTCCCTGATCCCTGGGTTCTTCCAAGTTCCCACCTAGGTCCTCAGGGATTCCATCCTTCTTGCTGCCCTTCAGACCTCGGGGCATGGCGAACATCTCAGCAGACACACCTGTTTGCCTGCCCGTCTCCACGGGTGAGATTCAAGTCTGCCCCGTGACAGCAGCTGTAGAGGCAGAAGTTCTGGCTGGGGTGGTTTGATTACGGATCTGCAGCGAGAACCTTTCGAAGATTTTAGCTGCCGTGTTTCTGCTGAGCCACTTTAGCCATAACTGGACACAGCTCCCTGCCTCCCCTTCCCACACACAAACACACACGCTGAATTTTCTCACTTCCACAATGTGAAGAAACTTGTGGATGGAGAGTATATTAGTTTTACATCAATGCAGAATAAATTCTCACAAATTTTGGACACTTAAAACAAACCCCAGCTCAGAGGTCAGAAGTTCTACCAGTCCAAGTGACTGCCACCTGCTCAGAGCCACACGAGGGACCTCCGGGATGGGTCTGGCTGTGTGGTCGCTGCCTTCACCTGAGAAGGGTCTGGCTTCGATCTGACTCGAGGTGGTGGCAGAATTCAATGCCTTCGGGTTGTGAGCCCCAGGCCCACTTGTCTGTTCTGCCTGCTGCCGTGAGGACGCTCTCGGCTCCTGCAAGTGTTGCCCAGGTCTGGGCTGTGAGGCTCCCTGGGTCTGCACGGCCAGTGCCGGGGAATCTCCCACAGGGCAATGTCATCTCAGGGAGCTCCAGTCCTCCCTTATAAAGAGCTCGGATGATTGAACTAGACCCAGCCCTTAGCAGCTATTGGCTCAGGATATCCCTAAGGAAATCAGGGATTTGGGCGGGCTCATCAATTCACGCTTCCGCCCACCCCCAAGGGAGGGGCAGACACAGAGCGAGTCTCCGAGGGGCGGAAAATGCAGGGGGTATTTCAGAATTCAGTCTTCCTCACAGAATCGCAAAGTTCACGTTTCACAACCATAAAGAAACTATTTACGCTAAAAATGAGACTTTTTATGAAGTTGCACTTAGAAAACTTCAATGTCTGAGAAAAAAATATCTCTAACGCACAGGGAAACTGGTGGTTTATCCAATACTCTGAAAATAAAATGGGCTGGGTGAGGGGAATATGAAAATGTTATTTCAATTTCATCTCATTTTATTTATTTATGTACTTATTGATTTATTTTTGAGACAGAGTGTCCCTCTGTCCCTCAGGCTGGATTACAGGGTCCTGAGCTCAGCTCACTGCAGCCTCCGCATCCTGGGCTCAAGGCATTCTCCTGCCTCAGCCTCCAGAGTAGCTGGGACTAAATGAGCACGCCACCACGCCAGGCAAATTTTTGTCTTGTTTTTTAAAGTGTAGAGGAGGTTTCACCATTTGGGCCAGGGTGGTCTTCAACTGCCGACTTCAGGTGATCTGCCCCAACTTGCCTTCCCAAAGTGAAGGGACTATAGGCATGAGCCACTGCGCCCAGACTATGATAGTTTCACACTGAAGCCTGAAGCTGCTCTGCCTTAGGATTTTTCCTGAGTTTTACTTTCTTGTCATGATGAGTTGCTAGTTCATGTTTTCCCTTGTTTCTTTTCGAAAGGCATTACTGATGAGATTATGGCTTTCTCACAAAGAATACCACTTTGGTGAAACTATATTGAAATCAGGAGTACCTTATGTTTCCGATACTTATCAAGCACAATATTTGAACACGGCGTGGTAGGTGAAAGTGTAGGAAGCAGAATTTGGCAATCCCCATATTTTTTCAATTTCGACGGTTTCAGGTTTTTGGTTTCAGCCAAACTGAAGAATGTCCTTACGAGCTGTCAATTCACAGGCCGTTACAGACAATTTTTGAAACTACATCACGGTGTAATTTAAGGAGTACGATTCTAAAGAAATTTGAACAATCTGGTGGTATTGCTAACACCAAACAAGGTTGTTCAGCTCTTTCATCTTTAAAAACAAACAAACAAAAACATGATGTGGAATTCTCTCATTTTACCAAACAGCCGTACGCTCCCTTGAATATGTGACTATGAAACCCAAGTAATTGGAAGAAGAAAAATAAAGGAAACACCTCATCAGTCTCATTAATAGTTTTGTTGAGAATAGTTTGTTTTTGAAAAACTGCTGGCTATGTCTTGATATTTTTAGACACGGCTAAAGTTGAAATTGCATGAATCCTCTCTCTAACATTCATGCTACTAAAGAAACTTTTCCCAAGATTTGACTGCATTCATTTCATAAAAGCCCTGTCCTCTTCTCCCCTATATATCTATATTAGCACTCTGCCTTCTACCCTCTTCCATAGGAAACACAAATCCGTCAATTGATCACTTAAGCCTTTCCAGTTTGGGTACAACATTTTCTGTAGTTGTACTCCTGAGATTTGTCCTTTATACTTCTAAAGACTAGACCCTAGATAATACATGCTTCGGAATAGTGGAGCTAGCTTGCTTAAACTTTATTTAGGCGTATGCTAATTACTTGTGGGGGGCAAAGGCAGGCAGTGAGGATGTTAAGCTTATCCCAAAATAGTCAATTTTGGAAAAGACACAAGTACAGGCCGGGCGTGGTGGCTCAGACCTGTAATCCCAGCACCTTGGGAGGCCGAGGCGGCCGGTCACGAGGTCAGGAGATCGACACCATCCTGGCTAACACGGTGAAACCCGGTCTCTGCTAAACATGCACAAATTAGCCGGGCGTGGTGGCAGGCGCTTGTAGTCTCAGCTACTCGGGAGGCTGAGGCAGGAGAAGAGCACGAACCCGGGAGGCGGAGCTGGCAGTGAGCCGAGATTGCGCCACTGCACTCCGGCCTGGGCGGCAGAGTGGGATTCTGCCTCAAAAAAGAAAGAAAAAAAACATCTTCATATATATGAATGTGTGTGTGTGTGTGTGTGTGTGTGTGTGTGTGTGTGTGTGTATAGTCAGGTACACTCACTTTACTTCTGAGTTATCTCGTCACCACTTAACCAGCACCAATCAGAGACCACATTTTTCTAGGCAGTCTCCAAATGTACTTTACAAATAGTAACGTACATTAAGGATAGTAATGAAGCTCCGGGAAAAATTGCTTGTCTCCACCTCAGCAGACCAACCTGCCTGGGCCAGCTTCTCTTTTCCTCTACTCTTCAGAAAGTGCTAGACCTGCAACATCTGACAGAATACAGCTTCCATGACTCCTCAGTGCCATGGAAATGGAACGAGCTGAGAGCAATCTAAAGACTGGGAGATATTAGGTCTCTTGGATCTTACTTCTTTTGGTTGCTCGAGCACTTTAATTCCCGAGAGAGCCCTCCCATCTCCATCAGTTCTTCCAGGAACCTGTACCCTCCTTGTGTCTCTAAGATACGCTGGTCTAACTTGTTACATGCCTTTACAAGAAAGTTGGTAAAAATAAAAGGAAAGCTGAACAACGTCACAATATGGAGGTATGAAACAGAATTTCCCCATACTTGGTAAAGTTTAGAAATTTGTGTAATACCCGAAGGCAGATTCTATGTACAATAAGTCCTAGTTTAAGAACAAGAGCTGAGGGTATGAGGAAATAAAACTATATTTTCCGGGAGTATCTCTGGCTTCAGGAAGAAAGAGCACATGTTACTCTCCATTCAATATTAGGGCTGAACTATGGGGTCTTTTCGATCCTTTTTGCTTACCCTCTGCGATTCAGGGGGCACATGGCAAAGGTAAACAGACTGAAACAGCACCGTGGATAGCTGTGAGCTGTGCTGGGAAGATTCACGGTGATTCCATAATAAATCTCAGGTCTTTATTCTGTAACAAAAAATTCCTGTTTTCCATCATCAAGGTAAAGCCGAATATGTACAAGTAGAGTATGCGATAACTTTGTCACTCGTGACGAACCTAGTCGGTGCGATACTTTAACAACTTCTCCAATGTCTCTGCACTCAGGTTGGATATTCTGAGTGGGTCATCGGTAGAATGAATGAAATCAAGAATACTCTAAAGCAATGTTTGGAAGTCAATTTCAGTGTCTCCGGAAGCACTGGGAAAATCACCATGTGTAACGAACGTGAAGTATCCGCAGGCTCTCTCTGTGTCTTTGAAACTGCCCATGTGTTCATTAGAAACGGCGGCTTGAGGAAAGGTGGTTTTGGAATTGGTTTCCCTCTAGTCTTACGTGATGCATCTCTACTATATTGCATTATAATAAAGCAAGGGGTCACTTGCTGACATAAAGCACAGGAGGCAGGAATGGAAGAGTCAACTTAGAGAAAAAAAGTGCTTTTCGGTTTTATTTTCATTTCTTCAGTTTGGAAAACAGTTTAACAGTTTAACTGATTTTGTGGCGGCTCACAAAAATACATATGAGCGTTGAAAATGTACAGAAGAACAACAATTGGGAGACATTTCCGGAAGCTTCAGTTTCTGAAACCCAGACATGAGCCTACAAGCTAAGACACGGCTACACCAGGCTTCAGCGTGAAACCATACAACTCCTGGGAAGGGCTTCCCTCTCTGAACGCAGCTACCTGTCCACAGGATGCTCTAGGCCCAGGCACCTTTATTCTTCCAACTAGAGAGACATAGAAAGATGCCTCCATATCCCATGAAGATGCCCAAGCATTTGGCCAAGGCTCCTATGAAACAGTCTGCTGTCTTCATCCAGGTAAGGGCAACTTCACATTTTCAGACACTAAGGTCGTGGGTAAATCCAGGGTGGACTGAGAGGCGGAAGCTCCAGCAAACACAGTCCTGTGGCTGGAAGATGAATGCAGTACTTATTCCTGCACCAACAGACCCTTGCCTCTGGCCTTGGGCCTAGAGCATGATTTTTTGGTAGTTGCTGTTGGGGAAGAGGCCCTTGGGCTTTAACCTGCGGACAGCCTCCCTTAAATGCTTGGGCTGCAGCGGGGGCGTTTCTCCCCACATCTCACACACGTCCAGGGCCTCTTCCACCACCTCTCCAACAAAGACCTTGGCGATTCCAGCCATGGCAATGGCGGCGTTCTCAGACACCGAACTGCCGGTGATAGACTTCATCAGACCTGCAATGCGTGCTTTTGGGAAAGCTGACCGGCGACACACTTCGTAGCGGGCCAGCTGCTCCTCAGACATGGCAGACAGCAGGGCTGTCATCCTCTGAGCCTCCTCTGCATCCACGGTGGGCTTCCTCTCCTTCTTTCCTTTGGTATGTCTTTTCCGTCTTTTGGCGGCAGGAGGAGCTGAGGCTGAGGCCTCCTTGTCCCCTTCTGTGAGGTCCATGACATCCTCACTCCTGAGCTCACCTCCCTGATCCCTGGGTTCTTCCAAGTTCCCACCTAGGTCCTCAGGGATTCCATCCTTCTTGCTGCCCTTCAGACCTCGGGGCATGGCGAACATCTCAGCAGACACACCTGTTTGCCTGCCCGTCTCCACGGGTGAGATTCAAGTCTGCCCCGTGACAGCAGCTGTAGAGGCAGAAGTTCTGGCTGGGGTGGTTTGATTACGGATCTGCAGCGAGAACCTTTCGAAGATTTTAGCTGCCGTGTTTCTGCTGAGCCACTTTAGCCATAACTGGACACAGCTCCCTGCCTCCCCTTCCCACACACAAACACACACGCTGAATTTTCTCACTTCCACAATGTGAAGAAACTTGTGGATGGAGAGTATATTAGTTTTACATCAATGCAGAATAAATTCTCACAAATTTTGGACACTTAAAACAAACCCCAGCTCAGAGGTCAGAAGTTCTACCAGTCCAAGTGACTGCCACCTGCTCAGAGCCACACGAGGGACCTCCGGGATGGGTCTGGCTGTGTGGTCGCTGCCTTCACCTGAGAAGGGTCTGGCTTCGATCTGACTCGAGGTGGTGGCAGAATTCAATGCCTTCGGGTTGTGAGCCCCAGGCCCACTTGTCTGTTCTGCCTGCTGCCGTGAGGACGCTCTCGGCTCCTGCAAGTGTTGCCCAGGTCTGGGCTGTGAGGCTCCCTGGGTCTGCACGGCCAGTGCCGGGGAATCTCCCACAGGGCAATGTCATCTCAGGGAGCTCCAGTCCTCCCTTATAAAGAGCTCGGATGATTGAACTAGACCCAGCCCTTAGCAGCTATTGGCTCAGGATATCCCTAAGGAAATCAGGGATTTGGGCGGGCTCATCAATTCACGCTTCCGCCCACCCCCAAGGGAGGGGCAGACACAGGGCGAGTCTCCGAGGGGCGGAAAATGCAGGGGGTATTTCAGAATTCAGTCTTCCTCACAGAATCGCAAAGTTCACGTTTCACAACCATAAAGAAACTATTTACGCTAAAAATGAGACTTTTTATGAAGTTGCACTTAGAAAACTTCAATGTCTGAGAAAAAAATATCTCTAACGCACAGGGAAACTGGTGGTTTATCCAATACTCTGAAAATAAAATGGGCTGGGTGAGGGGAATATGAAAATATTATTTCAATTTCATCTCATTTTATTTATTTATGTACTTATTGATTTATTTTTGAGACAGAGTGTCCCTCTGTCCCTCAGGCTGGATTACAGGGTCCTGAGCTCAGCTCACTGCAGCCTCCGCATCCTGGGCTCAAGGCATTCTCCTGCCTCAGCCTCCAGAGTAGCTGGGACTAAATGAGCACGCCACCACGCCAGGCAAATTTTTGTCTTGTTTTTTAAAGTGTAGAGGAGGTTTCACCATTTGGGCCAGGGTGGTCTTCAACTGCCGACTTCAGGTGATCTGCCCCAACTTGCCTTCCCAAAGTGAAGGGACTATAGGCATGAGCCACTGCGCCCAGACTATGATAGTTTCACACTGAAGCCTGAAGCTGCTCTGCCTTAGGATTTTTCCTGAGTTTTACTTTCTTGTCATGATGAGTTGCTAGTTCATGTTTTCCCTTGTTTCTTTTCGAAAGGCATTACTGATGAGATTATGGCTTTCTCACAAAGAATACCACTTTGGTGAAACTATATTGAAATCAGGAGTACCTTATGTTTCCGATACTTATCAAGCACAATATTTGAACACGGCGTGGTAGGTGAAAGTGTAGGAAGCAGAATTTGGCAATCCCCATATTTTTTCAATTTCGACGGTTTCAGGTTTTTGGTTTCAGCCAAACTGAAGAATGTCCTTACGAGCTGTCAATTCACAGGCCGTTACAGACAATTTTTGAAACTACATCACGGTGTAATTTAAGGAGTACGATTCTAAAGAAATTTGAACAATCTGGTGGTATTGCTAACACCAAACAAGGTTGTTCAGCTCTTTCATCTTTAAAAACAAACAAACAAAAACATGATGTGGAATTCTCTCATTTTACCAAACAGCCGTACGCTCCCTTGAATATGTGACTATGAAACCCAAGTAATTGGAAGAAGAAAAATAAAGGAAACACCTCATCAGTCTCATTAATAGTTTTGTTGAGAATAGTTTGTTTTTGAAAAACTGCTGGCTATGTCTTGATATTTTTAGACACGGCTAAAGTTGAAATTGCATGAATCCTCTCTCTAACATTCATGCTACTAAAGAAACTTTTCCCAAGATTTGACTGCATTCATTTCATAAAAGCCCTGTCCTCTTCTCCCCTATATATCTATATTAGCACTCTGCCTTCTACCCTCTTCCATAGGAAACACAAATCCGTCAATTGATCACTTAAGCCTTTCCAGTTTGGGTACAACATTTTCTGTAGTTGTACTCCTGAGATTTGTCTTTTATACTTCTAAAGACTAGACCCTAGATAATACATGCTTGGGAATAGTGGAGCTAGCTTGCTTAAACTTTATTTAGGCGTATGCTAATTACTTGTGGGGGGCAAAGGCAGGCAGTGAGGATGTTAAGCTTATCCCAAAATAGTCAATTTTGGAAAAGACACAAGTACAGGCCGGGCGTGGTGGCTCAGACCTGTAATCCCAGCACCTTGGGAGGCCGAGGCGGCCGGTCACGAGGTCAGGAGATCGACACCATCCTGGCTAACACGGTGAAACCCGGTCTCTGCTAAACATGCACAAATTAGCCGGGCGTGGTGGCAGGCGCTTGTAGTCTCAGCTACTCGGGAGGCTGAGGCAGGAGAAGAGCACGAACCCGGGAGGCGGAGCTGGCAGTGAGCCGAGATTGCGCCACTGCACTCCGGCCTGGGCGGCAGAGTGGGATTCTGCCTCAAAAAAGAAAGAAAAAAAACATCTTCATATATATGAATGTGTGTGTGTGTGTGTGTGTGTGTGTGTGTGTGTGTGTGTGTGTGTATAGTCAGGTACACTCACTTTACTTCTGAGTTATCTCGTCACCACTTAACCAGCACCAATCAGAGACCACATTTTTCTAGGCAGTCTCCAAATGTACTTTACAAATAGTAACGTACATTAAGGATAGTAATGAAGCTCCGGGAAAAATTGCTTGTCTCCACCTCAGCAGACCAACCTGCCTGGGCCAGCTTCTCTTTTCCTCTACTCTTCAGAAAGTGCTAGACCTGCAACATCTGACAGAATACAGCTTCCATGACTCCTCAGTGCCATGGAAATGGAACGAGCTGAGAGCAATCTAAAGACTGGGAGATATTAGGTCTCTTGGATCTTACTTCTTTTGGTTGCTCGAGCACTTTAATTCCCGAGAGAGCCCTCCCATCTCCATCAGTTCTTCCAGGAACCTGTACCCTCCTTGTGTCTCTAAGATACGCTGGTCTAACTTGTTACATGCCTTTACAAGAAAGTTGGTAAAAATAAAAGGAAAGCTGAACAACGTCACAATATGGAGGTATGAAACAGAATTTCCCCATACTTGGTAAAGTTTAGAAATTTGTGTAATACCCGAAGGCAGATTCTATGTACAATAAGTCCTAGTTTAAGAACAAGAGCTGAGGGTATGAGGAAATAAAACTATATTTTCCGGGAGTATCTCTGGCTTCAGGAAGAAAGAGCACATGTTACTCTCCATTCAATATTAGGGCTGAACTATGGGGTCTTTTCGATCCTTTTTGCTTACCCTCTGCGATTCAGGGGGCACATGGCAAAGGTAAACAGACTGAAACAGCACCGTGGATAGCTGTGAGCTGTGCTGGGAAGATTCACGGTGATTCCATAATAAATCTCAGGTCTTTATTCTGTAACAAAAAATTCCTCTTTTCCATCATCAAGGTAAAGCCGAGTATGTACAAGTAGAGTATGCGATAACTTTGTCACTCGTGACGAACCTAGTCGGTGCGATACTTTAACAACTTCTCCAATGTCTCTGCACTCAGGTTGGATATTCTGAGTGGGTCATCGGTAGAATGAATGAAATCAAGAATACTCTAAAGCAATGTTTGGAAGTCAATTTCAGTGTCTCCGGAAGCACTGGGAAAATCACCATGTGTAACGAACGTGAAGTATCCGCAGGCTCTCTCTGTGTCTTTGAAACTGCCCATGTGTTCATTAGAAACGGCGGCTTGAGGAAAGGTGGTTTTGGAATTGGTTTCCCTCTAGTCTTACGTGATGCATCTCTACTATATTGCATTATAATAAAGCAAGGGGTCACTTGCTGACATAAAGCACAGGAGGCAGGAATGGAAGAGTCAACTTAGAGAAAAAAAGTGCTTTTCGGTTTTATTTTCATTTCTTCAGTTTGGAAAACAGTTTAACAGTTTAACTGATTTTGTGGCGGCTCACAAAAATACATATGAGCGTTGAAAATGTACAGAAGAACAACAATTGGGAGACATTTCCGGAAGCTTCAGTTTCTGAAACCCAGACATGAGCCTACAAGCTAAGACACGGCTACACCAGGCTTCAGCGTGAAACCATACAACTCCTGGGAAGGGCTTCCCTCTCTGAACGCAGCTACCTGTCCACAGGATGCTCTAGGCCCAGGCACCTTTATTCTTCCAACTAGAGAGACATAGAAAGATGCCTCCATATCCCATGAAGATGCCCAAGCATTTGGCCAAGGCTCCTATGAAACAGTCTGCTGTCTTCATCCAGGTAAGGGCAACTTCACATTTTCAGACACTAAGGTCGTGGGTAAATCCAGGGGAGACTGAGAGGCGGAAGCTCCAGCAAACACAGTCCTGTGGCTGGAAGATGAATGCAGTACTTATCCCTGCACCAACAGACCCTTGCCTCTGGCCTTGGGCCTAGAGCATGATTTTTTGGTAGTTGCTGTTGGGGAAGAGGCCCTTGGGCTTTAACCTGCGGACAGCCTCCCTTAAATGCTTGGGCTGCAGCGGGGGCGTTTCTCCCCACATCTCACACACGTCCAGGGCCTCTTCCACCACCTCTCCAACAAAGACCTTGGCGATTCCAGCCATGGCAATGGCGGCGTTCTCAGACACCGAACTGCCGGTGATAGACTTCATCAGACCTGCAATGCGTGCTTTTGGGAAAGCTGACCGGCGACACACTTCGTAGCGGGCCAGCTGCTCCTCAGACATGGCAGACAGCAGGGCTGTCATCCTCTGAGCCTCCTCTGCATCCACGGTGGGCTTCCTCTCCTTCTTTCCTTTGGTATGTCTTTTCCGTCTTTTGGCGGCAGGAGGAGCTGAGGCTGAGGCCTCCTTGTCCCCTTCTGTGAGGTCCATGACATCCTCACTCCTGAGCTCACCTCCCTGATCCCTGGGTTCTTCCAAGTTCCCACCTAGGTCCTCAGGGATTCCATCCTTCTTGCTGCCCTTCAGACCTCGGGGCATGGCGAACATCTCAGCAGACACACCTGTTTGCCTGCCCGTCTCCACGGGTGAGATTCAAGTCTGCCCCGTGACAGCAGCTGTAGAGGCAGAAGTTCTGGCTGGGGTGGTTTGATTACGGATCTGCAGCGAGAACCTTTCGAAGATTTTAGCTGCCGTGTTTCTGCTGAGCCACTTTAGCCATAACTGGGCACAGCTCCCTGCCTCCCCTTCCCACACACAAACACACACGCTGAATTTTCTCACTTCCACAATGTGAAGAAACTTGTGGATGGAGAGTATATTAGTTTTACATCAATGCAGAATAAATTCTCACAAATTTTGGACACTTAAAACAAACCCCAGCTCAGAGGTCAGAAGTTCTACCAGTCCAAGTGACTGCCACCTGCTCAGAGCCACACGAGGGACCTCCGGGATGGGTCTGGCTGTGTGGTCGCTGCCTTCACCTGAGAAGGGTCTGGCTTCGATCTGACTCGAGGTGGTGGCAGAATTCAATGCCTTCGGGTTGTGAGCCCCAGGCCCACTTGTCTGTTCTGCCTGCTGCCGTGAGGACGCTCTCGGCTCCTGCAAGTGTTGCCCAGGTCTGGGCTGTGAGGCTCCCTGGGTCTGCACGGCCAGTGCCGGGGAATCTCCCACAGGGCAATGTCATCTCAGGGAGCTCCAGTCCTCCCTTATAAAGAGCTCGGATGATTGAACTAGACCCAGCCCTTAGCAGCTATTGGCTCAGGATATCCCTAAGGAAATCAGGGATTTGGGCGGGCTCATCAATTCACGCTTCCGCCCACCCCCAAGGGAGGGGCAGACACAGGGCGAGCCTCCGAGGGGCGGAAAATGCAGGGGGTATTTCAGAATTCAGTCTTCCTCACAGAATCGCAAAGTTCACGTTTCACAACCATAAAGAAACTATTTACGCTAAAAATGAGACTTTTTATGAAGTTGCACTTAGAAAACTTCAATGTCTGAGAAAAAAATATCTCTAACGCACAGGGAAACTGGTGGTTTATCCAATACTCTGAAAATAAAATGGGCTGGGTGAGGGGAATATGAAAATATTATTTCAATTTCATCTCATTTTATTTATTTATGTACTTATTGATTTATTTTTGAGACAGAGTGTCCCTCTGTCCCTCAGGCTGGATTACAGGGTCCTGAGCTCAGCTCACTGCAGCCTCCGCTTCCTGGGCTCAAGGCATTCTCCTGCCTCAGCCTCCAGAGTAGCTGGGACTAAATGAGCACGCCACCACGCCAGGCAAATTTTTGTCTTGTTTTTTAAAGTGTAGAGGAGGTTTCACCATTTGGGCCAGGGTGGTCTTCAACTGCCGACTTCAGGTGATCTGCCCCAACTTGCCTTCCCAAAGTGAAGGGACTATAGGCATGAGCCACTGCGCCCAGACTATGATAGTTTCACACTGAAGCCTGAAGCTGCTCTGCCTTAGGATTTTTCCTGAGTTTTACTTTCTTGTCATGATGAGTTGCTAGTTCATGTTTTCCCTTGTTTCTTTTCGAAAGGCATTACTGATGAGATTATGGCTTTCTCACAAAGAATACCACTTTGGTGAAACTATATTGAAATCAGGAGTACCTTATGTTTCCGATACTTATCAAGCACAATATTTGAACACGGCGTGGTAGGTGAAAGTGTAGGAAGCAGAATTTGGCAATCCCCATATTTTTTCAATTTCGACGGTTTCAGGTTTTTGGTTTCAGCCAAACTGAAGAATGTCCTTACGAGCTGTCAATTCACAGGCCGTTACAGACAATTTTTGAAACTACATCACGGTGTAATTTAAGGAGTACGATTCTAAAGAAATTTGAACAATCTGGTGGTATTGCTAACACCAAACAAGGTTGTTCAGCTCTTTCATCTTTAAAAACAAACAAACAAAAACATGATGTGGAATTCTCTCATTTTACCAAACAGCCGTACGCTCCCTTGAATATGTGACTATGAAACCCAAGTAATTGGAAGAAGAAAAATAAAGGAAACACCTCATCAGTCTCATTAATAGTTTTGTTGAGAATAGTTTATTTTTGAAAAACTGCTGGCTATGTCTTGATATTTTTAGACACGGCTAAAGCTGAAATTGCATGAATCCTCTCTCTAACATTCATGCTACTAAAGAAACTTTTCCCAAGATTTGACTGCATTCATTTCATAAAAGCCCTGTCCTCTTCTCCCCTATATATCTATATTAGCACTCTGCCTTCTACCCTCTTCCATAGGAAACACAAATCCGTCAATTGATCACTTAAGCCTTTCCAGTTTGGGTACAACATTTTCTGTAGTTGTACTCCTGAGATTTGTCCTTTATACTTCTAAAGACTAGACCCTAGATAATACATGCTTGGGAATAGTGGAGCTAGCTTGCTTAAACTTTATTTAGGCGTATGCTAATTAATTGTGGGGGGCAAAGGCAGGCAGTGAGGATGTTAAGCTTATCCCAAAATAGTCAATTTTGGAAAAGACACAAGTACAGGCCGGGCGTCGTGGCTCAGACCTGTAATCCCAGCACCTTGGGAGGCCGAGGCGGCCGGTCACGAGGTCAGGAGATCGACACCATCCTGGCTAACACGGTGAAACCCGGTCTCTGCTAAACATGCACAAATTAGCCGGGCGTGGTGGCAGGCGCTTGTAGTCTCAGCTACTCGGGAGGCTGAGGCAGGAGAAGAGCACGAACCCGGGAGGCGGAGCTGGCAGTGAGCCGAGATTGCGCCACTGCACTCCGGCCTGGGCGGCAGAGTGGGATTCTGCCTCAAAAAAGAAAGAAAAAAACATCTTCATATATATGAATGTGTGTGTGTGTGTGTGTGTGTGTGTGTGTGTGTGTGTGTGTGTGTGTATAGTCAGGTACACTCACTTTACTTCTGAGTTATCTCGTCACCACTTAACCAGCACCAATCAGAGACCACATTTTTCTAGGCAGTCTCCAAATGTACTTTACAAATAGTAACGTACATTAAGGATAGTAATGAAGCTCCGGGAAAAATTGCTTGTCTCCACCTCAGCAGACCAACCTGCCTGGGCCAGCTTCTCTTTTCCTCTACTCTTCAGAAAGTGCTAGACCTGCAACATCTGACAGAATACAGCTTCCATGACTCCTCAGTGCCATGGAAATGGAACGAGCTGAGAGCAATCTAAAGACTGGGAGATATTAGGTCTCTTGGATCTTACTTCTTTTGGTTGCTCGAGCACTTTAATTCCCGAGAGAGCCCTCCCATCTCCATCAGTTCTTCCAGGAACCTGTACCCTCCTTGTGTCTCTAAGATACGCTGGTCTAACTTGTTACATGCCTTTACAAGAAAGTTGGTAAAAATAAAAGGAAAGCTGAACAACGTCACAATATGGAGGTATGAAACAGAATTTCCCCATACTTGGTAAAGTTTAGAAATTTGTGTAATACCCGAAGGCAGATTCTATGTACAATAAGTCCTAGTTTAAGAACAAGAGCTGAGGGTATGAGGAAATAAAACTATATTTTCCGGGAGTATCTCTGGCTTCAGGAAGAAAGAGCACATGTTACTCTCCATTCAATATTAGGGCTGAACTATGGGGTCTTTTCGATCCTTTTTGCTTACCCTCTGCGATTCAGGGGGCACATGGCAAAGGTAAACAGACTGAAACAGCACCGTGGATAGCTGTGAGCTGTGCTGGGAAGATTCACGGTGATTCCATAATAAATCTCAGGTCTTTATTCTGTAACAAAAAATTCCTCTTTTCCATCATCAAGGTAAAGCCGAGTATGTACAAGTAGAGTATGCGATAACTTTGTCACTCGTGACGAATCTAGTCGGTCCGATACTTTAACAACTTCTCCAATGTCTCTGCACTCAGGTTGGATATTCTGAGTGGGTCATCGGTAGAATGAATGAAATCAAGAATACTCTAAAGCAATGTTTGGAAGTCAATTTCAGTGTCTCCGGAAGCACTGGGAAAATCACCATGTGTAACGAACGTGAAGTATCCGCAGGCTCTCTCTGTGTCTTTGAAACTGCCCATGTGTTCATTAGAAACGGCGGCTTGAGGAAAGGTGGTTTTGGAATTGGTTTCCCTCTAGTCTTACGTGATGCATCTCTACTATATTGCATTATAATAAAGCAAGGGGTCACTTGCTGACATAAAGCACAGGAGGCAGGAATGGAAGAGTCAACTTAGAGAAAAAAAGTGCTTTTCGGTTTTATTTTCATTTCTTCAGTTTGGAAAACAGTTTAACAGTTTAACTGATTTTGTGGCGGCTCACAAAAATACATATGAGCGTTGAAAATGTACAGAAGAACAACAATTGGGAGACATTTCCGGAAGCTTCAGTTTCTGAAACCCAGACATGAGCCTACAAGCTAAGACACGGCTACACCAGGCTTCAGCGTGAAACCATACAACTCCTGGGAAGGGCTTCCCTCTCTGAACGCAGCTACCTGTCCACAGGATGCTCTAGGCCCAGGCACCTTTATTCTTCCAACTAGAGAGACATAGAAAGATGCCTCCATATCCCATGAAGATGCCCAAGCATTTGGCCAAGGCTCCTATGAAACAGTCTGCTGTCTTCATCCAGGTAAGGGCAACTTCACATTTTCAGACACTAAGGTCGTGGGTAAATCCAGGGTGGACTGAGAGGCGGAAGCTCCAGCAAACACAGTCCTGTGGCTGGAAGATGAATGCAGTACTTATTCCTGCACCAACAGACCCTTGCCTCTGGCCTTGGGCCTAGAGCATGATTTTTTGGTAGTTGCTGTTGGGGAAGAGGCCCTTGGGCTTTAACCTGCGGACAGCCTCCCTTAAATGCTTGGGCTGCAGCGGGGGCGTTTCTCCCCACATCTCACACACGTCCAGGGCCTCTTCCACCACCTCTCCAACAAAGACCTTGGCGATTCCAGCCATGGCAATGGCGGCGTTCTCAGACACCGAACTGCCGGTGATAGACTTCATCAGACCTGCAATGCGTGCTTTTGGGAAAGCTGACCGGCGACACACTTCGTAGCGGGCCAGCTGCTCCTCAGACATGGCAGACAGCAGGGCTGTCATCCTCTGAGCCTCCTCTGCATCCACGGTGGGCTTCCTCTCCTTCTTTCCTTTGGTATGTCTTTTCCGTCTTTTGGCGGCAGGAGGAGCTGAGGCTGAGGCCTCCTTGTCCCCTTCTGTGAGGTCCATGACATCCTCACTCCTGAGCTCACCTCCCTGATCCCTGGGTTCTTCCAAGTTCCCACCTAGGTCCTCAGGGATTCCATCCTTCTTGCTGCCCTTCAGACCTCGGGGCATGGCGAACATCTCAGCAGACACACCTGTTTGCCTGCCCGTCTCCACGGGTGAGATTCAAGTCTGCCCCGTGACAGCAGCTGTAGAGGCAGAAGTTCTGGCTGGGGTGGTTTGATTACGGATCTGCAGCGAGAACCTTTCGAAGATTTTAGCTGCCGTGTTTCTGCTGAGCCACTTTAGCCATAACTGGACACAGCTCCCTGCCTCCCCTTCCCACACACAAACACACACGCTGAATTTTCTCACTTCCACAATGTGAAGAAACTTGTGGATGGAGAGTATATTAGTTTTACATCAATGCAGAATAAATTCTCACAAATTTTGGACACTTAAAACAAACCCCAGCTCAGAGGTCAGAAGTTCTACCAGTCCAAGTGACTGCCACCTGCTCAGAGCCACACGAGGGACCTCCGGGATGGGTCTGGCTGTGTGGTCGCTGCCTTCACCTGAGAAGGGTCTGGCTTCGATCTGACTCGAGGTGGTGGCAGAATTCAATGCCTTCGGGTTGTGAGCCCCAGGCCCACTTGTCTGTTCTGCCTGCTGCCGTGAGGACGCTCTCGGCTCCTGCAAGTGTTGCCCAGGTCTGGGCTGTGAGGCTCCCTGGGTCTGCACGGCCAGTGCCGGGGAATCTCCCACAGGGCAATGTCATCTCAGGGAGCTCCAGTCCTCCCTTATAAAGAGCTCGGATGATTGAACTAGACCCAGCCCTTAGCAGCTATTGGCTCAGGATATCCCTAAGGAAATCAGGGATTTGGGCGGGCTCATCAATTCACGCTTCCGCCCACCCCCAAGGGAGGGGCAGACACAGGGCGAGTCTCCGAGGGGCGGAAAATGCAGGGGGTATTTCAGAATTCAGTCTTCCTCACAGAATCGCAAAGTTCACGTTTCACAACCATAAAGAAACTATTTACGCTAAAAATGAGACTTTTTATGAAGTTGCACTTAGGAAACTTCAATGTCTGAGAAAAAAATATCTCTAACGCACAGGGAAACTGGTGGTTTATCCAATACTCTGAAAATAAAATGGGCTGGGTGAGGGGAATATGAAAATATTATTTCAATTTCATCTCATTTTATTTATTTATGTACTTATTGATTTATTTTTGAGACAGAGTCTCCCTCTGTCCCCCAGGCTGGATTACAGTGTCCTGAGCTCAGCTCACTGCAGCCTCCGCATCCTGCGCTCAAGGCATTCTCCTGCCTCAGCCTCCAGAGTAGCTGGGACTAAATGAGCACGCCACCACGCCAGGCAAATTTTTGTCTTTTTTATAAAGTGTAGAGGAGGTTTCACCATTTGGGCCAGGGTGGTCTTCAACTGCCAACTTCAGATGATCTGCCCCAACTTGCCTTCCAAAGTGAAGGGACTATAGGCGTGAGCCACTGAGCCCAGACTATGATAGTTTCACACTGAAGCCTGAAGCTGCTCTGCCTTAGGATTTTTCCTGAGTTTTACTTTCTTGTCATGATGAGTTGCTAGTTCATATTTTCCGTTGGATCTTTTCGAAAGGTATTACTGATGACATTATGGCTTTCTCACAAAGAATACCACTTTGGTGAAACTATACTGAAATCAGGAGTACCTTATGTTTCCGATACTTATCAAGCACAATATTTGAACACGGCGTGGTAGGTGAAAGTGTAGGAAGCAGAATTTGGCAAACCCCATTTTTTTTCAATTTCGACGGTTTCAGGTTTTTGGTTTCAGCCAAACTGAAGAATGTCCTAATGAGCTGTCAATTCACAGGCCATTACAGACAATTTTTGAAACTACATCACACTGTAATTTAAGGAGTACGATTCTAAAGAAATTTGAACAATCTGGTGGTATTGCTAACACCAAACAAGGTTGTTCAGCTCTTTCATCTTTAAAAACAAACAAACAAAAACATGATGTGGAATTCTCTCATTTTACCAAACAGCCGTACGCTCCCTTGAATATGTGACTATGAAACCCAAGTAATTGGAAGAAAAAAAATAAAGGAAACACCTCATCAGTCTCATTAATAGTTTTGTTGAGAATAGTTTATTTTTCAAAAACTGCTGGCTATGTCTTGATATTTTTAGACACGGCTAAAGTTGAAATTGCATGAGTCCTCTCTCTAACATTCATGCTACTTAAGAATCTTTTCCCAAGATTTGACTGCATTCATTTCATAAAAGCCCTGTCCTCTTCTCCCCTATATATCTATATTAGCACTCTGCCTTCTACCCTCTTCCATAGGAAACACAAATCCGTCAATTGATCACTTAAGCCTTTCCAGTATGGGTACAACATTTTCTGTAGTTGTACTCCTGAGATTTGTCCTTTATACTTCTAAAGACTAGAACCTAGATAATACATGCTTGCGAATAGTGGAGCTAGCTTGCTTAAACTTTATTTAGGCGTATGCTAATTACTTGTGGCGGGCAAAGGCAGGCAGTGAGGATGTTAAGCTTATCCCAAAATAGTCAATTTTGGAAAAGACACAAGTACAGGCCGGGCGCGGTGGCTCAGACCTGAAATCCCAGCACCTTGGGAGGTCTTCTCGCAGAAGGCCAGAGCGAGACCCCGGGGAAAAGATGCATCCCTGGCGTGATGGCCTGACGATGGCTTCCTGTGTCCCGCAACATGGGGAGTCTGCAGTGTGGCCGGTTTGGAAACTGGCAAGGAGAGCGAAGAGACAACATGCTGGTCTTCCACCCTTCCCTGGATGCCCGTGGGTGCCCGCAGATCTCCGGAAGCAAACAGTCAGCATGCTCAGCCTTTCGGGTGCCGGAGAGACGTGAGCAACATGTCCCCTTGCAGAGGGCACAGCAGCGTGGAATCCCAAATCACGCTTCAGTCATCCTGAGGGTGGCTCCTCTGTGGTCGGGGCTGTCGGCCTGGCGCTCCGTTCCGAGGCTCAGCCTGGGGATGTGCGGTCTGTGAACCACGCGGTTGAAAACCCGAAGGCAACACGGGTCCCGGTCTTTTGTCTCTGAGGAAGCCGCCCGTTCCTTGGGCCACGGAATCGGGGCCAATGGGTGCCCCGCCGGCCCGACGCGGCGGCCGTGGGCCTAGCCCTCAGCCCGCGCCGGGCGCTTACCCTTTTCCCGGAGCGCGGGGGTCCCGTTGCTCCCGGAGGCCAAAGACCGTTTATTCTCTCTGCCTTCCTCCCTCTGTCCCTGGCTCCCTCCCGCCCGCCCTCTGTCCCTGCGTCGCTCTGTCTATCCCTCCGTTCCTAACTGCCTCCCTCTCTCTCCCTCCCTCCCTCCCTCCCAACTTCCCTCCGCCCATCCTTCGGCCCCTCTGGGTCTCCCGTTCGTCTCTCCATCTCTGCCCGCCTTCCCTCCCGCCTGGAACGGTCGGCATCGCCGGCGTGCGCGGGGCCTGGGGTCTGCGTTCAGCCGCCAGGCGCTCCACGGTGGCAGCTGGGAGGCTGCAGGGACACGGGCGGGCGGGCGGGCGGCCGGGCGACGGTGGAGCTGAGGCGCAGAGGAGGCGAGCCGCCGCCGGAGGGATGGCGGGCCCGGACGCTGCGCGGGCCCGGTGTTTCGCGGGAAGGGGGTCTCCACCCAGCCCTGGGGAAGACTCATTTTCCGGGGGTAGGGATTGGGGGGTGGGGGTGGCGAGGGGTCGGTCAGGCCGTGGCGGAAAGGCATGAGAGCTCTGCCCGGGCTGCTCCCAGAGCCTAGGCGGCTGCCCGCGAACCCGCGCGTGCGCAGCAGACGGCCCACCTGCTGGTACCTGGGCCGGCGCTGGGATCCCCGGGATGCCCAGGAAAGAATGGCATCTCTCCGCTCTGTGGAGTGTCTCACCGGGCCTAGACCTGGAAGGCAGGAATCGCAGGCGGGTCGGCCCGGAGGGAAGACACGCCCATCCACGCCGACCCAGGTGTTCCCCGCGAAAGAGAGGCCACCGGCCACCGCCCTGCACCGACCCCGTCCCAGCCCCGCGTCCTTTTAAAGCTCCTCCAGCAGAGCCCGGTATTCTTCCTCGCTGAGGGGTGGTTCCAGCGAGGCGGCCTCTTCCGTGGCCTCCAGCTCCCCAGGGGCCTCCGTTTCTAGGAAAGGCTGCGCCCGCTGCAGAAACTCCGGGCTCGCCAGGAGCTCATCCAGCAGGCGTAGGGGAGTGCAGACGAGCGCTCCGGCTCCTGGAGGAGCCGCGCCTGGGGGGGCGCCCGGATGGCTTGCACCTGCCACTGCCGCGCGGAGGCCTCCGGGGGCGCGGGCTGGGGAGGTGGGGCTTCCCCGGCTTGGGGTTCCCACGCAGCCCCGGCGACCTGGGGACCCTGGCCCCAGCCCCAACACGGACTCCCCTGGGACGCGAGGGGAGGGAAATGCAGGGGGTATTTCAGAATTCAGTCTTCCTCACAGAATCGCAAAGTTCACGTTTCACAACCATAAAGAAACTATTTACGCTAAAAATGAGACTTTTTATGAAGTTGCACTTAGAAAACTTCAATGTCTGAGAAAAAAATATCTCTAACGCACAGGGAAACTGGTGGTTTATCCAATACTCTGAAAATAAAATGGGCTGGGTGAGGGGAATATGAAAATATTATTTCAATTTCATCTCATTTTATTTATTTATGTACTTATTGATTTATTTTTGAGACAGAGTGTCCCTCTGTCCCTCAGGCTGGATTACAGGGTCCTGAGCTCAGCTCACTGCAGCCTCCGCATCCTGGGCTCAAGGCATTCTCCTGCCTCAGCCTCCAGAGTAGCTGGGACTAAATGAGCACGCCACCACGCCAGGCAAATTTTTGTCTTGTTTTTTAAAGTGTAGAGGAGGTTTCACCATTTGGGCCAGGGTGGTCTTCAACTGCCGACTTCAGGTGATCTGCCCCAACTTGCCTTCCCAAAGTGAAGGGACTATAGGCATGAGCCACTGCGCCCAGACTATGATAGTTTCACACTGAAGCCTGAAGCTGCTCTGCCTTAGGATTTTTCCTGAGTTTTACTTTCTTGTCATGATGAGTTGCTAGTTCATGTTTTCCCTTGTTTCTTTTCGAAAGGCATTACTGATGAGATTATGGCTTTCTCACAAAGAATACCACTTTGGTGAAACTATATTGAAATCAGGAGTACCTTATGTTTCCGATACTTATCAAGCACAATATTTGAACACGGCGTGGTAGGTGAAAGTGTAGGAAGCAGAATTTGGCAATCCCCATATTTTTTCAATTTCGACGGTTTCAGGTTTTTGGTTTCAGCCAAACTGAAGAATGTCCTTACGAGCTGTCAATTCACAGGCCGTTACAGACAATTTTTGAAACTACATCACGGTGTAATTTAAGGAGTACGATTCTAAAGAAATTTGAACAATCTGGTGGTATTGCTAACACCAAACAAGGTTGTTCAGCTCTTTCATCTTTAAAAACAAACAAACAAAAACATGATGTGGAATTCTCTCATTTTACCAAACAGCCGTACGCTCCCTTGAATATGTGACTATGAAACCCAAGTAATTGGAAGAAGAAAAATAAAGGAAACACCTCATCAGTCTCATTAATAGTTTTGTTGAGAATAGTTTGTTTTTGAAAAACTGCTGGCTATGTCTTGATATTTTTAGACACGGCTAAAGTTGAAATTGCATGAATCCTCTCTCTAACATTCATGCTACTAAAGAAACTTTTCCCAAGATTTGACTGCATTCATTTCATAAAAGCCCTGTCCTCTTCTCCCCTATATATCTATATTAGCACTCTGCCTTCTACCCTCTTCCATAGGAAACACAAATCCGTCAATTGATCACTTAAGCCTTTCCAGTTTGGGTACAACATTTTCTGTAGTTGTACTCCTGAGATTTGTCTTTTATACTTCTAAAGACTAGACCCTAGATAATACATGCTTGGGAATAGTGGAGCTAGCTTGCTTAAACTTTATTTAGGCGTATGCTAATTACTTGTGGGGGGCAAAGGCAGGCAGTGAGGATGTTAAGCTTATCCCAAAATAGTCAATTTTGGAAAAGACACAAGTACAGGCCGGGCGTGGTGGCTCAGACCTGTAATCCCAGCACCTTGGGAGGCCGAGGCGGCCGGTCACGAGGTCAGGAGATCGACACCATCCTGGCTAACACGGTGAAACCCGGTCTCTGCTAAACATGCACAAATTAGCCGGGCGTGGTGGCAGGCGCTTGTAGTCTCAGCTACTCGGGAGGCTGAGGCAGGAGAAGAGCACGAACCCGGGAGGCGGAGCTGGCAGTGAGCCGAGATTGCGCCACTGCACTCCGGCCTGGGCGGCAGAGTGGGATTCTGCCTCAAAAAAGAAAGAAAAAAAACATCTTCATATATATGAATGTGTGTGTGTGTGTGTGTGTGTGTGTGTGTGTGTGTGTGTGTGTGTATAGTCAGGTACACTCACTTTACTTCTGAGTTATCTCGTCACCACTTAACCAGCACCAATCAGAGACCACATTTTTCTAGGCAGTCTCCAAATGTACTTTACAAATAGTAACGTACATTAAGGATAGTAATGAAGCTCCGGGAAAAATTGCTTGTCTCCACCTCAGCAGACCAACCTGCCTGGGCCAGCTTCTCTTTTCCTCTACTCTTCAGAAAGTGCTAGACCTGCAACATCTGACAGAATACAGCTTCCATGACTCCTCAGTGCCATGGAAATGGAACGAGCTGAGAGCAATCTAAAGACTGGGAGATATTAGGTCTCTTGGATCTTACTTCTTTTGGTTGCTCGAGCACTTTAATTCCCGAGAGAGCCCTCCCATCTCCATCAGTTCTTCCAGGAACCTGTACCCTCCTTGTGTCTCTAAGATACGCTGGTCTAACTTGTTACATGCCTTTACAAGAAAGTTGGTAAAAATAAAAGGAAAGCTGAACAACGTCACAATATGGAGGTATGAAACAGAATTTCCCCATACTTGGTAAAGTTTAGAAATTTGTGTAATACCCGAAGGCAGATTCTATGTACAATAAGTCCTAGTTTAAGAACAAGAGCTGAGGGTATGAGGAAATAAAACTATATTTTCCGGGAGTATCTCTGGCTTCAGGAAGAAAGAGCACATGTTACTCTCCATTCAATATTAGGGCTGAACTATGGGGTCTTTTCGATCCTTTTTGCTTACCCTCTGCGATTCAGGGGGCACATGGCAAAGGTAAACAGACTGAAACAGCACCGTGGATAGCTGTGAGCTGTGCTGGGAAGATTCACGGTGATTCCATAATAAATCTCAGGTCTTTATTCTGTAACAAAAAATTCCTCTTTTCCATCATCAAGGTAAAGCCGAGTATGTACAAGTAGAGTATGCGATAACTTTGTCACTCGTGACGAACCTAGTCGGTGCGATACTTTAACAACTTCTCCAATGTCTCTGCACTCAGGTTGGATATTCTGAGTGGGTCATCGGTAGAATGAATGAAATCAAGAATACTCTAAAGCAATGTTTGGAAGTCAATTTCAGTGTCTCCGGAAGCACTGGGAAAATCACCATGTGTAACGAACGTGAAGTATCCGCAGGCTCTCTCTGTGTCTTTGAAACTGCCCATGTGTTCATTAGAAACGGCGGCTTGAGGAAAGGTGGTTTTGGAATTGGTTTCCCTCTAGTCTTACGTGATGCATCTCTACTATATTGCATTATAATAAAGCAAGGGGTCACTTGCTGACATAAAGCACAGGAGGCAGGAATGGAAGAGTCAACTTAGAGAAAAAAAGTGCTTTTCGGTTTTATTTTCATTTCTTCAGTTTGGAAAACAGTTTAACAGTTTAACTGATTTTGTGGCGGCTCACAAAAATACATATGAGCGTTGAAAATGTACAGAAGAACAACAATTGGGAGACATTTCCGGAAGCTTCAGTTTCTGAAACCCAGACATGAGCCTACAAGCTAAGACACGGCTACACCAGGCTTCAGCGTGAAACCATACAACTCCTGGGAAGGGCTTCCCTCTCTGAACGCAGCTACCTGTCCACAGGATGCTCTAGGCCCAGGCACCTTTATTCTTCCAACTAGAGAGACATAGAAAGATGCCTCCATATCCCATGAAGATGCCCAAGCATTTGGCCAAGGCTCCTATGAAACAGTCTGCTGTCTTCATCCAGGTAAGGGCAACTTCACATTTTCAGACACTAAGGTCGTGGGTAAATCCAGGGGAGACTGAGAGGCGGAAGCTCCAGCAAACACAGTCCTGTGGCTGGAAGATGAATGCAGTACTTATCCCTGCACCAACAGACCCTTGCCTCTGGCCTTGGGCCTAGAGCATGATTTTTTGGTAGTTGCTGTTGGGGAAGAGGCCCTTGGGCTTTAACCTGCGGACAGCCTCCCTTAAATGCTTGGGCTGCAGCGGGGGCGTTTCTCCCCACATCTCACACACGTCCAGGGCCTCTTCCACCACCTCTCCAACAAAGACCTTGGCGATTCCAGCCATGGCAATGGCGGCGTTCTCAGACACCGAACTGCCGGTGATAGACTTCATCAGACCTGCAATGCGTGCTTTTGGGAAAGCTGACCGGCGACACACTTCGTAGCGGGCCAGCTGCTCCTCAGACATGGCAGACAGCAGGGCTGTCATCCTCTGAGCCTCCTCTGCATCCACGGTGGGCTTCCTCTCCTTCTTTCCTTTGGTATGTCTTTTCCGTCTTTTGGCGGCAGGAGGAGCTGAGGCTGAGGCCTCCTTGTCCCCTTCTGTGAGGTCCATGACATCCTCACTCCTGAGCTCACCTCCCTGATCCCTGGGTTCTTCCAAGTTCCCACCTAGGTCCTCAGGGATTCCATCCTTCTTGCTGCCCTTCAGACCTCGGGGCATGGCGAACATCTCAGCAGACACACCTGTTTGCCTGCCCGTCTCCACGGGTGAGATTCAAGTCTGCCCCGTGACAGCAGCTGTAGAGGCAGAAGTTCTGGCTGGGGTGGTTTGATTACGGATCTGCAGCGAGAACCTTTCGAAGATTTTAGCTGCCGTGTTTCTGCTGAGCCACTTTAGCCATAACTGGGCACAGCTCCCTGCCTCCCCTTCCCACACACAAACACACACGCTGAATTTTCTCACTTCCACAATGTGAAGAAACTTGTGGATGGAGAGTATATTAGTTTTACATCAATGCAGAATAAATTCTCACAAATTTTGGACACTTAAAACAAACCCCAGCTCAGAGGTCAGAAGTTCTACCAGTCCAAGTGACTGCCACCTGCTCAGAGCCACACGAGGGACCTCCGGGATGGGTCTGGCTGTGTGGTCGCTGCCTTCACCTGAGAAGGGTCTGGCTTCGATCTGACTCGAGGTGGTGGCAGAATTCAATGCCTTCGGGTTGTGAGCCCCAGGCCCACTTGTCTGTTCTGCCTGCTGCCGTGAGGACGCTCTCGGCTCCTGCAAGTGTTGCCCAGGTCTGGGCTGTGAGGCTCCCTGGGTCTGCACGGCCAGTGCCAGGGAATCTCCCACAGGGCAATGTCATCTCAGGGAGCTCCAGTCCTCCCTTATAAAGAGCTCGGATGATTGAACTAGACCCAGCCCTTAGCAGCTATTGGCTCAGGATATCCCTAAGGAAATCAGGGATTTGGGCGGGCTCATCAATTCACGCTTCCGCCCACCCCCAAGGGAGGGGCAGACACAGGGCGAGCCTCCGAGGGGCGGAAAATGCAGGGGGTATTTCAGAATTCAGTCTTCCTCACAGAATCGCAAAGTTCACGTTTCACAACCATAAAGAAACTATTTACGCTAAAAATGAGACTTTTTATGAAGTTGCACTTAGAAAACTTCAATGTCTGAGAAAAAAATATCTCTAACGCACAGGGAAACTGGTGGTTTATCCAATACTCTGAAAATAAAATGGGCTGGGTGAGGGGAATATGAAAATATTATTTCAATTTCATCTCATTTTATTTATTTATGTACTTATTGATTTATTTTTGAGACAGAGTGTCCCTCTGTCCCTCAGGCTGGATTACAGGGTCCTGAGCTCAGCTCACTGCAGCCTCCGCTTCCTGGGCTCAAGGCATTCTCCTGCCTCAGCCTCCAGAGTAGCTGGGACTAAATGAGCACGCCACCACGCCAGGCAAATTTTTGTCTTGTTTTTTAAAGTGTAGAGGAGGTTTCACCATTTGGGCCAGGGTGGTCTTCAACTGCCGACTTCAGGTGATCTGCCCCAACTTGCCTTCCCAAAGTGAAGGGACTATAGGCATGAGCCACTGCGCCCAGACTATGATAGTTTCACACTGAAGCCTGAAGCTGCTCTGCCTTAGGATTTTTCCTGAGTTTTACTTTCTTGTCATGATGAGTTGCTAGTTCATGTTTTCCCTTGTTTCTTTTCGAAAGGCATTACTGATGAGATTATGGCTTTCTCACAAAGAATACCACTTTGGTGAAACTATATTGAAATCAGGAGTACCTTATGTTTCCGATACTTATCAAGCACAATATTTGAACACGGCGTGGTAGGTGAAAGTGTAGGAAGCAGAATTTGGCAATCCCCATATTTTTTCAATTTCGACGGTTTCAGGTTTTTGGTTTCAGCCAAACTGAAGAATGTCCTTACGAGCTGTCAATTCACAGGCCGTTACAGACAATTTTTGAAACTACATCACGGTGTAATTTAAGGAGTACGATTCTAAAGAAATTTGAACAATCTGGTGGTATTGCTAACACCAAACAAGGTTGTTCAGCTCTTTCATCTTTAAAAACAAACAAACAAAAACATGATGTGGAATTCTCTCATTTTACCAAACAGCCGTACGCTCCCTTGAATATGTGACTATGAAACCCAAGTAATTGGAAGAAGAAAAATAAAGGAAACACCTCATCAGTCTCATTAATAGTTTTGTTGAGAATAGTTTATTTTTGAAAAACTGCTGGCTATGTCTTGATATTTTTAGACACGGCTAAAGCTGAAATTGCATGAATCCTCTCTCTAACATTCATGCTACTAAAGAAACTTTTCCCAAGATTTGACTGCATTCATTTCATAAAAGCCCTGTCCTCTTCTCCCCTATATATCTATATTAGCACTCTGCCTTCTACCCTCTTCCATAGGAAACACAAATCCGTCAATTGATCACTTAAGCCTTTCCAGTTTGGGTACAACATTTTCTGTAGTTGTACTCCTGAGATTTGTCCTTTATACTTCTAAAGACTAGACCCTAGATAATACATGCTTGGGAATAGTGGAGCTAGCTTGCTTAAACTTTATTTAGGCGTATGCTAATTAATTGTGGGGGGCAAAGGCAGGCAGTGAGGATGTTAAGCTTATCCCAAAATAGTCAATTTTGGAAAAGACACAAGTACAGGCCGGGCGTCGTGGCTCAGACCTGTAATCCCAGCACCTTGGGAGGCCGAGGCGGCCGGTCACGAGGTCAGGAGATCGACACCATCCTGGCTAACACGGTGAAACCCGGTCTCTGCTAAACATGCACAAATTAGCCGGGCGTGGTGGCAGGCGCTTGTAGTCTCAGCTACTCGGGAGGCTGAGGCAGGAGAAGAGCACGAACCCGGGAGGCGGAGCTGGCAGTGAGCCGAGATTGCGCCACTGCACTCCGGCCTGGGCGGCAGAGTGGGATTCTGCCTCAAAAAAGAAAGAAAAAAACATCTTCATATATATGAATGTGTGTGTGTGTGTGTGTGTGTGTGTGTGTGTGTGTGTGTGTGTGTGTATAGTCAGGTACACTCACTTTACTTCTGAGTTATCTCGTCACCACTTAACCAGCACCAATCAGAGACCACATTTTTCTAGGCAGTCTCCAAATGTACTTTACAAATAGTAACGTACATTAAGGATAGTAATGAAGCTCCGGGAAAAATTGCTTGTCTCCACCTCAGCAGACCAACCTGCCTGGGCCAGCTTCTCTTTTCCTCTACTCTTCAGAAAGTGCTAGACCTGCAACATCTGACAGAATACAGCTTCCATGACTCCTCAGTGCCATGGAAATGGAACGAGCTGAGAGCAATCTAAAGACTGGGAGATATTAGGTCTCTTGGATCTTACTTCTTTTGGTTGCTCGAGCACTTTAATTCCCGAGAGAGCCCTCCCATCTCCATCAGTTCTTCCAGGAACCTGTACCCTCCTTGTGTCTCTAAGATACGCTGGTCTAACTTGTTACATGCCTTTACAAGAAAGTTGGTAAAAATAAAAGGAAAGCTGAACAACGTCACAATATGGAGGTATGAAACAGAATTTCCCCATACTTGGTAAAGTTTAGAAATTTGTGTAATACCCGAAGGCAGATTCTATGTACAATAAGTCCTAGTTTAAGAACAAGAGCTGAGGGTATGAGGAAATAAAACTATATTTTCCGGGAGTATCTCTGGCTTCAGGAAGAAAGAGCACATGTTACTCTCCATTCAATATTAGGGCTGAACTATGGGGTCTTTTCGATCCTTTTTGCTTACCCTCTGCGATTCAGGGGGCACATGGCAAAGGTAAACAGACTGAAACAGCACCGTGGATAGCTGTGAGCTGTGCTGGGAAGATTCACGGTGATTCCATAATAAATCTCAGGTCTTTATTCTGTAACAAAAAATTCCTCTTTTCCATCATCAAGGTAAAGCCGAGTATGTACAAGTAGAGTATGCGATAACTTTGTCACTCGTGACGAATCTAGTCGGTCCGATACTTTAACAACTTCTCCAATGTCTCTGCACTCAGGTTGGATATTCTGAGTGGGTCATCGGTAGAATGAATGAAATCAAGAATACTCTAAAGCAATGTTTGGAAGTCAATTTCAGTGTCTCCGGAAGCACTGGGAAAATCACCATGTGTAACGAACGTGAAGTATCCGCAGGCTCTCTGTGTGTCTTTGAAACTGCCCATGTGTTCATTAGAAACGGCGGCTTGAGGAAAGGTGGTTTTGGAATTGGTTTCCCTCTAGTCTTACGTGATGCATCTCTACTATATTGCATTATAATAAAGCAAGGGGTCACTTGCTGACATAAAGCACAGGAGGCAGGAATGGAAGAGTCAACTTAGAGAAAAAAAGTGCTTTTCGGTTTTATTTTCATTTCTTCAGTTTGGAAAACAGTTTAACAGTTTAACTGATTTTGTGGCGGCTCACAAAAATACATATGAGCGTTGAAAATGTACAGAAGAACAACAATTGGGAGACATTTCCGGAAGCTTCAGTTTCTGAAACCCAGACATGAGCCTACAAGCTAAGACACGGCTACACCAGGCTTCAGCGTGAAACCATACAACTCCTGGGAAGGGCTTCCCTCTCTGAACGCAGCTACCTGTCCACAGGATGCTCTAGGCCCAGGCACCTTTATTCTTCCAACTAGAGAGACATAGAAAGATGCCTCCATATCCCATGAAGATGCCCAAGCATTTGGCCAAGGCTCCTATGAAACAGTCTGCTGTCTTCATCCAGGTAAGGGCAACTTCACATTTTCAGACACTAAGGTCGTGGGTAAATCCAGGGTGGACTGAGAGGCGGAAGCTCCAGCAAACACAGTCCTGTGGCTGGAAGATGAATGCAGTACTTATTCCTGCACCAACAGACCCTTGCCTCTGGCCTTGGGCCTAGAGCATGATTTTTTGGTAGTTGCTGTTGGGGAAGAGGCCCTTGGGCTTTAACCTGCGGACAGCCTCCCTTAAATGCTTGGGCTGCAGCGGGGGCGTTTCTCCCCACATCTCACACACGTCCAGGGCCTCTTCCACCACCTCTCCAACAAAGACCTTGGCGATTCCAGCCATGGCAATGGCGGCGTTCTCAGACACCGAACTGCCGGTGATAGACTTCATCAGACCTGCAATGCGTGCTTTTGGGAAAGCTGACCGGCGACACACTTCGTAGCGGGCCAGCTGCTCCTCAGACATGGCAGACAGCAGGGCTGTCATCCTCTGAGCCTCCTCTGCATCCACGGTGGGCTTCCTCTCCTTCTTTCCTTTGGTATGTCTTTTCCGTCTTTTGGCGGCAGGAGGAGCTGAGGCTGAGGCCTCCTTGTCCCCTTCTGTGAGGTCCATGACATCCTCACTCCTGAGCTCACCTCCCTGATCCCTGGGTTCTTCCAAGTTCCCACCTAGGTCCTCAGGGATTCCATCCTTCTTGCTGCCCTTCAGACCTCGGGGCATGGCGAACATCTCAGCAGACACACCTGTTTGCCTGCCCGTCTCCACGGGTGAGATTCAAGTCTGCCCCGTGACAGCAGCTGTAGAGGCAGAAGTTCTGGCTGGGGTGGTTTGATTACGGATCTGCAGCGAGAACCTTTCGAAGATTTTAGCTGCCGTGTTTCTGCTGAGCCACTTTAGCCATAACTGGACACAGCTCCCTGCCTCCCCTTCCCACACACAAACACACACGCTGAATTTTCTCACTTCCACAATGTGAAGAAACTTGTGGATGGAGAGTATATTAGTTTTACATCAATGCAGAATAAATTCTCACAAATTTTGGACACTTAAAACAAACCCCAGCTCAGAGGTCAGAAGTTCTACCAGTCCAAGTGACTGCCACCTGCTCAGAGCCACACGAGGGACCTCCGGGATGGGTCTGGCTGTGTGGTCGCTGCCTTCACCTGAGAAGGGTCTGGCTTCGATCTGACTCGAGGTGGTGGCAGAATTCAATGCCTTCGGGTTGTGAGCCCCAGGCCCACTTGTCTGTTCTGCCTGCTGCCGTGAGGACGCTCTCGGCTCCTGCAAGTGTTGCCCAGGTCTGGGCTGTGAGGCTCCCTGGGTCTGCACGGCCAGTGCCGGGGAATCTCCCACAGGGCAATGTCATCTCAGGGAGCTCCAGTCCTCCCTTATAAAGAGCTCGGATGATTGAACTAGACCCAGCCCTTAGCAGCTATTGGCTCAGGATATCCCTAAGGAAATCAGGGATTTGGGCGGGCTCATCAATTCACGCTTCCGCCCACCCCCAAGGGAGGGGCAGACACAGGGCGAGTCTCCGAGGGGCGGAAAATGCAGGGGGTATTTCAGAATTCAGTCTTCCTCACAGAATCGCAAAGTTCACGTTTCACAACCATAAAGAAACTATTTACGCTAAAAATGAGACTTTTTATGAAGTTGCACTTAGGAAACTTCAATGTCTGAGAAAAAAATATCTCTAACGCACAGGGAAACTGGTGGTTTATCCAATACTCTGAAAATAAAATGGGCTGGGTGAGGGGAATATGAAAATATTATTTCAATTTCATCTCATTTTATTTATTTATGTACTTATTGATTTATTTTTGAGACAGAGTCTCCCTCTGTCCCCCAGGCTGGATTACAGTGTCCTGAGCTCAGCTCACTGCAGCCTCCGCATCCTGCGCTCAAGGCATTCTCCTGCCTCAGCCTCCAGAGTAGCTGGGACTAAATGAGCACGCCACCACGCCAGGCAAATTTTTGTCTTTTTTATAAAGTGTAGAGGAGGTTTCACCATTTGGGCCAGGGTGGTCTTCAACTGCCAACTTCAGATGATCTGCCCCAACTTGCCTTCCAAAGTGAAGGGACTATAGGCGTGAGCCACTGAGCCCAGACTATGATAGTTTCACACTGAAGCCTGAAGCTGCTCTGCCTTAGGATTTTTCCTGAGTTTTACTTTCTTGTCATGATGAGTTGCTAGTTCATATTTTCCGTTGGATCTTTTCGAAAGGTATTACTGATGACATTATGGCTTTCTCACAAAGAATACCACTTTGGTGAAACTATACTGAAATCAGGAGTACCTTATGTTTCCGATACTTATCAAGCACAATATTTGAACACGGCGTGGTAGGTGAAAGTGTAGGAAGCAGAATTTGGCAAACCCCATTTTTTTTCAATTTCGACGGTTTCAGGTTTTTGGTTTCAGCCAAACTGAAGAATGTCCTAATGAGCTGTCAATTCACAGGCCATTACAGACAATTTTTGAAACTACATCACACTGTAATTTAAGGAGTACGATTCTAAAGAAATTTGAACAATCTGGTGGTATTGCTAACACCAAACAAGGTTGTTCAGCTCTTTCATCTTTAAAAACAAACAAACAAAAACATGATGTGGAATTCTCTCATTTTACCAAACAGCCGTACGCTCCCTTGAATATGTGACTATGAAACCCAAGTAATTGGAAGAAAAAAAATAAAGGAAACACCTCATCAGTCTCATTAATAGTTTTGTTGAGAATAGTTTATTTTTCAAAAACTGCTGGCTATGTCTTGATATTTTTAGACACGGCTAAAGTTGAAATTGCATGAGTCCTCTCTCTAACATTCATGCTACTTAAGAATCTTTTCCCAAGATTTGACTGCATTCATTTCATAAAAGCCCTGTCCTCTTCTCCCCTATATATCTATATTAGCACTCTGCCTTCTACCCTCTTCCATAGGAAACACAAATCCGTCAATTGATCACTTAAGCCTTTCCAGTATGGGTACAACATTTTCTGTAGTTGTACTCCTGAGATTTGTCCTTTATACTTCTAAAGACTAGAACCTAGATAATACATGCTTGCGAATAGTGGAGCTAGCTTGCTTAAACTTTATTTAGGCGTATGCTAATTACTTGTGGCGGGCAAAGGCAGGCAGTGAGGATGTTAAGCTTATCCCAAAATAGTCAATTTTGGAAAAGACACAAGTACAGGCCGGGCGCGGTGGCTCAGACCTGAAATCCCAGCACCTTGGGAGGTCTTCTCGCAGAAGGCCAGAGCGAGACCCCGGGGAAAAGATGCATCCCTGGCGTGATGGCCTGACGATGGCTTCCTGTGTCCCGCAACATGGGGAGTCTGCAGTGTGGCCGGTTTGGAAACTGGCAAGGAGAGCGAAGAGACAACATGCTGGTCTTCCACCCTTCCCTGGATGCCCGTGGGTGCCCGCAGATCTCCGGAAGCAAACAGTCAGCATGCTCAGCCTTTCGGGTGCCGGAGAGACGTGAGCAACATGTCCCCTTGCAGAGGGCACAGCAGCGTGGAATCCCAAATCACGCTTCAGTCATCCTGAGGGTGGCTCCTCTGTGGTCGGGGCTGTCGGCCTGGCGCTCCGTTCCGAGGCTCAGCCTGGGGATGTGCGGTCTGTGAACCACGCGGTTGAAAACCCGAAGGCAACACGGGTCCCGGTCTTTTGTCTCTGAGGAAGCCGCCCGTTCCTTGGGCCACGGAATCGGGGCCAATGGGTGCCCCGCCGGCCCGACGCGGCGGCCGTGGGCCTAGCCCTCAGCCCGCGCCGGGCGCTTACCCTTTTCCCGGAGCGCGGGGGTCCCGTTGCTCCCGGAGGCCAAAGACCGTTTATTCTCTCTGCCTTCCTCCCTCTGTCCCTGGCTCCCTCCCGCCCGCCCTCTGTCCCTGCGTCGCTCTGTCTATCCCTCCGTTCCTAACTGCCTCCCTCTCTCTCCCTCCCTCCCTCCCTCCCAACTTCCCTCCGCCCATCCTTCGGCCCCTCTGGGTCTCCCGTTCGTCTCTCCATCTCTGCCCGCCTTCCCTCCCGCCTGGAACGGTCGGCATCGCCGGCGTGCGCGGGGCCTGGGGTCTGCGTTCAGCCGCCAGGCGCTCCACGGTGGCAGCTGGGAGGCTGCAGGGACACGGGCGGGCGGGCGGGCGGCCGGGCGACGGTGGAGCTGAGGCGCAGAGGAGGCGAGCCGCCGCCGGAGGGATGGCGGGCCCGGACGCTGCGCGGGCCCGGTGTTTCGCGGGAAGGGGGTCTCCACCCAGCCCTGGGGAAGACTCATTTTCCGGGGGTAGGGATTGGGGGGTGGGGGTGGCGAGGGGTCGGTCAGGCCGTGGCGGAAAGGCATGAGAGCTCTGCCCGGGCTGCTCCCAGAGCCTAGGCGGCTGCCCGCGAACCCGCGCGTGCGCAGCAGACGGCCCACCTGCTGGTACCTGGGCCGGCGCTGGGATCCCCGGGATGCCCAGGAAAGAATGGCATCTCTCCGCTCTGTGGAGTGTCTCACCGGGCCTAGACCTGGAAGGCAGGAATCGCAGGCGGGTCGGCCCGGAGGGAAGACACGCCCATCCACGCCGACCCAGGTGTTCCCCGCGAAAGAGAGGCCACCGGCCACCGCCCTGCACCGACCCCGTCCCAGCCCCGCGTCCTTTTAAAGCTCCTCCAGCAGAGCCCGGTATTCTTCCTCGCTGAGGGGTGGTTCCAGCGAGGCGGCCTCTTCCGTGGCCTCCAGCTCCCCAGGGGCCTCCGTTTCTAGGAAAGGCTGCGCCCGCTGCAGAAACTCCGGGCTCGCCAGGAGCTCATCCAGCAGGCGTAGGGGAGTGCAGACGAGCGCTCCGGCTCCTGGAGGAGCCGCGCCTGGGGGGGCGCCCGGATGGCTTGCACCTGCCACTGCCGCGCGGAGGCCTCCGGGGGCGCGGGCTGGGGAGGTGGGGCTTCCCCGGCTTGGGGTTCCCACGCAGCCCCGGCGACCTGGGGACCCTGGCCCCAGCCCCAACACGGACTCCCCTGGGACGCGAGGGGAGGGAAATGCAGGGGGTATTTCAGAATTCAGTCTTCCTCACAGAATCGCAAAGTTCACGTTTCACAACCATAAAGAAACTATTTACGCTAAAAATGAGACTTTTTATGAAGTTGCACTTAGAAAACTTCAATGTCTGAGAAAAAAATATCTCTAACGCACAGGGAAACTGGTGGTTTATCCAATACTCTGAAAATAAAATGGGCTGGGTGAGGGGAATATGAAAATATTATTTCAATTTCATCTCATTTTATTTATTTATGTACTTATTGATTTATTTTTGAGACAGAGTGTCCCTCTGTCCCTCAGGCTGGATTACAGGGTCCTGAGCTCAGCTCACTGCAGCCTCCGCATCCTGGGCTCAAGGCATTCTCCTGCCTCAGCCTCCAGAGTAGCTGGGACTAAATGAGCACGCCACCACGCCAGGCAAATTTTTGTCTTGTTTTTTAAAGTGTAGAGGAGGTTTCACCATTTGGGCCAGGGTGGTCTTCAACTGCCGACTTCAGGTGATCTGCCCCAACTTGCCTTCCCAAAGTGAAGGGACTATAGGCATGAGCCACTGCGCCCAGACTATGATAGTTTCACACTGAAGCCTGAAGCTGCTCTGCCTTAGGATTTTTCCTGAGTTTTACTTTCTTGTCATGATGAGTTGCTAGTTCATGTTTTCCCTTGTTTCTTTTCGAAAGGCATTACTGATGAGATTATGGCTTTCTCACAAAGAATACCACTTTGGTGAAACTATATTGAAATCAGGAGTACCTTATGTTTCCGATACTTATCAAGCACAATATTTGAACACGGCGTGGTAGGTGAAAGTGTAGGAAGCAGAATTTGGCAATCCCCATATTTTTTCAATTTCGACGGTTTCAGGTTTTTGGTTTCAGCCAAACTGAAGAATGTCCTTACGAGCTGTCAATTCACAGGCCGTTACAGACAATTTTTGAAACTACATCACGGTGTAATTTAAGGAGTACGATTCTAAAGAAATTTGAACAATCTGGTGGTATTGCTAACACCAAACAAGGTTGTTCAGCTCTTTCATCTTTAAAAACAAACAAACAAAAACATGATGTGGAATTCTCTCATTTTACCAAACAGCCGTACGCTCCCTTGAATATGTGACTATGAAACCCAAGTAATTGGAAGAAGAAAAATAAAGGAAACACCTCATCAGTCTCATTAATAGTTTTGTTGAGAATAGTTTGTTTTTGAAAAACTGCTGGCTATGTCTTGATATTTTTAGACACGGCTAAAGTTGAAATTGCATGAATCCTCTCTCTAACATTCATGCTACTAAAGAAACTTTTCCCAAGATTTGACTGCATTCATTTCATAAAAGCCCTGTCCTCTTCTCCCCTATATATCTATATTAGCACTCTGCCTTCTACCCTCTTCCATAGGAAACACAAATCCGTCAATTGATCACTTAAGCCTTTCCAGTTTGGGTACAACATTTTCTGTAGTTGTACTCCTGAGATTTGTCTTTTATACTTCTAAAGACTAGACCCTAGATAATACATGCTTGGGAATAGTGGAGCTAGCTTGCTTAAACTTTATTTAGGCGTATGCTAATTACTTGTGGGGGGCAAAGGCAGGCAGTGAGGATGTTAAGCTTATCCCAAAATAGTCAATTTTGGAAAAGACACAAGTACAGGCCGGGCGTGGTGGCTCAGACCTGTAATCCCAGCACCTTGGGAGGCCGAGGCGGCCGGTCACGAGGTCAGGAGATCGACACCATCCTGGCTAACACGGTGAAACCCGGTCTCTGCTAAACATGCACAAATTAGCCGGGCGTGGTGGCAGGCGCTTGTAGTCTCAGCTACTCGGGAGGCTGAGGCAGGAGAAGAGCACGAACCCGGGAGGCGGAGCTGGCAGTGAGCCGAGATTGCGCCACTGCACTCCGGCCTGGGCGGCAGAGTGGGATTCTGCCTCAAAAAAGAAAGAAAAAAAACATCTTCATATATATGAATGTGTGTGTGTGTGTGTGTGTGTGTGTGTGTGTGTGTGTGTGTGTATAGTCAGGTACACTCACTTTACTTCTGAGTTATCTCGTCACCACTTAACCAGCACCAATCAGAGACCACATTTTTCTAGGCAGTCTCCAAATGTACTTTACAAATAGTAACGTACATTAAGGATAGTAATGAAGCTCCGGGAAAAATTGCTTGTCTCCACCTCAGCAGACCAACCTGCCTGGGCCAGCTTCTCTTTTCCTCTACTCTTCAGAAAGTGCTAGACCTGCAACATCTGACAGAATACAGCTTCCATGACTCCTCAGTGCCATGGAAATGGAACGAGCTGAGAGCAATCTAAAGACTGGGAGATATTAGGTCTCTTGGATCTTACTTCTTTTGGTTGCTCGAGCACTTTAATTCCCGAGAGAGCCCTCCCATCTCCATCAGTTCTTCCAGGAACCTGTACCCTCCTTGTGTCTCTAAGATACGCTGGTCTAACTTGTTACATGCCTTTACAAGAAAGTTGGTAAAAATAAAAGGAAAGCTGAACAACGTCACAATATGGAGGTATGAAACAGAATTTCCCCATACTTGGTAAAGTTTAGAAATTTGTGTAATACCCGAAGGCAGATTCTATGTACAATAAGTCCTAGTTTAAGAACAAGAGCTGAGGGTATGAGGAAATAAAACTATATTTTCCGGGAGTATCTCTGGCTTCAGGAAGAAAGAGCACATGTTACTCTCCATTCAATATTAGGGCTGAACTATGGGGTCTTTTCGATCCTTTTTGCTTACCCTCTGCGATTCAGGGGGCACATGGCAAAGGTAAACAGACTGAAACAGCACCGTGGATAGCTGTGAGCTGTGCTGGGAAGATTCACGGTGATTCCATAATAAATCTCAGGTCTTTATTCTGTAACAAAAAATTCCTCTTTTCCATCATCAAGGTAAAGCCGAGTATGTACAAGTAGAGTATGCGATAACTTTGTCACTCGTGACGAACCTAGTCGGTGCGATACTTTAACAACTTCTCCAATGTCTCTGCACTCAGGTTGGATATTCTGAGTGGGTCATCGGTAGAATGAATGAAATCAAGAATACTCTAAAGCAATGTTTGGAAGTCAATTTCAGTGTCTCCGGAAGCACTGGGAAAATCACCATGTGTAACGAACGTGAAGTATCCGCAGGCTCTCTCTGTGTCTTTGAAACTGCCCATGTGTTCATTAGAAACGGCGGCTTGAGGAAAGGTGGTTTTGGAATTGGTTTCCCTCTAGTCTTACGTGATGCATCTCTACTATATTGCATTATAATAAAGCAAGGGGTCACTTGCTGACATAAAGCACAGGAGGCAGGAATGGAAGAGTCAACTTAGAGAAAAAAAGTGCTTTTCGGTTTTATTTTCATTTCTTCAGTTTGGAAAACAGTTTAACAGTTTAACTGATTTTGTGGCGGCTCACAAAAATACATATGAGCGTTGAAAATGTACAGAAGAACAACAATTGGGAGACATTTCCGGAAGCTTCAGTTTCTGAAACCCAGACATGAGCCTACAAGCTAAGACACGGCTACACCAGGCTTCAGCGTGAAACCATACAACTCCTGGGAAGGGCTTCCCTCTCTGAACGCAGCTACCTGTCCACAGGATGCTCTAGGCCCAGGCACCTTTATTCTTCCAACTAGAGAGACATAGAAAGATGCCTCCATATCCCATGAAGATGCCCAAGCATTTGGCCAAGGCTCCTATGAAACAGTCTGCTGTCTTCATCCAGGTAAGGGCAACTTCACATTTTCAGACACTAAGGTCGTGGGTAAATCCAGGGGAGACTGAGAGGCGGAAGCTCCAGCAAACACAGTCCTGTGGCTGGAAGATGAATGCAGTACTTATCCCTGCACCAACAGACCCTTGCCTCTGGCCTTGGGCCTAGAGCATGATTTTTTGGTAGTTGCTGTTGGGGAAGAGGCCCTTGGGCTTTAACCTGCGGACAGCCTCCCTTAAATGCTTGGGCTGCAGCGGGGGCGTTTCTCCCCACATCTCACACACGTCCAGGGCCTCTTCCACCACCTCTCCAACAAAGACCTTGGCGATTCCAGCCATGGCAATGGCGGCGTTCTCAGACACCGAACTGCCGGTGATAGACTTCATCAGACCTGCAATGCGTGCTTTTGGGAAAGCTGACCGGCGACACACTTCGTAGCGGGCCAGCTGCTCCTCAGACATGGCAGACAGCAGGGCTGTCATCCTCTGAGCCTCCTCTGCATCCACGGTGGGCTTCCTCTCCTTCTTTCCTTTGGTATGTCTTTTCCGTCTTTTGGCGGCAGGAGGAGCTGAGGCTGAGGCCTCCTTGTCCCCTTCTGTGAGGTCCATGACATCCTCACTCCTGAGCTCACCTCCCTGATCCCTGGGTTCTTCCAAGTTCCCACCTAGGTCCTCAGGGATTCCATCCTTCTTGCTGCCCTTCAGACCTCGGGGCATGGCGAACATCTCAGCAGACACACCTGTTTGCCTGCCCGTCTCCACGGGTGAGATTCAAGTCTGCCCCGTGACAGCAGCTGTAGAGGCAGAAGTTCTGGCTGGGGTGGTTTGATTACGGATCTGCAGCGAGAACCTTTCGAAGATTTTAGCTGCCGTGTTTCTGCTGAGCCACTTTAGCCATAACTGGGCACAGCTCCCTGCCTCCCCTTCCCACACACAAACACACACGCTGAATTTTCTCACTTCCACAATGTGAAGAAACTTGTGGATGGAGAGTATATTAGTTTTACATCAATGCAGAATAAATTCTCACAAATTTTGGACACTTAAAACAAACCCCAGCTCAGAGGTCAGAAGTTCTACCAGTCCAAGTGACTGCCACCTGCTCAGAGCCACACGAGGGACCTCCGGGATGGGTCTGGCTGTGTGGTCGCTGCCTTCACCTGAGAAGGGTCTGGCTTCGATCTGACTCGAGGTGGTGGCAGAATTCAATGCCTTCGGGTTGTGAGCCCCAGGCCCACTTGTCTGTTCTGCCTGCTGCCGTGAGGACGCTCTCGGCTCCTGCAAGTGTTGCCCAGGTCTGGGCTGTGAGGCTCCCTGGGTCTGCACGGCCAGTGCCAGGGAATCTCCCACAGGGCAATGTCATCTCAGGGAGCTCCAGTCCTCCCTTATAAAGAGCTCGGATGATTGAACTAGACCCAGCCCTTAGCAGCTATTGGCTCAGGATATCCCTAAGGAAATCAGGGATTTGGGCGGGCTCATCAATTCACGCTTCCGCCCACCCCCAAGGGAGGGGCAGACACAGGGCGAGCCTCCGAGGGGCGGAAAATGCAGGGGGTATTTCAGAATTCAGTCTTCCTCACAGAATCGCAAAGTTCACGTTTCACAACCATAAAGAAACTATTTACGCTAAAAATGAGACTTTTTATGAAGTTGCACTTAGAAAACTTCAATGTCTGAGAAAAAAATATCTCTAACGCACAGGGAAACTGGTGGTTTATCCAATACTCTGAAAATAAAATGGGCTGGGTGAGGGGAATATGAAAATATTATTTCAATTTCATCTCATTTTATTTATTTATGTACTTATTGATTTATTTTTGAGACAGAGTGTCCCTCTGTCCCTCAGGCTGGATTACAGGGTCCTGAGCTCAGCTCACTGCAGCCTCCGCTTCCTGGGCTCAAGGCATTCTCCTGCCTCAGCCTCCAGAGTAGCTGGGACTAAATGAGCACGCCACCACGCCAGGCAAATTTTTGTCTTGTTTTTTAAAGTGTAGAGGAGGTTTCACCATTTGGGCCAGGGTGGTCTTCAACTGCCGACTTCAGGTGATCTGCCCCAACTTGCCTTCCCAAAGTGAAGGGACTATAGGCATGAGCCACTGCGCCCAGACTATGATAGTTTCACACTGAAGCCTGAAGCTGCTCTGCCTTAGGATTTTTCCTGAGTTTTACTTTCTTGTCATGATGAGTTGCTAGTTCATGTTTTCCCTTGTTTCTTTTCGAAAGGCATTACTGATGAGATTATGGCTTTCTCACAAAGAATACCACTTTGGTGAAACTATATTGAAATCAGGAGTACCTTATGTTTCCGATACTTATCAAGCACAATATTTGAACACGGCGTGGTAGGTGAAAGTGTAGGAAGCAGAATTTGGCAATCCCCATATTTTTTCAATTTCGACGGTTTCAGGTTTTTGGTTTCAGCCAAACTGAAGAATGTCCTTACGAGCTGTCAATTCACAGGCCGTTACAGACAATTTTTGAAACTACATCACGGTGTAATTTAAGGAGTACGATTCTAAAGAAATTTGAACAATCTGGTGGTATTGCTAACACCAAACAAGGTTGTTCAGCTCTTTCATCTTTAAAAACAAACAAACAAAAACATGATGTGGAATTCTCTCATTTTACCAAACAGCCGTACGCTCCCTTGAATATGTGACTATGAAACCCAAGTAATTGGAAGAAGAAAAATAAAGGAAACACCTCATCAGTCTCATTAATAGTTTTGTTGAGAATAGTTTATTTTTGAAAAACTGCTGGCTATGTCTTGATATTTTTAGACACGGCTAAAGCTGAAATTGCATGAATCCTCTCTCTAACATTCATGCTACTAAAGAAACTTTTCCCAAGATTTGACTGCATTCATTTCATAAAAGCCCTGTGCTCTTCTCCCCTATATATCTATATTAGCACTCTGCCTTCTACCCTCTTCCATAGGAAACACAAATCCGTCAATTGATCACTTAAGCCTTTCCAGTTTGGGTACAACATTTTCTGTAGTTGTACTCCTGAGATTTGTCCTTTATACTTCTAAAGACTAGACCCTAGATAATACATGCTTGGGAATAGTGGAGCTAGCTTGCTTAAACTTTATTTAGGCGTATGCTAATTACTTGTGGGGGGCAAAGGCAGGCAGTGAGGATGTTAAGCTTATCCCAAAATAGTCAATTTTGGAAAAGACACAAGTACAGGCCGGGCGTCGTGGCTCAGACCTGTAATCCCAGCACCTTGGGAGGCCGAGGCGGCCGGTCACGAGGTCAGGAGATCGACACCATCCTGGCTAACACGGTGAAACCCGGTCTCTGCTAAACATGCACAAATTAGCCGGGCGTGGTGGCAGGCGCTTGTAGTCTCAGCTACTCGGGAGGCTGAGGCAGGAGAAGAGCACGAACCCGGGAGGCGGAGCTGGCAGTGAGCCGAGATTGCGCCACTGCACTCCGGCCTGGGCGGCAGAGTGGGATTCTGCCTCAAAAAAGAAAGAAAGAAAACATCTTCATATATATGAATGTGTGTGTGTGTGTGTGTGTGTGTGTGTGTGTGTGTGTGTGTGTGTATAGTCAGGTACACTCACTTTACTTCTGAGTTATCTCGTCACCACTTAACCAGCACCAATCAGAGACCACATTTTTCTAGGCAGTCTCCAAATGTACTTTACAAATAGTAACGTACATTAAGGATAGTAATGAAGCTCCGGGAAAAATTGCTTGTCTCCACCTCAGCAGACCAACCTGCCTGGGCCAGCTTCTCTTTTCCTCTACTCTTCAGAAAGTGCTAGACCTGCAACATCTGACAGAATACAGCTTCCATGACTCCTCAGTGCCATGGAAATGGAACGAGCTGAGAGCAATCTAAAGACTGGGAGATATTAGGTCTCTTGGATCTTACTTCTTTTGGTTGCTCGAGCACTTTAATTCCCGAGAGAGCCCTCCCATCTCCATCAGTTCTTCCAGGAACCTGTACCCTCCTTGTGTCTCTAAGATACGCTGGTCTAACTTGTTACATGCCTTTACAAGAAAGTTGGTAAAAATAAAAGGAAAGCTGAACAACGTCACAATATGGAGGTATGAAACAGAATTTCCCCATACTTGGTAAAGTTTAGAAATTTGTGTAATACCCGAAGGCAGATTCTATGTACAATAAGTCCTAGTTTAAGAACAAGAGCTGAGGGTATGAGGAAATAAAACTATATTTTCCGGGAGTATCTCTGGCTTCAGGAAGAAAGAGCACATGTTACTCTCCATTCAATATTAGGGCTGAACTATGGGGTCTTTTCGATCCTTTTTGCTTACCCTCTGCGATTCAGGGGGCACATGGCAAAGGTAAACAGACTGAAACAGCACCGTGGATAGCTGTGAGCTGTGCTGGGAAGATTCACGGTGATTCCATAATAAATCTCAGGTCTTTATTCTGTAACAAAAAATTCCTCTTTTCCATCATCAAGGTAAAGCCGAGTATGTACAAGTAGAGTATGCGATAACTTTGTCACTCGTGACGAATCTAGTCGGTCCGATACTTTAACAACTTCTCCAATGTCTCTGCACTCAGGTTGGATATTCTGAGTGGGTCATCGGTAGAATGAATGAAATCAAGAATACTCTAAAGCAATGTTTGGAAGTCAATTTCAGTGTCTCCGGAAGCACTGGGAAAATCACCATGTGTAACGAACGTGAAGTATCCGCAGGCTCTCTCTGTGTCTTTGAAACTGCCCATGTGTTCATTAGAAACGGCGGCTTGAGGAAAGGTGGTTTTGGAATTGGTTTCCCTCTAGTCTTACGTGATGCATCTCTACTATATTGCATTATAATAAAGCAAGGGGTCACTTGCTGACATAAAGCACAGGAGGCAGGAATGGAAGAGTCAACTTAGAGAAAAAAAGTGCTTTTCGGTTTTATTTTCATTTCTTCAGTTTGGAAAACAGTTTAACAGTTTAACTGATTTTGTGGCGGCTCACAAAAATACATATGAGCGTTGAAAATGTACAGAAGAACAACAATTGGGAGACATTTCCGGAAGCTTCAGTTTCTGAAACCCAGACATGAGCCTACAAGCTAAGACACGGCTACACCAGGCTTCAGCGTGAAACCATACAACTCCTGGGAAGGGCTTCCCTCTCTGAACGCAGCTACCTGTCCACAGGATGCTCTAGGCCCAGGCACCTTTATTCTTCCAACTAGAGAGACATAGAAAGATGCCTCCATATCCCATGAAGATGCCCAAGCATTTGGCCAAGGCTCCTATGAAACAGTCTGCTGTCTTCATCCAGGTAAGGGCAACTTCACATTTTCAGACACTAAGGTCGTGGGTAAATCCAGGGTGGACTGAGAGGCGGAAGCTCCAGCAAACACAGTCCTGTGGCTGGAAGATGAATGCAGTACTTATTCCTGCACCAACAGACCCTTGCCTCTGGCCTTGGGCCTAGAGCATGATTTTTTGGTAGTTGCTGTTGGGGAAGAGGCCCTTGGGCTTTAACCTGCGGACAGCCTCCCTTAAATGCTTGGGCTGCAGCGGGGGCGTTTCTCCCCACATCTCACACACGTCCAGGGCCTCTTCCACCACCTCTCCAACAAAGACCTTGGCGATTCCAGCCATGGCAATGGCGGCGTTCTCAGACACCGAACTGCCGGTGATAGACTTCATCAGACCTGCAATGCGTGCTTTTGGGAAAGCTGACCGGCGACACACTTCGTAGCGGGCCAGCTGCTCCTCAGACATGGCAGACAGCAGGGCTGTCATCCTCTGAGCCTCCTCTGCATCCACGGTGGGCTTCCTCTCCTTCTTTCCTTTGGTATGTCTTTTCCGTCTTTTGGCGGCAGGAGGAGCTGAGGCTGAGGCCTCCTTGTCCCCTTCTGTGAGGTCCATGACATCCTCACTCCTGAGCTCACCTCCCTGATCCCTGGGTTCTTCCAAGTTCCCACCTAGGTCCTCAGGGATTCCATCCTTCTTGCTGCCCTTCAGACCTCGGGGCATGGCGAACATCTCAGCAGACACACCTGTTTGCCTGCCCGTCTCCACGGGTGAGATTCAAGTCTGCCCCGTGACAGCAGCTGTAGAGGCAGAAGTTCTGGCTGGGGTGGTTTGATTACGGATCTGCAGCGAGAACCTTTCGAAGATTTTAGCTGCCGTGTTTCTGCTGAGCCACTTTAGCCATAACTGGACACAGCTCCCTGCCTCCCCTTCCCACACACAAACACACACGCTGAATTTTCTCACTTCCACAATGTGAAGAAACTTGTGGATGGAGAGTATATTAGTTTTACATCAATGCAGAATAAATTCTCACAAATTTTGGACACTTAAAACAAACCCCAGCTCAGAGGTCAGAAGTTCTACCAGTCCAAGTGACTGCCACCTGCTCAGAGCCACACGAGGGACCTCCGGGATGGGTCTGGCTGTGTGGTCGCTGCCTTCACCTGAGAAGGGTCTGGCTTCGATCTGACTCGAGGTGGTGGCAGAATTCAATGCCTTCGGGTTGTGAGCCCCAGGCCCACTTGTCTGTTCTGCCTGCTGCCGTGAGGACGCTCTCGGCTCCTGCAAGTGTTGCCCAGGTCTGGGCTGTGAGGCTCCCTGGGTCTGCACGGCCAGTGCCGGGGAATCTCCCACAGGGCAATGTCATCTCAGGGAGCTCCAGTCCTCCCTTATAAAGAGCTCGGATGATTGAACTAGACCCAGCCCTTAGCAGCTATTGGCTCAGGATATCCCTAAGGAAATCAGGGATTTGGGCGGGCTCATCAATTCACGCTTCCGCCCACCCCCAAGGGAGGGGCAGACACAGGGCGAGTCTCCGAGGGGCGGAAAATGCAGGGGGTATTTCAGAATTCAGTCTTCCTCACAGAATCGCAAAGTTCACGTTTCACAACCATAAAGAAACTATTTACGCTAAAAATGAGACTTTTTATGAAGTTGCACTTAGGAAACTTCAATGTCTGAGAAAAAAATATCTCTAACGCACAGGGAAACTGGTGGTTTATCCAATACTCTGAAAATAAAATGGGCTGGGTGAGGGGAATATGAAAATATTATTTCAATTTCATCTCATTTTATTTATTTATGTACTTATTGATTTATTTTTGAGACAGAGTGTCCCTCTGTCCCTCAGGCTGGATTACAGGGTCCTGAGCTCAGCTCACTGCAGCCTCCGCATCCTGGGCTCAAGGCATTCTCCTGCCTCAGCCTCCAGAGTAGCTGGGACTAAATGAGCACGCCACCACGCCAGGCAAATTTTTGTCTTGTTTTTTAAAGTGTAGAGGAGGTTTCACCATTTGGGCCAGGGTGGTCTTCAACTGCCGACTTCAGGTGATCTGCCCCAACTTGCCTTCCCAAAGTGAAGGGACTATAGGCATGAGCCACTGCGCCCAGACTATGATAGTTTCACACTGAAGCCTGAAGCTGCTCTGCCTTAGGATTTTTCCTGAGTTTTACTTTCTTGTCATGATGAGTTGCTAGTTCATGTTTTCCCTTGTTTCTTTTCGAAAGGCATTACTGATGAGATTATGGCTTTCTCACAAAGAATACCACTTTGGTGAAACTATATTGAAATCAGGAGTACCTTATGTTTCCGATACTTATCAAGCACAATATTTGAACACGGCGTGGTAGGTGAAAGTGTAGGAAGCAGAATTTGGCAATCCCCATATTTTTTCAATTTCGACGGTTTCAGGTTTTTGGTTTCAGCCAAACTGAAGAATGTCCTTACGAGCTGTCAATTCACAGGCCGTTACAGACAATTTTTGAAACTACATCACGGTGTAATTTAAGGAGTACGATTCTAAAGAAATTTGAACAATCTGGTGGTATTGCTAACACCAAACAAGGTTGTTCAGCTCTTTCATCTTTAAAAACAAACAAACAAAAACATGATGTGGAATTCTCTCATTTTACCAAACAGCCGTACGCTCCCTTGAATATGTGACTATGAAACCCAAGTAATTGGAAGAAGAAAAATAAAGGAAACACCTCATCAGTCTCATTAATAGTTTTGTTGAGAATAGTTTATTTTTGAAAAACTGCTGGCTATGTCTTGATATTTTTAGACACGGCTAAAGCTGAAATTGCATGAATCCTCTCTCTAACATTCATGCTACTAAAGAAACTTTTCCCAAGATTTGACTGCATTCATTTCATAAAAGCCCTGTCCTCTTCTCCCCTATATATCTATATTAGCACTCTGCCTTCTACCCTCTTCCATAGGAAACACAAATCCGTCAATTGATCACTTAAGCCTTTCCAGTTTGGGTACAACATTTTCTGTAGTTGTACTCCTGAGATTTGTCCTTTATACTTCTAAAGACTAGACCCTAGATAATACATGCTTGGGAATAGTGGAGCTAGCTTGCTTAAACTTTATTTAGGCGTATGCTAATTACTTGTGGGGGGCAAAGGCAGGCAGTGAGGATGTTAAGCTTATCCCAAAATAGTCAATTTTGGAAAAGACACAAGTACAGGCCGGGCGTGGTGGCTCAGACCTGTAATCCCAGCACCTTGGGAGGCCGAGGCGGCCGGTCACGAGGTCAGGAGATCGACACCACCCTGGCTAACACGGTGAAACCCCGTCTCTGCTAAACATGCACAAATTAGCCGGGCGTGGTGGCAGGCGCTTGTAGTCTCAGCTACTCGGGAGGCTGAGGCAGGAGAAGAGCACGAACCCGGGAGGCGGAGCTGGCAGTGAGCCGAGATTGCGCCACTGCACTCCGGCCTGGGCGGCAGAGTGGGATTCTGCCTCAAAAAAGAAAGAAAAAAAACATCTTCATATATATGAATGTGTGTGTGTGTGTGTGTGTGTGTGTGTGTGTGTGTGTATAGTCAGGTACACTCACTTTACTTCTGAGTTAACTCGTCACCACTTAACCAGCACCAATCAGAGACCACATTTTTCTAGGCAGTCTCCAAATGTACATTACAAATAGTAACGTACATTAAGGATAGTAATGAAGCTCCGGGAAAAATTGCTTGTCTCCACCTCAGCAGACCAACCTGCCTGGGCCAGCTTCTCTTTTCCTCTACTCTTCAGAAAGTGCTAGACCTGCAACATCTGACAGAATACAGCTTCCATGACTCCTCAGTGCCATGGAAAAGGAACGAGCTGAGAGCAATCTAAAGACTGGGAGATATTAAGTCTCTTGGATCTTACTTCTTTTGGTTGCTCGAGCACTTTAATTCCCGAGAGAGCCCTCCCATCTCCATCAGTTCTTCCAGGAACCTGTACCCTCCTTGTGTCTCTAAGATACTCTGGTCTAACTTGTTACATGCCTTTACAAGAAAGTTGGTAAAAATAAAAGGAAAGCTGAACAACGTCACAATATGGAGGTATGAAACAGAATTTCCCCATACTTGGTAAAGTTTAGAAATTTGTGTAATACCCGAAGGCAGATTCTATGTACAATAAGTCCTAGTTTAAGAACAAGAGCTGAGGGTATGAGGAAATAAAACTATATTTTCCGGGAGTATCTCTGGCTTCAGGAAGAAAGAGCACATGTTACTCTCCATTCAATATTAGGGCTGAACTATGGGGTCTTTTCGATCCTTTTTGCTTACCCTCTGCGATTCAGGGGGCACATGGCAAAGGTAAACAGACTGAAACAGCACCGTGGATAGCTGTGAGCTGTGCTGGGAAGATTCACGGTGATTCCATAATAAATCTCAGGTCTTTATTCTGTAACAAAAAATTCCTCTTTTCCATCATCAAGGTAAAGCCGAGTATGTACAAGTAGAGTATGCGATAACTTTGTCACTCGTGACGAACCTAGTCGGTGCGATACTTTAACAACTTCTCCAATGTCTCTGCACTCAGGTTGGATATTCTGAGTGGGTCATCGGTAGAATGAATGAAATCAAGAATACTCTAAAGCAATGTTTGGAAGTCAATTTCAGTGTCTCCGGAAGCACTGGGAAAATCACCATGTGTAACGAACGTGAAGTATCCGCAGGCTCTCTCTGTGTCTTTGAAACTGCCCATGTGTTCATTAGAAACGGCGGCTTGAGGAAAGGTGGTTTTGGAATTGGTTTCCCTCTAGTCTTACGTGATGCATCTCTACTATATTGCATTATAATAAAGCAAGGGGTCACTTGCTGACATAAAGCACAGGAGGCAGGAATGGAAGAGTCAACTTAGAGAAAAAAAGTGCTTTTCGGTTTTATTTTCATTTCTTCAGTTTGGAAAACAGTTTAACAGTTTAACTGATTTTGTGGCGGCTCACAAAAATACATATGAGCGTTGAAAATGTACAGAAGAACAACAATTGGGAGACATTTCCGGAAGCTTCAGTTTCTGAAACCCAGACATGAGCCTACAAGCTAAGACACGGCTACACCAGGCTTCAGCGTGAAACCATACAACTCCTGGGAAGGGCTTCCCTCTCTGAACGCAGCTACCTGTCCACAGGATGCTCTAGGCCCAGGCACCTTTATTCTTCCAACTAGAGAGACATAGAAAGATGCCTCCATATCCCATGAAGATGCCCAAGCATTTGGCCAAGGCTCCTATGAAACAGTCTGCTGTCTTCATCCAGGTAAGGGCAACTTCACATTTTCAGACACTAAGGTCGTGGGTAAATCCAGGGTGGACTGAGAGGCGGAAGCTCCAGCAAACACAGTCCTGTGGCTGGAAGATGAATGCAGTACTTATTCCTGCACCAACAGACCCTTGCCTCTGGCCTTGGGCCTAGAGCATGATTTTTTGGTAGTTGCTGTTGGGGAAGAGGCCCTTGGGCTTTAACCTGCGGACAGCCTCCCTTAAATGCTTGGGCTGCAGCGGGGGCGTTTCTCCCCACATCTCACACACGTCCAGGGCCTCTTCCACCACCTCTCCAACAAAGACCTTGGCGATTCCAGCCATGGCAATGGCGGCGTTCTCAGACACCGAACTGCCGGTGATAGACTTCATCAGACCTGCAATGCGTGCTTTTGGGAAAGCTGACCGGCGACACACTTCGTAGCGGGCCAGCTGCTCCTCAGACATGGCAGACAGCAGGGCTGTCATCCTCTGAGCCTCCTCTGCATCCACGGTGGGCTTCCTCTCCTTCTTTCCTTTGGTATGTCTTTTCCGTCTTTTGGCGGCAGGAGGAGCTGAGGCTGAGGCCTCCTTGTCCCCTTCTGTGAGGTCCATGACATCCTCACTCCTGAGCTCACCTCCCTGATCCCTGGGTTCTTCCAAGTTCCCACCTAGGTCCTCAGGGATTCCATCCTTCTTGCTGCCCTTCAGACCTCGGGGCATGGCGAACATCTCAGCAGACACACCTGTTTGCCTGCCCGTCTCCACGGGTGAGATTCAAGTCTGCCCCGTGACAGCAGCTGTAGAGGCAGAAGTTCTGGCTGGGGTGGTTTGATTACGGATCTGCAGCGAGAACCTTTCGAAGATTTTAGCTGCCGTGTTTCTGCTGAGCCACTTTAGCCATAACTGGACACAGCTCCCTGCCTCCCCTTCCCACACACAAACACACACGCTGAATTTTCTCACTTCCACAATGTGAAGAAACTTGTGGATGGAGAGTATATTAGTTTTACATCAATGCAGAATAAATTCTCACAAATTTTGGACACTTAAAACAAACCCCAGCTCAGAGGTCAGAAGTTCTACCAGTCCAAGTGACTGCCACCTGCTCAGAGCCACACGAGGGACCTCCGGGATGGGTCTGGCTGTGTGGTCGCTGCCTTCACCTGAGAAGGGTCTGGCTTCGATCTGACTCGAGGTGGTGGCAGAATTCAATGCCTTCGGGTTGTGAGCCCCAGGCCCACTTGTCTGTTCTGCCTGCTGCCGTGAGGACGCTCTCGGCTCCTGCAAGTGTTGCCCAGGTCTGGGCTGTGAGGCTCCCTGGGTCTGCACGGCCAGTGCCGGGGAATCTCCCACAGGGCAATGTCATCTCAGGGAGCTCCAGTCCTCCCTTATAAAGAGCTCGGATGATTGAACTAGACCCAGCCCTTAGCAGCTATTGGCTCAGGATATCCCTAAGGAAATCAGGGATTTGGGCGGGCTCATCAATTCACGCTTCCGCCCACCCCCAAGGGAGGGGCAGACACAGGGCGAGCCTCCGAGGGGCGGAAAATGCAGGGGGTATTTCAGAATTCAGTCTTCCTCACAGAATCGCAAAGTTCACGTTTCACAACCATAAAGAAACTATTTACGCTAAAAATGAGACTTTTTATGAAGTTGCACTTAGAAAACTTCAATGTCTGAGAAAAAAATATCTCTAACGCACAGGGAAACTGGTGGTTTATCCAATACTCTGAAAATAAAATGGGCTGGGTGAGGGGAATATGAAAATATTATTTCAATTTCATCTCATTTTATTTATTTATGTACTTATTGATGTATTTTTGAGACAGAGTGTCCCTCTGTCCCTCAGGCTGGATTACAGGGTCCTGAGCTCAGCTCACTGCAGCCTCCGCATCCTGGGCTCAAGGCATTCTCCTGCCTCAGCCTCCAGAGTAGCTGGGACTAAATGAGCACGCCACCACGCCAGGCAAATTTTTGTCTTGTTTTTTAAAGTGTAGAGGAGGTTTCACCATTTGGGCCAGGGTGGTCTTCAACTGCCGACTTCAGGTGATCTGCCCCAACTTGCCTTCCCAAAGTGAAGGGACTATAGGCATGAGCCACTGCGCCCAGACTATGATAGTTTCACACTGAGGCCTGAAGCTGCTCTGCCTTAGGATTTTTCCTGAGTTTTACTTTCTTGTCATGATGAGTTGCTAGTTCATGTTTTCCCTTGTTTCTTTTCGAAAGGCATTACTGATGAGATTATGGCTTTCTCACAAAGAATACCACTTTGGTGAAACTATATTGAAATCAGGAGTACCTTATGTTTCCGATACTTATCAAGCACAATATTTGAACACGGCGTGGTAGGTGAAAGTGTAGGAAGCAGAATTTGGCAATCCCCATATTTTTTCAATTTCGACGGTTTCAGGTTTTTGGTTTCAGCCAAACTGAAGAATGTCCTTACGAGCTGTCAATTCACAGGCCGTTACAGACAATTTTTGAAACTACATCACGGTGTAATTTAAGGAGTACGATTCTAAAGAAATTTGAACAATCTGGTGGTATTGCTAACACCAAACAAGGTTGTTCAGCTCTTTCATCTTTAAAAACAAACAAACAAAAACATGATGTGGAATTCTCTCATTTTACCAAACAGCCGTACGCTCCCTTGAATATGTGACTATGAAACCCAAGTAATTGGAAGAAGAAAAATAAAGGAAACACCTCATCAGTCTCATTAATAGTTTTGTTGAGAATAGTTTGTTTTTGAAAAACTGCTGGCTATGTCTTGATATTTTTAGACACGGCTAAAGTTGAAATTGCATGAATCCTCTCTCTAACATTCATGCTACTAAAGAAACTTTTCCCAAGATTTGACTGCATTCATTTCATAAAAGCCCTGTCCTCTTCTCCCCTATATATCTATATTAGCACTCTGCCTTCTACCCTCTTCCATAGGAAACACAAATCCGTCAATTGATCACTTAAGCCTTTCCAGTTTGGGTACAACATTTTCTGTAGTTGTACTCCTGAGATTTGTCCTTTATACTTCTAAAGACTAGACCCTAGATAATACATGCTTCGGAATAGTGGAGCTAGCTTGCTTAAACTTTATTTAGGCGTATGCTAATTACTTGTGGGGGGCAAAGGCAGGCAGTGAGGATGTTAAGCTTATCCCAAAATAGTCAATTTTGGAAAAGACACAAGTACAGGCCGGGCGTGGTGGCTCAGACCTGTAATCCCAGCACCTTGGGAGGCCGAGGCGGCCGGTCACGAGGTCAGGAGATCGACACCATCCTGGCTAACACGGTGAAACCCGGTCTCTGCTAAACATGCACAAATTAGCCGGGCGTGGTGGCAGGCGCTTGTAGTCTCAGCTACTCGGGAGGCTGAGGCAGGAGAAGAGCACGAACCCGGGAGGCGGAGCTGGCAGTGAGCCGAGATTGCGCCACTGCACTCCGCCCTGGGCGGCAGAGTGGGATTCTGCCTCAAAATAGAAAGAAAAAAAACATCTTCATATATATGAATGTGTGTGTGTGTGTGTGTGTGTGTGTGTGTGTGTGTGTGTGTGTGTGTATAGTCAGGTACACTCACTTTACTTCTGAGTTATCTCGTCACCACTTAACCAGCACCAATCAGAGACCACATTTTTCTAGGCAGTCTCCAAATGTACTTTACAAATAGTAACGTACATTAAGGATAGTAATGAAGCTCCGGGAAAAATTGCTTGTCTCCACCTCAGCAGACCAACCTGCCTGGGCCAGCTTCTCTTTTCCTCTACTCTTCAGAAAGTGCTAGACCTGCAACATCTGACAGAATACAGCTTCCATGACTCCTCAGTGCCATGGAAATGGAACGAGCTGAGAGCAATCTAAAGACTGGGAGATATTAGGTCTCTTGGATCTTACTTCTTTTGGTTGCTCGAGCACTTTAATTCCCGAGAGAGCCCTCCCATCTCCATCAGTTCTTCCAGGAACCTGTACCCTCCTTGTGTCTCTAAGATACGCTGGTCTAACTTGTTACATGCCTTTACAAGAAAGTTGGTAAAAATAAAAGGAAAGCTGAACAACGTCACAATATGGAGGTATGAAACAGAATTTCCCCATACTTGGTAAAGTTTAGAAATTTGTGTAATACCCGAAGGCAGATTCTATGTACAATAAGTCCTAGTTTAAGAACAAGAGCTGAGGGTATGAGGAAATAAAACTATATTTTCCGGGAGTATCTCTGGCTTCAGGAAGAAAGAGCACATGTTACTCTCCATTCAATATTAGGGCTGAACTATGGGGTCTTTTCGATCCTTTTTGCTTACCCTCTGCGATTCAGGGGGCACATGGCAAAGGTAAACAGACTGAAACAGCACCGTGGATAGCTGTGAGCTGTGCTGGGAAGATTCACGGTGATTCCATAATAAATCTCAGGTCTTTATTCTGTAACAAAAAATTCCTGTTTTCCATCATCAAGGTAAAGCCGAATATGTACAAGTAGAGTATGCGATAACTTTGTCACTCGTGACGAACCTAGTCGGTGCGATACTTTAACAACTTCTCCAATGTCTCTGCACTCAGGTTGGATATTCTGAGTGGGTCATCGGTAGAATGAATGAAATCAAGAATACTCTAAAGCAATGTTTGGAAGTCAATTTCAGTGTCTCCGGAAGCACTGGGAAAATCACCATGTGTAACGAACGTGAAGTATCCGCAGGCTCTCTCTGTGTCTTTGAAACTGCCCATGTGTTCATTAGAAACGGCGGCTTGAGGAAAGGTGGTTTTGGAATTGGTTTCCCTCTAGTCTTACGTGATGCATCTCTACTATATTGCATTATAATAAAGCAAGGGGTCACTTGCTGACATAAAGCACAGGAGGCAGGAATGGAAGAGTCAACTTAGAGAAAAAAAGTGCTTTTCGGTTTTATTTTCATTTCTTCAGTTTGGAAAACAGTTTAACAGTTTAACTGATTTTGTGGCGGCTCACAAAAATACATATGAGCGTTGAAAATGTACAGAAGAACAACAATTGGGAGACATTTCCGGAAGCTTCAGTTTCTGAAACCCAGACATGAGCCTACAAGCTAAGACACGGCTACACCAGGCTTCAGCGTGAAACCATACAACTCCTGGGAAGGGCTTCCCTCTCTGAACGCAGCTACCTGTCCACAGGATGCTCTAGGCCCAGGCACCTTTATTCTTCCAACTAGAGAGACATAGAAAGATGCCTCCATATCCCATGAAGATGCCCAAGCATTTGGCCAAGGCTCCTATGAAACAGTCTGCTGTCTTCATCCAGGTAAGGGCAACTTCACATTTTCAGACACTAAGGTCGTGGGTAAATCCAGGGTGGACTGAGAGGCGGAAGCTCCAGCAAACACAGTCCTGTGGCTGGAAGATGAATGCAGTACTTATTCCTGCACCAACAGACCCTTGCCTCTGGCCTTGGGCCTAGAGCATGATTTTTTGGTAGTTGCTGTTGGGGAAGAGGCCCTTGGGCTTTAACCTGCGGACAGCCTCCCTTAAATGCTTGGGCTGCAGCGGGGGCGTTTCTCCCCACATCTCACACACGTCCAGGGCCTCTTCCACCACCTCTCCAACAAAGACCTTGGCGATTCCAGCCATGGCAATGGCGGCGTTCTCAGACACCGAACTGCCGGTGATAGACTTCATCAGACCTGCAATGCGTGCTTTTGGGAAAGCTGACCGGCGACACACTTCGTAGCGGGCCAGCTGCTCCTCAGACATGGCAGACAGCAGGGCTGTCATCCTCTGAGCCTCCTCTGCATCCACGGTGGGCTTCCTCTCCTTCTTTCCTTTGGTATGTCTTTTCCGTCTTTTGGCGGCAGGAGGAGCTGAGGCTGAGGCCTCCTTGTCCCCTTCTGTGAGGTCCATGACATCCTCACTCCTGAGCTCACCTCCCTGATCCCTGGGTTCTTCCAAGTTCCCACCTAGGTCCTCAGGGATTCCATCCTTCTTGCTGCCCTTCAGACCTCGGGGCATGGCGAACATCTCAGCAGACACACCTGTTTGCCTGCCCGTCTCCACGGGTGAGATTCAAGTCTGCCCCGTGACAGCAGCTGTAGAGGCAGAAGTTCTGGCTGGGGTGGTTTGATTACGGATCTGCAGCGAGAACCTTTCGAAGATTTTAGCTGCCGTGTTTCTGCTGAGCCACTTTAGCCATAACTGGACACAGCTCCCTGCCTCCCCTTCCCACACACAAACACACACGCTGAATTTTCTCACTTCCACAATGTGAAGAAACTTGTGGATGGAGAGTATATTAGTTTTACATCAATGCAGAATAAATTCTCACAAATTTTGGACACTTAAAACAAACCCCAGCTCAGAGGTCAGAAGTTCTACCAGTCCAAGTGACTGCCACCTGCTCAGAGCCACACGAGGGACCTCCGGGATGGGTCTGGCTGTGTGGTCGCTGCCTTCACCTGAGAAGGGTCTGGCTTCGATCTGACTCGAGGTGGTGGCAGAATTCAATGCCTTCGGGTTGTGAGCCCCAGGCCCACTTGTCTGTTCTGCCTGCTGCCGTGAGGACGCTCTCGGCTCCTGCAAGTGTTGCCCAGGTCTGGGCTGTGAGGCTCCCTGGGTCTGCACGGCCAGTGCCGGGGAATCTCCCACAGGGCAATGTCATCTCAGGGAGCTCCAGTCCTCCCTTATAAAGAGCTCGGATGATTGAACTAGACCCAGCCCTTAGCAGCTATTGGCTCAGGATATCCCTAAGGAAATCAGGGATTTGGGCGGGCTCATCAATTCACGCTTCCGCCCACCCCCAAGGGAGGGGCAGACACAGGGCGAGCCTCCGAGGGGCGGAAAATGCAGGGGGTATTTCAGAATTCAGTCTTCCTCACAGAATCGCAAAGTTCACGTTTCACAACCATAAAGAAACTATTTACGCTAAAAATGAGACTTTTTATGAAGTTGCACTTAGAAAACTTCAATGTCTGAGAAAAAAATATCTCTAACGCACAGGGAAACTGGTGGTTTATCCAATACTCTGAAAATAAAATGGGCTGGGTGAGGGGAATATGAAAATATTATTTCAATTTCATCTCATTTTATTTATTTATGTACTTATTGATGTATTTTTGAGACAGAGTGTCCCTCTGTCCCTCAGGCTGGATTACAGGGTCCTGAGCTCAGCTCACTGCAGCCTCCGCATCCTGGGCTCAAGGCATTCTCCTGCCTCAGCCTCCAGAGTAGCTGGGACTAAATGAGCACGCCACCACGCCAGGCAAATTTTTGTCTTGTTTTTTAAAGTGTAGAGGAGGTTTCACCATTTGGGCCAGGGTGGTCTTCAACTGCCGACTTCAGGTGATCTGCCCCAACTTGCCTTCCCAAAGTGAAGGGACTATAGGCATGAGCCACTGCGCCCAGACTATGATAGTTTCACACTGAGGCCTGAAGCTGCTCTGCCTTAGGATTTTTCCTGAGTTTTACTTTCTTGTCATGATGAGTTGCTAGTTCATGTTTTCCCTTGTTTCTTTTCGAAAGGCATTACTGATGAGATTATGGCTTTCTCACAAAGAATACCACTTTGGTGAAACTATATTGAAATCAGGAGTACCTTATGTTTCCGATACTTATCAAGCACAATATTTGAACACGGCGTGGTAGGTGAAAGTGTAGGAAGCAGAATTTGGCAATCCCCATATTTTTTCAATTTCGACGGTTTCAGGTTTTTGGTTTCAGCCAAACTGAAGAATGTCCTTACGAGCTGTCAATTCACAGGCCGTTACAGACAATTTTTGAAACTACATCACGGTGTAATTTAAGGAGTACGATTCTAAAGAAATTTGAACAATCTGGTGGTATTGCTAACACCAAACAAGGTTGTTCAGCTCTTTCATCTTTAAAAACAAACAAACAAAAACATGATGTGGAATTCTCTCATTTTACCAAACAGCCGTACGCTCCCTTGAATATGTGACTATGAAACCCAAGTAATTGGAAGAAGAAAAATAAAGGAAACACCTCATCAGTCTCATTAATAGTTTTGTTGAGAATAGTTTGTTTTTGAAAAACTGCTGGCTATGTCTTGATATTTTTAGACACGGCTAAAGTTGAAATTGCATGAATCCTCTCTCTAACATTCATGCTACTAAAGAAACTTTTCCCAAGATTTGACTGCATTCATTTCATAAAAGCCCTGTCCTCTTCTCCCCTATATATCTATATTAGCACTCTGCCTTCTACCCTCTTCCATAGGAAACACAAATCCGTCAATTGATCACTTAAGCCTTTCCAGTTTGGGTACAACATTTTCTGTAGTTGTACTCCTGAGATTTGTCCTTTATACTTCTAAAGACTAGACCCTAGATAATACATGCTTCGGAATAGTGGAGCTAGCTTGCTTAAACTTTATTTAGGCGTATGCTAATTACTTGTGGGGGGCAAAGGCAGGCAGTGAGGATGTTAAGCTTATCCCAAAATAGTCAATTTTGGAAAAGACACAAGTACAGGCCGGGCGTGGTGGCTCAGACCTGTAATCCCAGCACCTTGGGAGGCCGAGGCGGCCGGTCACGAGGTCAGGAGATCGACACCATCCTGGCTAACACGGTGAAACCCGGTCTCTGCTAAACATGCACAAATTAGCCGGGCGTGGTGGCAGGCGCTTGTAGTCTCAGCTACTCGGGAGGCTGAGGCAGGAGAAGAGCACGAACCCGGGAGGCGGAGCTGGCAGTGAGCCGAGATTGCGCCACTGCACTCCGCCCTGGGCGGCAGAGTGGGATTCTGCCTCAAAATAGAAAGAAAAAAAACATCTTCATATATATGAATGTGTGTGTGTGTGTGTGTGTGTGTGTGTGTGTGTGTGTGTGTGTGTGTGTGTATAGTCAGGTACACTCACTTTACTTCTGAGTTATCTCGTCACCACTTAACCAGCACCAATCAGAGACCACATTTTTCTAGGCAGTCTCCAAATGTACTTTACAAATAGTAACGTACATTAAGGATAGTAATGAAGCTCCGGGAAAAATTGCTTGTCTCCACCTCAGCAGACCAACCTGCCTGGGCCAGCTTCTCTTTTCCTCTACTCTTCAGAAAGTGCTAGACCTGCAACATCTGACAGAATACAGCTTCCATGACTCCTCAGTGCCATGGAAATGGAACGAGCTGAGAGCAATCTAAAGACTGGGAGATATTAGGTCTCTTGGATCTTACTTCTTTTGGTTGCTCGAGCACTTTAATTCCCGAGAGAGCCCTCCCATCTCCATCAGTTCTTCCAGGAACCTGTACCCTCCTTGTGTCTCTAAGATACGCTGGTCTAACTTGTTACATGCCTTTACAAGAAAGTTGGTAAAAATAAAAGGAAAGCTGAACAACGTCACAATATGGAGGTATGAAACAGAATTTCCCCATACTTGGTAAAGTTTAGAAATTTGTGTAATACCCGAAGGCAGATTCTATGTACAATAAGTCCTAGTTTAAGAACAAGAGCTGAGGGTATGAGGAAATAAAACTATATTTTCCGGGAGTATCTCTGGCTTCAGGAAGAAAGAGCACATGTTACTCTCCATTCAATATTAGGGCTGAACTATGGGGTCTTTTCGATCCTTTTTGCTTACCCTCTGCGATTCAGGGGGCACATGGCAAAGGTAAACAGACTGAAACAGCACCGTGGATAGCTGTGAGCTGTGCTGGGAAGATTCACGGTGATTCCATAATAAATCTCAGGTCTTTATTCTGTAACAAAAAATTCCTCTTTTCCATCATCAAGGTAAAGCCGAATATGTACAAGTAGAGTATGCGATAACTTTGTCACTCGTGACGAACCTAGTCGGTGCGATACTTTAACAACTTCTCCAATGTCTCTGCACTCAGGTTGGATATTCTGAGTGGGTCATCGGTAGAATGAATGAAATCAAGAATACTCTAAAGCAATGTTTGGAAGTCAATTTCAGTGTCTCCGGAAGCACTGGGAAAATCACCATGTGTAACGAACGTGAAGTATCCGCAGGCTCTCTCTGTGTCTTTGAAACTGCCCATGTGTTCATTAGAAACGGCGGCTTGAGGAAAGGTGGTTTTGGAATTGGTTTCCCTCTAGTCTTACGTGATGCATCTCTACTATATTGCATTATAATAAAGCAAGGGGTCACTTGCTGACATAAAGCACAGGAGGCAGGAATGGAAGAGTCAACTTAGAGAAAAAAAGTGCTTTTCGGTTTTATTTTCATTTCTTCAGTTTGGAAAACAGTTTAACAGTTTAACTGATTTTGTGGCGGCTCACAAAAATACATATGAGCGTTGAAAATGTACAGAAGAACAACAATTGGGAGACATTTCCGGAAGCTTCAGTTTCTGAAACCCAGACATGAGCCTACAAGCTAAGACACGGCTACACCAGGCTTCAGCGTGAAACCATACAACTCCTGGGAAGGGCTTCCCTCTCTGAACGCAGCTACCTGTCCACAGGATGCTCTAGGCCCAGGCACCTTTATTCTTCCAACTAGAGAGACATAGAAAGATGCCTCCATATCCCATGAAGATGCCCAAGCATTTGGCCAAGGCTCCTATGAAACAGTCTGCTGTCTTCATCCAGGTAAGGGCAACTTCACATTTTCAGACACTAAGGTCGTGGGTAAATCCAGGGTGGACTGAGAGGCGGAAGCTCCAGCAAACACAGTCCTGTGGCTGGAAGATGAATGCAGTACTTATTCCTGCACCAACAGACCCTTGCCTCTGGCCTTGGGCCTAGAGCATGATTTTTTGGTAGTTGCTGTTGGGGAAGAGGCCCTTGGGCTTTAACCTGCGGACAGCCTCCCTTAAATGCTTGGGCTGCAGCGGGGGCGTTTCTCCCCACATCTCACACACGTCCAGGGCCTCTTCCACCACCTCTCCAACAAAGACCTTGGCGATTCCAGCCATGGCAATGGCGGCGTTCTCAGACACCGAACTGCCGGTGATAGACTTCATCAGACCTGCAATGCGTGCTTTTGGGAAAGCTGACCGGCGACACACTTCGTAGCGGGCCAGCTGCTCCTCAGACATGGCAGACAGCAGGGCTGTCATCCTCTGAGCCTCCTCTGCATCCACGGTGGGCTTCCTCTCCTTCTTTCCTTTGGTATGTCTTTTCCGTCTTTTGGCGGCAGGAGGAGCTGAGGCTGAGGCCTCCTTGTCCCCTTCTGTGAGGTCCATGACATCCTCACTCCTGAGCTCACCTCCCTGATCCCTGGGTTCTTCCAAGTTCCCACCTAGGTCCTCAGGGATTCCATCCTTCTTGCTGCCCTTCAGACCTCGGGGCATGGCGAACATCTCAGCAGACACACCTGTTTGCCTGCCCGTCTCCACGGGTGAGATTCAAGTCTGCCCCGTGACAGCAGCTGTAGAGGCAGAAGTTCTGGCTGGGGTGGTTTGATTACGGATCTGCAGCGAGAACCTTTCGAAGATTTTAGCTGCCGTGTTTCTGCTGAGCCACTTTAGCCATAACTGGACACAGCTCCCTGCCTCCCCTTCCCACACACAAACACACACGCTGAATTTTCTCACTTCCACAATGTGAAGAAACTTGTGGATGGAGAGTATATTAGTTTTACATCAATGCAGAATAAATTCTCACAAATTTTGGACACTTAAAACAAACCCCAGCTCAGAGGTCAGAAGTTCTACCAGTCCAAGTGACTGCCACCTGCTCAGAGCCACACGAGGGACCTCCGGGATGGGTCTGGCTGTGTGGTCGCTGCCTTCACCTGAGAAGGGTCTGGCTTCGATCTGACTCGAGGTGGTGGCAGAATTCAATGCCTTCGGGTTGTGAGCCCCAGGCCCACTTGTCTGTTCTGCCTGCTGCCGTGAGGACGCTCTCGGCTCCTGCAAGTGTTGCCCAGGTCTGGGCTGTGAGGCTCCCTGGGTCTGCACGGCCAGTGCCGGGGAATCTCCCACAGGGCAATGTCATCTCAGGGAGCTCCAGTCCTCCCTTATAAAGAGCTCGGATGATTGAACTAGACCCAGCCCTTAGCAGCTATTGGCTCAGGATATCCCTAAGGAAATCAGGGATTTGGGCGGGCTCATCAATTCACGCTTCCGCCCACCCCCAAGGGAGGGGCAGACACAGGGCGAGTCTCCGAGGGGCGGAAAATGCAGGGGGTATTTCAGAATTCAGTCTTCCTCACAGAATCGCAAAGTTCACGTTTCACAACCATAAAGAAACTATTTACGCTAAAAATGAGACTTTTTATGAAGTTGCACTTAGAAAACTTCAATGTCTGAGAAAAAAATATCTCTAACGCACAGGGAAACTGGTGGTTTATCCAATACTCTGAAAATAAAATGGGCTGGGTGAGGGGAATATGAAAATATTATTTCAATTTCATCTCATTTTATTTATTTATGTACTTATTGATTTATTTTTGAGACAGAGTGTCCCTCTGTCCCTCAGGCTGGATTACAGGGTCCTGAGCTCAGCTCACTGCAGCCTCCGCATCCTGGGCTCAAGGCATTCTCCTGCCTCAGCCTCCAGAGTAGCTGGGACTAAATGAGCACGCCACCACGCCAGGCAAATTTTTGTCTTGTTTTTTAAAGTGTAGAGGAGGTTTCACCATTTGGGCCAGGGTGGTCTTCAACTGCCGACTTCAGGTGATCTGCCCCAACTTGCCTTCCCAAAGTGAAGGGACTATAGGCATGAGCCACTGCGCCCAGACTATGATAGTTTCACACTGAAGCCTGAAGCTGCTCTGCCTTAGGATTTTTCCTGAGTTTTACTTTCTTGTCATGATGAGTTGCTAGTTCATGTTTTCCCTTGTTTCTTTTCGAAAGGCATTACTGATGAGATTATGGCTTTCTCACAAAGAATACCACTTTGGTGAAACTATATTGAAATCAGGAGTACCTTATGTTTCCGATACTTATCAAGCACAATATTTGAACACGGCGTGGTAGGTGAAAGTGTAGGAAGCAGAATTTGGCAATCCCCATATTTTTTCAATTTCGACGGTTTCAGGTTTTTGGTTTCAGCCAAACTGAAGAATGTCCTTACGAGCTGTCAATTCACAGGCCGTTACAGACAATTTTTGAAACTACATCACGGTGTAATTTAAGGAGTACGATTCTAAAGAAATTTGAACAATCTGGTGGTATTGCTAACACCAAACAAGGTTGTTCAGCTCTTTCATCTTTAAAAGCAAACAAACAAAAACATGATGTGGAATTCTCTCATTTTACCAAACAGCCGTACGCTCCCTTGAATATGTGACTATGAAACCCAAGTAATTGGAAGAAGAAAAATAAAGGAAACACCTCATCAGTCTCATTAATAGTTTTGTTGAGAATAGTTTATTTTTGAAAAACTGCTGGCTATGTCTTGATATTTTTAGACACGGCTAAAGCTGAAATTGCATGAATCCTCTCTCTAACATTCATGCTACTAAAGAAACTTTTCCCAAGATTTGACTGCATTCATTTCATAAAAGCCCTGTCCTCTTCTCCCCTATATATCTATATTAGCACTCTGCCTTCTACCCTCTTCCATAGGAAACACAAATCCGTCAATTGATCACTTAAGCCTTTCCAGTTTGGGTACAACATTTTCTGTAGTTGTACTCCTGAGATTTGTCCTTTATACTTCTAAAGACTAGACCCTAGATAATACATGCTTGGGAATAGTGGAGCTAGCTTGCTTAAACTTTATTTAGGCGTATGCTAATTACTTGTGGGGGGCAAAGGCAGGCAGTGAGGATGTTAAGCTTATCCCAAAATAGTCAATTTTGGAAAAGACACAAGTACAGGCCGGGCGTGGTGGCTCAGACCTGTAATCCCAGCACCTTGGGAGGCCGAGGCGGCCGGTCACGAGGTCAGGAGATCGACACCACCCTGGCTAACACGGTGAAACCCCGTCTCTGCTAAACATGCACAAATTAGCCGGGCGTGGTGGCAGGCGCTTGTAGTCTCAGCTACTCGGGAGGCTGAGGCAGGAGAAGAGCACGAACCCGGGAGGCGGAGCTGGCAGTGAGCCGAGATTGCGCCACTGCACTCCGGCCTGGGCGGCAGAGTGGGATTCTGCCTCAAAACAGAAAGAAAAAAAACATCTTCATATATATGAATGTGTGTGTGTGTGTGTGTGTGTGTGTGTGTGTGTGTGTATAGTCAGGTACACTCACTTTACTTCTGAGTTATCTCGTCACCACTTAACCAGCACCAATCAGAGACCACATTTTTCTAGGCAGTCTCCAAATGTACATTACAAATAGTAACGTACATTAAGGATAGTAATGAAGCTCCGGGAAAAATTGCTTGTCTCCACCTCAGCAGACCAACCTGCCTGGGCCAGCTTCTCTTTTCCTCTACTCTTCAGAAAGTGCTAGACCTGCAACATCTGACAGAATACAGCTTCCATGACTCCTCAGTGCCATGGAAAAGGAACGAGCTGAGAGCAATCTAAAGACTGGGAGATATTAAGTCTCTTGGATCTTACTTCTTTTGGTTGCTCGAGCACTTTAATTCCCGAGAGAGCCCTCCCATCTCCATCAGTTCTTCCAGGAACCTGTACCCTCCTTGTGTCTCTAAGATACTCTGGTCTAACTTGTTACATGCCTTTACAAGAAAGTTGGTAAAAATAAAAGGAAAGCTGAACAACGTCACAATATGGAGGTATGAAACAGAATTTCCCCATACTTGGTAAAGTTTAGAAATTTGTGTAATACCCGAAGGCAGATTCTATGTACAATAAGTCCTAGTTTAAGAACAAGAGCTGAGGGTATGAGGAAATAAAACTATATTTTCCGGGAGTATCTCTGGCTTCAGGAAGAAAGAGCACATGTTACTCTCCATTCAATATTAGGGCTGAACTATGGGGTCTTTTCGATCCTTTTTGCTTACCCTCTGCGATTCAGGGGGCACATGGCAAAGGTAAACAGACTGAAACAGCACCGTGGATAGCTGTGAGCTGTGCTGGGAAGATTCACGGTGATTCCATAATAAATCTCAGGTCTTTATTCTGTAACAAAAAATTCCTCTTTTCCATCATCAAGGTAAAGCCGAGTATGTACAAGTAGAGTATGCGATAACTTTGTCACTCGTGACGAACCTAGTCGGTGCGATACTTTAACAACTTCTCCAATGTCTCTGCACTCAGGTTGGATATTCTGAGTGGGTCATCGGTAGAATGAATGAAATCAAGAATACTCTAAAGCAATGTTTGGAAGTCAATTTCAGTGTCTCCGGAAGCACTGGGAAAATCACCATGTGTAACGAACGTGAAGTATCCGCAGGCTCTCTGTGTGTCTTTGAAACTGCCCATGTGTTCATTAGAAACGGCGGCTTGAGGAAAGGTGGTTTTGGAATTGGTTTCCCTCTAGTCTTACGTGATGCATCTCTACTATATTGCATTATAATAAAGCAAGGGGTCACTTGCTGACATAAAGCACAGGAGGCAGGAATGGAAGAGTCAACTTAGAGAAAAAAAGTGCTTTTCGGTTTTATTTTCATTTCTTCAGTTTGGAAAACAGTTTAACAGTTTAACTGATTTTGTGGCGGCTCACAAAAATACATATGAGCGTTGAAAATGTACAGAAGAACAACAATTGGGAGACATTTCCGGAAGCTTCAGTTTCTGAAACCCAGACATGAGCCTACAAGCTAAGACACGGCTACACCAGGCTTCAGCGTGAAACCATACAACTCCTGGGAAGGGCTTCCCTCTCTGAACGCAGCTACCTGTCCACAGGATGCTCTAGGCCCAGGCACCTTTATTCTTCCAACTAGAGAGACATAGAAAGATGCCTCCATATCCCATGAAGATGCCCAAGCATTTGGCCAAGGCTCCTATGAAACAGTCTGCTGTCTTCATCCAGGTAAGGGCAACTTCACATTTTCAGACACTAAGGTCGTGGGTAAATCCAGGGTGGACTGAGAGGCGGAAGCTCCAGCAAACACAGTCCTGTGGCTGGAAGATGAATGCAGTACTTATTCCTGCACCAACAGACCCTTGCCTCTGGCCTTGGGCCTAGAGCATGATTTTTTGGTAGTTGCTGTTGGGGAAGAGGCCCTTGGGCTTTAACCTGCGGACAGCCTCCCTTAAATGCTTGGGCTGCAGCGGGGGCGTTTCTCCCCACATCTCACACACGTCCAGGGCCTCTTCCACCACCTCTCCAACAAAGACCTTGGCGATTCCAGCCATGGCAATGGCGGCGTTCTCAGACACCGAACTGCCGGTGATAGACTTCATCAGACCTGCAATGCGTGCTTTTGGGAAAGCTGACCGGCGACACACTTCGTAGCGGGCCAGCTGCTCCTCAGACATGGCAGACAGCAGGGCTGTCATCCTCTGAGCCTCCTCTGCATCCACGGTGGGCTTCCTCTCCTTCTTTCCTTTGGTATGTCTTTTCCGTCTTTTGGCGGCAGGAGGAGCTGAGGCTGAGGCCTCCTTGTCCCCTTCTGTGAGGTCCATGACATCCTCACTCCTGAGCTCACCTCCCTGATCCCTGGGTTCTTCCAAGTTCCCACCTAGGTCCTCAGGGATTCCATCCTTCTTGCTGCCCTTCAGACCTCGGGGCATGGCGAACATCTCAGCAGACACACCTGTTTGCCTGCCCGTCTCCACGGGTGAGATTCAAGTCTGCCCCGTGACAGCAGCTGTAGAGGCAGAAGTTCTGGCTGGGGTGGTTTGATTACGGATCTGCAGCGAGAACCTTTCGAAGATTTTAGCTGCCGTGTTTCTGCTGAGCCACTTTAGCCATAACTGGACACAGCTCCCTGCCTCCCCTTCCCACACACAAACACACACGCTGAATTTTCTCACTTCCACAATGTGAAGAAACTTGTGGATGGAGAGTATATTAGTTTTACATCAATGCAGAATAAATTCTCACAAATTTTGGACACTTAAAACAAACCCCAGCTCAGAGGTCAGAAGTTCTACCAGTCCAAGTGACTGCCACCTGCTCAGAGCCACACGAGGGACCTCCGGGATGGGTCTGGCTGTGTGGTCGCTGCCTTCACCTGAGAAGGGTCTGGCTTCGATCTGACTCGAGGTGGTGGCAGAATTCAATGCCTTCGGGTTGTGAGCCCCAGGCCCACTTGTCTGTTCTGCCTGCTGCCGTGAGGACGCTCTCGGCTCCTGCAAGTGTTGCCCAGGTCTGGGCTGTGAGGCTCCCTGGGTCTGCACGGCCAGTGCCGGGGAATCTCCCACAGGGCAATGTCATCTCAGGGAGCTCCAGTCCTCCCTTATAAAGAGCTCGGATGATTGAACTAGACCCAGCCCTTAGCAGCTATTGGCTCAGGATATCCCTAAGGAAATCAGGGATTTGGGCGGGCTCATCAATTCACGCTTCCGCCCACCCCCAAGGGAGGGGCAGACACAGGGCGAGCCTCCGAGGGGCGGAAAATGCAGGGGGTATTTCAGAATTCAGTCTTCCTCACAGAATCGCAAAGTTCACGTTTCACAACCATAAAGAAACTATTTACGCTAAAAATGAGACTTTTTATGAAGTTGCACTTAGAAAACTTCAATGTCTGAGAAAAAAATATCTCTAACGCACAGGGAAACTGGTGGTTTATCCAATACTCTGAAAATAAAATGGGCTGGGTGAGGGGAATATGAAAATATTATTTCAATTTCATCTCATTTTATTTATTTATGTACTTATTGATTTATTTTTGAGACAGAGTGTCCCTCTGTCCCTCAGGCTGGATTACAGGGTCCTGAGCTCAGCTCACTGCAGCCTCCGCATCCTGGGCTCAAGGCATTCTCCTGCCTCAGCCTCCAGAGTAGCTGGGACTAAATGAGCACGCCACCACGCCAGGCAAATTTTTGTCTTGTTTTTTAAAGTGTAGAGGAGGTTTCACCATTTGGGCCAGGGTGGTCTTCAACTGCCGACTTCAGGTGATCTGCCCCAACTTGCCTTCCCAAAGTGAAGGGACTATAGGCGTGAGCCACTGCGCCCAGACTATGATAGTTTCACACTGAAGCCTGAAGCTGCTCTGCCTTAGGATTTTTCCTGAGTTTTACTTTCTTGTCATGATGAGTTGCTAGTTCATGTTTTCCCTTGTTTCTTTTCGAAAGGCATTACTGATGAGATTATGGCTTTCTCACAAAGAATACCACTTTGGTGAAACTATATTGAAATCAGGAGTACCTTATGTTTCCGATACTTATCAAGCACAATATTTGAACACGGCGTGGTAGGTGAAAGTGTAGGAAGCAGAATTTGGCAATCCCCATATTTTTTCAATTTCGACGGTTTCAGGTTTTTGGTTTCAGCCAAACTGAAGAATGTCCTTACGAGCTGTCAATTCACAGGCCGTTACAGACAATTTTTGAAACTACATCACGGTGTAATTTAAGGAGTACGATTCTAAAGAAATTTGAACAATCTGGTGGTATTGCTAACACCAAAGAAGGTTGTTCAGCTCTTTCATCTTTAAAAACAAACAAACAAAAACATGATGTGGAATTCTCTCATTTTACCAAACAGCCGTACGCTCCCTTGAATATGTGACTATGAAACCCAAGTAATTGGAAGAAGAAAAATAAAGGAAACACCTCATCAGTCTCATTAATAGTTTTGTTGAGAATAGTTTATTTTTGAAAAACTGCTGGCTATGTCTTGATATTTTTAGACACGGCTAAAGCTGAAATTGCATGAATCCTCTCTCTAACATTCATGCTACTAAAGAAACTTTTCCCAAGATTTGACTGCATTCATTTCATAAAAGCCCTGTCCTCTTCTCCCCTATATATCTATATTAGCACTCTGCCTTCTACCCTCTTCCATAGGAAACACAAATCCGTCAATTGATCACTTAAGCCTTTCCAGTTTGGGTACAACATTTTCTGTAGTTGTACTCCTGAGATTTGTCCTTTATACTTCTAAAGACTAGACCCTAGATAATACATGCTTGGGAATAGTGGAGCTAGCTTGCTTAAACTTTATTTAGGCGTATGCTAATTACTTGTGGGGGGCAAAGGCAGGCAGTGAGGATGTTAAGCTTATCCCAAAATAGTCAATTTTGGAAAAGACACAAGTACAGGCCGGGCGTGGTGGCTCAGACCTGTAATCCCAGCACCTTGGGAGGCCGAGGCGGCCGGTCACGAGGTCAGGAGATCGACACCACCCTGGCTAACACGGTGAAACCCCGTCTCTGCTAAACATGCACAAATTAGCCGGGCGTGGTGGCAGGCGCTTGTAGTCTCAGCTACTCGGGAGGCTGAGGCAGGAGAAGAGCACGAACCCGGGAGGCGGAGCTGGCAGTGAGCCGAGATTGCGCCACTGCACTCCGGCCTGGGCGGCAGAGTGGGATTCTGCCTCAAAAAAGAAAGAAAAAAAACATCTTCATATATATGAATGTGTGTGTGTGTGTGTGTGTGTGTGTGTGTGTGTGTGTGTGTGTGTGTGTGTGTGTGTTTGTGTGTGTGTTGTGAGGTATGTGCTCCTCAAGAAAATGGAAATAAACCAACCAATGAGACAGACAGACAGACAGACAGACAGACAGACAGACAGACAGAGGTACACTTACCCAAGTGTTCTGTCCTGTCCTCTGAATCCGCTTCCAAGTCGCAAGACGCTGTAAGCTCCAAGTCCACGCAGAGCCCGCAAAACGCTCCGGCCGCTGCTCCGCTCTGCGAAGATCTGAGTACAGGCCCGCCAGGGTGGGTTTAAATAGCCTCGGGCGCAGCCTAGCAGCGGAAAGGGCGGAGCTTCGCTCCTCCTTTCCATCAGTCACCCCCAACTTTCCCAGGCTACACCTCCTAGGAAACTCTTCTCCTGATTTGATTTCATGCGCCACATTTGGGACAATCTAAGAACTTACAAGTTTTCTTGGCCAAATATATTATGAATTAAATGCACTGAAACACTGAAAACCAACTAGTGGTTCTGTGGTTCTCACCTTGTGGTTTTGACACCAGCAGCGTCCTTGCAACCCTCTAACCTCGGAGATCCACAGATCTGTGTTGTAACAAGCCCTCCCCCTGACCCTGATGCATGGCAGTTTAAGAATTACCCGTGGAAGCGAAAAGACTTTGAAGAAAACGTGGAGATACGCCTTGTATAAACATTCCTTTGCTCTGGAACCACGTAGAGACTTGGGAGCCAGTTGGGTGGAGCATTCGTTGGATGAGGGTGCTCGGGTTAGGAACATCAAGGTGTGGCTCCGGATAATTCAATCACCTAATTAAGTTTCCAGCTATGCTAATCTCTTTTAAAATTCCGTTCATGTAAATTCCTTTACTCAGACTGAGAATGGCAAAGCCTCAACCCCAATTTCCAGGGAGGATTGAGAGCCTCAGGTTGAGTTGCTCACCAATAGCCTATGGTTTAACCCATCATGCCTATAGAATGAGGTCTCCATAAAAACCCGAAAGGACTGAGTTTAGAGGGCTTCTGGATAACACTTCCAGGAAGGTAGTGAGCCCCTCCCCACATGCCGGGCCCAAAGTCTTTTTTCTGAACTTTTGGCAACATCCGCTATAATAACATGGTAAATGTAAGTGTTTCCCTGCGTGCTGTGAACTCTTCCAGCAAATTAATGCAACTAAAACTGCGAGTGGTGGAAACCCGATTTATAGCCAGTTGCTAAGAAGCAGAGGTAAAACAACGCTGGGCTTCCCATTGTTATTAGAGTGGGAGGCCAGTCTTGCGGGACTGAGCCCTTTGGAATCGAATGCTGTGTCCCGGTAGATAGCGTCATCCTTGAATTACAAGACACACATAGGTTGAGAATAACTTTTCTAGTCATTTGCTGTATGTCTTATTTACAATATGTAACCAAATTCTTTATCCTGACCTTATGGCACCTGGGTTGAGAACCATGATTTGAACCAAAGTGGGTCCGTCACATTCTGAGTTTGAAACTTTAGTTTGCCGCTAGCCTTTTGTTATTGTTTTTCCGTTTCGTTTCGTTTCGTTTCTAAGTTCTGGGGTATATGTGCAGGATGTGCAGATTTGTTACAAAGGTAAACGTGTGCCATGGTGGTTTGCTGCACCTGTCAACCCATCACCTAGTTATTAAGCCCGGCATGCATTAGCTGTTTTTCCTAATGCTCTGCCTCCCGACAGGCCCCAGTGTGTGTTGTTCCCCTTCCTGTGTCCATGTGATCTCATTTTTCAGCTCCCATGATAAGTGAGAATATGGTGTTTGGTTTTCTTTTCCGGATTACTTTGCTGAGGATAATGACTTCACATCACAAGTGCTTTTTTTTTATTTTAGAAAATCGTATTTTATTGAATAAGATTTATTCGCAGAAAAATAAGCTTTAATCTACAATGAATGCCAGACTCTACAGCAGAAAGTAATTTTCTCAGCTTTCCGCACACAAAGGTTCCTACTAAGTGAAAAAAGCCATAAAATTTCATTCACAAATGTACTACTCTGTCTCAAAACATTTCACATAATCATTCACCGCGCTAATACAATTAGATGAGATATTCAGTCAGGTTAAAGTATCCCTCTAATAACTGTTTTTTAAAATGCTATCAAAATCCACTCCGCAACAGTCTGCCACTGTTAATGGTGTACAGCATTATTGAATACAATGGAATTGATGAAGCCCATATCCACGGACAAACCGTGACTTATGATGGTTTGATTTATGATTTTTCAACTTTGTGATGGGTATATTGGGATATTAGATGAGTTTTTGAGTTACACAGTGATTTTGAGTATGTGATCCTGTACTCCAGAAATGGCTGTATAAAGAAAAACAGGCGTACCTAATTAAAATATACTTAGTGACTTGGGAAAAACCAATAGAGGTTTACAATTGATGGAGAATCATCAATGAGAGACAGCGGTAAATAGTAACAATAACACAATTTTCCGGAAACTGCCGAGGATTTCCCCAAAAAAACGCAGAATGTAGGATGCAGCTAAGGCCTATGAAGCAGAGAGGGCAGAAGGTGTAAGAGAGAAATAGGAGGAAGGAAGGAAGGAAGGAAGGAAGGAAGGAAGGAAGGAAGGAAGGAAGGAGAGAAGGAAGGAAGGAGAAAACACCCGGTGTTACTAAAACCAAAAAGAAAGAAAATGGTTTCCCACTGTGGGTATGGCTACAATGTGGATGAATGTTGAAAATATTGTGCTAAGTGTAAAGTCAGTCACAAAAGCTCACATATTGTGCCATTGTGTTTATATGAAATGCCCACAATATGGAAATCTATGGATATGGGGTTGATCGCTCTATGTAGTTGTTACCTAGGGCTGAGGGTCAGGGAGAGGGTTTGAGAGAGAATGAGGAGTGACCAATGTTTACAGGGTTTTTCTCTGGTCGGTGGTGATAAAATGTTCTAAAATGGATTGCGAATTAAAATGGAATGCGCACAACCAGAAATACAGTAAAAGCCACTCAATTCATGACTTTTAATGGGGGAATCTTATGTGGCACACTCTCATCGAGACCACGGCAGACAGAGTGAAAGAGGAAAAAGGTGAGTAAATATCTGAAACGGAGGCAGAAACAGAGAGAATGAATAGCCCTGTGAACGGAAGAGAGAGAGAAAAGGGGAAATGGCCTTATGTACAAATGACAGATCTGCAAGTGGGGCTCACATCAACAGTGTCACTGCCAGGGAGGAGGGTCATGCTAGCCATGTCACCGGTAGTGTCGCCCGCAGGGACGCCGACATGCTGGAGGTTCGTGTCCGCATGGGCTCTGGCAGCCACGTGGGCCAGCAGGAGGGTCCCGCTGCACAGCTGTGGGGTGAGGATAGCCTGGGTGGTGATATCGGCCAATACAGGGGCCTCTTCTGCTGGCAAGAGTGTGACAGTAGCAAGTAGATGGACAGGCCTGTGTGTGAGGACGGAATGCAGGAGAGGCTCTTCTGCGGCTGGGTGTGGGGCCCGCACCAGAAATGTGGAGAAATGGCCAGGTAACTGCGTCATGTTGGCTAGTAGATTGGCCAGGGCTTCGAACTGAAGGACAATAACGGGGAGTAGCTGTCAGGCCCTGGGAGTGTCTGAGTGTAAGTGGAGATGGGTTTGGGGTCACTGAGGGATAGGTGGGAGCCATCCCTGTATAGATACAGGTCATAGGGAGATCGTCTCGTGAGGCCTGTGAGTGTCTAGGGTTCTCCTGGGTGCCTGGGGCTGACTGCGGCAGAAATCTGGGGAAGGCTGGAGAGAAGCTGGGAGACGCAGGAGAGTCCCTGAAGGCTGGGAGTGAAGAGGTGAAGGAAATGGGGGAGGGATGCAGTAAGGTCCGTGAGTCTGCAGGTGATTCCTGGGTGTGGGAAGCTGACTCCAGGTGAAATCGGGAGATGGTTGGAGAGTAGCTGAGAGAGACAGAAGAGTCCCTGAGGGCTGGAGGTGACAACATGAGCGAGAATGGGGAGTAAGTCAGTGAAATTGGTGAGTTTGGTGTTGTGTCCTGGGTGCCTGGAACCGACTCCAGCTGGAATCCAGAGAACTTTTGAGAGTAGCTGAAAGAGACACAAGAGTCCCTGTGGGCTGAGGGCAAAGACCTGAGAGAGACCAGGGAGGATCTCAGTGAGGTCTGTGAGTCTGTAGGTGACTCCGGAATGCAGGAGGCTGACTCCCGCTGGAATCTGGGCGTGGCAGGAGAGTAGCTGGGACAGACAGGGGAGTCCCAGGGGGCTGGGGGTGAAGACATGAGAGAGACCGGGGAGTAACTCAGTGAAACTGGGGAGTGTGTAGGTGATCCCTGGGTGCCTGGAACTGACTCCCGCTGAAATCTGGGCGTGGTTGGAGAGTAGCGGGGACACACAGGAGAGTCCCTGAGGGCTGGGGGTGAAGACAGGAGAGAGACCGGGGAGTAACTCAGTGAAACTGGTGAGTTTGGTGGTGACTCCGGGGTGCCTGGAACTGATTCCAGCTGACATCTGGGCGTGGCTGGAGAGTAGCTGGGACAGGCAGGAGAGTCCCTGAGGGCTGGTGAAGACATGAGAGAGACTGGAGAGTAATTGAGTGAAAGTGGTGAGTTTGGTGGTGATTCCGGGGTGCCTGGAACTGACTCCCGCTGAAATGTGGGCGTGGTTTGAGAGTAGTTGGGACCCACAGGAGAGTCCCTGAGGGCTGGTGAAGACATGAGGGAGACTGGGGAGTAATTGAGTGAAATTGGTGAGTTTGGTGGTGATTCCGGGGTGCCTGGAAGTGACTCCCGCTGAAATGTGGGCGTGGTTGGAGAGTAGCTGGGACAGGCAGGAGAGTCCCTGTGGGATGGTGAAGACATGAGAGAGACTGGGGAGTAACGCAGTGAAATGGGTGAGTTTGGTGGTGATTTCTGGGTGCCTGCAACTGACTCTCGCTGAAATGTGGGCGTGGTTGGAGAGTAGCTGGGACAGACAGGAGAGTCCCTGAGGGTTGGGGATAAAGACGTGCTAGAGACTGGGGAGTAACTCAGTGAAAGTGGTGAGCTTGCTGGTGATCCCTGGGTTGCTGGAACTGACTCCCGCTGAAATGTGGGCGTGGTTGGATAGTAGTTGAGAGAGACAGGAGGGTCCGTAAGGGCTGGGGGTGAAGACGTGAGAGAGACTGGCGAGGATCTCACTGAAGTCTGTGAGTTTGTAGGTGCTTCTGGGGTGTGGGAGACCGACTCCCGCTGAAATCTGGGCGTAGTTGGAGAGTAGCTGGGACAGACAGGAGAGGCATTGACGGCTGGGGGTGAGCTGCTGGATGATGGCAGTAGGAACATATGGTATATTATTGATGAATGAGGTGACTGTGAAGAATCTCCGGAGGAGGACACGGGAGAGCACAATGACATGAGTGATTGTCCTGCTTGGTTAGGAAAGGGAAATGTAACGTTGTGAAATTCTGTTGATGATGGATGTGAGAGTGGTGAAGCCCTGTGGGATGATGTAGAGTACTTCCACATCCCTGGTGGGGAGCTGACCCTTGGGTCTGAGTTTCTGGGAGGGGAGAGGGAGAAGCTGGGTGAGGCGGGCATGAATCCTGAGGCGTCAGGGATGGGGGACCGCTCACAATCTCCCGAAACCTGTGAGTCTCTGGGGGACTCCTGGGTGCATGGGGCTGACTCCCGCAGAAACCTGGGGATGGCTGGAGAGTAAGTGGGAGACACGGGGGAGTCCCTGAGGCCTGGGGTTGAAGAGAGGAAAGACATAGGGGAGGAGCACCGTGAGGCCCGTGAGTTTGTAGGTGATTCCTGGGTGTGGGGGGCTGACTCCAGCTGAAATCTGGGGTTGTTTGGAGAGTAGCTGGGAGACGCAAGAGTCTCCCCGAGAGCTGGTTGTGAGCTGCTGGGTGATGGCAGTAAGAACATGTGGTATATTATTGATGAACCTGGTGACTCTAAAGAATCCCCAGAGGAGGACACGGGAGAGCCCAAAGGCTTCATTGATTGCCCATCACGGTGAGGAAAGGGAAATGGGAGCTTGTGGGATTCTGGTGATGACAGAGGTGAGTGTGGTGAAGCCCTAGGGGATGGTGAATGGTAGCTCCGGATCCCTGGTGAGGAGCTTCCTCTTAAGTCTGGGTTTCTGAGAGGGGAGAGGGAGAAGCTGGGTGAGGCTAGCATGGATCTTGGGGAGTCCGGGCTGGGGGACCGTTCATAAGAAGAGCCAGACAAGACCCTACCGTTCTTAGGTGCAGACATGACTAGGAAACCTGTAGCTCCCAGGGACCCCTACCAATTTTCTAACCCGCAGAATGAACGAGTGTGTGTGTGTGTGTGTGTGTGTGTGTGTGTGTGTGTGTGTTGTGAGGTATGTGCTCCTCAAGAAAATGGAAATAAACCAACCAATGAGACAGACACACAGACAGACAGACAGACAGACAGAGATACACTTACCCAAGTGTTCTGTCCTGTCCTCTGAATCCGCTTCCAAGTCGCAAGACGCTGTAAGCTCCAAGTCCACGCAGAGCCCGCAAAACGCTCCGGCCGCTGCTCCGCTCTGCGAAGATCTGAGTACAGGCCCGCCAGGGTGGGTTTAAATAGCCTCGGGCGCAGCCTAGCAGCGGAAAGGGCGGAGCTTCGCTCCTCCTTTCCATCAGTCACCCCCAACTTTCCCAGGCTACACCTCCTAGGAAACTCTTCTCCTGATTTGATTTCACGCGCCACATTTGGGACAATCTAAGAACTTACAAGTTTTCTTGGCCAAATAGATTATGAATTAAATGCACTGAAACACTGAAAACCAACTAGTGGTTCTGTGGTTCTCACCTTGTGGTTTTGACACCAGCAGCGTCCTTTCAACCCTCAAACCCCGGAGATCCACAGATCTGTGTTGTAACAAGCCCTCCCCCTGACCCTGATGCATGGCAGTTGAAGAATTACCCGTGGAAGCGAAAAGACTTTGAAGAAAACGTGGAGATATGCCTTGTATAAACATTCCTTTGCTCTGGAACCACGTAGAGACTTGGGAGCCAGTTGGGTGGAGCATTCGTTGGATGAGGGTGCTCGGGTTAGGAACATCAAGGTGTGGCTCCGGATAATTCAATCACCTAATTAAGTTTCCAGCTATGCTAATCTCTTTTAAAATTCCGTTCATGTAAATTCCTTTACCCAGACTGAGAATGGCAAAGCCTCAACCCCAATTTCCAGGGAGGGTTGAGAGCCTCAGGTTGAGTTGCTCACCAATAGCCTATGGTTTAACCCATCATGCCTATAGAATGAGGTCTCCATAAAAACCCGAAAGGACTGGGTTTAGAGGGCTTCTGGATAACACTTCCAGGAAGGTAGTGAGCCCCTCCCCACATGCCGGGCCCAAAGTCTTTTTTCTGAACTTTTGGCAACATCCGCTATAATAACATGGTAAATGTAAGTGTTTCCCTGCGTGCTGTGAACTCTTCCAGCAAATTAATGCAACTAAAACTGCGAGTGGTGGAAACCCGATTTATAGCCAGTTGCTAAGAAGCAGAGGTAAAACAACGCTGGGCTTCCCATTGTTATTAGAGTGGGAGGCCAGTCTTGCGGGACTGAGCCCTTTGGAATCGAATGCTGTGTCCCGGTAGATAGCGTCATCCTTGAATTACAAGACACACATAGGTTGAGAATAACTTTTCTAGTCATTTGCTGTATGTCTTATTTACAATATGTAACCAAATTCTTTATCCTGACCTTATGGCACCTGGGTTGAGAACCATGATTTGAACCAAAGTGGGTCCGTCACATTCTGAGTTTGAAACTTTAGTTTGCCGCTAGCCTTTTGTTATTGTTTTTCCGTTTCGTTTCGTTTCGTTTCTAAGTTCTGGGGTATATGTGCAGGATGTGCAGATTTGTTACAAAGGTAAACGTGTGCCATGGTGGTTTGCTGCACCTGTCAACCCATCACCTAGTTATTAAGCCCGGCATGCATTAGCTGTTTTTCCTAATGCTCTGCCTCCCGACAGGCCCCAGTGTGTGTTGTTCCCCTTCCTGTGTCCATGTGATCTCATTTTTCAGCTCCCATGATAAGTGAGAATATGGTGTTTGGTTTTCTTTTCCGGATTACTTTGCTGAGGATAATGACTTCACATCACAAGTGCTTTTTTTTTATTTTAGAAAATCGTATTTTATTGAATAAGATTTATTCGCAGAAAAATAAGCTTTAATCTACAATGAATGCCAGACTCTACAGCAGAAAGTAATTTTCTCAGCTTTCCGCACACAAAGGTTCCTACTAAGTGAAAAAAGCCATAAAATTTCATTCACAAATGTACTACTCTGTCTCAAAACATTTCACATAATCATTCACCGTGCTAATACAATTAGATCAGATATTCAGTCAGGTTAAAGTATCCCTCTAATAACTGTTTTTTAAAATGCTATCAAAATCCACTCCGCAACAGTCTGCCACTGTTAATGGTGTACAGCATTATTGAATACAATGGAATTGATGAAGCCCATATCCACGGACAAACCGTGACTTATGATGGTTTGATTTATGATTTTTCAACTTTGTGATGGGTATATTGGGATATTAGATGAGTTTTTGAGTTACACAGTGATTTTGAGTATGTGATCCTGTACTCCAGAAATGGCTGTATAAAGAAAAACAGGCGTACCTAATTAAAATATACTTAGTGACTTGGGAAAAACCAATAGAGGTTTACAATTGATGGAGAATCATCAATGAGAGACAGCGGTAAATAGTAACAATAACACAATTTTCCGGAAACTGCCGAGGATTTCCCCAAAAAAACGCAGAATGTAGGATGCAGCTAAGGCCTATGAAGCAGAGAGGGCAGAAGGTGTAAGAGAGAAATAGGAGGAAGGAAGGAAGGAAGGAAGGAAGGAAGGAAGGAAGGAAGGAAGGAGAGAAGGAAGGAAGGAGAAAACACCCGGTGTTACTAAAACCAAAAAGAAAGAAAATGGTTTCCCACTGTGGGTATGGCTACAATGTGGATGAATGTTGAAAATATTGTGCTAAGTGTAAAGTCAGTCACAAAAGCTCACATATTGTGCAATTGTGTTTATATGAAATGCCCACAATATGGAAATCTATGGATATGGGGTTGATCGCTCTATGTAGTTGTTACCTAGGGCTGAGGGTCAGGGAGAGGGTTTGAGAGAGAATGAGGAGTGACCAATGTTTACAGGGTTTTTCTCTGGTCGGTGGTGATAAAATGTTCTAAAATGGATTGCGAATTAAAATGGAATGCGCACAACCAGAAATACAGTAAAAGCCACTCAATTCATGACTTTTAATGGGGGAATCTTATGTGGCACACTCTCATCGAGACCACGGCAGACAGAGTGAAAGAGGAAAAAGGTGAGTAAATATCTGAAACGGAGGCAGAAACAGAGAGAATGAATAGCCCTGTGAACGGAAGAGAGAGAGAAAAGGGGAAATGGCCTTATGTACAAATGACAGATCTGCAAGTGGGGCTCACATCAACAGTGTCACTGCCAGGGAGGAGGGTCATGCTAGCCATGTCACCGGTAGTGTCGCCCGCAGGGACGCCGACATGCTGGAGGTTCGTGTCCGCATGGGCTCTGGCAGCCACGTGGGCCAGCAGGAGGGTCCCGCTGCACAGCTGTGGGGTGAGGATAGCCTGGGTGGTGATATCGGCCAATACAGGGGCCTCTTCTGCTGGCAAGAGTGTGACAGTAGCAAGTAGATGGACAGGCCTGTGTGTGAGGACGGAATGCAGGAGAGGCTCTTCTGCGGCTGGGTGTGGGGCCCGCACCAGAAATGTGGAGAAATGGCCAGGTAACTGCGTCATGTTGGCTAGTAGATTGGCCAGGGCTTCGAACTGAAGGACAATAACGGGGAGTAGCTGTCAGGCCCTGGGAGTGTCTGAGTGTAAGTGGAGATGGGTTTGGGGTCACTGAGGGATAGGTGGGAGCCATCCCTGTATAGATACAGGTCATAGGGAGATCGTCTCGTGAGGCCTGTGAGTGTCTAGGGTTCTCCTGGGTGCCTGGGGCTGACTGCGGCAGAAATCTGGGGAAGGCTGGAGAGAAGCTGGGAGACGCAGGAGAGTCCCTGAAGGCTGGGAGTGAAGAGGTGAAGGAAATGGGGGAGGGATGCAGTAAGGTCCGTGAGTCTGCAGGTGATTCCTGGGTGTGGGAAGCTGACTCCAGGTGAAATCGGGAGATGGTTGGAGAGTAGCTGAGAGAGACAGAAGAGTCCCTGAGGGCTGGAGGTGACAACATGAGCGAGAATGGGGAGTAAGTCAGTGAAATTGGTGAGTTTGGTGTTGTGTCCTGGGTGCCTGGAACCGACTCCAGCTGGAATCCAGAGAACTTTTGAGAGTAGCTGAAAGAGACACAAGAGTCCCTGTGGGCTGAGGGCAAAGACCTGAGAGAGACCAGGGAGGATCTCAGTGAGGTCTGTGAGTCTGTAGGTGACTCCGGAATGCAGGAGGCTGACTCCCGCTGGAATCTGGGCGTGGCAGGAGAGTAGCTGGGACAGACAGGGGAGTCCCAGGGGGCTGGGGGTGAAGACATGAGAGAGACCGGGGAGTAACTCAGTGAAACTGGGGAGTGTGTAGGTGATCCCTGGGTGCCTGGAACTGACTCCCGCTGAAATCTGGGCGTGGTTGGAGAGTAGCGGGGACACACAGGAGAGTCCCTGAGGGCTGGGGGTGAAGACAGGAGAGAGACCGGGGAGTAACTCAGTGAAACTGGTGAGTTTGGTGGTGACTCCGGGGTGCCTGGAACTGATTCCAGCTGACATCTGGGCGTGGCTGGAGAGTAGCTGGGACAGGCAGGAGAGTCCCTGAGGGCTGGTGAAGACATGAGAGAGACTGGAGAGTAATTGAGTGAAAGTGGTGAGTTTGGTGGTGATTCCGGGGTGCCTGGAACTGACTCCCGCTGAAATGTGGGCGTGGTTTGAGAGTAGTTGGGACCCACAGGAGAGTCCCTGAGGGCTGGTGAAGACATGAGGGAGACTGGGGAGTAATTGAGTGAAATTGGTGAGTTTGGTGGTGATTCCGGGGTGCCTGGAAGTGACTCCCGCTGAAATGTGGGCGTGGTTGGAGAGTAGCTGGGACAGGCAGGAGAGTCCCTGTGGGATGGTGAAGACATGAGAGAGACTGGGGAGTAACGCAGTGAAATGGGTGAGTTTGGTGGTGATTTCTGGGTGCCTGCAACTGACTCTCGCTGAAATGTGGGCGTGGTTGGAGAGTAGCTGGGACAGACAGGAGAGTCCCTGAGGGTTGGGGATAAAGACGTGCTAGAGACTGGGGAGTAACTCAGTGAAAGTGGTGAGCTTGCTGGTGATCCCTGGGTTGCTGGAACTGACTCCCGCTGAAATGTGGGCGTGGTTGGATAGTAGTTGAGAGAGACAGGAGGGTCCGTAAGGGCTGGGGGTGAAGACGTGAGAGAGACTGGCGAGGATCTCACTGAAGTCTGTGAGTTTGTAGGTGCTTCTGGGGTGTGGGAGACCGACTCCCGCTGAAATCTGGGCGTAGTTGGAGAGTAGCTGGGACAGACAGGAGAGGCATTGACGGCTGGGGGTGAGCTGCTGGATGATGGCAGTAGGAACATATGGTATATTATTGATGAATGAGGTGACTGTGAAGAATCTCCGGAGGAGGACACGGGAGAGCACAATGACATGAGTGATTGTCCTGCTTGGTTAGGAAAGGGAAATGTAACGTTGTGAAATTCTGTTGATGATGGATGTGAGAGTGGTGAAGCCCTGTGGGATGATGTAGAGTACTTCCACATCCCTGGTGGGGAGCTGACCCTTGGGTCTGAGTTTCTGGGAGGGGAGAGGGAGAAGCTGGGTGAGGCGGGCATGAATCCTGAGGCGTCAGGGATGGGGGACCGCTCACAATCTCCCGAAACCTGTGAGTCTCTGGGGGACTCCTGGGTGCATGGGGCTGACTCCCGCAGAAACCTGGGGATGGCTGGAGAGTAAGTGGGAGACACGGGGGAGTCCCTGAGGCCTGGGGTTGAAGAGAGGAAAGACATAGGGGAGGAGCACCGTGAGGCCCGTGAGTTTGTAGGTGATTCCTGGGTGTGGGGGGCTGACTCCAGCTGAAATCTGGGGTTGTTTGGAGAGTAGCTGGGAGACGCAAGAGTCTCCCCGAGAGCTGGTTGTGAGCTGCTGGGTGATGGCAGTAAGAACATGTGGTATATTATTGATGAACCTGGTGACTCTAAAGAATCCCCAGAGGAGGACACGGGAGAGCCCAAAGGCTTCATTGATTGCCCATCACGGTGAGGAAAGGGAAATGGGAGCTTGTGGGATTCTGGTGATGACAGAGGTGAGTGTGGTGAAGCCCTAGGGGATGGTGAATGGTAGCTCCGGATCCCTGGTGAGGAGCTTCCTCTTAAGTCTGGGTTTCTGAGAGGGGAGAGGGAGAAGCTGGGTGAGGCTAGCATGGATCTTGGGGAGTCCGGGCTGGGGGACCGTTCATAAGAAGAGCCAGACAAGACCCTACCGTTCTTAGGTGCAGACATGACTAGGAAACCTGTAGCTCCCAGGGACCCCTACCAATTTTCTAACCCGCAGAATGAACGAGTGTGTGTGTGTGTGTGTGTGTGTGTGTGTGTGTGTGTGTGTGTGTGTTGTGAGGTATGTGCTCCTCAAGAAAATGGAAATAAACCAACCAATGAGACAGACACACAGACAGACAGACAGACAGACAGAGATACACTTACCCAAGTGTTCTGTCCTGTCCTCTGAATCCGCTTCCAAGTCGCAAGACGCTGTAAGCTCCAAGTCCACGCAGAGCCCGCAAAACGCTCCGGCCGCTGCTCCGCTCTGCGAAGATCTGAGTACAGGCCCGCCAGGGTGGGTTTAAATAGCCTCGGGCGCAGCCTAGCAGCGGAAAGGGCGGAGCTTCGCTCCTCCTTTCCATCAGTCACCCCCAACTTTCCCAGGCTACACCTCCTAGGAAACTCTTCTCCTGATTTGATTTCACGCGCCACATTTGGGACAATCTAAGAACTTACAAGTTTTCTTGGCCAAATAGATTATGAATTAAATGCACTGAAACACTGAAAACCAACTAGTGGTTCTGTGGTTCTCACCTTGTGGTTTTGACACCAGCAGCGTCCTTTCAACCCTCAAACCCCGGAGATCCACAGATCTGTGTTGTAACAAGCCCTCCCCCTGACCCTGATGCATGGCAGTTGAAGAATTACCCGTGGAAGCGAAAAGACTTTGAAGAAAACGTGGAGATATGCCTTGTATAAACATTCCTTTGCTCTGGAACCACGTAGAGACTTGGGAGCCAGTTGGGTGGAGCATTCGTTGGATGAGGGTGCTCGGGTTAGGAACATCAAGGTGTGGCTCCGGATAATTCAATCACCTAATTAAGTTTCCAGCTATGCTAATCTCTTTTAAAATTCCGTTCATGTAAATTCCTTTACCCAGACTGAGAATGGCAAAGCCTCAACCCCAATTTCCAGGGAGGGTTGAGAGCCTCAGGTTGAGTTGCTCACCAATAGCCTATGGTTTAACCCATCATGCCTATAGAATGAGGTCTCCATAAAAACCCGAAAGGACTGGGTTTAGAGGGCTTCTGGATAACACTTCCAGGAAGGTAGTGAGCCCCTCCCCACATGCCGGGCCCAAAGTCTTTTTTCTGAACTTTTGGCAACATCCGCTATAATAACATGGTAAATGTAAGTGTTTCCCTGCGTGCTGTGAACTCTTCCAGCAAATTAATGCAACTAAAACTGCGAGTGGTGGAAACCCGATTTATAGCCAGTTGCTAAGAAGCAGAGGTAAAACAACGCTGGGCTTCCCATTGTTATTAGAGTGGGAGGCCAGTCTTGCGGGACTGAGCCCTTTGGAATCGAATGCTGTGTCCCGGTAGATAGCGTCATCCTTGAATTACAAGACACACATAGGTTGAGAATAACTTTTCTAGTCATTTGCTGTATGTCTTATTTACAATATGTAACCAAATTCTTTATCCTGACCTTATGGCACCTGGGTTGAGAACCATGATTTGAACCAAAGTGGGTCCGTCACATTCTGAGTTTGAAACTTTAGTTTGCCGCTAGCCTTTTGTTATTGTTTTTCCGTTTCGTTTCGTTTCGTTTCTAAGTTCTGGGGTATATGTGCAGGATGTGCAGATTTGTTACAAAGGTAAACGTGTGCCATGGTGGTTTGCTGCACCTGTCAACCCATCACCTAGTTATTAAGCCCGGCATGCATTAGCTGTTTTTCCTAATGCTCTGCCTCCCGACAGGCCCCAGTGTGTGTTGTTCCCCTTCCTGTGTCCATGTGATCTCATTTTTCAGCTCCCATGATAAGTGAGACTATGGTGTTTGGTTTTCTTTTCCGGATTACTTTGCTGAGGATAATGACTTCACAGCACAAGTGCTTTTCTTTTATTTTAGAAAATCGTATTTTATTGAATAAGATTTATTCGCAGAAAAATAAGCTTTAATCTACAATGAATGCCAGACTCTACAGCAGAAAGTAATTTTCTCAGCTTTCCGCACACAAAGGTTCCTACTAAGTGAAAAAAGCCATAAAATTTCATTCACAAATGTACTACTCTGTCTCAAAACATTTCACATAATCATTCACCGTGCTAATACAATTAGATCAGATATTCAGTCAGGTTAAAGTATCCCTCTAATAACTGTTTTTTAAAATGCTATCAAAATCCACTCCCCAACAGTCTGCCACTGTTAATGGTGTACAGCATTATTGAATACAATGGAATTGATGAAGCCCATATCCACGGACAAACCGTGACTTATGATGGTTTGATTTATGATTTTTCAACTTTGTGATGGGTATATTGGGATATTAGATGAGTTTTTGAGTTACACAGTGATTTTGAGTATGTGATCCTGTACTCCAGAAATGGCTGTATAAAGAAAAACAGGCGTACCTAATTAAAATATACTTAGTGACTTGGGAAAAACCAATAGAGGTTTACAATTGATGGAGAATCATCAATGAGAGACAGCGGTAAATAGTAACAATAACACAATTTTCCGGAAACTGCCGAGGATTTCCCCAAAAAAACGCAGAATGTAGGATGCAGCTAAGGCCTATGAAGCAGAGAGGGCAGAAGGTGTAAGAGAGAAATAGGAGGAAGGAAGGAAGGAAGGAAGGAAGGAAGGAAGGAAGGAAGGAAGGAGAGAAGGAAGGAAGGAGAAAACACCCGGTGTTACTAAAACCAAAAAGAAAGAAAATGGTTTCCCACTGTGGGTATGGCTACAATGTGGATGAATGTTGAAAATATTGTGCTAAGTGTAAAGTCAGTCACAAAAGCTCACATATTGTGCAATTGTGTTTATATGAAATGCCCACAATATGGAAATCTATGGATATGGGGTTGATCGCTCTATGTAGTTGTTACCTAGGGCTGAGGGTCAGGGAGAGGGTTTGAGAGAGAATGAGGAGTGACCAATGTTTACAGGGTTTTTCTCTGGTCGGTGGTGATAAAATGTTCTAAAATGGATTGCGAATTAAAATGGAATGCGCACAACCAGAAATACAGTAAAAGCCACTCAATTCATGACTTTTAATGGGGGAATCTTATGTGGCACACTCTCATCGAGACCACGGCAGACAGAGTGAAAGAGGAAAAAGGTGAGTAAATATCTGAAACGGAGGCAGAAACAGAGAGAATGAATAGCCCTGTGAACGGAAGAGAGAGAGAAAAGGGGAAATGGCCTTATGTACAAATGACAGATCTGCAAGTGGGGCTCACATCAACAGTGTCACTGCCAGGGAGGAGGGTCATGCTAGCCATGTCACCGGTAGTGTCGCCCGCAGGGACGCCGACATGCTGGAGGTTCGTGTCCGCATGGGCTCTGGCAGCCACGTGGGCCAGCAGGAGGGTCCCGCTGCACAGCTGTGGGGTGAGGATAGCCTGGGTGGTGATATCGGCCAATACAGGGGCCTCTTCTGCTGGCAAGAGTGTGACAGTAGCAAGTAGATGGACAGGCCTGTGTGTGAGGACGGAATGCAGGAGAGGCTCTTCTGCGGCTGGGTGTGGGGCCCGCACCAGAAATGTGGAGAAATGGCCAGGTAACTGCGTCATGTTGGCTAGTAGATTGGCCAGGGCTTCGAACTGAAGGACAATAACGGGGAGTAGCTGTCAGGCCCTGGGAGTGTCTGAGTGTAAGTGGAGATGGGTTTGGGGTCACTGAGGGATAGGTGGGAGCCATCCCTGTATAGATACAGGTCATAGGGAGATCGTCTCGTGAGGCCTGTGAGTGTCTAGGGTTCTCCTGGGTGCCTGGGGCTGACTGCGGCAGAAATCTGGGGAAGGCTGGAGAGAAGCTGGGAGACGCAGGAGAGTCCCTGAAGGCTGGGAGTGAAGAGGTGAAGGAAATGGGGGAGGGATGCAGTAAGGTCCGTGAGTCTGCAGGTGATTCCTGGGTGTGGGAAGCTGACTCCAGGTGAAATCGGGAGATGGTTGGAGAGTAGCTGAGAGAGACAGAAGAGTCCCTGAGGGCTGGAGGTGACAACATGAGCGAGAATGGGGAGTAAGTCAGTGAAATTGGTGAGTTTGGTGTTGTGTCCTGGGTGCCTGGAACCGACTCCAGCTGGAATCCAGAGAACTTTTGAGAGTAGCTGAAAGAGACACAAGAGTCCCTGTGGGCTGAGGGCAAAGACCTGAGAGAGACCAGGGAGGATCTCAGTGAGGTCTGTGAGTCTGTAGGTGACTCCGGAATGCAGGAGGCTGACTCCCGCTGGAATCTGGGCGTGGCAGGAGAGTAGCTGGGACAGACAGGGGAGTCCCAGGGGGCTGGGGGTGAAGACATGAGAGAGACCGGGGAGTAACTCAGTGAAACTGGGGAGTGTGTAGGTGATCCCTGGGTGCCTGGAACTGACTCCCGCTGAAATCTGGGCGTGGTTGGAGAGTAGCGGGGACACACAGGAGAGTCCCTGAGGGCTGGGGGTGAAGACAGGAGAGAGACCGGGGAGTAACTCAGTGAAACTGGTGAGTTTGGTGGTGACTCCGGGGTGCCTGGAACTGACTCCAGCTGACATCTGGGCGTGGCTGGAGAGTAGCTGGGACAGGCAGGAGAGTCCCTGAGGGCTGGTGAAGACATGAGAGAGACTGGAGAGTAATTGAGTGAAAGTGGTGAGTTTGGTGGTGATTCCGGGGTGCCTGGAACTGACTCCCGCTGAAATGTGGGCGTGGTTTGAGAGTAGTTGGGACCCACAGGAGAGTCCCTGAGGGCTGGTGAAGACATGAGGGAGACTGGGGAGTAATTGAGTGAAATTGGTGAGTTTGGTGGTGATTCCGGGGTGCCTGGAAGTGACTCCCGCTGAAATGTGGGCGTGGTTGGAGAGTAGCTGGGACAGGCAGGAGAGTCCCTGAGGGATGGTGAAGACATGAGAGAGACTGGGGAGTAACGCAGTGAAATGGGTGAGTTTGGTGGTGATTTCTGGGTGCCTGCAACTGACTCTCGCTGAAATGTGGGCGTGGTTGGAGAGTAGCTGGGACAGACAGGAGAGTCCCTGAGGGTTGGGGATAAAGACGTGCTAGAGACTGGGGAGTAACTCAGTGAAAGTGGTGAGCTTGCTGGTGATCCCTGGGTTGCTGGAACTGACTCCCGCTGAAATGTGGGCGTGGTTGGATAGTAGTTGAGAGAGACAGGAGGGTCCGTAAGGGCTGGGGGTGAAGACGTGAGAGAGACTGGCGAGGATCTCACTGAAGTCTGTGAGTTTGTAGGTGCTTCTGGGGTGTGGGAGACCGACTCCCGCTGAAATCTGGGCGTAGTTGGAGAGTAGCTGGGACAGACAGGAGAGGCATTGACGGCTGGGGGTGAGCTGCTGGATGATGGCAGTAGGAACATATGGTATATTATTGATGAATGAGGTGACTGTGAAGAATCTCCGGAGGAGGACACGGGAGAGCACAATGACATGAGTGATTGTCCTGCTTGGTTAGGAAAGGGAAATGTAACGTTGTGAAATTCTGTTGATGACGGATGTGAGAGTGGTGAAGCCCTGTGGGATGATGTAGAGTACTTCCACATCCCTGGTGGGGAGCTGACCCTTGGGTCTGAGTTTCTGGGAGGGGAGAGGGAGAAGCTGGGTGAGGCGGGCATGAATCCTGAGGCGTCAGGGATGGGGGACCGCTCACAATCTCCCGAAACCTGTGAGTCTCTGGGGGACTCCTGGGTGCATGGGGCTGACTCCCGCAGAAACCTGGGGATGGCTGGAGAGTAAGTGGGAGACACGGGGGAGTCCCTGAGGCCTGGGGTTGAAGAGAGGAAAGACATAGGGGAGGAGCACCGTGAGGCCCGTGAGTTTGTAGGTGATTCCTGGGTGTGGGGGGCTGACTCCAGCTGAAATCTGGGGTTGTTTGGAGAGTAGCTGGGAGACGCAAGAGTCTCCCCGAGAGCTGGTTGTGAGCTGCTGGGTGATGGCAGTAAGAACATGTGGTATATTATTGATGAACCTGGTGACTCTAAAGAATCCCCAGAGGAGGACACGGGAGAGCCCAAAGGCTTCATTGATTGCCCATCACGGTGAGGAAAGGGAAATGGGAGCTTGTGGGATTCTGGTGATGACAGAGGTGAGTGTGGTGAAGCCCTAGGGGATGGTGAATGGTAGCTCCGGATCCCTGGTGAGGAGCTTCCTCTTAAGTCTGGGTTTCTGAGAGGGGAGAGGGAGAAGCTGGGTGAGGCTAGCATGGATCTTGGGGAGTCCGGGCTGGGGGACCGTTCATAAGAAGAGCCAGACAAGACCCTACCGTTCTTAGGTGCAGACATGACTAGGAAACCTGTAGCTCCCAGGGACCCCTACCAATTTTCTAACCCGCAGAATGAACGAGTGTGTGTGTGTGTGTGTGTGTGTGTGTGTGTGTGTGTGTGTGTGTGTGTTGTGAGGTATGTGCTCCTCAAGAAAATGGAAATAAACCAACCAATGAGACAGACACACAGACAGACAGACAGACAGACAGAGATACACTTACCCAAGTGTTCTGTCCTGTCCTCTGAATCCGCTTCCAAGTCGCAAGACGCTGTAAGCTCCAAGTCCACGCAGAGCCCGCAAAACGCTCCGGCCGCTGCTCCGCTCTGCGAAGATCTGAGTACAGGCCCGCCAGGGTGGGTTTAAATAGCCTCGGGCGCAGCCTAGCAGCGGAAAGGGCGGAGCTTCGCTCCTCCTTTCCATCAGTCACCCCCAACTTTCCCAGGCTACACCTCCTAGGAAACTCTTCTCCTGATTTGATTTCACGCGCCACATTTGGGACAATCTAAGAACTTACAGGTTTTCTTGGCCAAATAGATTATGAATTAAATGCACTGAAACACTGAAAACCAACTAGTGGTTCTGTGGTTCTCACCTTGTGGTTTTGACACCAGCAGCGTCCTTTCAACCCTCAAACCCCGGAGATCCGCAGATCTGTGTTGTAACAAGCCCTCCCCCTGACCCTGATGCATGGCAGTTGAAGAATTACCCGTGGAAGCGAAAAGACTTTGAAGAAAACGTGGAGATATGCCTTGTATAAACATTCCTTTGCTCTGGAACCACGTAGAGACTTGGGAGCCAGTTGGGTGGAGCATTCGTTGGATGAGGGTGCTCGGGTTAGGAACATCAAGGTGTGGCTCCGGATAATTCAATCACCTAATTAAGTTTCCAGCTATGCTAATCTCTTTTAAAATTCCGTTCATGTAAATTCCTTTACTCAGACTGAGAATGGCAAAGCCTCAACCCCAATTTCCAGGGAGGGTTGAGAGCCTCAGGTTGAGTTGCTCACCAATAGCCTATGGTTTAACCCATCATGCCTATAGAATGAGGTCTCCATAAAAACCCGAAAGGACTGGGTTTAGAGGGCTTCTGGATAACACTTCCAGGAAGGTAGTGAGCCCCTCCCCACATGCCGGGCCCAAAGTCTTTTTTCTGAACTTTTGGCAACATCCGCTATAATAACATGGTAAATGTAAGTGTTTCCCTGCGTGCTGTGAACTCTTCCAGCAAATTAATGCAACTAAAACTGCGAGTGGTGGAAACCCGATTTATAGCCAGTTGCTAAGAAGCAGAGGTAAAACAACGCTGGGCTTCCCATTGTTATTAGAGTGGGAGGCCAGTCTTGCGGGACTGAGCCCTTTGGAATCGAATGCTGTGTCCCGGTAGATAGCGTCATCCTTGAATTACAAGACACACATAGGTTGAGAATAACTTTTCTAGTCATTTGCTGTATGTCTTATTTACAATATGTAACCAAATTCTTTATCCTGACCTTATGGCACCTGGGTTGAGAACCATGATTTGAACCAAAGTGGGTCCGTCACATTCTGAGTTTGAAACTTTAGTTTGCCGCTAGCCTTTTGTTATTGTTTTTCCGTTTCGTTTCGTTTCGTTTCTAAGTTCTGGGGTATATGTGCAGGATGTGCAGATTTGTTACAAAGGTAAACGTGTGCCATGGTGGTTTGCTGCACCTGTCAACCCATCACCTAGTTATTAAGCCCGGCATGCATTAGCTGTTTTTCCTAATGCTCTGCCTCCCGACAGGCCCCAGTGTGTGTTGTTCCCCTTCCTGTGTCCATGTGATCTCATTTTTCAGCTCCCATGATAAGTGAGACTATGGTGTTTGGTTTTCTTTTCCGGATTACTTTGCTGAGGATAATGACTTCACAGCACAAGTGCTTTTCTTTTATTTTAGAAAATCGTATTTTATTGAATAAGATTTATTCGCAGAAAAATAAGCTTTAATCTACAATGAATGCCAGACTCTACAGCAGAAAGTAATTTTCTCAGCTTTCCGCACACAAAGGTTCCTACTAAGTGAAAAAAGCCATAAAATTTCATTCACAAATGTACTACTCTGTCTCAAAACATTTCACATAATCATTCACCGTGCTAATACAATTAGATGAGATATTCAGTCAGGTTAAAGTATCCCTCTAATAACTGTTTTTTAAAATGCTATCAAAATCCACTCCCCAACAGTCTGCCACTGTTAATGGTGTACAGCATTATTGAATACAATGGAATTGATGAAGCCCATATCCACGGACAAACCGTGACTTATGATGGTTTGATTTATGATTTTTCAACTTTGTGATGGGTATATTGGGATATTAGATGAGTTTTTGAGTTACACAGTGATTTTGAGTATGTGATCCTGTACTCCAGAAATGGCTGTATAAAGAAAAACAGGCGTACCTAATTAAAATATACTTAGTGACTTGGGAAAAACCAATAGAGGTTTACAATTGATGGAGAATCATGAATGAGAGACAGCGGTAAATAGTAACAATAACACAATTTTCCGGAAACTGCCGAGGATTTCCCCAAAAAAACGCAGAATGTAGGATGCAGCTAAGGCCTATGAAGCAGAGAGGGCAGAAGGTGTAAGAGAGAAATAGGAGGAAGGAAGGAAGGAAGGAAGGAAGGAAGGAAGGAAGGAAGGAAGGAGAGAAGGAAGGAAGGAGAAAACACCCGGTGTTACTAAAACCAAAAAGAAAGAAAATGGTTTCCCACTGTGGGTATGGCTACAATGTGGATGAATGTTGAAAATATTGTGCTAAGTGTAAAGTCAGTCACAAAAGCTCACATATTGTGCAATTGTGTTTATATGAAATGCCCACAATATGGAAATCTATGGATATGGGGTTGATCGCTCTATGTAGTTGTTACCTAGGGCTGAGGGTCAGGGAGAGGGTTTGAGAGAGAATGAGGAGTGACCAATGTTTACAGGGTTTTTCTCTGGTCGGTGGTGATAAAATGTTCTAAAATGGATTGCGAATTAAAATGGAATGCGCACAACCAGAAATACAGTAAAAGCCACTCAATTCATGACTTTTAATGGGGGAATCTTATGTGGCACACTCTCATCGAGACCACGGCAGACAGAGTGAAAGAGGAAAAAGGTGAGTAAATATCTGAAACGGAGGCAGAAACAGAGAGAATGAATAGCGCTGTGAACGGAAGAGAGAGAGAAAAGGGGAAATGGCCTTATGTACAAATGACAGATCTGCAAGTGGGGCTCACATCAACAGTGTCACTGCCAGGGAGGAGGGTCATGCTAGCCATGTCACCGGTAGTGTCGCCCGCAGGGACGCCGACATGCTGGAGGTTCGTGTCCGCATGGGCTCTGGCAGCCACGTGGGCCAGCAGGAGGGTCCCGCTGCACAGCTGTGGGGTGAGGATAGCCTGGGTGGTGATATCGGCCAATACAGGGGCCTCTTCTGCTGGCAAGAGTGTGACAGTAGCAAGTAGATGGACAGGCCTGTGTGTGAGGACGGAATGCAGGAGAGGCTCTTCTGCGGCTGGGTGTGGGGCCCGCACCAGAAATGTGGAGAAATGGCCAGGTAACTGCGTCATGTTGGCTAGTAGATTGGCCAGGGCTTCGAACTGAAGGACAATAACGGGGAGTAGCTGTCAGGCCCTGGGAGTGTCTGAGTGTAAGTGGAGATGGGTTTGGGGTCACTGAGGGATAGGTGGGAGCCATCCCTGTATAGATACAGGTCATAGGGAGATCGTCTCGTGAGGCCTGTGAGTGTCTAGGGTTCTCCTGGGTGCCTGGGGCTGACTGCGGCAGAAATCTGGGGAAGGCTGGAGAGAAGCTGGGAGACGCAGGAGAGTCCCTGAAGGCTGGGAGTGAAGAGGTGAAGGAAATGGGGGAGGGATGCAGTAAGGTCCGTGAGTCTGCAGGTGATTCCTGGGTGTGGGAAGCTGACTCCAGGTGAAATCGGGAGATGGTTGGAGAGTAGCTGAGAGAGACAGAAGAGTCCCTGAGGGCTGGAGGTGACAACATGAGCGAGAATGGGGAGTAAGTCAGTGAAATTGGTGAGTTTGGTGTTGTGTCCTGGGTGCCTGGAACCGACTCCAGCTGGAATCCAGAGAACTTTTGAGAGTAGCTGAAAGAGACACAAGAGTCCCTGTGGGCTGAGGGCAAAGACCTGAGAGAGACCAGGGAGGATCTCAGTGAGGTCTGTGAGTCTGTAGGTGACTCCGGAATGCAGGAGGCTGACTCCCGCTGGAATCTGGGCGTGGCAGGAGAGTAGCTGGGACAGACAGGGGAGTCTCAGGGGGCTGGGGGTGAAGACATGAGAGAGACCGGGGAGTAACTCAGTGAAACTGGGGAGTGTGTAGGTGATCCCTGGGTGCCTGGAACTGACTCCCGCTGAAATCTGGGCGTGGTTGGAGAGTAGCGGGGACACACAGGAGAGTCCCTGAGGGCTGGGGGTGAAGACAGGAGAGAGACCGGGGAGTAACTCAGTGAAACTGGTGAGTTTGGTGGTGACTCCGGGGTGCCTGGAACTGATTCCAGCTGACATCTGGGCGTGGCTGGAGAGTAGCTGGGACAGGCAGGAGAGTCCCTGAGGGCTGGTGAAGACATGAGAGAGACTGGAGAGTAATTGAGTGAAAGTGGTGAGTTTGGTGGTGATTCCGGGGTGCCTGGAACTGACTCCCGCTGAAATGTGGGCGTGGTTTGAGAGTAGTTGGGACCCACAGGAGAGTCCCTGAGGGCTGGTGAAGACATGAGGGAGACTGGGGAGTAATTGAGTGAAATTGGTGAGTTTGGTGGTGATTCCGGGGTGCCTGGAAGTGACTCCCGCTGAAATGTGGGCGTGGTTGGAGAGTAGCTGGGACAGGCAGGAGAGTCCCTGAGGGATGGTGAAGACATGAGAGAGACTGGGGAGTAACGCAGTGAAATGGGTGAGTTTGGTGGTGATTTCTGGGTGCCTGCAACTGACTCTCGCTGAAATGTGGGCGTGGTTGGAGAGTAGCTGGGACAGACAGGAGAGTCCCTGAGGGTTGGGGATAAAGACGTGCTAGAGACTGGGGAGTAACTCAGTGAAAGTGGTGAGCTTGCTGGTGATCCCTGGGTTGCTGGAACTGACTCCCGCTGAAATGTGGGCGTGGTTGGATAGTAGTTGAGAGAGACAGGAGGGTCCGTAAGGGCTGGGGGTGAAGACGTGAGAGAGACTGGCGAGGATCTCACTGAAGTCTGTGAGTTTGTAGGTGCTTCTGGGGTGTGGGAGACCGACTCCCGCTGAAATCTGGGCGTAGTTGGAGAGTAGCTGGGACAGACAGGAGAGGCATTGACGGCTGGGGGTGAGCTGCTGGATGATGGCAGTAGGAACATATGGTATATTATTGATGAATGAGGTGACTGTGAAGAATCTCCGGAGGAGGACACGGGAGAGCACAATGACATGAGTGATTGTCCTGCTTGGTTAGGAAAGGGAAATGTAACGTTGTGAAATTCTGTTGATGATGGATGTGAGAGTGGTGAAGCCCTGTGGGATGATGTAGAGTACTTCCACATCCCTGGTGGGGAGCTGACCCTTGGGTCTGAGTTTCTGGGAGGGGAGAGGGAGAAGCTGGGTGAGGCGGGCATGAATCCTGAGGCGTCAGGGATGGGGGACCGCTCACAATCTCCCGAAACCTGTGAGTCTCTCGGGGACTCCTGGGTGCATGGGGCTGACTCCCGCAGAAACCTGGGGATGGCTGGAGAGTAAGTGGGAGACACGGGGGAGTCCCTGAGGCCTGGGGTTGAAGAGAGGAAAGACATAGGGGAGGAGCACCGTGAGGCCCGTGAGTTTGTAGGTGATTCCTGGGTGTGGGGGGCTGACTCCAGCTGAAATCTGGGGTTGTTTGGAGAGTAGCTGGGAGACGCAAGAGTCTCCCCGAGAGCTGGTTGTGAGCTGCTGGGTGATGGCAGTAAGAACATGTGGTATATTATTGATGAACCTGGTGACTCTAAAGAATCCCCAGAGGAGGACACGGGAGAGCCCAAAGGCTTCATTGATTGCCCATCACGGTGAGGAAAGGGAAATGGGAGCTTGTGGGATTCTGGTGATGACAGAGGTGAGTGTGGTGAAGCCCTAGGGGATGGTGAATGGTAGCTCCGGATCCCTGGTGAGGAGCTTCCTCTTAAGTCTGGGTTTCTGAGAGGGGAGAGGGAGAAGCTGGGTGAGGCTAGCATGGATCTTGGGGAGTCCGGGCTGGGGGACCGTTCATAAGAAGAGCCAGACAAGACCCTACCGTTCTTAGGTGCAGACATGACTAGGAAACCTGTAGCTCCCAGGGACCCCTACCAATTTTCTAACCCGCAGAATGAACGAGTGTGTGTGTGTGTGTGTGTGTGTGTGTGTGTGTGTGTGTGTGTGTGTGTGTTGTGAGGTATGTGCTCCTCAAGAAAATGGAAATAAACCAACCAATGAGACAGACACACAGACAGACAGACAGACAGACAGAGATACACTTACCCAAGTGTTCTGTCCTGTCCTCTGAATCCGCTTCCAAGTCGCAAGACGCTGTAAGCTCCAAGTCCACGCAGAGCCCGCAAAACGCTCCGGCCGCTGCTCCGCTCTGCGAAGATCTGAGTACAGGCCCGCCAGGGTGGGTTTAAATAGCCTCGGGCGCAGCCTAGCAGCGGAAAGGGCGGAGCTTCGCTCCTCCTTTCCATCAGTCACCCCCAACTTTCCCAGGCTACACCTCCTAGGAAACTCTTCTCCTGATTTGATTTCACGCGCCACATTTGGGACAATCTAAGAACTTACAGGTTTTCTTGGCCAAATAGATTATGAATTAAATGCACTGAAACACTGAAAACCAACTAGTGGTTCTGTGGTTCTCACCTTGTGGTTTTGACACCAGCAGCGTCCTTTCAACCCTCAAACCCCGGAGATCCACAGATCTGTGTTGTAACAAGCCCTCCCCCTGACCCTGATGCATGGCAGTTGAAGAATTACCCGTGGAAGCGAAAAGACTTTGAAGAAAACGTGGAGATATGCCTTGTATAAACATTCCTTTGCTCTGGAACCACGTAGAGACTTGGGAGCCAGTTGGGTGGAGCATTCGTTGGATGAGGGTGCTCGGGTTAGGAACATCAAGGTGTGGCTCCGGATAATTCAATCACCTAATTAAGTTTCCAGCTATGCTAATCTCTTTTAAAATTCCGTTCATGTAAATTCCTTTACTCAGACTGAGAATGGCAAAGCCTCAACCCCAATTTCCAGGGAGGGTTGAGAGCCTCAGGTTGAGTTGCTCACCAATAGCCTATGGTTTAACCCATCATGCCTATAGAATGAGGTCTCCATAAAAACCCGAAAGGACTGGGTTTAGAGGGCTTCTGGATAACACTTCCAGGAAGGTAGTGAGCCCCTCCCCACATGCCGGGCCCAAAGTCTTTTTTCTGAACTTTTGGCAACATCCGCTATAATAACATGGTAAATGTAAGTGTTTCCCTGCGTGCTGTGAACTCTTCCAGCAAATTAATGCAACTAAAACTGCGAGTGGTGGAAACCCGATTTATAGCCAGTTGCTAAGAAGCAGAGGTAAAACAACGCTGGGCTTCCCATTGTTATTAGAGTGGGAGGCCAGTCTTGCGGGACTGAGCCCTTTGGAATCGAATGCTGTGTCCCGGTAGATAGCGTCATCCTTGAGTTACAAGACACACATAGGTTGAGAATAACTTTTCTAGTCATTTGCTGTATGTCTTATTTACAATATGTAACCAAATTCTTTATCCTGACCTTATGGCACCTGGGTTGAGAACCATGATTTGAACCAAAGTGGGTCCGTCACATTCTGAGTTTGAAACTTTAGTTTGCCGCTAGCCTTTTGTTATTGTTTTTCCGTTTCGTTTCGTTTCGTTTCTAAGTTCTGGGGTATATGTGCAGGATGTGCAGATTTGTTACAAAGGTAAACGTGTGCCATGGTGGTTTGCTGCACCTGTCAACCCATCACCTAGTTATTAAGCCCGGCATGCATTAGCTGTTTTTCCTAATGCTCTGCCTCCCGACAGGCCCCAGTGTGTGTTGTTCCCCTTCCTGTGTCCATGTGATCTCATTTTTCAGCTCCCATGATAAGTGAGACTATGGTGTTTGGTTTTCTTTTCCGGATTACTTTGCTGAGGATAATGACTTCACAGCACAAGTGCTTTTCTTTTATTTTAGAAAATCGTATTTTATTGAATAAGATTTATTCGCAGAAAAATAAGCTTTAATCTACAATGAATGCCAGACTCTACAGCAGAAAGTAATTTTCTCAGCTTTCCGCACACAAAGGTTCCTACTAAGTGAAAAAAGCCATAAAATTTCATTCACAAATGTACTACTCTGTCTCAAAACATTTCACATAATCATTCACCGTGCTAATACAATTAGATCAGATATTCAGTCAGGTTAAAGTATCCCTCTAATAACTGTTTTTTAAAATGCTATCAAAATCCACTCCGCAACAGTCTGCCACTGTTAATGGTGTACAGCATTATTGAATACAATGGAATTGATGAAGCCCATATCCACGGACAAACCGTGACTTATGATGGTTTGATTTATGATTTTTCAATTTTGTGATGGGTATATTGGGATATTAGATGAGTTTTTGAGTTACACAGTGATTTTGAGTATGTGACCCTGTACTCCAGAAATGGCTGTATAAAGAAAAACAGGCGTACCTAATTAAAATATACTTAGTGACTCGGGAAAAACCAATAGAGGTTTACAATTGAAGGAGAATCATGAATGAGAGACAGCGGTAAATAGTAACAATAACACAATTTTCCGGAAACTGCCGAGGATTTCCCAAAAAAAACGCAGAACGTAGGATGCAGCTAAGGCCTATGAAGCAGAGAGGGCAGAAGGTGTAAGAGAGAAATAGGAGGAAGGAAGGAAGGAAGGAAGGAAGGAAGGAAGGAAGGAAGGAAGGAAGGAAGGAAGGAAGGAAGGAGAGAAGGAAGGAAGGAGAAAACACCCGGTGTTACTAAAACCAAAAAGAAAGAAAATGGTTTCCCACTGTGGGTATGGCTAGAATGTGGATGAATCTTGAAAATATTGTGCTAAGTGTAAAGTCAGTCACAAAAGTTCACATATTGTGCAATTGTGTTTATATGAAATGCCCACAATATGGAAATCTATGGATATGGGGTTGATCGCTCTATGTAGTTGTTACCTAGGGCTGAGGGTCAGGGAGAGGGTTTGAGAGAGAATGAGGAGTGACCAATGTTTACAGGGTTTTTCTCTGGTCGGGGGTGATAAAATGTTCTAAAATGGATTGCGAATTAAAATGGAATGTGCACAACCAGAAATACAGTAAAAGCCACTCAATTCATGACTTTTAATGGGGGAATCTTATGTGGCACACTCTCATCGAGACCACGGCAGACATAGTGAAAGAGAAAAAGGTGAGTAAATATCTGAAACGGAGGCAGAAACAGAGAGAATGAATAGCCCTGTGAATGGAAGAGAGAGAGAAAAGGGGAAACGGCCTTATGTACAAATGACAGATCTGCGAGTGGGGCTGACATCAACAGTGTCACTGCCAGGGAGGAGGGTCATGCTAGCCATGTCACCGGTAGTGTCGCCCGCAGGGACGCCGACATGCTGGAGGCTCGTGTCCGCATGGGCTCTGGCAGCCAGGTGGGCCAGCAGCAGGGTCCCGCCGCACAGCTGTGGGGTGAGGATAGCCTGGGTGGTGATATCGGCCAATACAGGGGCCTCTTCTGCTGGCAAGAGTGTGACAGTAGCAAGTAGATGGACAGGCCTGTGTGTGAGGACGGAATGCAGGAGAGGCTCTTCTGCGGCTGGGTGTGGGGCCCGCACCAGAAATGTGGAGAAATGGCCAGGTAACTGCGTCATGTTGGCTAGTAGATTGGCCAGGGCTTCGAACTGAAGGACAATAAGGGGGAGTAGCTGTCAGGCCCTGGGAGTGTCTGAGTGTAAGTGGAGATGGGTTTGGGGTCACTGAGGGATAGGTGGGAGCCATCCCTGTATAGATACAGGTCATAGGGAGATGGTCTCGTGAGGCCTGTGAGTGTCTAGGGTTCTCCTGGGTGCCTGGGGCTGACTGCGGCAGAAATCTGGGGAAGGCTGGAGAGAAGCTGGGAGACGCAGGAGAGTCCCTGAGGGCTGGGAGCGAAGAGGTGAAGGGAATGGGGGAGGGATGCAGTAAGGTCCGTGAGTCTGCAGGTGACTCCTGGGTGTGGGAAGCTGACTCCAGGTGAAATCGGGAGATGGTTGGAGAGTAGCTGAGAGAGACAGAAGAGTCCCTGAGGGCTGGAGGTGACAACATGAGCGAGAATGGGGAGTAAGTCAGTGAAATTGGTGAGTTTGGTGTTGTGTCCTGGGTGCCTGGAACCGACTCCAGCTGGAATCTAGAGAACTTTTGAGAGTAGCTGAAAGAGACACAAGAGTCCCTGTGGGCTGAGGGCAAAGACCTGAGAGAGACCAGGGAGGATCTCAGTGAGGTCTGTGAGTCTGTAGGTGACTCCGGAATGCAGGAGGCTGACTCCCGCTGGAATCTGGGCGTGGCAGGAGAGTAGCTGGGACAGACAGGGGAGTCCCAGGGGGCTGGGGGTGAAGACATGAGAGAGACCGGGGAGTAACTCAGTGAAACTGGTGAGTTTGTAGGTGATCCCTGGGTGCCTGGAACTGACTCCCGCTGAAATCTGGGCGTGGTTGGAGAGTAACGGGGACACACAGGAGAGTCCCTGAGGGCTGGGGGTGAAGACATGAGAGAGACCGGGGAGTAACTCAGTGAAACTGGTGAGTTTGGTGGTGACTCCGGGGTGCCTGGAACTGACTCCAGCTGACATCTGGGCGTGGCTGGAGAGTAGCTGGGACAGGCAGGAGAGTCCCTGAGGGCTGGTGAAGACATGAGAGAGACTGGAGAGTAATTGAGTGAAACTGGTGAGTTTGGTGGTGATTCCGGGGTGCCTGGAACTGACTCCCGCTGAAATGTGGGCGTGGTTTGAGAGTAGTTGGGACCCACAGGAGAGTCCCTGAGGGCTGGTGAAGACATGAGGGAGACTGGGGAGTAATTGAGTGAAACTGGTGAGTTTGGTGGTGATTCCGGGGTGCCTGGAAGTGACTCCCGCTGAAATGTGGGCGTGGTTGGAGAGTAGCTGGGACAGGCAGGAGAGTCCCTGAGGGATGGTGAAGACATGAGAGAGACTGGGGAGTAACGCAGTGAAATTGGTGAGTTTGGTGGTGATTTCTGGGTGCCTGCAACTGACTCTCGCTGAAATGTGGGCGTGGTTGGAGAGTAGCTGGGACAGGCAGGAGAGTCCCTGAGGGATGGTGAAGACATGAGAGAGACTGGGGAGTAACGCAGTGAAATTGGTGAGTTTGGTGGTGATTTCTGGGTGCCTGCAACTGACTCTCGCTGAAATGTGGGCGTGGTTGGAGAGTAGCTGGGACAGACAGGAGAGTCCCTGAGGGTTGGGGATAAAGACGTGCTAGAGACTGGGGAGTAACTCAGTGAAAGTGGTGAGCTTGCTGGTGATCCCTGGGTTGCTGGAACTGACTCCCGCTGAAATGTGGGCGTGGTTGGATAGTAGTTGAGAGAGACAGGAGGGTCCGTAAGGGCTGGGGGTGAAGACGTGAGAGAGACTGGCGAGGATCTCACTGAAGTCTGTGAGTTTGTAGGTGCTTCTGGGGTGTGGGAGACCGACTCCCGCTGAAATCTGGGCGTAGTTGGAGAGTAGCTGGGACAGACAGGAGAGTCATTGACGGCTGGTGGTGAGCTGCTGGATGATGGCAGTAGGAACATATGGTATATTATTGATGAATGAGGTGACTGTGAAGAATCTCCGGAGGAGGACACGGGAGAGCACAATGACATGAGTGATTGTTCTGCTTGGTTAGGAAAGGGAAATGTAACGTTGTGAAATTCTGTTGATGATGGATGTGAGAGTGGTGAAGCCCTGCGGGATGATGTAGAGTACTTCCACATCCCTGGTGGGGAGCTGACCCTTGGGTCTGAGTTTCTGGGAGGGGAGAGGGAGAAGCTGGGTGAGGCGGGCATGAATCCTGAGGCGTCAGGGACGGGGGACCGCTCACAATCTCCCGAAACCTGTGAGTCTCTGGGGGACTCCTGGGTGCATGGGGCTGACTCCCGCAGAAACCTGGGGATGGCTGGAGAGCAAGTGTGAGACACGGGAGAGTCCCTGAGGCCTGGGGTTGAAGAGATGAAAGACATAGGGGAGGAGCACCGTGAGGCCCGTGAGTTTGTAGGTGATTCCTGGGTGTGGGGGGCTGACTCCAGCTGAAATCTGGGGTTGTTTGGAGAGTAGCCGGGAGACACAAGAGCCTCCCCGAGAGCTGGTTGTGAGCTGCTGGGTGATGGCAGTAAGAACATGTGGTATATTATTGATGAACCTGGTGACTCTAAAGAATCCCCAGAGGAGGACACGGGAGAGCCCAAAGGCTCCATTGATTGCCCATCACGGTGAGGAAAGGGAAATGGGAGCTTGTGGGATTCTGGTGATGACAGAGGTGAGTGTGGAGAAGCCCTAGGGGATGGTGAATGGTAGCTCCGGATCCCTGGTGAGGAGCTTCCTCTTAAGTCTGAGTTTCTGAGAGGGGAGAGGGAGAAGCTGGGTGAGGCTAGCATGGATCTTGGGGAGTCCGGGCTGGGGGACCTTTCATAAGAAGAGGCAGACAAGACCCTACTGTTCTTAGGTGCAGACATGACTAGGAAACCTGTAGCTCCCAGGGACCCCTACCAAATTTCTAACCCGCAGAATGAACGAGTGTGTGTGTGTGTGTGTGTGTGTTTGTGTGTGTTTGTGTGTGTGTTGTGAGGTATGTGCTCCTCAAGAAAATGGAAATAAACCAACCAATGAGACAGACACACAGACAGACAGACAGACAGACAGACAGACAGAGGTACACTTACCCAAGTGTTCTGTCCTGTCCTCTGAATCCGCTTCCAAGTCGCAAGACGCTGTAAGCTCCAAGTCCACGCAGAGCCCGCAAAACGCTCCGGCCGCTGCTCCGCTCTGCGAAGATCTGAGTACAGGCCCGCCAGGGTGGGTTTAAATAGCCTCGGGCGCAGCCTAGCAGCGGAAAGGGCGGAGCTTCGCTCCTCCTTTCCATCAGTCACCCCCAACTTTCCCAGGCTACACCTCCTAGGAAACTCTTCTCCTGATTTGATTTCATGCGCCACATTTGGGACAATCTAAGAACTTACAAGTTTTCTTGGCCAAATATAGTATGAATTAAATGCACTGAAACACTGAAAACCAACTAGTGGTTCTGTGGTTCTCACCTTGTGGTTTTGACACCAGCAGCGTCCTTGCAACCCTCAAACCCCGGAGATCCACAGATCTGTGTTGTAACAAGCCCTCCCCCTGACCCTGATGCATGGCAGTTGAAGAATTACCCGTGGAAGCGAAAAGACTTCGAAGAAAACGTGGAGATATGCCCTGTATAAACATTCCTTTGCTCTGGAACCACGTAGAGACTTGGGAGCCAGTTGGGTGGAGCATTCGTTGGATGAGGGTGCTCGGGTTAGGAACATCAAGGTGTGGCTCCGGATAATTCAATCACCTAATTAAGTTTCCAGCTATGCTAATCTCTTTTAAAATTCCGTTCATGTAAATTCCCTTACTCAGACTGAGAATGGGAAAGCCTCAACCCCAATTTCCAGGGAGGGTTGAGAGCCTCAGGTTGAGTTGCTCACCAATAGCCTATGGTTTAACCCATCATGCCTATAGAATGAGGTCTCCATAAAAACCCGAAAGGACTGGGTTTAGAGGGCTTCTGGATAACACTTCCTGGAAGGTAGTGCGCCCCTCCCCACATGCCGGGCCCAAAGTCTTTTTTCTGAATTTTTGGCAACATCCGCTATAATAAAATGGTAAATGTAAGTGTTTCCCTGCGTGCTGTGAACTCTTCCAGCAAATTAATGCAACTAAAACTGCGAGTGGTGGAAACCCGATTTATAGCCAGTTGCTAAGAAGCAGAGGTAAAACAACGCTGGGCTTCCCATTGTTATTAGAGTGGGAGGCCAGTCTTGCGGGACTGAGCCCTTTGGAATCTAATGCTGTGTCCCGGTAGATAGCGTCATCCTTGAATTACAAGACACACATATGTTGAGAATAACTTTTCTAGTCATTTGCTGTATGTCTTATTTACAATATGTAACCAAATTCTTTATCCTGACCTTATGGCACCTGGGTTGAGAACCATGATTTGAACCAAAGTGGGTCCGTCACATTCTGAGTTTGAAACTTTAGTTTGCCGCTAGCCTTTTGTTATTGTGTTTCCGTTTCGTTTCGTTTCGTTTCTAAGTTCTGGGGTATATGTGCAGGATGTGCAGATTTGTTACAAAGGTAAACGTGTGCCATGGTGGTTTGCTGCACCTGTCAACCCATCACCTAGGTATTAAGCCCGGCATGCATCAGCTGTTTTTCCTAATGCTCTGCCTCCCGACAGGCCCCAGTGTGTGTTGTTCCCCTTCCTGTGTCCATGTGATCCCATTTTTCAGCTCCCATGATAAGTGAGAATATGGTGTGTGGTTTTCCTTTCCGGATTACTTTGCTGAGGATAATGACTACACATCACAAGTGTTGTTCTTCTTTTTCTTTTAAAAAATAGTATTTTATTGAATAAGATTTATTCGCAGAAAAATAAGCTTTAATCTACAATGAATGCCAGACTCTACAGCAGAAAGTAATTTTCTCAGCTTTCCGCACACAAAGGTTCCTACTAAGTGAAAAAAGCCATAAAATTTCATTCACAAATGTACTACTCTGTCTCAAAACATTTCACATAATCATTCACCGTGCTAATACAATTAGATCAGATATTCAGTCAGGTTAAAGTATCCCTCTAATAACTGTTTTTTAAAATGCTATCAAAATCCACTCCGCAACAGTCTGCCACTGTTAATGGTGTACAGCATTATTGAATACAATGGAATTGATGAAGCCCATATCCACGGACAAACCGTGACTTATGATGGTTTGATTTATGATTTTTCAATTTTGTGATGGGTATATTGGGATATTAGATGAGTTTTTGAGTTACACAGTGTTTTTGAGTATGTGACCCTGTACTCCAGAAATGGCTGTATAAAGAAAAACAGGCGTACCTAATTAAAATATACTTAGTGACTCGGGAAAAACCAATAGAGGTTTACAATTGAAGGAGAATCATGAATGAGAGACAGCGGTAAATAGTAACAATAACACAATTTTCCGGAAACTGCCGAGGATTTCCCAAAAAAAACGCAGAACGTAGGATGCAGCTAAGGCCTATGAAGCAGAGAGGGCAGAAGGTGTAAGAGAGAAATAGGAGGAAGGAAGGAAGGAAGGAAGGAAGGAAGGAAGGAAGGAAGGAAGGAAGGAAGGAAGGAGAGAAGGAAGGAAGGAGAAAACACCCGGTGTTACTAAAACCAAAAAGAAAGAAAATGGTTTCCCACTGTGGGTATGGCTAGAATGTGGATGAATCTTGAAAATATTGTGCTAAGTGTAAAGTCAGTCACAAAAGTTCACATATTGTGCAATTGTGTTTATATGAAATGCCCACAATATGGAAATCTATGGATATGGGGTTGATCGCTCTATGTAGTTGTTACCTAGGGCTGAGGGTCAGGGAGAGGGTTTGAGAGAGAATGAGGAGTGACCAATGTTTACAGGGTTTTTCTCTGGTCGGGGGTGATAAAATGTTCTAAAATGGATTGCGAATTAAAATGGAATGTGCACAACCAGAAATACAGTAAAAGCCACTCAATTCATGACTTTTAATGGGGGAATCTTATGTGGCACACTCTCATCGAGACCACGGCAGACATAGTGAAAGAGAAAAAGGTGAGTAAATATCTGAAACGGAGGCAGAAACAGAGAGAATGAATAGCCCTGTGAATGGAAGAGAGAGAGAAAAGGGGAAACGGCCTTATGTACAAATGACAGATCTGCGAGTGGGGCTGACATCAACAGTGTCACTGCCAGGGAGGAGGGTCATGCTAGCCATGTCACCGGTAGTGTCGCCCGCAGGGACGCCGACATGCTGGAGGCTCGTGTCCGCATGGGCTCTGGCAGCCAGGTGGGCCAGCAGCAGGGTCCCGCCGCACAGCTGTGGGGTGAGGATAGCCTGGGTGGTGATATCGGCCAATACAGGGGCCTCTTCTGCTGGCAAGAGTGTGACAGTAGCAAGTAGATGGACAGGCCTGTGTGTGAGGACGGAATGCAGGAGAGGCTCTTCTGCGGCTGGGTGTGGGGCCCGCACCAGAAATGTGGAGAAATGGCCAGGTAACTGCGTCATGTTGGCTAGTAGATTGGCCAGGGCTTCGAACTGAAGGACAATAAGGGGGAGTAGCTGTCAGGCCCTGGGAGTGTCTGAGTGTAAGTGGAGATGGGTTTGGGGTCACTGAGGGATAGGTGGGAGCCATCCCTGTATAGATACAGGTCATAGGGAGATGGTCTCGTGAGGCCTGTGAGTGTCTAGGGTTCTCCTGGGTGCCTGGGGCTGACTGCGGCAGAAATCTGGGGAAGGCTGGAGAGAAGCTGGGAGACGCAGGAGAGTCCCTGAGGGCTGGGAGCGAAGAGGTGAAGGGAATGGGGGAGGGATGCAGTAAGGTCCGTGAGTCTGCAGGTGACTCCTGGGTGTGGGAAGCTGACTCCAGGTGAAATCGGGAGATGGTTGGAGAGTAGCTGAGAGAGACAGAAGAGTCCCTGAGGGCTGGAGGTGACAACATGAGCGAGAATGGGGAGTAAGTCAGTGAAATTGGTGAGTTTGGTGTTGTGTCCTGGGTGCCTGGAACCGACTCCAGCTGGAATCTAGAGAACTTTTGAGAGTAGCTGAAAGAGACACAAGAGTCCCTGTGGGCTGAGGGCAAAGACCTGAGAGAGACCAGGGAGGATCTCAGTGAGGTCTGTGAGTCTGTAGGTGACTCCGGAATGCAGGAGGCTGACTCCCGCTGGAATCTGGGCGTGGCAGGAGAGTAGCTGGGACAGACAGGGGAGTCCCAGGGGGCTGGGGGTGAAGACATGAGAGAGACCGGGGAGTAACTCAGTGAAACTGGTGAGTTTGTAGGTGATCCCTGGGTGCCTGGAACTGACTCCCGCTGAAATCTGGGCGTGGTTGGAGAGTAACGGGGACACACAGGAGAGTCCCTGAGGGCTGGGGGTGAAGACATGAGAGAGACCGGGGAGTAACTCAGTGAAACTGGTGAGTTTGGTGGTGACTCCGGGGTGCCTGGAACTGACTCCAGCTGACATCTGGGCGTGGCTGGAGAGTAGCTGGGACAGGCAGGAGAGTCCCTGAGGGCTGGTGAAGACATGAGAGAGACTGGAGAGTAATTGAGTGAAACTGGTGAGTTTGGTGGTGATTCCGGGGTGCCTGGAACTGACTCCCGCTGAAATGTGGGCGTGGTTTGAGAGTAGTTGGGACCCACAGGAGAGTCCCTGAGGGCTGGTGAAGACATGAGGGAGACTGGGGAGTAATTGAGTGAAACTGGTGAGTTTGGTGGTGATTCCGGGGTGCCTGGAAGTGACTCCCGCTGAAATGTGGGCGTGGTTGGAGAGTAGCTGGGACAGGCAGGAGAGTCCCTGAGGGATGGTGAAGACATGAGAGAGACTGGGGAGTAACGCAGTGAAATTGGTGAGTTTGGTGGTGATTTCTGGGTGCCTGCAACTGACTCTCGCTGAAATGTGGGCGTGGTTGGAGAGTAGCTGGGACAGACAGGAGAGTCCCTGAGGGTTGGGGATAAAGACGTGCTAGAGACTGGGGAGTAACTCAGTGAAAGTGGTGAGCTTGCTGGTGATCCCTGGGTTGCTGGAACTGACTCCCGCTGAAATGTGGGCGTGGTTGGATAGTAGTTGAGAGAGACAGGAGGGTCCGTAAGGGCTGGGGGTGAAGACGTGAGAGAGACTGGCGAGGATCTCACTGAAGTCTGTGAGTTTGTAGGTGCTTCTGGGGTGTGGGAGACCGACTCCCGCTGAAATCTGGGCGTAGTTGGAGAGTAGCTGGGACAGACAGGAGAGTCATTGACGGCTGGGGGTGAGCTGCTGGATGATGGCAGTAGGAACATATGGTATATTATTGATGAATGAGGTGACTGTGAAGAATCTCCGGAGGAGGACACGGGAGAGCACAATGACATGAGTGATTGTCCTGCTTGGTTAGGAAAGGGAAATGTAACGTTGTGAAATTCTGTTGATGATGGATGTGAGAGTGGTGAAGCCCTGCGGGATGATGTAGAGTACTTCCACATCCCTGGTGGGGAGCTGACCCTTGGGTCTGAGTTTCTGGGAGGGGAGAGGGAGAAGCTGGGTGAGGCGGGCATGAATCCTGAGGCGTCAGGGACGGGGGACCGCTCACAATCTCCCGAAACCTGTGAGTCTCTGGGGGACTCCTGGGTGCATGGGGCTGACTCCCGCAGAAACCTGGGGATGGCTGGAGAGCAAGTGTGAGACACGGGAGAGTCCCTGAGGCCTGGGGTTGAAGAGATGAAAGACATAGGGGAGGAGCACCGTGAGGCCCGTGAGTTTGTAGGTGATTCCTGGGTGTGGGGGGCTGACTCCAGCTGAAATCTGGGGTTGTTTGGAGAGTAGCCGGGAGACACAAGAGCCTCCCCGAGAGCTGGTTGTGAGCTGCTGGGTGATGGCAGTAAGAACATGTGGTATATTATTGATGAACCTGGTGACTCTAAAGAATCCCCAGAGGAGGACACGGGAGAGCCCAAAGGCTCCATTGATTGCCCATCACGGTGAGGAAAGGGAAATGGGAGCTTGTGGGATTCTGGTGATGACAGAGGTGAGTGTGGAGAAGCCCTAGGGGATGGTGAATGGTAGCTCCGGATCCCTGGTGAGGAGCTTCCTCTTAAGTCTGAGTTTCTGAGAGGGGAGAGGGAGAAGCTGGGTGAGGCTAGCATGGATCTTGGGGAGTCCGGGCTGGGGGACCTTTCATAAGAAGAGGCAGACAAGACCCTACTGTTCTTAGGTGCAGACATGACTAGGAAACCTGTAGCTCCCAGGGACCCCTACCAAATTTCTAACCCGCAGAATGAACGAGTGTGTGTGTGTGTGTGTGTGTGTGTGTGTGTTTGTGTGTGTGTTGTGAGGTATGTGCTCCTCAAGAAAATGGAAATAAACCAACCAATGAGACAGACAGACAGACAGACAGACAGACAGACAGACAGACAGACAGACAGAGGTACACTTACCCAAGTGTTCTGTCCTGTCCTCTGAATCCGCTTCCAAGTCGCAAGACGCTGTAAGCTCCAAGTCCACGCAGAGCCCGCAAAACGCTCCGGCCGCTGCTCCGCTCTGCGAAGATCTGAGTACAGGCCCGCCAGGGTGGGTTTAAATAGCCTCGGGCGCAGCCTAGCAGCGGAAAGGGCGGAGCTTCGCTCCTCCTTTCCATCAGTCACCCCCAACTTTCCCAGGCTACACCTCCTAGGAAACTCTTCTCCTGATTTGATTTCATGCGCCACATTTGGGACAATCTAAGAACTTACAAGTTTTCTTGGCCAAATATAGTATGAATTAAATGCACTGAAACACTGAAAACCAACTAGTGGTTCTGTGGTTCTCACCTTGTGGTTTTGACACCAGCAGCGTCCTTGCAACCCTCAAACCCCGGAGATCCACAGATCTGTGTTGTAACAAGCCCTCCCCCTGACCCTGATGCATGGCAGTTGAAGAATTACCCGTGGAAGCGAAAAGACTTCGAAGAAAACGTGGAGATATGCCCTGTATAAACATTCCTTTGCTCTGGAACCACGTAGAGACTTGGGAGCCAGTTGGGTGGAGCATTCGTTGGATGAGGGTGCTCGGGTTAGGAACATCAAGGTGTGGCTCCGGATAATTCAATCACCTAATTAAGTTTCCAGCTATGCTAATCTCTTTTAAAATTCCGTTCATGTAAATTCCCTTACTCAGACTGAGAATGGGAAAGCCTCAACCCCAATTTCCAGGGAGGGTTGAGAGCCTCAGGTTGAGTTGCTCACCAATAGCCTATGGTTTAACCCATCATGCCTATAGAATGAGGTCTCCATAAAAACCCGAAAGGACTGGGTTTAGAGGGCTTCTGGATAACACTTCCTGGAAGGTAGTGCGCCCCTCCCCACATGCCGGGCCCAAAGTCTTTTTTCTGAATTTTTGGCAACATCCGCTATAATAAAATGGTAAATGTAAGTGTTTCCCTGCGTGCTGTGAACTCTTCCAGCAAATTAACGCAACTAAAACTGCGAGTGCTGGAAACCCGATTTATAGCCAGTTGCTAAGAAGCAGAGGTAAAACAACGCTGGGCTTCCCATTGTTAATAGAGTGGGAGGCCAGTCTTGCGGGACTGAGCCCTTTGGAATCTAATGCTGTGTCCCGGTAGATAGCGTCATCCTTGAATTACAAGACACACATATGTTGAGAATAACTTTTCTAGTCATTTGCTGTATGTCTTATTTACAATATGTAACCAAATTCTTTATCCTGACCTTATGGCACCTGGGTTGAGAACCATGATTTGAACCAAAGTGGGTCCGTCACATTCTGAGTTTGAAACTTTAGTTTGCCGCTAGCCTTTTGTTATTGTGTTTCCGTTTCGTTTCGTTTCGTTTCTAAGTTCTGGGGTATATGTGCAGGATGTGCAGATTTGTTACAAAGGTAAACGTGTGCCATGGTGGTTTGCTGCACCTGTCAACCCATCACCTAGTTATTAAGCCCGGCATGCATTAGCTGTTTTTCCTAATGCTCTGCCTCCCGACAGGCCCCAGTGTGTGTTGTTCCCCTTCCTGTGTCCGTGTGATCCCATTTTTCAGATCCCATGATAAGTGAGAATATGGTGTTTGGTTTTCCTTTCCGGATTACGTTGCTGAGGATAATCACTACACATCACAAGTGTTTTTTTTCTTTTTCTTTTAAAAAATAGTATTTTATTGAATAAGATTTATTCGCAGAAAAATAAGCTTTAATCTACAGTGAATGCCAGACTCTACAGCAGAAAGTAATTTTCTCAGCTTTCCGCACACAAAGGTTCCTACTAAGTGAAAAAAGCCATAAAATTTCTTTCACAAATGTACTACTCTGTCTCAAAACATTTCACATAATCATTCACCGTGCTAATACAATTAGATCAGATATTCAGTCAGGTTAAAGTATCCCTCTAATAACTGTTTTTTAAAATGCTATCAAAATCCACTCCCCAACAGTCTGCCACTGTTAATGGTGTACAGCATTATTGAATACAATGGAATTGATGAAGCCCATATCCACGGACAAACCGTGACTTATGATGGTTTGATTTATGATTTTTCAATTTTGTGATGGGTATATTGGGATATTAGATGAGTTTTTGAGTTACACAGTGTTTTTGAGTATGTGACCCTGTACTCCAGAAATGGCTGTATAAAGAAAAACAGGCGTACCTAATTAAAATATACTTAGTGACTCGGGAAAAACCAATAGAGGTTTACAATTGAAGGAGAATCATGAATGAGAGACAGCGGTAAATAGTAACAATAACACAATTTTCCGGAAACTGCCGAGGATTTCCCAAAAAAAACGCAGAACGTAGGATGCAGCTAAGGCCTATGAAGCAGAGAGGGCAGAAGGTGTAAGAGAGAAATAGGAGGAAGGAAGGAAGGAAGGAAGGAAGGAAGGAAGGAAGGAAGGAAGGAAGGAAGGAGAGAAGGAAGGAAGGAGAAAACACCCGGTGTTACTAAAACCAAAAAGAAAGAAAATGGTTTCCCACTGTGGGTATGGCTAGAATGTGGATGAATCTTGAAAATATTGTGCTAAGTGTAAAGTCAGTCACAAAAGTTCACATATTGTGCAATTGTGTTTATATGAAATGCCCACAATATGGAAATCTATGGATATGGGGTTGATCGCTCTATGTAGTTGTTACCTAGGGCTGAGGGTCAGGGAGAGGGTTTGAGAGAGAATGAGGAGTGACCAATGTTTACAGGGTTTTTCTCTGGTCGGTGGTGATAAAATGTTCTAAAATGGATTGCGAATTAAAATGGAATGTGCACAACCAGAAATACAGTAAAAGCCACTCAATTCATGACTTTTAATGGGGGAATCTTATGTGGCACACTCTCATCGAGACCACGGCAGACATAGTGAAAGAGAAAAAGGTGAGTAAATATCTGAAACGGAGGCAGAAACAGAGAGAATGAATAGCCCTGTGAATGGAAGAGAGAGAGAAAAGGGGAAACGGCCTTATGTACAAATGACAGATCTGCGAGTGGGGCTGACATCAACAGTGTCACTGCCAGGGAGGAGGGTCATGCTAGCCATGTCACCGGTAGTGTCGCCCGCAGGGACGCCGACATGCTGGAGTCTCGTGTCCACATGGGCTCTGGCAGCCAGGTGGGCCAGCAGGAGGGTCCCGCTGCACAGCTGTGGGGTGAGGATAGCCTGGGTGGTGATATCGGCCAATACAGGGGCCTCTTCTGCTGGCAAGAGTGTGACAGTAGCAAGGAGATGGACAGGCCTGTGTGTGAGGACGGAATGCAGGAGAGGCTCTTCTGCGGCTGGGTGTGGGGCCCGCACCAGAAATGTGGAGAAATGGCCAGGTAACTGCGTCATGTTGGCTAGTAGATTGGCCAGGGCTTCGAACTGAAGGACAATAAGGGGGAGTAGCTGTCAGGCCCTGGGAGTGTCTGAGTGTAAGTGGAGATGGGTTTGGGGTCACTGAGGGATAGGTGGGAGCCATCCCTGTATAGATACAGGTCATAGGGAGATAGTCTCGTGAGGCCTGTGAGTGTCTAGGGTTCTCCTGGGTGCCTGGGGCTGACTGCGGCAGAAATCTGGGGAAGGCTGGAGAGAAGCTGGGAGACGCAGGAGAGTCCCTGAGGGCTGGGAGTGAAGAGGTGAAGGAAATGGGGGAGGGATGCAGTAATGTCCGTGAGTCTGCAGGTGATTCCTGGGTGTGGGAAGCTGACTCCAGGTGAAATCGGGAGATGGTTGGAGAGTAGCTGAGAGAGACAGAAGAGTATCTGAGGGCTGGAGGTGACAACGTGAGCGAGAATGGGGAGTAAGTCAGTGAAATTGGTGAGTTTGGTGTTGTGTCCTGGGTGCCTGGAACCGACTCCAGCTGGAATCTAGAGAACTTTTGAGAGTAGCTGAAAGAGACACAAGAGTCCCTGTGGGCTGAGGGCAAAGACCTGAGAGAGACCAGGGAGGATCTCAGTGAGGTCTGTGAGTCTGTAGGTGACTCCGGAATGCAGGAGGCTGACTCCCGCTGGAATCTGGGCGTGGCAGGAGAGTAGCTGGGACAGACAGGGGAGTCCCAGGGGGCTGGGGGTGAAGACATGAGAGAGACCGGGGAGTAACTCAGTGAAACTGGTGAGTTTGTAGGTGATCCCTGGGTGCCTGGAACTGACTCCCGCTGAAATCTGGGCGTGGTTGGAGAGTAGCGGGGACACACAGGAGAGTCCCTGAGGGCTGGGGGTGAAGACATGAGAGAGACCGGGGAGTAACTCAGTGAAACTGGTGAGTTTGGTGGTGACTCCGGGGTGCCTGGAACTGACTCCAGCTGACATCTGGGCGTGGCTGGAGAGTAGCTGGGACAGGCAGGAGAGTCCCTGAGGGCTGGTGAAGACATGAGAGAGACTGGAGAGTAATTGAGTGAAACTGGTGAGTTTGGTGGTGATTCCGGGGTGCCTGGAACTGACTCCCGCTGAAATGAGGGCGTGGTTTGAGAGTAGTTGGGACCCACAGGAGAGTCCCTGAGGGCTGGTGAAGACATGAGGGAGACTGGGGAGTAATTGAGTGAAATTGGTGAGTTTCGTGGTGATTCCGGGGTGCCTGGAAGTGACTCCCGCTGAAATGTGGGCGTGGTTGGAGAGTAGCTGGGACAGGCAGGAGAGTCCCTGAGGGATGGTGAAGACATGAGAGAGACTGGGGAGTAACGCAGTGAAATTGGTGAGTTTGGTGGTGATTTCTGGGTGCCTGCAACTGACTCTCGCTGAATTGTGGGCGTGGTTGGAGAGTAGCTGGGACAGACAGGAGAGTCCCTGAGGGATGGTGAAGACATGAGAGAGACTGGGGAGTAACGCAGTGAAATTGGTGAGTTTGGTGGTGATTTCTGGGTGCCTGCAACTGACTCTCGCTGAAATGTGGGCGTGGTTGGAGAGTAGCTGGGACAGACAGGAGAGTCCCTGAGGGTTGGGGATAAAGACGTGCTAGAGACTGGGGAGTAACTCAGTGAAAGTGGTGAGCTTGCTGGTGATCCCTGGGTTGCTGGAACTGACTCCCGCTGAAATGTGGGCGTGGTTGGATAGTAGTTGAGAGAGACAGGAGGGTCCGTAAGGGCTGGGGGTGAAGACGTGAGAGAGACTGGCGAGGATCTCACTGAAGTCTGTGAGCTTGTAGGTGCTTCTGGGGTGTGGGAGACCGACTCCCGCTGAAATCTGGGCGTTGTTGGAGAGTAGCTGGGACAGACAGGAAAGTCATTGACGGCTGGGGGTGAGCTGCTGGATGATGGCAGTAGGAACATATGGTATATTATTGATGAATGAGGTGACTGTGAAGAATCTCCGGAGGAGGACACGGGAGAGCACAATGACATGAGTGATTGTCCTGCTTGGTTAGGAAAGGGAAATGTAACGTTGTGAAATTCTGTTGATGATGGATGTGAGAGTGGTGAAGCCCTGCGGGATGATGTAGAGTACTTCCACATCCCTGGTGGGGAGCTGACCCTTGGGTCTGAGTTTCTGGGAGGGGAGAGGGAGAAGCTGGGTGAGGCGGGCATGAATCCTGAGGCGTCAGGGACGGGGGACCGCTCACAATCTCCCGAAACCTGTGAGTCTCTGGGGGACTCCTGGGTGCATGGGGCTGACTCCCGCAGAAACCTGGGAATGGCTGGAGAGTAAGTGTGAGACACGGGAGAGTCCCTGAGGCCTGGGGTTGAAGAGATGAAAGACATAGGGGGGGAGCACCGTGAGGCCCGTGAGTTTGTAGGTGATTCCTGGGTGTGGGGGGCTGACTCCAGCTGAAATCTGGGGTTGTTTGGAGAGTAGCCGGGAGACACAAGAGTCTCCCCGAGAGCTGGTTGTGAGCTGCTGGGTGATGGCAGTAAGAACATGTGGTATATTATTGATGAACCTGGTGACTCTAAAGAATCCCCAGAGGAGGACACGGGAGAGCCCAAAGGCTTCATTGATTGCCCATCACGGTGAGGAAAGGGAAATGGGAGCTTGTGGGATTCTGGTGATGACAGAGGTGAGTGTGGTGAAGCCCTAGGGGATGGTGAATGGTAGCTCCGGATCCCTGGTGAGGAGCTTCCTCTTAAGTCTGAGTTTCTGAGAGGGGAGAGGGAGAAGCTGGGTGAGGCTAGCATGGATCTTGGGGAGTCCGGGCTGGGGGACCTTTCATAAGAAGAGGCAGACAAGACCCTACTGTTCTTAGGTGCAGACATGACTAGGAAACCTGTAGCTCCCAGGGACCCCTACCAATTTTCTAACCCGCGGAATGAACGAGTGTGTGTGTGTGTGTGTGTGTGTGTGTGTGTGTGTGTGTGTGTCTGTGTGTGTTGTGAGGTATGTGCTCCTCAAGAAAATGGAAATAAACCAACCAATGAGACAGACAGACAGACAGACAGACAGACAGAGATACACTTACCCAAGTGTTCTGTCCTGTCCTCTGAATCCGCTTCCAAGTCGCAAGACGCTGTAATCTCCAAGTCCACGCAGAGACCGTAAAACGCTCCGGCGGCTGCTCTGCTCTGTGAAGATCTGAGTACAGGCCCGCCAGTGTGGGTTTAAATAGCCTCGGGCGCAGCCTAGCAGCGGAAAGGGCGGAGCTTCGCTCCTCCTTTCCATCAGTCACCCCCAAGTTTCCCAGGCTACACCTCCTAGGAAACTCTTCTCCTGAGTTCATTTCATGCGCCACATTTGGGACCATCTAAGAACTTACAAGTTTTCTTGGCCAAATATATTACGAATTAAATGCACTCAAACACTGAAAACCAACTAGTGGTTCTGTGGTTCTCACATTGTGGTTTTGATACCAGCAGTATCCTTGCAACCCTCAAACCCGGAGATCCACAGATCTGTGTTTTAACAATCCCTCTCCCTAACCCTGATGCATGGCAGCTTAAGAATTACCCTTGTAATTGAAAAGGCTTTGAAGAAATATTGGAGATATACATTGTATAAACATTCTTGTACTCTGGATCCCCGTAGAGACTCCGGTGCCAGTTGGGTGGAGCATTCATTGGATGAGTGTGCTCGGGTTAGGAATATCATAGTGTGGCTTCTGATAATTCAATCATCTATTTAAGTTTTCAGTTATGGTAATTTGTTTTAAAATTCAGTTTGTGTAAATTCTTTTACTCAGGCTGAGAATGGCAATTCCTCAACCCCAATTTCCAGGTAGGGTTGAGATCCTCAGCGTGAGTTGTTCACCAATAGCCTATGGTTTAACTCTTGATGCCTGTATAATGAAATCTCCATAATAACTGAAAAGGACTGGCTTTTGAGAGCTTCTAGGTAAAACTTCCTGGAATGTAGTGCGCCCCTTCCCCCATGCCGAGCCCCATGAATCTTTTTTCTGAAATTTTTGCCATTTCCGCTATAATAAAATGGTAAATGTAAGTGTTTTCCTGCTTGCTGTGAGGTGTTCGAGGAAATTAGTGCAGCTAAATCAGGAGTGGTGGAAACCTGATTTATAGCCTGTTGGTCAGAAGCACAGGTAAAACAAACTAGGACTTGCCGGTTGTATTAGAGTGGGTGGCCAGTCTTGTGGAACCGAGCCCTAGGGAATCTAACGCTATGTCCAGGTAGATAGCCTCATAATTGGATTAGAAGACACCCAACTGATGTCGAGAGCAGAATGCATTGTGTGCTTGACTGACCGAGAGAAATCCCCGGACCTGTTGACACAGAAATCTTCTTTGTTAATTGTTGTGATATGAGAGTGGAGGAAATACAGTTTTTGTTTTTTTCACTCAGCCTAAAATGTAAACGGGTCTATTTTCTCACACTATTGAGGTTCACTTGATTTACAATAAAAATGTTTAATCTTTGATATATAAAACGGATTTTTTTTTCATTTTATTGCTAACAATCAAGTTGATCATATTTGATGTCTTTTTCTCATTTTTCTTTTCACTGCCTTGTCACGTCTTTCACCCACTTTTTAATTATTTAATTTTTAATTAAAAAAATCTTTTGTGCCGGGCGCACTGGCTCACACCTGCAATCCCAGCACTTTGGGAGGCCGAGACGGGCGGATCACGAGGTGAAGATATCGAGACCATCCTGGCCAACATTGCGAAACCCCGTCTCTACTAAAAATTCAAAAATTACCTGCGTGGTAGCTTGCGCCTTTTGTCCCAAGTACTCAAGTGGCTGAGGCAGAAGAATAGCTTGAACCTGGTAGGCAGAGGTTGGAGGGAACCGAGATGGCGGAATTGCACTCCAGCCTGGCTACAAAGCTTGACTCCGTCTCAAAAAGAAACAAAAAATTAGAGACAAGGTCTTGCTGTGTCATCCACGCTGAACTGTAGTGGTCCAATCACAGCTTACTATAGCCTCCAATCCCTGGGCTCAAAAAATTCCCCTGCAACAGCCTCTTGAGTAGCTGGGACCACAGGCACCCACCACCAGACCTAGCTGTTCGTCCATTTTCAAGTGTTCATTGTCCCCCATTCATTGTTTTATGACCATTTCCTCTTAAGGAAATTAGCTACTAACCGTCATATGTGTTGAGAATAATTTTTCTAGTCATTTGCTGTATGTCTTAATTGCAATATGTAATCAAATTCTTTGTCTTTACTTTATGACACCTGGGTTGAAAACCATTATTTGAACCAAAAATTGGTCTGTCGCTTTTTCATTTTGAGACTTTATTTTACCACTAGCGTTTTGTTTTATTTTTAAGTTCTGAGGTACATGGGCAGGATGTGCAGATTTGTTACATAGGTAAACGTGTGCCATGGTGGTTTGCTGCACCTGTCAGCCCATCACCTAGGTATTAAGCCCAGCATGCATGAGCTATTTTTCTTAAAGCTCTCCCTCCCCCAACTTCACCCCATGACAGGCCCCAATGTGTGTTGTTCCCTTTCCTGTGTCCATGTGTTCTCATTTTTAAGCTCCCACTATAAGTGAGAACGTGGTGTTTGGTTTTCTGTTCCTGGATTTCTTTGCTGAGGATAATGACTTCACATCAGTAGTGTTTTCTTAAATGTCGGCATATTTCTGGGACTTCATTTCTCTTTTTGCTAATGCAAATTACATGCATGTTTAAGATAATAATTGCTTATGTTTTAATTTTTTTAAGTTAAAATGAATGTCCCCATTGCTATATCAACCTCTTCTATCTTGTTACTTTCTTTTTCCTCCCAAAATCACCGTTATTAACAATTTCACCTCAGTTGTTTCAGATCGGTTTCTATATATTTACACACATATTTGTGTATAGTTAGGAATAGAGCTTGGGGTTTGTGTGTTTGTTTTTGCTTAAGTGGTGGACGCCTGTCATCCCAGCTACTTGGGAGACTGGGGCAGTAGAATTGCCTCAACCTGGGAGGTTGAAGTTGCAGTGAGCCAAGATCACATGCCACTGCACTCTAGCCTGGGTGACAGAGCAAGACTCCATCTCAAAACAAAAACAAACAAACAAAAAAACCTGGCTTTTATTAATCCTTTTAGTCTTTTTCCATCAAGCGAACAATTATGGCATTACGTTATGTTAATTTTTCCAGGTAGGAGATATTGGCCATCCTCTTATTTTTTGAGACAGGATCTCACCCTGTCTCCCAGGCTTGACTACAATGATACAATTGGAGCCTCAGGCGATCCTCAGTCTCTTGAGTAACTAGAACTACAGGTGTGCACCACTGCACCTGATAATTTTCTTTTAAATTTTTTGTAGAGTCGAGGTCTCACTATGTTGCCCAGGCTTGTCTCAAACTCCTGGGCTCAAGCTCTCCTCCTGCCTTGGACTTTCAAAGTGCTGGGATTACAGGTGTGATTCATCTCTCCCTGCCTCTTCATCCTCTTATAAGCTTATTCCTTTGTATTCCCCTTGCTATTTACTCCTTGTTTCTTTCTGTTTAGGTATTCATCTTATTTATGAACTCTTTGTGTGTATTTTTTTCTAGGTTTTGATCTTTTTTCTTCTGTTATATGTATTAACAAGAAATTTACTTTTTACCTGTTGATTGACATTTGTTTCCATGGTGATATGTTTTAGAAAGTAATATTTCTTAATAAGATGAATTATATTGCTAAATGAAGTAATGATGAATTTCCATGCATTACTGTTGTACTGTAATAATTTTAATATGTTGATGGATTTTGTTTGCTGCTTTTCATAAAATTTTTCAGTTCTATTCATTGAGACATTTTCCTTTAGTTTTCTGGCTTTTTTTTTTTGTTGTTGTTGTTATTGTTGTTTTTGTTGTTGCTCTGTTAGGGTATAATTTGCTTATCAAGATTATACTAGGATTTGTGGAAGTAATATAATAAGTTAAGAAGCTCCTAACACGTTCTGCTCTCTGGAAAAATTTATTCTAATAATCACCTCTTTGTAGGTTTGTGTTATTTATCTCTTAGAGCATTCAGAATGGATTTCCTATTTGGGGATGAACCTTAGGTTTCTTCTGAGGTTGTTGTTTTATTTAGCCTTTATACTGATTCTTAAATATATTTGCATTCTCTATATATTCTCTGAGTATTATATTCTTCATTTCACCTCTGTTTCTTCTGTATTATCTGCTTTCCACTTTCTCTGGTTTTGTTTTGCTGCTGTATATCTGAGACATAGACAGTTCTGTGTTAAGAGCATGGGGCCAGATGCAGTGGCTCATGCCTCTAATCCCAGCACTTTGGGAGGCCGAGGCAGGTGGATCACGTGAGATCAGGAGTTCAAGACCAGCCTGACGACCTTGGTGAAACCCCATCTCTACTAAAATCAAAAAATTAGCGGGGCGTGGTGGCTCAGGCCTATAATCACAGCTAATTGGGAGGCTGAGGAAGGAGAATCGCTTGAACCCAGGAGGCAAAGGTTGCAGTGAGCTGAGATAGTGCCATTGCACTCCAGCCTGGGCAAAAAGATCAAAACTCTGTCAAAAAAAAAAAAGCTTGAGCTCTGGAAACTTCCTCTCAGTTTGTTATACTAGATTGTTTAGTAATTGGTCTGTCTTTTACTAGACATGCTGTTCTCTGTACCTCAGTGTCCTCATCGATAACCTAGCAATATAAAAGTGCCCATTTTATAGCGTGACATGAGAATTAAATGAAGTAATACACATGAAAGACTTAGAACACACAAACCCTCAATGCATATCAGCTACCACTGTTATTACCACTTTCTTGAAGTGGAAGTTAAGTTAATTTATTTTCACTCTTGTGTTTCATAAATTTAACCAATGTTACAAGTTTTCCTCCGAGTATGATTTTAAGCTATTTTCCATTGTTTTGGATATGTACTTCTTTTGTTTTTATTTATTTTCAATAGTATGTGACTATTATTTTGATCTCCTCTTTAATCCAAGCCTGCATTTAAAGAGTGTCCTCAGGTTCCTTTCAATCTTGAGGTGAATAAATAACTTACAGACCACTCTTTATGTCCTTTTGTGAATTTAATTGCATTATGATCAATGAATGTGACCTACATGGTTTCTGTTCTGGGACATATGTTATCTATTGCATTCAAAAACTACCATTTGAGCCAGGCGAGTTGGCTCAGGCCTTTAATCCCAGCAGTTTGGGAACTTAGGCAGTGGAGGACGAGACCGGTCTGGGAAACATGGCAAAACCCTGTCTCTACAAAAAATACAAAAATTAGCTGCATATGGTGGCATGCATCTGTAATCCCAGCCACTTAGGAGGCTGAGACAAGAGATTCCTTGTCTCAAAAACAAACAAACAAACAAAAAACAAAACCTACTATGTGTTTAACTCATGATTCTATAAATCAGTAGTTTGAGTGTGCCTCAGCCAGGCTCACGCATGCATCTGAGTCAACTTCTAAGTTAACACTGCATAAAATAGAACTCACGCATCCTTGTCAACTGCACCAGCTGGGTCCTGGGATGGGGTGGGGCCCTCAACTGGGATCTCTGCCCCACTTGGTCTTATTCTCCAGCAGGTTACATGCTCACGAAGTCATAGCAGTCACAATGGCCCAAGAGACTGAACAGAGGTGTGCATTCTGTCAGATAAAGCAAGTCACAATGCCAGCTTTCAAGGGATAGGGGAATAGACTTTAGCTCTTGAAGAAATAAGGGGCTACAATGTCACATTGTCAAGAGTGAAGGATTTCTTCACTTCTGCAATCTCCCACAGAAAATAACTCTTGAGCTGTCATATGTAGTCTATATTTTGTTCTTCATCTTAGTTTCTCAGTGCTTTTTAATGCATGTTTGAAAACTATATTAGTTTCCTCAGGCTGCTGTAACAAAGTACCAGAAACTGGGTGGCTTCAAACACAGGGATTAATTCTCTCACAGTTCTGGAGAATAGAAATCTGAAATCAAGATGTCAGCAGGGCCATGCTCTCCCTAAAAGCTCTAGAGAAGAATTCTTCCCTGTCTCTTCCTAGCCTCAGTTTCCAGCAATCTTTGGCATCCCCTGGCTTGTATCACTGCAGTTTTTGCCTCCATCTTAAAGTGGCAGTTTTCCCTCTGGGTGTGTCTGTGTCCAAAGTTTCTTCTGTTTTTTAGGACAGAAATCATTACATTAAGGTCCACCCTAAGCTAATGTGGTCTCATCTTAACTTGATTATATCTGCAAAGATCCTGTTGGTCAATAAAGTCATGTTCATAGGTACTGGGTGTCAGGACTTGAACATATTTTTGGGATGGGAGGGCACACGATTCAACCCACAACAAAAGCCATACATTTTTTTCTGGTCTTTGTGATATAAAAATTACATATACATGAATATTTACAGCATTTTGTATTTCAAAACCTTTGTATCTTTTCATTTTATGTCAATGTCTCTGTCACTTTTGGAAAGCAAATGATGTTCTTCATTCTATCGCATTCATCCTACTCCACGGCCATTCACTAGTCCTTATTTTAAAAATAAATCAAAACCTCAGTTTCCATGATCAATCTGCAACACCATCCCTGAAGTTTATGCATCCTTCCCTCTAGTATCCCAACTCCAGCAATACCTTGTTCTGAGGGAAACTTCAATTCATAAACCCATGAATTTCTATGACTTTATCACACACCTCATGTTCACATTTTTTTCTCCATACCCAATCCATAGTGCAATATAACCACAACCTTTTATATATCCTGAGTTTTGTTTCCATTATCTCTGTTGCTCTTGTCGCAAAACTCTTATCCTTATTAAATGCAAATTTTTATCACAAACTTGTTGGACATGGTGGCTCATGCCTGTAATCCCAGCACTTCTGGAGGCTGAGGTGGGTGGATCTCCTGAGATCAGGAGTTCGAGAACAGCCTGGCCAAAATGGTGAAATCCCATCTCTACTAAAAATACAAAAATTAGCGGGGCATGGTGGTGGGCACCTGTAACCCCAGCTCCTCAGTAGGCTGAGACAGGAGAATCGCTTGAACCCAGGAGGCAGAGCTTGCAGTGAGCTGAGATCACAGCATTGCACTCCAGCGTGGGCAACAAGAGCAAAACTCTGTCTCAAAAAATCAAAATAAACTATAACAGCAAGAAAATGTATCACAAGCTTACCTGAGAAGTGGCCGGAGAAAAAAACACACAATTGTGCTACCTGGTCTTCCTCTAAATTTCAGGCCACAGACAATGAGCCAGTGCTCACTGCTTCCAGGCAATCTCCCTTCTAGCTCATGACCTTGCTTCTCCTTTCACTGAGAAAGTAAAATCAATCAGGAAAAATATTCCACCTTCTACCAAGAAATCTAGCAAATTTCTTGCACTGAATCCCCATATGCCTTCATGTCACCATGGCTGGGCTGTGCCTCCTTCTAACTGTAATCCCCTCAGCTTGTGCCCAATATCCTATCTCTTCTTGCCTGCTCAAGTACTCTGTTCCTGCTGCTGCCCCTTCGATTCTCCAGCATCAACAGCTTCACTCTCTTTCAGTGCATTTCCATCAACTTAGGAACTTGGTTAACATCTCCAGTCTTGGTAGGCATGGAATGGTATTTGATTCCATTAGCCTTCCTAGCTACCCTCCCTCCTTTCACTGCTGTTCTTGACCACAAGTTGTCAAGAGACACTGCCTCAGCTTCTCTCATCCAATTCTTTTAAAACTCACTCCATTCGTGCTTCCCACAACCTCCGCATCATCTTATCTGGCACACACATTTCCCCATAGCTGCTCTAGTTAAGATTACATCGCCAAATCCAGCAGTCAGTTTTCAGAGTCTCTCATCTTACTTCACCTACGAGTAGCATATGACACCACTTGTATCATTAGTGTGGATGATTGTCTTCATTAGTATAATGCAGCATTGTCTCAATCAGTATAATTATATTAATATGCATTAATATAAATTCTATTAATATTATTCACTATAAAACCATGTGGGAGGTTATGATTCTACTACCACTCATACAGTTTTTGTTTTCCTGGTGTTTCTAAATGCTTTTTGGTACATTATATATACTTATTATTTCTCCGAGTTTTCAGTGTTTCAAATATGCTCTATAATGTATGGAGTCTACTTTTTCCAGATTCCACCTTCCTGGATCCCCCCATCTTTATCCTTCCTTGAGGGCTGATTACCATCTTGGCCTGATTACTGTCTGGTTCAGTCTCCTGGGACTTCCTTTCGCTGTGATCCAGCAAACAATCCAGGGTCGAATTTCCCACTCCCTAGATGCTAAGTCTTCCTCTTTATTAAATTATTACCTCATTTGCTGCAGCACATAATCAAGTAACAGCATGAGGGTTACTTCTCCTAAGAGTACATAAAGAGTACATAGGAAGTACATTTTCTGAATCCCAGTATTTTTCCATTTAGGCAATTTATAGTTTGCATAACTATTACTGGGTCTAAGTTGACAATCATTTTATTTCAGAATTTTAAAGAAAAATATGAATTGATGGGCAGAATAATGGATGCATATTGCTGAAGGTGCAAATTAGTGAGCTGGAAGATTAGGCAAGGGATTATTCCAGAGAGTAATGCAAGAAGATGGCACATTAGTATATATGATGGGTATACGATGGATATAAGGAGACATGAAAAAAGGAACCAACATATTGATAATTAGAGTATCACAAAGGTAGCGAATATACAATAATGGGGAGGAAAACCTCAAAAGAAAAAATAAAATAAAATATCCCATAGCTGGAGGAGAGATTTGAGATTCTTATTGAAATTTCGTGCTGAGTGCTTAACAGGAAGAAGCAAAAACCTCATCAAATTAAATTATGGTAAAATTTCAGCTGATAAAGAAAAAAATCCTAAATGCCTCAAGAAAAAAAGTAAAACCCAAATATTACCTATTAGAGATTGAAGAATTAATTTGGTATCATAGTATTCATCAGTAATAAAAACTAAAAGAGAGAGAGATAATGTTTCAAAGTTATGAAGAACTGTAACTTGTGTCTAACTATTATATGCCCAGGCAAGCCAACATTTGCTGTGAGGGAAGAATGAAGACATAAGACAAAAGGACGCAATGAACTTACCAACTTCAAACTGTCTGAAAAAACTTCTTAAGAATACTGTCCAGAAAAATAAATAAATCCAAGTTAGAGGAAGATGTACAGTATGTACAACAAGCAAGAATACACAGTAAATCTTAAGGTTAAATCTAAATAATTGTTATATGTGAGGAAAAAAGAAAATTTAGTGTTAAGATTCTAGGAGACATAAATATGGGAGATGAGAGGGGAAGAAAGGAAGAAACCTTATTAAAAATAATTTTCTGGGCCAGGCCTGGTGGCTCACACCTGTAATCGCAGCACTTTCTGAGGAGAAGGTGGGCGGATCACGGGGTCAGGAGATTGAGACCATCCTAGCTAACACGGTGAAAACCCATCTCTACTAAAAATACAAAAAATTAGCCGGGCGTGGTGGCAGGCACCTGTAGTCCCAGCTACTCGGGAGGCTGAGACAGGAGAATGGCGTGATCCTGGGAGTCGGAGCTTGCAGTGAGCCAAGATCGTGCAATTGCACTCCAGCCTGGGCAAAAGAGCAAGAGACTCTGTCTCAAAAAAAAAAAAAAAAAAAAAGAAAGAAAGAAAAAAATAAGGAAAAACATTTCTGGCCAGACAGGATGGCTTGTGCCTGTAATGTCAACATTTTTTCAGTCTAAGGTGGGAGGATAGTTTGAACACAGATGTTTCAGACCAGCCTAGGCAACACAGTGAGACTCTGTAAGAAAATTTTTAAAAATCAATTAGGCATGGTGGTGCACACCTGTAGTTCCAGTTACCTGGGTCACTGAGGTGAGAGGATTACTCATGCCCAGGAAGCTGAGGCTGCAGTAAGCAAAAGAGCAAGACCATGCATCAAAACAAACAAACAAAAACCAAAACAACGAACAGAAAACATTTTTTTTTAATTTGGAAAGATGATATCAACACTGATGAACTCTAATAAACTTTTAATTGAGGAATTTTATCACTTATATTTATAAAACATCATATTATGTTGCTATAAACGTGTGTGCAGCTATCTTTTTCATATAATGACTTCTTTTCCTCTGGGTAGATACCCAGTAGTGGGATTGTAGAATCAAATGGTAGTTCTACTTTTAGTTCGTTAAGGAATTACCACACTGTTTTCCATAGTGGTTGCAGTAGTTTACAATCCCAGCAGAAATGTAAAAGTGATCCCTTTTCAGCACATCCCAACTAACATCTATTATTTTTTAAATTTTTTATTATGGCCATTCTTGCAGCTGTAAGGTGGTATTGCATTGTGTTTCTCATTTGCATTTCCTTGATCATTCGTGATGTTGAGCATTTTTTTCATATGTTTGTAGGCATTTGTATATTTTCTTTGTAGAATTGTCTATTCATGTCCTTAGACCATTTTTTGATGGGATTCTTCATATTTTTCTTGCTAATTTGTTTGAGTTCCTTCTAGATTCTGGATATTCATCCTTTTCAGAGGTATGGATGGTGAAGATTTTCTCCCCCTTTGTGGGTTGTCAGTTTAATATGCTCAGTGTTTCTTTTGCTGTGCAGAAACTTTTTACTTAAATTAAGTCTCACCTATTTATCATTTTTTCTATTGAATTTGCTTTTAGGTTATTGGTCAACAAGTCTTTGCCTAAGCTAATGTTTTGAAGGGTTTTTCTGATGTTATCTTCTAGAATTTTTATGGTTTCAAGTTTTAAGTTTTTGTTCCATCTTGAGTTGATTTTTGTATAAGGTGAGAGATGAGGATCCATTCACATTCTTCTACATGTGGCTTGCCAATTACACCAGCAACATTTGTTTGAATAGGGGGCCTTTTTTTTTTTTTTTTTTGAGACGGAGTCTCGCTCTGTCACCCAGGCTGGAGTTCAGTGGTGGGATCTCGGCTCACTGCAGGCTCTGCCTCCTTGGTTCAATCCATTCTCCTGCCTCAGCCTCCCGAGTAGCTGGGACTACAGTCCCACGCCACCACGCCAGTCTAATTTTTTGTATTTTTAGTAGAGACGGGGTTTCACCGTGTTAGCCAGGATGGTCTCCATCTCCTGACCTTGTGATCCACCCACCTCGGCCTTCCAAAGTGCTGAGATTACAGGCCTGAGCTACTGCACACGGCCTGAATAGGGGGTCTTTTCCTTACTTTATGTTTTTGTTTGTTTTGTCAAATATCAGTTGGCTGTAAGTATTTGAATTTATTTCTTGGTTCCGTATTCTGTTCCATTGGTCTTTGGTCTATTTTTATGCCAGTACCATGCTGTTCTTGTGACTATAGCCTTATGGTATAGTTTGAAGTCAGGTAATGTGATGCCTCCAGATTTGTTCTTTTTGCTTATTCTTGCTTTGGCTCTGTGGGCTTTTCTTTGGTTCCATACGAATTTTAGAATTGTCTTTTCTAGTTCTGGGAAAAATGATGGTGTTATTTTGATGGAACTTGCATTGAATTTGTAAACAGCTTTTGGCAGTATGGTCATTTTTACAATGTTGATTTACCCATTCATGAACATGGGATGTGTTTCCATTTGTTTGTGTCATCTGTGATTTCTTTCAACAGTGTTTTATGGTTTTCCTTGTAGAGGCCTTTCACCTCCTTGGTTAGAAATATTCCTAAGTATTTTTTTTTTTTTGCAGCTATTGTAAAAGGCATTGAGTTCTTGATTTCATTCTTAGCTTGGTTGCTGTTGGTGTACAGCAGAGGTATGATTTGTGTACATTAATTTTGTATGCTGAAACTTTGCTGAATTCATTTATGAGTTCTAGAAGCTTTTTGAAGGAGTCTTTAGGGTTTTCTAGGTATACGATCATATCATCAGCAAACAGCAGCAGTTTGACTTTCTCTTTACTGATTCGATCATTTCTTTCCCTCCTTTTATTTGACTGAGGTTGTTGTTTTTCATTTTCTTTCCTTTAGAGCAATGATTTTCAAGGGGTTACTGTTGGGTGTTCTGAATGGATGACTTCTTTGTTGAGAGAATTAATTTACAGATGCAATATGTTTAGCATTCCTTACCTCTGCATACTAAACTCATATCCCAGTCACTGGAGCAAGCAAAGATCACTCACACAATTCAAAGGAGTCTTAGGGAGGCTATTTCCTTCCTCTTTGAGGGTCACTGTCCTACTTTTTCATTTTCTTTTTCTTTTTTTAGACATAAAATCTCATGCTGTCACCCAAGCTGGAGTACAGTGGCACCATCATAGCCCACTGCACCCTGAACCTTCCAGGCTCAAGCCATCCTCCCACCTCAGCTGCTTGATTAGTTAGGATTACAGGCCAGAGTCGCTGTTCTATAGTTGGGAAATAGGAGAAGCTCCTAGATCAATTATACAAGCACTTTCTCTTTTGTTCCTAACACACCCATTTAAGTGTGTATTTTCAGACTAAAGACAAGCTCTTAGATTAGGTAAAAGTAACATTTAAAAATAACTATAATAATAAAGAGTATATAAATAACAAGGTAAAAAATGCTAATTTTAGGACAAAGTGAAAAATAAATACTAGATGAAATCTAATGAAAAGAAAGCACGTACAGTCAGCAATGAAAAGTAAACTCAAGGTGAAAATAAAAAGTACTTAAAATTTTAATGAAATTTTTGGTCCATCAAGAAGATATGACCATTATGAAACTTACACAGGGTCAGCATCACTAAATTTAAAAATCCAAAATATTCCACAATCTGAAACTTTTGAAATGTGAACATGACACCTAAAGAGGAAATTTCCACACCTGAAATATTTGCTTTCTTCCTCTTCTTTTCATTAATTGATTTTTCTTTGATCATACGATGAAGGCAATCTTTGCTTCTGATGGTTCAATGGACACAAAGATTGTATACAAACCTTGTGAACAAAATTAATCAAATAATTCTATAAAATTAATTTCAGGGAAAGTGTATAAGGTGTATAGGAAACACAAATGAATTTTGCTTTAGACTTGGGTCTCATCCTCAAGATATCTCATTGAGCATATGCAAATATTGCAAAATCTGAAAAAAAAAAAATCTGAAACTCTTCTTGTCCCAAGTGTTGCAGATAAGGAACAGGCCACTTCCATACCTAATAACACGACTTTTGAAAAGTAAAGCCGCTTGTATACGTAATAACACGACTTTTGAAAAATGAAGTAGGCTGTGTGCGGTGGCTCAAGCCTGTAATCCCAGCACTTTGGGAGGCAGAGGCGGGCAGATCACAAGGAGATTGAGACCATCCTGACTAACACGGTGAAACCCTGCCTCTACTAAAAATACAAAAAAATTAGCCGGGCATGGTGGCGGGCGCCTGTAGTCCCAGCTACTCGGGAGGCTGAGGCAGGAGAATGGCGTGAACCTGGGAGGTGGAGCTTGCAGTGAGTTGAGATGGCGCCACTGCACTCCAGCCTGGGTAACAGAGCAATACTCAGTCTCAAAAAAAAAATTAAATAAATAAAGCAAATTCTATAGAGAGGAAAATGACAAATTTACCATTATAGACTTTATTTCTTTTTCTTTTTCTTTATTCCTTTTTTTTTTTTTTGAGACAGAGTCTCGCTCTGTCGCCGAGGCTGGAGTGCAGTGGCATGATCTCGGCTCACTGAAACCTCCGCCTCCTGGGTTCACGCGGTTCTCTTGTCTCAGCCTCCCAAGTAGCTGAGACTACATGTGCTTGCCAACATGCCTGGCTAATTTTTGTACTTTGAGTAGAGACAGGGTTTCACCATCCTGGCCAGGGTAGTCTTGAATTCCTCACTGCATGGTCTACCTGCTTCAGCCTCCCAATCTACTGGGATTACAGGCTTGAGCCACCACGCCCAGCCTGGGTGCCTTTTTGACATGAACTTCTCAATCATTGACAGATGCATAATGAAAAAATCTAAGTAAGCACAAATAAGCACGTAGGAAATTTAAATAGAAACAATTAACAAGTCTGGTGAAAATATAAATGTATGCATATCCCTCTGATAGAGAACACACATTGTTTTCCAATAGACACAGATGTCACAAAAATTAAGCTTGTATTATGTCAAAAATAAAAATGTTCCTGAACTCGTTTTTTAAAATTCAAGTATGTCAAATTAAATCAAGTAATCCTTCAACTTAGAGCAATATATAAGAACATCAAACATGTAAACATCAAAAGACAGAGATAAACCAAAAGAATGGCACTGTCCCTTTATGGGCCCTAAGTTGCAATGTCAAGCTATAGTTGGATATTATTCAACCATTTCCTGCCCATTGCCTAGAGGTGGGGGTCTTCACTTCCCTGTCTATTCTAGGACTGGAACTGCCTCACGACCCCTACAGCTTAAGGATGAGTGGAAAACGGAATGCCAGCCAGATATTCCAAGCAGAGCCTCTGCCAGCAGGACCAGGTGACCATTCCTAGGACTGAGATTGTTCTCACCCATTATCAAGGCTTTCCTCCAGGCTAAAACTGTGGGTCTCTAATGGAATTCTTATTCAATTTTCTTACCCCATTAGGGTACCCAAAATTTTCTTTAATAGAAATCTTAAATTTTTAAAATTTTATTATTATTATACTTTAAGTTGTAGGGTACATGTGCACAACGTGCAGGTTTGTTACATATGTATACATGTGCCATGTTGGTGTGCTGCACGCATTTAGCATTAAGTATATCTCCTAATGCTTTCCCTCCCCCTTCCCCCCACCCCACAATATACCCCGCTGTGTTATGGTCCCCTTCCTGTGTCCATGTGTTCTCATTGTTCAATTCCCACCTATGAGTGAGAACATTTGGTGTTTGGTTTTTTGTCCTTGCTATAGTTTGCTGAGAATGATGGTTTACAGCTTCATCCATGCCCCTAAAAAGGGACATGAACTCATCATTTGTTATGGCTGCATTGTATTCCATGGTGCATATGTGCCACATTTTCTTAATCCAGTCTATCGTTGTTGGACATTTGGGTTGGTTCCAAGTCTTTGCCATTGTGAATACTGCCGCAATGAACATACGTGTGCATGTGTCTTTATAGCAGCATGATTCATAATACTTTGGGTATATACCCAGTAATGGAATTGCTGGGTCAAATGGTATTTCTAGTTCTAGATCCCTGAGAAATCGCCACACTGACTTCCACAATGGTTGAACTAGTTTACAGTCCCACCAACAGTGTAAAAGTGTTCCTATTTGTCCACATCCTCTCCAGCTCCTGTTGTTTCCTGACTTTTTAATGATCTTAAATCTTAAATGCAATAACATAAAGTAAAATAAAGCCTAAGTCCCAACAAGGGGAAACTTTCAAAAACAATCTGAAAACTTCCCGCGTTTTCTTGTTATGTTGTAACGAGTACTCCTGTAATTCCCCTATTAAGGATTCAGACAATGGTGGTTAATTCATTCTGCTTCTTCTGAGACTAGGAAACAAATTACAGGGTATGTTATATTGCAAGTGTAGATTATGCAGTCTTCATCAACAGAAACAAAACATGATGGGGGGCGGGGATGGAAATATTTAAGTGAATTTTAATTGAAAACTTTCGTGGTTTTAACATTAAAAGACATGCCTATAAAATAAGAACCTATAAAAGTCTTCATTAAAATGGTAAAGTGCTCATTTCCAAGTAGTAAAATATTGAAACTTTTTCTTTTCATCGTTGATAGTGATTTATTTAACATTTCAATAGTTTATCGTTATTATGATTGTCATTATTTTAGACGAATGCACGGAAGTCAAAGGACTTCCAAATGCACGGAAGTCAAAGGCTACCTTCACCCTGGTAGCCTTGCGAATGTCCACTGCTGCGCGCGGGGCTTTCTGGGGATTGTAGTCCATAGGCCTCCTTGTGCATGCGCCATGGTACCAGACGCTAGTTGCGGGCGACATTGTTTGGGATGCTGGGGTGAGTCCCGCGTGGACCGCGCCCCTCTCGGAAGCGTAGCCAGGAATAGGGCTGCAGGATATGCAGCTGTGACCCGTCCCTGTGGACTGAAGTAGGAGGAGTGGAAGAGGGGACTGGTGACCAATGATAAGGCCTCGTGGGTGGGGTAGGCTGGGGAAGTTCAGCGGCCCCTACCTAGCCGGGGTGGGATGGGAAGCGCGTGGGCTCGGTTTGGGGAGCAGCCCTGGGTTTGACAAAACGTGCATCTTCACGTTTCGTGACAGCAACTTGCGCTGTGCCACCTTGGGTCGAGGCTTAGGGTCCAGTCTTGGAATGTGCATCTCTGGATGAGGGCAGTGGGGCGCTGGCTCAGAGTTTGGGAGTAATGGCTGGGGCTGTGCCTCCCTGAATGGGATGAGGGATTTGCTTAAGCAGCTTTTCTCTGGAGATAGAGGATGGGTTGGGCTATTCTCGCTCAGTTTGGCGCGTGCGATTCTGGCTCAGCACCCCTAGGTTCTTGGATGGGGAGTTGTCTTGGGTCTGAACTCTGGATTTTAGCAGCTCTGACTCCATTGGGGCATTTCTGACTTCAGGGCAGAGGTTCCGGCTTCTGGCAATAAGGAAACAACTCAGACTGTAATAACTCAGGAGTTTAATATCACCGCATACATTTTGAAAAGAACGGTCCCAGGCCTGGCGCGGTGCCTCCCTCCTGTAATCCCAGCACTTTGGGTGGATCACGAGGTCAAGAGATCGAGACCATCCTGGCTAACACGGTGAAACCCTGTCTCTACTAAAAAAAAAAAAATTACAAAAAATTTGCCGGGCGTGGTGGCAGGCGCCTGTAGTCCCAGCTACTCCGGAGGCTGAGGTTGGAGATGCATGGGCAGCATATACATGACCATATTCTAAATGTCACTGGTCTCGTTCAATAAGTAACAAGATTTGAATGGGTATGTATTAGTCAGAGTTCAACCAGCAAGGCGGAAGCACTAAGAGATATATATTAAGCGATTTATCATAAGTAATTGACTTATATGATTACGGGGTCTAACTAGGCAAGTCCAAAATCCACAGGGCAGTCCCTCAGGAAGGATGGCCAGAACTCTTAGACACAGACTGAAGCCGCTGTCTATGGGTGGAATTTCTCCACCTCCCAGGGAAGCCTCAGCTCTGCTCATAAGACCTTTCAGTTTTTTGAATCAGACATACTCAGATTATTTAGAATAATCTCCCTTAAAGTAAACTGATTATGGACTTTAATCACATCTACAATTTATCTTCATAGCAATACCTAGATTAGTGTTTGATTCAATAACTGAGGACTGTAGCTTAGCCAAGTTGTCACATTAAAAACACCATCACAGTGTGGAGGAAGGATTTTCTTTTAATCATGAAAAAAATTAATTATGGAAGTACACAAAAAGAACAAATGGTATTATGAGCCTCCATTTGCAGTACCCATCATGCAGTTTCAATGATTAACTTTTTGCAAAAAGAGATTTGCTTAATCTCTTTTTCATTTTTTTCTTTCCCAGAGTACTTTAAAGAGGCATGTTATTTTACACTGTATTTGTTTTTCTCTGAGCACATCACTTTTGTATAGTACTTTATTATATATGCAACTAAAATGAATGAGCTCACACTTTTATCTTTCTGCCTGGAAACCATCTTGCCCAAGTCCAAGATTCATTAGGTAAATTTTCTATCTTCTAAATTACAGCAACAGTTTACCAAATGTTCACCACTACATCCAGGTCACCATTTTTCCAACCTCCTATAACAGTGTCCTCAATGGTTACGGCCTGGACCTAAAGCCGATGCCATGAATATTTGGTAGCACTCTGCTGGTTTTGGTTAGCTTGGGTGTGCCCTCATAGTGAAGAGAGAGGGAAAAGAGAGCAAGTGAACGCGTGAGATCTGTCAAGGCCCAGGTTAGAACTGGCACATTTTCACTTCTGCTTCATTTTGATAGCCAGAGTAAGTTACATTGCCAAGTCAAAACTAAGTGGTAAGAAAACACACTCTGGTCCTTTAGTGGGATTAGTGAGTATGGAAGAGGATATTTCTAAACAGCAATCTAATTTACCACATTCTCTATGTATTTCAGTATATATTTCCTAAAATATTGACTAATGAGATAATCAATAATTATTTGGTATTATCTAATACCCAGACAATAACCAAATTTTCCTGATTATCTCAAAAATTTTTTTAACAGTTGGTTTGTTCAAATGGGATCTTACCAAGGTCTATACTATCATATAGTTGGCTGTTGTGTCTCATAATCTCTTTTAATCTAGAGAAATTTGCCCCTCTACTTTATTCTCTCCTGCTATTCACTTGTTGTAGAAACCAAGTTTGGTGTTCTGTGTTCTTTCCTATGTTTGGAATGCATTTGTTTGTTTCCTTTTCTTATCTTTCAATGTGTTATCTATTCACAGTATTTCTTGTAAGTGGAAGCACCAGATGCTTAAATAGATTCAGGTTCAAGGTTTTACAAGAATACTTCATAGATGGTTATACAAGAATACTTAAGACAGGAAAAGATTTATAGATTTTTGCAAGTGTTTATTCGTTGATAAATTTGGTTTCTTAATATTTGGGGGCTCTCCTTGTATCTGCATCTTATGACAATCGCTGCCTAGGCTTCCTACAAGGCATCCATCCAGCTACAAGGGTGGTGGAGAAATGAGTGTTTTGTTTTCCCAGGCCCTATAGTTGAGGCAGAGAAGGGAGAATGGGGCGTAGGCTGGGTGAACCTCTATCCCTAACCCCTTCTCCCTACATTTGAACACCCCAAGTAGACTTCAGGGTATCTGTATTTCCTGAATGATTAACTCAAATTCGATTTTGTTGCCTCCCACAGAAGAAGGTATACAGTAGTGTTACTGAGAGAGTGATGCTATTAGGACAGCCGTGCTGACTCCCTTAGATTTTGATTTTAATCATTGTCAGATTTGGGTAATTGGACAATTGTTAGGAACATATTCTTCGTGACGTCCTTTGTAATGGCTTACAACTTTCGTTTGAAAGCTCTGCATTATTTAGAGATGCAGAGTCTATTGAGAGAACATATCTGTAAATACATAACTCTGAGCAGTGTGATATATGCAGTGATAGAAATATTTTATGTAAAAATTGGTTTCTTGATTAGGAGATGGTTATTAATATCAGATTATTCCCCACATCCTTTTATTTTGAGAAATTTCAATTTATCAGGAAAATGAAAGAATAGCATAATGTGTAATATTCACCTAGATTCACCAATTGTTGACAATCACCCACAAACATATGCATAATATACGTATATACACACATATCTATATTGTATTTTGGTGACCCAGTTGGGGATAAATTGCAGGCATTATTATAATTCATCCCTAAATATTTCAGCTTGTATCTCCTAAGAGTAAGAGCATTTTCCTACATTTCCACATTACTGCTAACATACTCAAGAAATTTCACATTGATCCCACTATTTTTTAATACCGAGTTGATATCCAAGTGTTCTTAGTTATCCTAATAATCTCCCTTTTCTCTATTGTGTTTTTTGAATCTAGGAGCCAGGCTTTTAGTTACCCTGTCTTCTTAGTTCCTTTTAACATGATAAAAATACATTAATCTGCCATGAAAAAGTGAAAATACCAAATCTTGGTGTGTGATGAGAAATGAAATCATGGAACAGTACTAGACTTGTGTTTCGCACAACACCTTGGTATAGATTTATCTGTGCCTATTTCCTGGGCTGTATTTAATAATTTGATTAATATTGTCCTTTGGGAAGCCCTGATCCAATAGGATTAATGTCCTTATGAGAGAACCTCAATAGAGCTTGCTCTCATTCTCTCTCTGCCATGTAAGGACACAGTGAGAGGACAGCTGTCTACAAGCCAAGAGAAGAAACCTGAATGAAACCTATCTTGGTGGTACTTGATCTTAGACTTTCCAACCTCCAGAACAGTAAGAAGATAGTTTATTTTGTTTAACCTAATCAGACTGTGGTATTTTATTAAGGCAGCCCAAACAGACTAAGACCAGTCATTTGCGTGGATGATTGACGTGGCATGTGGTTGATGTTTTAGGAAAGGGTGACATTCAAGGACATGGCTGTTGTCTTCACCACGGAAGAGCTTGCTCTATTGGATAAAACCCAGATAAACCTGTACCAAGATGTGATGCTGGAAAACTTCAGGAACCTCATCTCCGTGGGTGAGTAACTGAGCATCAGACCACTGGACCTGTGTCCTGAAATCGTCATTTCATACCAGATAGAAAACTCCAGTTAGATCACAAAGAGAAACTTTGACCACTGGAAAGAAAACTACTAAGAGATGCATGTGCAGGTTAGAACCCTGCAGTTAATGAGTTTTTACAGATCAGTGTGAGGATCTGGCCCCTTGTGATGGATTTGTGAGGGAGCTCTCCCCAAATCTCATACCCCTGGCCTGTGGGCATTCAATGCAGTTAGTAATCACTCCCTCCCCTAATCACACATGTAGGCTCTCATTCTTTCCTCGTATTTCTCAGAATGAGACTTATAAAATTCACACATCACCAAGAGCCTTGATCTATGGGTTGCTTCTGCAGAAAAATCAATGTTTATCCAATGTTTTGGATAAACCAGTGTTAAAGGAACCAAGGGAAAACTTTGGTTTGGTTGGCAGTTACAATAGCCAACACTTATTTGTTCGTAGTAAGTGTAATCTAAGTGTTGGCTTATTTGATTACTTTTTGATAAATATCTAACCTCGTTTTCATTTCTCAGAGGTTCATATACAGTTATGTGTTACCTAAGTTTAGTTTATGAGATAGAGATACGGTTTGGCTATATCCCTACCCAAGTCTCATCTTGAATTTTAGCTCCCATAATTCCCACATGTTGTAGGAGGGGCCTGGTAGGAGGTAACTGAATCATGGGGCACGGTTCTTTCTCGTGCTGTTCTTATGAGAGTGACTACGTCTCATGAGATTTGATGGTTTTATAAATTGGTGTTCCCCTGCACAGGCTTTCTGTTTGCCTGCCGCCATGTAGGATGTCCCTTTGCTCTTCCTTCACCTTCTGCCATGATTGTGAGGCCTCCACAGCCACATGGAACTATGAGTCAATTAAAACTCTTTCCTTTATAAATTATCCAGTCTTGGGTATGTCTTTATTAGCAACATGAGAATGGACTAATACAGATAGTTACTGTTATTATCCCCCTTTTATGGACGTATTACTCTGTTTTCACACTGCTGATAAAGACATACAGGAGACTGGGCAATTTACAAAAGACAGAGAAGTATTAGACTTACAGTTCCACATCCCTGGGGAGGCCTCATAGTCATGGTGCAAGGTGAAAGGCACGTCTCACATGGTGGTAGACAAGAGAAGAGAGTTTGTGCAGGGAAACTACCCCCCCGCTTTTTTTTTTTTTTTGAGTCTGGCTCTGTAGCCAGGCTGCAGTACAGTGATGCTATCTTGGCTCACTGCAACCTCCAACTACCAAGTTCAGGCAATTCTCCTGCCTTAGCCAACCCAGTATCTGGGAATACAGGCATGCGCCACCATGCCCAGATAATTTTTGTATTTTTTAGTAGAGACGGGGTTTCACCATGTTGGCCAGGATTGTCTCAATCTCTTGACCTCCTGATCAACCCACTTTGCCTCCCAAAGTGCTGGGATTACAGGTGTGAGCCACTGCGCCCATTCAGAATCTCCCTTTTAAAAACCATCAGATCTCATGAGACTCATTCACTATCATGAGAATAACACAGGAAAGACCCGCCCCCATAATTCAATCACCTCCTACTGGGTTCTTCCCATGACACATGGGAATTGTGGGAGTTACAATTCAAGATGAGATTTGAGTGGGGACACAGACAAACCATATTATCCCACCCCAGCCCCTCCCAAATCTTATGTCCTTACATTTCAAACAAATCGTGCCTCCCAACAGTCCCACAAAGTCTTAACTCATTTCAACATTAACTCAAAAGTCCACAGTCCAGTGTCTCATCTGAGACAAGCCAAGTCTCTTCCATCTATGAGCCTGTAAAATAAAAAAACAATGTATTTACTTCCTAGATACAGTGCAGGTACAGGCATTGTGTAAATGCAGCTGTTCCAAATGGGAGAACTTGGCCAAAACAAAGGGGCTACAGGCCCCATGCAAGTCTGAAATCCAACGGGGCAGTCAAATCTTAAAGCTCGATAGTGATCTCCTTTGACTCCATGTCTTGCATCCTGATCACGCTGATGTAAGAGATAGGTTTCCATGGTCTTGGGCAGCTCCATCCCTGTGGCTCTGCAGAGTATAGTCTCCCTTCCGGCTGCTTTTGTGGGCTGGTGTTGAGTGTTTGTGGCTTTTCCAGGCACAGGGTGCAAGCTGTCGGATCTAGCATTCTGTTTTCTGAAGGACAGTGGCCCTCGTCTCACAGCTCCACTAGGTAGTGCCCTGGTAGGGACTCTGTGTGGGGGCTGTGACATGTGGGAATTATGGGACATGACACCTGGGAATTATGGGAGTTACAATTCAAGACGAGATTTGGGTGGGGACACAGCCAAACCATATCAATGGATGAAACAACTGAGTCACGGAATTCATAACTTGCCCATGATCACACAGCTTATAAGAAGAACTAGGACTTGAGCCTTCCTAATCTTGCCCTAGGTCCTGTGTTTTTAATAAATAACCTCGTGAAACCAAAGTGTAATCTGTAAACACAGGACCTTCTACATAAATCTGCATATCCCTGCAGTTGTTTCTCAGACTGCAGGATAAAACCCTCTTGGTGAGTCCTGAAATCAAATTACTGTGTCATAACTAGCAATTTTTAAAAAGCAAAATAGATTAATAGAACAGAAAACAAAAGAATTTATCAAAGTTCATTGCACATTGTATGTAAGTATCAGCTGATAAAACTTCTGTTTTAGTGAGCAGTCTGTGTTGATGTTCATGCCTATTCCTACTGGATCACAGTGCTGATTTTATTGTGGGTTACGATCAGAACAATTTGGAAACCACTGCTTAAAGCCCATTTGGGGCTGCTCATGGTCTCCCTTTCCCTGATACTATCTTATAAACTAAAGTCACTTTCAATAAAACAACCCAGAAAGGACCTTAAACCAGAAGCAGTATCCAATGGGACTTGACCATGATATTCATGCCATTTTGAAACCCATCGTAGGGTCCCAAAAATATGATCATCCTCTTCTGCCTCAGCCCCCCGTTTGTTATATACCACAATCTTGCTTCCCTGGGTGCCAGGCCTTTGACAATCCACACTATCTGTTCCCCATTCTCATAGTCATGGCTGTTTGAGATTCTGCAATAACTTAAAAGGTAAGAACTTAAGGAAATGGATTATGGGATCTGAGTGGTCTCTATCTTTTCACGAAGACAAAGAACCTCGGGGAACATAAAAAGGCTGTCTCTTAGAGCTTGTCTCAGAGGTTTACATATGCATCCCCGCACAATGCCAGGACCATGTTTCACAATGTTTATCCCTATTTCAATCCCCATTGCCTTTTTATCCCCATCCCCTTAAGGCTCACCATGTACAGTTGTGCAGGTTGTACACAAACATACATGATAGTCCTCCATATGACAGTGATGTGAAGGAAGGGAAGCCATCAGGAGATAGAACCTGTTTGTTTCTGAAACCTCTTGTGACCCTTTGTGTCCCTTACTCTGCCCAACATATGAAAAACACTCCATCAATATGTATTATTTCTATACACACATACACTACATAAAATGGGAGCCTTTCCCATACCTTTTGTAGCAAGATTATTAAAGGCTTTTTATTGACTACTCTTATAGCGGGGAGGTGAATTTCTTCCTTCATAAATTTTTCCTAAGATTTCCTTTTATTCTTTTTTGCTGTGTGGGGGTTGAAAGGTCTTGCCGTTTCACCCAGGCTGGAATACAGTGGCACAATCTTGGATCACTGCAGCCTCTGCATCACAGGATCAAGCAATCTTCCAACCTCAGATTTCCAAGTAGCTGGGATCATAGGCAAAACCGAGACAATTTTTAATTTTTTTATAGAGATGCGATCTCACCGTACTGCCCAGCCTGGTCTTAATCTCCTGAACTTGAGTGACCCTCCCACCTCAGCCTCTGAAAGTGTTGCTATGACAAGCATAAGCCACTGCACCTGGCCAAGATTTCTGTTAATTTCCCTACAATACTTGATTTCTAATTGGCAGCTCACAGGTTAGAATTATTGTTGCTCTAACTGTTTCACATGTCAATGGAAGCCAGGGACAACTTCCCACCCCATCATATTTCATTTTCTCAAAACCTCTGGACAGGTGATTCACAAATTCTCTTTCTTCTCATGGGAGACGGGATTAAAAAAACATTTTGAATCTTCAGGAAAAGGGGTTAAATTACCTTTCTCAAGAAGTGCTTCATTGCTGGCAGATTTGGAAACAAATGATCCGGGATTTAAGTGTGAGTCAGGATTATATCATGAACCTTCAAGAACAGTGTTCCCCACATTTAGAAGATGTTTACCTCTGTGAAGAGTGGGCAGGCATGTCTCTTCAGATTTCTGAAAACAAAAACTATGTAGTAAATGCCATTATCAAAAATCGAGATATCACAGCATGTCAAAGCCTGACACAGGTTCTTACCGCAGAATCTTGGAAGAAAGCCAACATAATAAACGAGCCCCAGAAATCTCAGGGAAGATATAAGGGAATTTATGTGGAAAAGAAATTGTACAGACGTGCTTGGCATGATGACAGCCTCAATTGGACCTCACGTGATCATCATGAGTCCCAAGAATGTAAAGGAGAGGACCCTGGTAGACACCCAACTGTGGGAAAAACTTGATTATGAAATCAACAGTTGAACAACATGATGCGGCCCATGCTTTACCACAGCCTTTCACATGTAATAACTGTGGGGTGGCCTTTGCAGATGATACAGATCCTCGTGTCCATCACAGCACTCACCTAGGAGAAAAATCTTATAAATGTGACCAGTATGGAAAGAACTTAAGTCAGAGCCAATATCTTATCATTCATTGTAAAACCCACTCAGAAGAGACTCCCTATGAATTCCACGAATGGCCTACAGGCTGCTAACAGAGCTCAGACTTTCCCAGATGTCAGAAAGTCCCCTCAGGAGACAATCCCTACAAATGTAAAGAATATGGCAAGGGCTTCAGGTGCAACTCCTCCCTTCACAACAATCATCGAGTCCACAAAGGGGAGATGCCCTACAAATGCGACTTATGTGGTAAAGCGTTTGGATTTAGGTCACTTCTTTGTATTCATCAGGGAGTACACACAGGGAAAAAGCCCAACAAATGGTGAAGAGTGTGGGAAGGGCTTTGAACAGTACTCCAACCTTCTTATCCATCAGAGAGTCCACACTGGAGAGAAGCCCTACACATCCAGTGAGTGTGGCAAGTGTTTTAGTTCAAGCTCCGTTCTTCAAGTCCACTGGAGGTTTCACACAGGGGAGAAACCTTATAGGTGTGGTGAGTGTGGAAAGGGCTTCAGCCAAAGTACACAGCTTCACATTCACCAGAGAGTCCACACAGGGGAGAAACCATACAAATGCAATGTTTGTGGAAAGGATTTTGCTTATAGCTCTGTTCTTCACACTCATCAGAGAGTTCATACTGGAGAAAAACCATATAAATGTGAAGTGTGTGGAAAGTGCTTTAGTTACAGTTCATATTTTCACTTCCATCAGAGTGATCACACCAGACAGAAATTATATAAATGTGATGAGTGTGGTAAAGGCTTCAGCCGGAATTCAGATCTTCATGTTCATCTCAGATTCCACACAGGACAGAGACCCTATAAGTGTAAGGCATGTGGTAAGGGCTTCAGTCGTAATTCACACCTCCTTGCCCAACAGAGAGTGCATATATATGAGACACAGTACACACATTGTGAGCATGGCAAAGACCTTCTGACTCATCAAAGACTACATGAGCAGAGAGAAACATTATAAACGTAGTAAGTCAGGGCTAAATTAGGAAAACAGAAGCCACACTGTATTCCAGATAATAGAAGCTTACTCAGCCTGTGGGAGGGCTGGGGGAGCAAAAGACAGGGACACTGCCATCGACAATGTCAGCCCGCAGCACTGGGGTGTGCCAGGCAAGTATTGTGGATTTCAAGAACTTCTGTATGCTACAATGGCAAAGTAGGTTACTCTTGACAAATGGGTGGTTTGTGGTAGTGTTTGTAGTTAGAGGTCAAATTTCCATTAAAGGGTGTATCCAGGAAAAAAATTCTAATTGGGATGATTATGGTAAGTTCTTCAGTTTAGCCAAAGTCCCTAGATATTTTTTAGTCCCCAACGGAAAAATACTCTCTGTATGAAGAACATTCAAAAGTGTGCTCGGAAATGAAACCAATGCTCTTACTATGAAAGAATATTAGTACTCAGGTTTTCCATGAGATTCTCTGCACAGGCAAGAAGCTCTGCAGAAGTGACATTTGAAGGATGCGGCAAAGGTAGTGCTGTATTAATCACACTGGTTCCATTTCCTTGCAAATAAGAAGACTCTATTCCTCAGTAACTCTTGCAGTTAAGAGTGTGCCTATGTTTGAGTTCTAGCCAATGGAGTGTGAGCAAAAGTGATACAAGCCACTTTCAGGTCTAGCCTTTATAAACATCCTCAGGCTTCTCTATCCCTGCCAAGGTGACCCTGGAGGCTGCTTATTCCAGACTGGGTCGATAGAAGTTCGCTATCTGATCTGTGTTGGCTTTCTTTTTAGAGTAAGAAATAAAAATTCATTGTGTCTCACCACTGAGATTTTTAGTGGTTTATTTGTTACTGCAGCATTGCCTAGGCCATCCTGACTAGCATGGAGGGATTTTATAGCAATATGTTTCATTGTCATTGGAGTCCACATACAGAAGCAACATTGTAATTCAGAGTTCAAAGCTTTTAAGTCTTTAAGGCTTGATGTGGCAGTGCAACCATCTAAAATGGTATGGATGGGACTTCTCCAGTGATAACCTTCATTCTTTGGTGTGTACACCAAAAAGAAATGTTCAAGATGATATAGCTGTGGTAAAACTTTACTGAAAAGTACAACCCACAGATGTAAGAAATCTCATACAATAGAGAAACTCTGTAGGGTGGGAGCTGAATAAATTTGTCAGCTCACACATTAAATGCGATTAAAAATTAACTAGAATAGGTGTTCTGTGGTTAGTCTTAATAAAATTAATTGAATAAAGCTAACATTTACTAAAGTGAGCAATAACATGTAAAAAACCAACAGTGTTCATTTCAGACTGATGCAGTCTTCTTCTCAGCAGACTTGTATAATAAGGGGTTTTTAAAGGATGCTTTTTCTGTCAGCTTCCTCCCAAAATTGTCATTTAATTGGGGATAACAGATGAAATCGAGAGGCGATCTCTTTGCTCTTTTTTTTTTTTTTTTTGGAAACAGGGTATTGCTCTGTCACCCAGGTGGCTGGAGTGCAGTGGCCTGATCATGGCTCACTGCTGAAGCCTTGAACTCCTGGGCTCAAGTGATCCTCCTGCCTCAGCCTCCTGAGTAGCTGGGACTACAGGCATATACCACCATGTTCAGCTAATGTTTTCTTTAAAAAATTTACTTGTAGAGATGGGGTCTTGCTTTATTTCCCAGGTTAGTCTCATTCTGGTTTCAAGTGATCTTCCTACCTCAGCTTCCCAAAGTGCAGGGATTACAAGTGTGGGCCACTGCACTCAGCCCACAATGTCTTTTATTTTTTCTTCAAAAACAATGTCCTTTTTTGTTTTAATTGACTTATAGGTTTCTTCATTTGGATCATGGTTTATTCCTAGTTTTTCCTTCATTACATTTTCCTGCCAGTTATAGTTTGTAAATAGAATAGCCAGTCAAGTGCAAATAAAACCGTCCCTGAAGTGTCATTTTCTTACTGATCAGGTGGATAAGAGTGAAGTATTTTAAAAATTCTATGTCAGTAGAAATGAGGAAATGAGTGTTCTTACATAAGTTGGTGGGGAAAAAAAACAGGTACAAAGTTGCTGGAGAGGATCTTGTCTATATATATCATATGTACAATTTGCATTGTCTTTGAGCCAATGATCCTCCTTCTCAGAATGTATTTTTAGGATGTAATTACATGAGTGGAAAAATATGGTTTCAGAAAGAAATATATTCTAAGAATTTTGCAATGAGAAGACCGTAAACAATCTGAAGCTTCATGTGTAAGAATTAAGTAAATTAAGGCATCCCATATAATGGAATAACATGGCTCCATCAACAATGATCTAGATCTATAAACATGTCCACATATTATTGTCCATGTCCACTACATACTCCAGTCTTCCTACGCAAACAGTAGGTTAGAGAAAAAATCTGGGATACACATTATCCCAGGAAGCTTTTGGGGTTTACAATGGGTGCTACATTCCCTCATGACCGACTCAGCCCTCAGCCTTGGTGGAGGTGTCCCAGGCAATCCTCCAGTTTGGTCAGGAGCAGCCCTTGCATATCACATTAAGGTTTTTAAATATATGATGCTAACAGGATTGTCTCCCTACTTCATATCATTGTTTGCTTTTCCTCTTGTAACAAAGTAGCATGGAAAAAGCAGAAATTAGTCTAGCACCCAATCAGTGGGAGCCAATCTCATTTACAAATGTAGATGCAGAGATCCTAAATAAATATGAGCATGTCAAATCCAATGATTTGATAAAAGCATAACAGACTCTGCTCATGTATAATTTATCCTAAATATGCTTATCAGCTTCTGCCTCATAACACACACAAGAACTGAGTAGCTCTAAATACAAATTTATTTAGCTCATGATGTGTGAGCTGGCAAGTTCAGTTGGCCTTAGCTGAGCAGTTCTGTTGTGGGACATGCTAGATTACCTTAACTGGGCTTTGTGCATGCATCTGCATTCAGCTGATGGCTCATCTGGGCCTGGCTGTTTTATGATGGTCATAGATGAGACAATGAAGTTCTCTCTGTCATCATGGTCTCTCATCCTCCAGAAGACCAATCTAGGGTTGGTCCCATAGTGCCTGGGTTTCAAGAGCAAAAACTGTGATCTCTTAAGGCCTCATCAGAGAACAGGCTCAATGATACTTCCACCACATTCTAATGATTAAAGCAAGTCACAACACTGGCCCAGATTCATGCGGTGGGATTAAGACGAGATAAAAAATGTTGAGACATAATCATTGGAAGGAAAACGAAGGAACTATTTTTATGTTAGAGAATAATGTTATTTACTCATAAAATTCAAATTCACCTGTAAAATTTGACCAGTTGAAGTCTGTTTTAAAATTATCAGGTCAAAAAATTGGTTTCACACGAAATTGGCACATGAAAATTCATAGCATCACTATGTAAGTGTCTTTTATAAAATGCAGCCAAAATGTTTCATTCACAATAACAATTGTGTGCAAAGACCAGAATTGTCCAAAGGTAATTCTGGGAGTTCCCTTTGGGATGCGTAGGTGAGGAGCTATCTGGAGCCTCCGACTCCCACATTCTTCAGTGGGAAGGGCTTTACATGAGCTCAACTTCCCAGCGGCTTTCTCTTTCTGATGGGAGGTGTTAGAACCTGGCTTTCTCATGCAACTTCTGTGAAGCTCTGACAACTAAAGCCAGATTGTCTGTTTTAGTCAATATGTTGGATCAGTTAGTCATTTGATCTGACAACTAAAGCCAGATTTTCTGCCTTAATTAAGTAGTCCAGATTACCTTCATAGTCAATTTGTTCCCCCACCAACATAGATGCCTTCACAATTGCTCTTTAAGAAGGATAAAAGCATAGGGGTGAGGTGTGGTCTATCTCCTCCTTCACCCAGGCCCTGGTGATTCTTCAAGTGGTGAGAGAAATTGTGGTCCTGTGCGTTCTCTTCCAGATCCTTAGCTTATGTGTTTTCCCTATAAAACTTCGTCCTAATCCCAGCACTTTGGGAGGCCGAGGTGGGTGAATCAAGAGATCAGGAGTTTAAGACCAGCCTGGCCAACATAGTGAAACCCCGTCTCTACTAAAAATACAAAAAATTAGCTGGTCATAGTGGCAGGCACCTGTAATCCCAGCTACTCAGGAGGCTGAGGCTTGAGCCCAGGAGGTGGAGGTTGCAATGAGCCAAGATCGCACCACTGCACTCCAGCCCAGGCGACAGGGAGAGACTCTGTCTCAAAAAAAAAAAAAGAAGTCCCTTATGTGTGATGATAAAATTTGATGAAGAGCAACATTGGTGGACTTACACTACAAGAGATCAACATTTATTATAAATTTTCTGTAATTAATACAGTGTAGTATTAGCTCAGGAGAGAAAAAAATAGATCAATGGAAAAGAATAGGGAGTCCAAAAACAGATCCACATGTATACAGTAAGTCAGTTTATCAGCCTTGAATATGTTGGAGAAATAATAGTCATTTTAATAACTGATGCTGGGTTCACTGGCTACTTAACACTAGTTCTTCATAAAATTGCAGGTAATAAATACAAATAACATGCAGCTGGAAGACTGGGATCAGTGGCTGTGCCTCCACTAGACTGCCCATAGAAACACATAGTAACAGCTACCAAAGGTGTCTGATCTGTCTTGTCATTTTTTTAACCCATTTTGTTCAGGTATAATTTACATAAAGTGCAGATTTTAACTACATTTGTTTTAAAAATGTACATATCCTTGTTAATAATGCACATTCAACATGTTAAACATTTTCTTTACCCCAAAAAGTTCCCTTGTGCCCCTTTCCCTTCATTTCTTTCCAAAAAAGGATATAATCACTGTTTTGGTTTCTATCACCATATGTTGGATTTGTCTGTTCTTGAACTTTATATAAATTAAGTCATACTGTAATATACTCTTGTATTTGGCTTTTTTTCATTCAACATGGTTTTCTAAATTAGTAATTTATAATAAAGAGTGTTGCATATTTTCTATTGTTTATAAATTTTGTTCCAAAAACATTCTATGTTAGTAAAATTTATAGTAAACTTCTATAATGTACATACTTTTCTTTCTGGAGAGCCATTTATTAAACATTTATTAGCATACCACTAACAGAGGAGATGTAACCCCAGAATTGGCCTTTTTCTTCTGAAGTCAACTGGCTTTGAATTAGAATGTAGCATTAGTTATTATTCCTCATTCCCCACTCATTCTCTGTATCTACTTCCCTTATTATTTTCTTTTATTTTTCTGCAGACACTATGGTTACTTAGGTGTCTACTTCTCTTTTTCTGCATGGCTTTGAGTGGAGACACTGGTCACTTTTGTTCCCCACTGCCTTTTCAAAGGTGCATGTTAGGGAACAAAAATATAGTGTCTCCCTCTAGAGCAGTAGATTTGTTTATGGCCCACTCTAGTGAAGACAGTGTCTCCCTCTAGGGTGAAGGGCAGTGGTTTTGTTCCCATGGGCTATCATAAAAGATTCAGGTTTCCTAAGCTTAGGGTTCTATTCCTACAATGTAGCCTGCAAGGCCTGCAGCACCTGGCTTTCCATGTCACTCTATGGGATTAGAATGCCAAAAGTCATTGCAAAGAATGACACTCTGGCTACTGCTGTGGTTGTGACTAAATAAAGTCCTTTGTCTCAGAGCCAGGAGTCTCTCGTCTTGTGCCAGCATCTGTGAGACTGTCAGGCTAACTTGTGAGCTCATAAATTGGTTACTTTCAGATCCTTGGTTTTTGATGGAAATAAATGTCTCTTAATCTTAGATGCAAACTAGAGCTGCCTGGAATGCTTTCAGCTTTTTACAATTTTTTACTGGTGAAATATACATAACATGAAATTTACCATCTTCAACATTTTTTTTTTTTTACACTGAAAAAAAAGTTTTTATTTTTTTATTTTTTTATTTTTTCTTTTATTATTATTATTATTATTATCATTATTATACTTTAGGTTTTATGGTACATGTGCGCAATGTGCAGGTAAGTTACATATGTATACATGTGCCATGCTGGTGCGCTACACCCACCAACTTGTCATCTAGCATTAGGTATATCTCCCAATGCTATCCCTCCCCCCTCCCCCCACCCCACAACAGTCCCCGAAGTGTGATGTTCCCCTTCCTGTGTCCATGTGTTCTCATTGTTCAATTCCCACCTATGAGTGAGAATATGCGGTGTTTGGTTTTTTGTTCTTGCGATAGTTTACTGAGAATGATGATTTCCAGTTTCATCCATGTCCCTACAAAGGACGGGAACTCATCATTTTTTATGGCTGCATAGCATTCCATGGTGTATATGTGCCACATTTTCTTAATCCAGTCTATCATTGTTGGACATTTGGGTTGGTTCCAAGTCTTTGCTATTGTGAATAATGCGGCAATAAACATACGTGTGCATGTGTCTTTATAGCAGCATGATTTATAGTCCCTTGGGTATATACCCAGTAATGGGATGGCTGGGTCGAATGGAATTTCTAATTCTAGATCCCTGAGGAATCGCCACACTGACTTCCACAAGGGTTGAACTAGTTTACAGTCCCACCAACAGTGTAAAAGTGTTCCTATTTCTCCACATCCTCTCCAGCACCTGTTGTTTCCTGACTTTTTAATGATTGCCATTCTAACTGGTGTGAGATGGTATCTCATTGTGGTTTTGATTTGCATTTCTCTGATGGCCAGTGATGGTGAGCATTTTTTCATGTGTTTTTTGGCTGCATAAATGTCTTCTTTTGAGAAGTGTCTGTTCATGTCCTTCGCCCACTTTTTGATGGGGTTGTTTGTTTTTTTCTTGTAAATTTGTTGGAGTTCATTGTAGATTCTGGATATTAGCCCTTTGTCAGATGAGTTGGTTGCGAAAATGTTCTCCCATTTTGTAGGTTGCCTGTTCACTCTGATGGTAGTTTCCTTTGCTGTGCAGAAACTCTTTAGTTTAATTAGATCCCATTTGTCAATTTTGGCTTTTGTTGCCATTGCTTTTGGTGTTTTAGACATGAAGTCCTTGCCCATGCCTATGTCCTGAATGGTAATGCCTAGGTTTTCTTCTAGGGTTTTTATGGTTTTAGGTCTAACATTTAAGTCTTTAATCCATCTTGAATTGATTTTTGTATAAGGTGTAAGGAAGGGATCCAGTTTCAGCTTTCTACATATGGCTAGCCAGTTTTCCCAGCACCATTTATTAAATAGGGAATCCTTTCCCCATTTCTTGTTTTTGTCAGGTTTGTCAAAGATCAGATACTTGTAGATATGTGGCATTATTTCTGACGGCTCTGTTCTGTTCCATTGATGTATATCTCTGTTTTGGTACCAGTACCATGCTGTTTTGGTTACTGTAGCCTTGTAGTATAGTTTGAAGTCAGGTAGTGTGATGCCTCCAGCTTTGTTCTTTTGGCTTAGGATTGACTTGGCGAACCCGGAAGAAGTTGAATCTCTGAATAGACCAATAACAGGAGCTGAAATTGTGGCAATAATCAATAGCTTACCAACCAAAAAAAGTCCAGGACCAGATGGGTTCACAGCCGAATTCTACCAGAGGTACAAGGAGGAACTGGTACCATTCCTTCTGAAACTATTCCAATCAATAGAAAAAGAGGGAATCCTCCCTAACTCATTTTATGAGGCCAGCATCATCCTGATACCAAAGCCTGGCAGAGACACAACAAAAAAAGAGAATTTTAGACCAATATCCTTGATGAACATTGATGCAAAAATCCTCAATAAGATACTGGCAAACAGAATCCAGCAGCACATCAAAAAGCTTATCCACCATGATCAAGTGGGCTTCATCCCTGGGATGCAAGGCTGGTTCAATATACGCAAATCAATAAATGTAATCCAGCATATAAACAGAACCAAAGACAAAAACCACATGATTATCTCAATAGATGCAGAAAAGGCCTTTGACAAAATTCAACAACCCTTCATGCTAAAAACTCTCAATAAATTAGGAATTGATGGGACGTATCTCAAAATAATAAGAGCTATTTATGACAAACCCACAGCCAATATCGTACTGAATGGGCAAAAACTGGAAGCATTCCCTTTGAAAACTGGCACAAGACAGGGATGCCCTCTCTCACCACTTCTATTCAACATAGTGTTGGAAGTTCTGGCCGGGGCAATTAGGCAGGAGAAGGAAATAAAGGGTATTCAATTAGGAAAAGAGGAAGTCAAATTGTCCTTGTTTGCAGATGACATGATAGTATATCTAGAAAACCCCATTGTCTCAGCCCAAAATCTCCTTAAGCTGATAAGCAACTTCAGCAAAGTCTCAGGATACAAAATCAATGTGCAAAAATCACAAGCATTCTTATACATCAATAACAGACAAACAGAGAGCCAAATCATGAGTGAACTCCCATTCACAATTGCTTCAAAGAGAATAAAATACCTAGGAATCCAACTTACAAGGGATGTGAAAGACCTCTTCAAGGAGAACTACAAACCACTGCTCAAGGAAATAAAAGAGGATACAAACAAATGGAAGAACATTCCATGCTCATGGGTAGGAAGAATCAATATCATGAAAATGGCCATCCTTCCCAAGGTAATTTACAGATTCAATGCCATCCCCATCAAGCTACCAATGACTTTCTTCACAGAATTGGAAAAACTACTTTAAAGTTCATATGGAACCATCTTCAACATTTTTAAGTGTATAGCTTAGTAGTGTTAAGTACATTTACATTGTTGTACAACCAATCTCCAAAACCCATTTTATCTTGCAAAACTAAAACTCTATCCCATTCAACAGCAACCCTCAATTTTCCCCTGCTCCCAGCCATTGGCAACCACTATACTTTGTGTCTCTATGCATTTGACTTCTGAGTCACATAAATGGAATCATACAGTATTTGACTTTTTTTTTTTCTTTTGAAATGGAGTCTCGCTCTGTCACCCAGGCTGGAGTGCAGTGGTTCCATCTTGGCTCACTGCAAGCTCCGCCTCCAGGGCTCATGCACGCCATCTTCCTGCCTCAGCCTCCTGAGTATCTGGGACTACAGGCACATTCCGCCACGCCTGGCTAATTTTTTGTATTTTTAATAGAGATGGGGTTTCCCCATGTTAGCCAGGATTGTCTCGATCTCCTGACCTTGTGATCCACCCACCTCGGCCCCCCAAAGTGCTGGGATTACAGGCGTGAGCCACCACACCTGGCCCAGTATTTGCCTTTTTGTGACTGGCTTATTTAACTTACCATAGTGTCCTTAAGATTTATTTGTGTTGTAGAATATGTCAGAATTTTCTTCCTTTGTACACTTGGGTTTCTTCCAATTTTGGCTACTGTGAATAATGCTATTATGAACATAGGAGTACAAATATCTCTTCAAGACCTTGCTTTCAATTCTTTTGAACACACACCCCGAAGTGGAATTACTGGATCATATGGTAATTGTATTTTCAATTTTTTCAGGATCTGCCGTTCTGTTTTCAATAGAAGCTGCCTCCATTTAACATAATGTTTTTAACTTCATTTATACTATTATGCTTGTCAGTCTTCATTTTATGTTCAGAGTAATCAGGAAATTACCACAGTTTTCTCATTCTCACGTTGGTGAACATTTGTTTCCAGGTTTTGGAAATTTTGAATTAAGCTACTAAGAATATACTTGTATTGGCGTTTTTGCAGACATATGCTTTGATTTCTCTTGGGTAAATACCTAAGAGTTGAATTGCTGTCATAGGCTAAGTGTATGTTATCTTTATGAAGAATTGCCTGTCCTTGTCTATTAACATAAAGAATGAGGTACTTTACTGTTCACTTAAATTCTTTATGTGGTTGGGCTGTGTGAGGCGGCACATACCTGTAACATACCTGTAGTCTCAACTACTGGGGAGGCAGAAGGATGACTTGAGGGCAGGAGTTTGAGGCTATTGGGTGCTACAATCGTGCCTGTGAATAGCCACTGCACTCTAGCCTGGGCAACTTAGCTAAAAAAATTTATGTGCTTAAAATTTCAATATGTTTATGAAATTTTTGTATAATGATTTTGTAAAAGAAAACTTTCCCATACTCCTAGGCACTAATTATTTTCAAAACATGAAGAATATATTTTAAATGGTGTCAGGCACAAGTCTAATTTTAATTTTTTCCAATTGGATAGTCAAGGCTTTCAACATTTATTGATGAGTCCCTTTTTTATTTACTGATCTTAAAGGTCACATTTATACTACACTAGGTATATCCATTCCTAGAGTCTCCTATCTTCCATGTTTATTACTGAAATCTCTGACTTTTTTTTTTTTTTTTTTGAGATAGAATCTTGCTCTGTCACCAGGCTGGAATGCAGTGGCACGATCTTGGCTCACTGCAACTTCCGCTTCCTGGGTTCAAGTGATTCTCCTGCCTCAGCCTCCTGAGTAGCTGGCATTACAGGTGCCCGCCAACATGCCCAGCTAATTTTTGTATTTTTAGTAGAGAGGAGGTTTCATCATGCTGGCCAAGATGTTCTCCTGACCTCATCATCCACCCACCTCGGCATCCCAAAGTGCTGGGATTACAAGCATGAGCCACCATACCCAGCCAATTTTTGTTTATTCTCAAACCACTATCTCACATCTTTAAGAATTATACTTTTGGTACAAGGCAAATAACAGTGAATATGCTAAGTGTCTGTTTAACTTTACCATTTCTAAAAGTGACTATACCACTTTATACTTCCATTAGCAATCAAAGAAAGATCAGTTGTTCTACATGCTAACCAACACTTGGGATTTTTAGTCATTGGGATTATTTGTAGTGTTATCTCACTGTGGTTTAATTAGCATTTCCCTGATAAGTAATGATGTGGTTATCAGTCATTTTATCATGTGCTGATTGGTCATTTTATATCTTCTTTGGAAAAGAACTTTTGAAAGTTTTGCTTGTTTTTTGTTGGTTTGTTTCCTTAATGTTGGGTTGTAAGATTTCTTAATATAGCTTAGATACCAATTATTTCTCAGATAAATACATTATGAATATTTTTCCTAGTCTTGGGTTGCCTCTTCATTTTGTTAATGATGTCTTTAAGAGAGGAAGTTAATTTGATGAAGTTCTGGTTTATCGTTTTAAATTAGATTTTGTGCTCTTTTTTGCCTACCTTTGAAATCTTTTTTTGCCTATCCCAAGGTTTTAAAAATTTTCTCTTATATTTTCTTGTAAAATTTGTAGTTTTAGCTTTTCATTTAGGTCCGTTACCTATTTTGAGTTTTTTTGTGTATGATGTGAGGTAAGTGTTGAGGTTCATAATTTTCGAATAGATATCCAGGTGTTCTGTGCTATTTTTTGAAACAACTTTCCCTCATCGAATTATCTTTGTGGCTGCACCGAAAATAAACTGATCATATGTACTTGGCTCTATTTTCTGCAATCACTTCTGTTCCACTGATTTATATAAATATTATTAAGCTATTACTATGTTTTGACTACCGAAGCTTTAGAATAAGTTTTGAAATCTGATACTGTTATTCCTCTAATGATGTTCTTCCTTTTCGAAACAATTTTGAATATTCTAGTTTTTTTAGTTGGCTGTTTTTTGCATTTCAATGTAAATCTTAATATTATTTTCTGCAAAAACCTGCTGTAAATTTGATTGATATTGTGTTGACTTTATAGATCAATTTTGAATTCTGGTTCTGGGTAAGATGGAGTCAGCCAGTGGCTGGGAAATTCTGGCCTAATGGTTAATATGGTATACTGACTGTTTTTGCATACCCCCATGAAATAATAATGGCTTTTGCATTTTTTATTGAGACAGGATCTCACTCCATCGCCCAGACTGGAGTGCAGTGGCATGATATTGGCTCACTGCAGCATCAACCTCCTGGGATCAAAAAATCCTCTTATCTTAACTTCCTGAGTAGCTGGGAGTATAAGCATGCACCACCACGTCCAGCTAATTTTTTGCATTTTTGTAGCGATGGGGTTTTACCATGTTGCTCAGGCTGGTCTCAAACTCCTGAGCTCAAGCATTCGGCCCTCCTCGGCCTGCCAAAGTGCTGGGATTACAGGTGTGAGCTACCATACCCAGCCTACACTTTTAAATACTCAAAAAATCAAAAGAAGAATATTTTATGACATATTATAAGTATATAAAGTTCAAATTTCAAAATTCATAAATTTTGGTTGAAACACAGTCATGCTTATTGGTTTACATATTGTCTGTTACTGTTTTCATATTATATTGGTACAGTTGTGTACTTATGATAGAGACAATATATAATGCTCTCATCACTTCATACTGCTACTCAGTGTATCATAAATCACAGTAACACAGTTATTACAAGTTAACAGATTTTTGAGTGCCATATGTATCACTCTACTATGATATTTTATTTATTTTGCATATTCATCATGTCAAAACAAGAAGAGAAAATCAAATTTTGAATGTTATGCTTTTAAGGTATAGTAAAGTGTAGATTATTTTGTTATAGAATCAGACGGCTGACTATTGTGTTTGTTATGCAGTGACAGCTGCACAAGAAGAAAAATTATAACATTAATACTGCCAGATTAAAACTTTATCCCAATATTTCCAAATCACAGATAATTATGGCCAAAAATAAAAAAATTAAAATGGAATATCTTATGAAAGCAGAATTACTTTTATAAAATAACAAATGAAAATGAGGGTATAACTAAAGTAAGTTTTAGGGCGGCTAATCTGTTAATCAAGAAAAGTTATTTACTGATGATGAGTTAGTTGAATTATATTTTTCAGCAGCTGAATAAATGTGTCATATAAATTTGTCTAAGACTATAAGCCTTTTGACAAGGATAGTTCTGAAAAAGTTGAGAACATTGGGAGCAGCACTGATAGTCACTTTAAAAAGAAGATCATAAAAAATTCCCAATTATTGTTGCCAATGGTGAAAATTTGTCAGCCATAAGTGAACACAAAACAAAACAAAAATGAAAGACAAACTTAGAAGAAAATTAAAATGAGAAAAACAGAGGATCAACAAATTTCTATTGCCACTTTGTATTTACCTCTGGGAGCCAAGAGACAATGCAACTGGGCTTAAGACCATCACTGAGGTGTACTTTTCTGGTGACAAACATCACCTGGATTTGTTACATCTATCTATTTGGCATCTCTGTGGGACCCCCAAAACTGTTAACAAAATAATTTTCAAAAAATAAAATCATAACTCTTACACAGGTATGAAAAGACCAGCTAGGGAGTGATAGACTATTTGCAAATCATATATGTGTAAAACTCGTGTATAGAGAACATATAAAGAACTCTCAAAACTCAATAAGAAAACAATCCAATTTTTTAAGCTAAAAGATTTAAACAAACACTTCACTGAAAAAGATATACGTATGACAAAGGGGCACATGCAAAGATAATCAACATCATTAGTCATTAGGGAAATATAAATCAAGACCACAAGGAAATATCACTACACATCTATTAGAACAGCTAAAATTAAAAATAGCAACAATGTCAAACTCTGGCAAGGACGTAAAGAGACTGGAAGTCTCATAAGTTTCTGTTGGGAATGTAAAGTAGTAGAGCCACTCCGGAAAACAATTTAGAGTTCCTTAAAAAATTAAACATATCCTTACCATAGAACTCCATAACTTCAATACTGGACATGTACTCCAGAGAAATGAAAACTTACATACACAAACAAATGTACACAAACCTGTACATGAATGTTCATAGTAGCTTTATTCATAATGGCAAAAGACTGGAAACAACCAAAATGTTCCCTAATAGGTAAATGTTAAACAAATCGTGGTACATCCATACCGTGGAATACTACTCAGCAATAAAAAGGAATGGACTATTGATACACACACAACTTAGAGGGATCTTAAGATAATTATGCTAAGTGAAAAATGTGAATCTATTTTATGGTTCTAGTTGTATAACACTCTTGAAATGACCAAATTATAGAGATAGAAAGCAGATTAGTTGTTTCTAGATATCAGGAATGGTGGAAGGGAGGGGAGTGGGTGTGACTATCAAGATGTAGCAAGAAGGAGGGCTTTGCAGTGATGGAATAGTTATTTATCTTGATTGTGGTAGTAGCTATATCAGTCTACAAGTGATAATATACAACTACACATATTCATGGTATCAATATAATTCCCTGGTTTTGATATTGTATTTTAATTAAGGACAGTATAATCATTGGGTGAAACTGGGTGAAGGGTACATGGGACCTCTTTCTACTATCTTTTCAATTTCATATGAATCTGTGATTATTTTAAAATTAAAGGTTAAAAAAATTGGATGCTTAGGATCTCTATAGAGGATTTTATTTATTTCTGCCAGATTTACAAGCAATACAGGGTCAGGGATTGAGTTGACTTGGATTTGGATTTGAATACCTGCCAGGTTGGGCCTACTTCCCATTCAACTTTACTCCTACGATGCAGCCCTTTGGTGCTCCATACACAAAACCCAAGTGATTTTTTTTTTTTTTTTTTTTGAGACGGAGTCACCCTCTGTAGCCCAGTCTGGAGTGCAGTAGTACGATCTCAGCTCACTGCAACCTCTGCTTCCCGGGTTCAAGTGATTCTCCTGCCTCAGCCTCCTGAGTAGCTGGGACTACAGGTGTGTGCCAACACAACCGGCTAATTTTTGTATTTTTAGTAGAGACAGTGTTTCACCGTGTTAGCCAGCATGGTCTCAATCTTCTGACCTCGTGATCTGCCCACCTTGGCCTCTCAAAGTGCTGGTATTACAGGCGTGAGCCACCGCACCCCAAGTGATTTTTTAAACCATGGTTATCCACTCCATCTTTGGCAGCTCCTAGAATCCAACTATCAGCTTCTCAGGTTTTTACCTTAAGGAATTGGCAAATTCCACCTCAAACTTTTTTTGAGATAAAAGTGGTCTCAAATACCTAGCTTACCTTAATGGATTTTTTGCAGAGACAAGGTTTCACAGTATTGCCCAGGCTGGTGTCAAACTCCTTGGCTCAAGCAATCCTCCCACCTCAGCCTCCCAAAATGCTGGAGATTACAGGTATGAGCCATTGTACTCAGTCTAGAATCTGATTTCTTATGATGGTTTCCATATTTTAATCTGTCTCTTTTTGCATATTTGCTGTTATTTATTTTTGTCTTTCTCTTCAGAGGGAAACTTGCTGAGGATTTGCATTGACTTTAGTTGGAGAGAATATGGTTTCTGTTTCAAATATTTCCAGTCCCTTCTATGAAGTATTGCAAAAACCAGTAACTTGTATTTTATCTAGACTTTACATCAAATTTCTACTTTACAGAACATTTAAAAGAGCAGAGGAGAAAATATGGGGATGCCTTTAGACAAATCCAGAATTTAGACACCTAATTTGACATTTTTATTTCCCCAACAGTTCAAGGAAATAAAAAATGGTGGTGGTGGTGCAGTGTGTGTGTGGGTCGGGGTGGGGGCATAGTTTTAGAGTAAATGACTTCCTGGTGAGATAAAAATCAAATACAATGGATCAAAATATTCGGATAATGACTGGAATAAACCAGCTGTAAAAGTATTTCTTCCCCAAAAAAACAGGATTCAAATTGGGATGCATATTAGATAACACTAAGAATTGCTAATTTTATTTCATAAGGTAACGATTTTGTGGTTATGTTAAAACATCATTATTTTTAAGTGATACAGATAGTATTGGGAAGGGACAAGGCCAGGGATCTGCTTTAAAATATTTCAGTAACAAAATTCAATAGTCATAGATATTGCCTGTATGGCAAAATGCTGGGAAGTGTTCAATTTAGGGAAGGCGTATTTGGTGTTTCATGTTATCATTTTCTTTTTTTTCTTTTTCTTTTTTGTTTTTGAGATGGAGTCTCCTCTGTCGCCCAGGCTGAAGTGCAGTGGCGCGATCTCAGCTCACTGCAAGCTCTGCCTTTTTGTGTTAATATCGAAAGTTTCATTAAAAAATTTTTTTTCCTGCCCAGAAGGAAAGTGGTAAGCACATATTTCCTGTAGGTTGACTTCTTATAGTTATCTGGAGTCCGTCTCCCATCTCAACCTACCCACCTCTTCCTGAATAACAATAAATTCACATGGCTTAAACAGATTTGTAGAAAAGATACATTCATGTTAAATATATGAGGTCAACAGGCAACAGAGGAATAGCCAATTCCAAGCCTGATTTGAACGCGAAAAATTTCAAGACAGGAGCCATTTTCCATATCATATTTTCTAAATTTCCTGCCGGTACAGCTTCCTTCATTTTTCAGATACAACTTGCTCTTTCTGTGCTTGATTTCAAGACTGATTTGTCCTCGGAATTCATTGTGGATTCTTGACATCTTGAAATAAATTGTCCATGCCAGATAGCATAAGCAGAGGTCTAGATGACTACAGGCACATATAAAGAGGCAACGGAGTTAAACCACGTCTGAGATTCCGTATTCCTTAAGATTATGTCCAGTGGACAGCCCAACTCCCTTTTAGAATCTTGTTTTTTTCTCATACTCATCACTTTTCCGCTAAACTGTGTTTCCTTTCATACTAAAACCTTCACTTTTATCCCCAAATAGTTATATTTTCTTTATATTTTCACATATTCATTTTTTCTTGAGAAAAAAAAATTACAAAAATAAAAAGCCCAAGGGCTAATCGCGATGCAGCAGTGACCTTCAGTTTGAACGCACTTAACCAACAGAATGAGCTGTAGGAAAGCAGAAACACTAGAGTGCTGGGTGTTCTGGGAACTGTAGTCGGAAGTATTTTCGCCCAGGCTGGTGGAGTCCTTGTCGTCGTCCTGCTTAAACATTCTGGGAAGTGTGGGTCAGACATTTCATATAGTCGACAACACTTCCTCTTCGGGAGTACAGGGTGTGGCCCTCTCGTGTGACTCCGGACTCTGGGAAGTGAGTTGCAGGAACTTCCGCTCCAGGGAAAGTTGCGGCCATCATGCTGCATGCGAGACTTGGGCCCCAGCGAGGCTTCTGCGCTTCCTCAGCCTGGGTGAGGGACCAAAGATGGTCAAGACCCTCTGTCTTGAGGAGGAAAAGTGGCAGCCGACGGAGGATTAGGATTGGAAGTGTTTGCATTTCCCTCAACTCAGTAGAGCTTTCTAGTGTTAGGGGAGGTTCCTGAGTCCCGGTTTGGGGAATGAGGCAGGGTCTTGCATCATTGGGTTTGATGGTCTCTTGGGTCCTGTACTCCCGTAGCCCTTGTGTTGGACCCACCAATCAGCATTGCTGCTTCCTAGGGAAGTTTTTGAGGCGTTGGAAATATTCTGTAACTTGATTGTGTTGGTAGTTACCTGTCTGTACATATTTCTTAAAACTCATTGAACTATATACTTAACAGTAGTAGACTTTATAATGTATGTATATTGCACTTCAATAAATGTGACTTTTTAAAAGTGTCTGGAACTTTATTTTTTTTAAGTGGCAGGACCTCATTACAAGTAAGTTCAGAAGTAAGTTAGGACTTACTATAATCCTACTAGCACCACCCTCATGTAAACATTTTCATTTTGGTTTATTTTATACTTATGTACATATTTGCTTTTTATTAAATGTGTAAATTTTAAATTAGTATTTCAGTTAGTAATATACAATAAGTTAATTTTGCTGTTTCCCACATTCTTCATAAAGTTCATCTTTAATGATTGTGTTATATTCTATTGAGTGAATGTGCACTTGTTAAACCTGGACATCTGGGATGTGTTTAAAAATTATTCTCATAATTTTATGTATATATGAAATGTTTTACAATTTAAGAGATACATGCTGACTTCCATGCCTCTGGTCATCTTTTTTGTCTATCCTACTTGGGGTACTCATTTCCATGGTCATACTATAGGCCTTAAATTAGCAATAGCTGCAATCCCTCCATAGTCTCCATTTAAGGCATTACACTCTGCCCTACATATTCTCTTGCCAGATCTTCCTATGGTTTACTGTGATATTGACCTCATCAATTTCTACAATTCATTGATCCTATTGCATTTTCAATATCCCTTATCCATCTCATATCCTCAATACCAACCAAATCTTTTCTCTTCTTTCTAGTATAAACAGAAGACTTACACTTACACCTAATTGTTCAAAATATTGTCCCATGACAAACGTAGACTTAAGGAACATTAAAAAAGTATTTTGATTTTCCCCCCTGATTTTATAGAAGAGACATGCAGGGTCAAAGGGATTATGAATGGATGCTCTGTGAGCCAGTCAATAGCATATCTCCCAAAGGCTACAAGTTAAATATATTACCTGGCCCAGCAGCTTTAAAATCATCTTTGGGTCTCCTACTCTAGACAGCAAACCAGTTCAGGTGCCGGTGATGCTATTATGTGAGGAATATTGACTTGCCTCTGTTTTTGTTTTTGAATAACATCAGATTTAGTATCAGTTATCACTTAAAAGTTATTTGTGAGACACTTTCTCAGTGTATGTGACCTTGGCTGGGAAGCATTGCTTTATAGGTACAGAGATCAGAGATCGGATAACTTTGATAAGTCGGTATGTGCAATGGTAGAAGTATTTTAAACATGCCATGCAAGGAGATATTTCAATTCATAGCATCTATTTTTGGGGAAAAGGTTCCCAAATACTATTGGCTCAGTCAATCATGTCACTTGTTTGGGGATAAGGTTGGTAATATGACTCTATGCACTATGCATACTCTTAGATTCAAGGGTCCCCATTCAAGGAATTATATTATGGTAACACTCATTTAAAGATCAAAAACAAATGGACATGGGTGTTCACTAAAGCATACTTTTGTGAACGCTAAAGTATGTGAGACAGGTCTCAATCAATTTAGAACATTTAGTTTGCCAAGGTTAAGTACGCACCTGTGACACAGACTTAGGAGGTTCTGACGATATGTGCCAAAAGTGTTCAGGGCACAGCTTGATTTTATACCTTTTAGGAGAAATCAGGCAACAAACAGTATGTGCAAGTTATACATTGCTTAAGTCCAGAAAGGCAGGACAATCTCGAATGGGAGTGGGAGCATCTACATCATAGGTAGATAAGAGAGAAACTGTGGCATTATTTTGAGGCTCTGATTAGCCTTTTACTGAATACAAAACTCACACGTGAGAGGTGGGTAGACGAATAGTGACTTAGATCTTAATGTTGCTTAGTGAATATGCATTATTACAGAAAAAATAGGGAAGAGGAAGCAATCAGATATGCGTTTGTTTCAGGTGAACAGAGGAATGACTTTTTCTGTCTGTCCTTTGTCCCACACCTGTGAATATAAGCTATCAATTTACATTACCAGTGTGAAATTCAACAGAAATGCTTTTGGATAAAGACGTTCAGGCCCACAAGGAATTTCCTTGTCGACAAATTGTGAAGGAGGTATGTAGCTTTTTCTTCTTTATAGCTTTCTTATTAAGTAATAAAATGGAAGGTTTGCCTGACACAGTTCCTAGCTTGACTTTTCCCTCTGGCTTAGTGATTTGGGGATTCTGAGATTTATTTTTCTTTCACACTTTGCAAGACTATGGATGCTTAATAGGATGAGATTAGCAATTGGAAGAGAAAACATTTTGATTCTTAAAATCTTCACCTTTTCCCTCAAAGTCTTTGAATCTTGTTCTTCTTGTAATGGACATTTGTGTGCATGATTGAGGTGTAGTATCTTAGGTGCTGTAGGAAACAGTAATATTGAAGAATGTGGTGTGATCTGCACTAAGGAGAAGGTGATGCTACTGAACAAGGACAGAATAAACCTACCTATGGGGAAGTGTTCTTGCCGAAAACAATGAACCTTAATCTCATCTTCTCTCTAAATCTAAATTGTAGTTTACCAGAGCCACAGGAGATATTCAAGAAAATGTTAACTGGCAGCATAATGAAACATTTTTAAAAATCCAGAATTTGGGACATCTTACTTGACAACTGACCTGATGTCTTCTATAGGCCAAAAGCATGAATTTAAAGAGGATCAAAGGGGAGATACTCTTCCAGATTGAAAGAGACTCAAGAGAGAAAGCAGTCACATGCAAAGAATGGGTAATTTTGAGATGACTGGAAATTTTGAAGTTTTGTTTTGTACGGTATAAAATAAAACTAAGGAATTATTAACTTTCTTCAGTGTGATAGTTGTATTTTTGTTATATTAGAAAATGTAATTCTTTGAAGTATGCATGGGAGTGTTTAGGGGGAAAATAATACAGTGTCATGATTTTGTTTTAAAATTACAATAACAAAAAGGGCAGAAAGACAATATTGATAGATAAAGGAAGTGTGCTGCCACTTGAAAATTGCTGAATCTGGGTGATGAGGTGATGGAATACTTCACTCTTTACTTCTATCAATGTTTGAAATTTTTCATAATATAAAGGTATGGAAATGTTTAGTTCTTGTCCAGAAGAAAAGTGTTAAGCAGACCCTTCGGGTATTTTTATTTGTTGGATTTTCTGGATTTGCGTCCAACTCTCAATCGACTCACTTGAATGAAATAGTTATTATTGTATTTATGATAATAAGAATAGGCTGGAAGTGGGTGATGTGATATTTGAACTTGAACAAAAAGAAATTTTAAATTTTTATATATTTATCTCTTTTCATATAATAATTCCTCCACATGAACACACCTCCTTTCATTTGCCTCATGAGCCATGTTTTACAATGAACAATTAAACTCAAGGAACACCCAAAAGCTTTTGCTGCTTCTGCTTTATACTTTAATAAACTTTGCATGACCTTCTTGTGGGTTCTTGTATCATGGAATGAATAGCTGATATCAGATAACACCGCCAAGAGTTCTAGATGCATCCAACACACATGAATGAAAGTAGAAAATCCAGTCAAAGTAGGTTTCAGATCGTGTGTTCCTTACCTTCGTGCCCAGTTTCTAAGTTCTGCATTTTTAGCTCACACATATCTTCCCTTTTATAATTTATGCCTCCTTTTCATTTTAAACTGTGTTCTCTACTAAAGGGAAATGGGTGGGGGACAGGGTGGGAGGGGCGTTCAAATACATTTGTTTTGTCACCTGTGAAAGAAAAAAAAATGAGAATAAGGAAAAAGAATGCTGAGCTTGACCAGTGAGATAGAATGATTCGGACTGAACCTAGTTATTCAAAATAAAAAGGGAAACGCTGGTGAGAAGCGCTACCTGAAGAGGATTCTGGGAAATGGTCCAAAGGTTTCACGGCGTCAAAAACACTTTTGTTCCAGGAAAGGTAGCTTTAATGATTGGGCTTCTGGGGGAAATATTAAATAAAAATTAGAATCCTGTTTTTGGGGACATTTTGGTTCAAAGAGGACAGTGCTGACTTTGCATTCTGCTCTAGAATTGTATGACATACATTCCAAATTCAAAGAGTAGTAGCCAGCCTTCCACCAGAGAAAGGCAACGACATTGCCAATTCTTTGCGAGGATTCTGGGAGCAGTAACCTTGGAGCTCTGTGTAGGCAGCCGGGCTTCCTCTACAGGAGGGCGTGGCTGTGACGATTATCTCATTGGGAATTCTGAGGTTATAATCCAGGAATTGTGGGTAACTACAGTCACTTCTGCTCCATGAAAGTGAGGTCAGCATTCCTTTCAGGAAGTTGAGTGAGTCCTGAGACAGCAATGTTTTCTTTAGCCTGGCGGTGGCCCTCCTTGTCTTCAAGAAGAGCATCCGTGGCTAGCAGTGGAAGATGGGGTTAGGCCCCAGGTGAGTGCGCCTTTGTCGAGTTTGCAGCATTTGGTCTTGGTGGGTTGAGGATCTCTTGTATTTTGTGCGCTGTCTTCCTACTCCAGGACTGACCAGGAAGTTCTGCCACCTTCTAGGGGTGTGAAATTGGGAAGTAATTCAAACTGTATGTGCCTAGCATTCCTTTTATGTAACATGAGGGGAATAGAAGTATCAAACCAACGCAGTTCAGTGGAGAATTAAATGAGATAGTCACAAGTAAAAGGTGGTAAGTGTGGTTCATTTTATTAATTTTTTTTTAATTTCCCGAGAAGCCCCAGTTACCTGAAAGCTTCTGTGAGCCTGGGAAGGGATCAGAGTTCCACCTGCAGTGCTATTTTGCCCCTTCTTTCTGACCCCTACAGGAAGCAGGACGATTCCTGGATTCCCTTTTTAAAAAAGTGGTGGTGGGGATGGGGGTGCGGGGGTGGGGCGGGAATCACTCCAGGCTATTGTATGGGGATGTCCTCTGTGATTCATGCAGGAGGGAGACACAGTTCTGATTTCTCGCAGATGGTCACAGGAATGAGGAAAGAATGACTCTTCAGCTCCTAGCAGCAGAACCTTAACTGAGTATGACTTAGCATCCTTCTTCTTGCCGTGTCATCTCTCTTCTCAGGGCAGAAGATATTTACTAATTAGCACATTCTGCTGGAACATCTGTGGGAAAATGTAGGAAGGAAGGAGGGAGGGTGGGAAGGAGGAAAGAAGATCCACTCCTTATACTAGAAAAAAGGAGCAATATACATTTCCTCAAAATGAGAAGTCAAGCCCAAAAGAATTCTGTACAGACCACCTTAAAATAACATCTTTCAAGCCTGTCCACATGATTTAGTTGCTTCTTTAAAAAAAATTCATTTATTTTTATTTTGTAGAGATGCGATCTTACTGTGTTGCCCAGGATGGTCTCAAACTCCTGGCTACAGGCTATCCTCCTGCCTCTGTCTCCCAAAGTGCTGGGATTACAAGCATGAGCCACCAGGCCCGGCCTAATTGCTTCTTAACAACTTACTATTCTTTGTTCACTACAGTGTATACAAAACTGACTGTTTCTTTGGAGCTTCATTTTGTAATGAAGGCTCTGATCACATGTAAAACTTGTATTAAATAAATTTGCCTGCTATTGTCCTGTTAATCTGTGTTATGTTAATTTAATTCTTGAGCCCAGCTGGGTCCTGGGTCCTGGAGAGGATACAGTGAAGTTTTGTGGCAGCTACACAAGTCAATGAAATTGGAATCACAAAAACAATCTCTAAAAATCAACAAAATCATAACCTTATTCTTTGAGAAGGTCAATATAGTTTATAAACCTTTCAACTGACTCACCCACAGGGAAAAGAAGAAAACAAAAATCAGGAGGGAGGGAACGTTATTACAGATTTTGCAGATATTAAAAGGATTATAAGGGAACATTACAAACAACACTTTGTCCATAAATTCATCAATTTACATGGCATAGAATATTACTCGAAAGGCACAAACTACCAAAGCTCTCTCAGAATGGATAATCTAGATAGTTGCATGTATGTATGGGTGTGTACATACAATTTTTACACACACACATATATATATATATGCGCAGTTAATTTTTTCTATATTTTGTAGAGATGGGTTTTTACCATGTTGCCTGGGCTGGTCTTGAACTCCTGGGCTCAAGTGCTCTGCCCACCTTGGTCTCCCAATGTGCTGGGATTACAGGCTTGAGACACTGCACCTGCCTGGCCTGATATATATTTCAAAACTGATTTAATAGATAAAGCCTTCCGACAACAACAGCAATACTGAGACTAATTCATTGGTGGATTCCACTAAACATTTAAAGAGTAAAGATGTGAATTTTAAATAAACCCAGAAACAAAAAGAGAAGGGAACACCTACCCACCCCCAGCTTGTCTCATGAGGCCAGCATTAATCTGATAATACCAAACAAGACAAAGAAATTATAAGGAAAGAAAACTACAGATGAATATCCTTCATGAACCAGGTGAAAAAATCCTGAATACATTTGTCCCTTGGTATCGGTGGAGAATTGATTCAGGGACCCTTATGGAAATGAAAATCCTTGGATGCTCAAGTCTGTTATGTAAAATGGCCATAATATTCTCATGTAACCTTTTCATATCACCCTGCATACTTCAAATTATTTCTATCCCTGTACAATAAACATGCCCTGTAAATAGTTGTCATACTGTATTTCGTTTTTCATTTGTGTTATTTTTATTGTTGTGTTGCTAATTTGTATTTTTTCCTGAATATTTTTGATCCCTTTTTCATTGAATCTGTGGATGCTTCTGTAGTATCCACTGGCATGAAGATCTAGACGACAGAGATTGAGGTAACCACAGGACCTGGAAAGTGAGGGAATAAATCCTGAGAACAAGATGTCAAGCAAAGAATTGCCCCTTATTCTACATTAAACTCTGCCCAAATTTCAGACTGACTGACACCCAGAATATATAAAGACTTGTACAATAAAATATTAAAGAGCCCAACATCTCAATTATAATGGGCAAAATTTGAACAGTTACTTTACAAAGGAAGACATACAAATTGTTAATATAGCCCGTGAAGAAGTGTAACATTATTGCTCATCAGGAAAAAGCAAATGAAAACTGCAGACAGATACAACTACACAACCACCAGAATGGCAGATATTAAAAATACTGATAACAGGCCAGGCGCAGTGGCTCACACCTGTAATCCCAGTATTTTGGGAGGCCAAGGTGGGCAGATCATCCAAGGTCAGGAGTTCGAGACAAGCCTGGCCAACGTGGAGAAACCCCATCTCTACTAAAAATACAAAAATTAGCCAGCCAGGCATGGTGGCAGGTGCCTGTAATCCCAGCTACTCAGGAGGCTGAGGCAGGAGGATCGTTTGAACCCAGGAGGCAGAGGTGGCAGTGAGTCAAGATCATGCCACTGCACTCCAGCCTGCATGACAAGAGTGAAACTCTGTCTCAAAAAAGAAATACTAATAACAGCAAAAGCTTCTTAGGATTCAAAACAATCAGAAATTGCATATATTTTGGGAGACAGTGTAAAATTAATCTTTTGGGAGATGATCTGGTGTTTTCTTAAGCAGTTAAACACATCAAGCAATTCTAATCATAGATATTTATTCCAGAGAAAAGAAAGCGTATGCCCACAAAAAGACTTTTATAAGTATGCTGCAGGATCTTTATTCATAAAAATATTTAGACAATTAAAATGTGAGCAAGTTGCCAAAGACATATATTCATGCAATAGAACATCACTCAGTAATAAAAAGGATCAAATGACTGATATGTGCATCAACATGGATGGATCAGAAAAACACTATATTCAAAGAATTGTAATGCAGAAGAGTTCTTACCATATGGTTCCATATATTTCATATTCTAAAATTAGTAAAATTTATGGTGAAAAAGTGGAACAGTGGTTGCCACTGGGAGAAGGGGTCAGAGACTGACTGGTAAGTGTCATGAGGGAATCTGTTGGGTAATGCTAATGTTCTGATGGATAAGTAATAAGTAAGATATCTAGATGGATAACTAAGACATAAATGCTGCTAATTTTAGCATCTAAGCTGAGAATATATGGTTGACTACTGTATAATTCTTCCAACTCTTCTTTATGTCATAAAATTTCAGAGCTAGGTACAGTGGCTCCTGCCTATAATGCCAGCACATTTGGAGGCCAAGGTGGGAGGATCACTTGAGGCCAGGAGTTTGAGACCAGCGTGGGCAACATAATGGGACTCTATCTTAGGAAAAAAACAAAAATCCAGGTGTGGTTGGGCACACCTATAGTCCCAGCTACTTTGGAGGCTGAGGTGGGAAGATGGCTTGAGCCCAGGTGGTCAAGACTGCAGTGAACTGTGATCATGCCACTGCACTCTAGCCTAGGTGACAAGGTAAGACCCTGTTTCAAAAAAAATATTTTTTCGTAAAATATTGAGAAAAACATTGCTTTGAGTGACAAATTTTAACAGTCTTATAACACAAGGTATATATATGCATCCGAAATTCCACACACTTTGCCAAAAAGACATACCAACAACAGGCACACATTAAACAGATCGACCTGGCTACTGATGCTACAGGAGAGAAATTGAGAGTGGGTAGTGGGGGATATAAAGGAACAAATAAATAATGTTTTTTTTTCTTTTTAATATGTATGCCCTCAAACATTCCCGTATTCAAATAAATATTTTTATGTTCACATTTTATTCAGTATTTCTATGTAATAAACTAGGAAGATGGTCTGTGGAAGCTTTATCTGTGTTGTTGCCAAAGGCCTGTAATACGTCTTGAAGAATATTTTCCAGAAAGAATTTAGAAGTGATTCGCCACTGAATCTTGTATGCCAAGAATAGTAGACATGAACAAAACATTCTCTGACCATAGAAGGATCAATCTTTTCATCTCAAAATCCCATAGATTATTTTTATATTTTATTACTGCTTTTAATGTTGCAGACAATAATTCAAATGAAAAGCTTATTTTTTCATTCGTTTGAAATTGACTCAATTCTTTAGTCTTCGGCCTTACCATTAAAAAAATTTCTCAGTGTCTACAAGTGCATCTCTAGGAGTCTCTTCCTTCTTTTTCTCTTACTCTTCCTCCTCCTACTTCTCCTCCTACACACCCTGGCCTTCCACCCACTTCTCCTCCATCTTCTTCTCCTCCTTCCAATATGCGATTTTGCCCATTTGGATAAATTGTTTATTCTCTCTTAATGATTTATTTATTACAATCTGCTTCTTTCTCTAATCCTTATTTTTTCTCATTAGCTTATAAGATACACCTGATCAATATGTTCCTATTCATTACAGAGTTCCTTATTATTTTTAGCCCTTCCCTCTAAGTTCTGAATAAATGTCTATGCCATATATTCAGTTTCCTTTGAAATATATCATTGATTTTTTAAAATAGACTTTATTTTAAGAGCTGTTTTAGGGTTACAGAAAAAATTCTAGAGAAAATATTAATATTTCCCATATACTCTCCTTTCCCTTGCCCAGTTTCTCCAATTGTTTGCATCTTGCATGTGTGTGGCATATTTGTTACAACTAATGAACCAATATCGATACATTATTATTAACTAAAGTCTGTGGTTGACATTAGGGCTTACTCTTTGTGTTGTACATTCCATGGGTTTTGACAAAGCATAACTTCATATATCCACCATACCGTATCATACAGAATAGTGTCACTGCTCAAAAATACCCTGTGCTCTGCCAATTAATCTCCCTGAACCTCTAACAACCACTGATCACTTTACTGACCTTTAGTTTTGCCTTTTCCAGATTATCATATAGTTGAATTACAGTATGTAGCTCTGACAGACTGGCTTCTTTCCATTAACAATATGAATTTAAGGTTATTCTATGTGTTTTCATAACTTCATATCTCATTTCTTTTTATGGTTGAATAATACTCTATTGTATTGATGTACCACAGTTTGTTTGTCATATATCATTGATTTTTACGGATTGAAATATCACTTACATTCAGAAAAGTGTCCAAATCATAAATATACATGTGAGAGTATGAACATAAAATGAACAGCTGTATAATCACCACCCACAACCAAAAATGGAGCATGGTAGAATTGCACACACCCCACTCTCACAGCATCATGATGCTTTCTTCCCCATGAAAAGAGACCACTACCCTAAGTTTTAAGGTTCCCCTGCTTTTCTTTATATTTTTACTATTTAAGTGTCCAAAATCCTCCTACTGATGAATTTTGCATGTCTAATGAACTTGGTACAAGTGGAATCACTCTGCATCTACTGGGTTTGTCTAGTTATTTTGCTCAACATATTTATGGGAGTCATCATGGTATTGCATGTACAGCTAAAGTTTGTTCAATGTCCTTGCTCTTACCTTGTGTAAATAACAAAAAATATTTATCCATACTATCATCGATAGACATCTGGAGTATTCTCAGCATGTCATTGTGATGAATGATCCTGCTATGAACATTCTTATATGTGTATTTTGGTACACATTTCTTATGGGTTTATATACTGAGTAGATTTAAGTGTCATAAGAAATGCTTTTCAAATTGGGCTCTACAATACACCAGCCTTAGATTGTTGCATATAGTGGCAGGTATAGGTCAATTTCAGTTTTATTTCACAATACTCAATTTAACAGCAACATGTATTGAATATTTGCCGTGTTCCTATGGTGCTGCAGTGCCACATTTGTTGCAGATCTGCAGTCAACATGAGCATGCATATAAAATTCAAAAGATCTACACATAAAATATAAAAATTAATTAGATTAGTTGGCAAGATTGCAGGATAAAGGAGCAAATGTGGTATTTAGTAGAAATGGTTGGAGTGGACATCATTATTTTGTTACCCATCGTAGAGGAAATGTTTTCAATATTTCACTATTCCTTTTGATATTTGTTGCCATTTTTGTAGATCTTTACTATCGCTTAGTTGCCTAAATTTTCTTATGACAAATGGGTGATTAAGTAAACTTTCTTTTTCTGTTTCTGATACCTAGATCATGATGTGTTGCCCTTTTATATATCATTGGCAACATTTTGTTTAGTATTTTTGAAAGTATATTTATGACGAGATAGACCTGTCATTTTCTTTTCCTTTCTTTTTTCTTTTCTTTTATTTTCTTGAGATGGAGTCGCACTCTGTCACCCAGGCTGGAGAGCAGAGGCACGATCTCAGCTCACTGCAATCTCCATCTCCCAGGTTCAAGCGATTCTCCTGCCTCAGCCTCCCAAGTAGCTGGGAATACAGGCGCGTGCCTCCACACCTGGCTTTTTTTTTTTTTTTTTGTATTTTTAGTAGAAACGGGGTTTCACTGTGTTAGCCAGAATGGTCTGGATCTCCTGATCTCATGATCTGCTCGCCTTAGCTCCCCAAAGTGCTGGGATTACAGGCATGAGCCACCATGCCCAGCCAGACCTGTCATTTTCTATTCTAATGAAGCCTCTCACAAATTTTGTCAGTGTTATTATAGTGGCCTCATGAAGTTAGTTGGAAAGTGCTTCCTACTTTGTTATTCTAAGGAATAATTTTGAGACTAACATGATTTCTTCTTTAAATATTTGGTAGAATTCACTGATGACACCAAATTTCAATGCCATACTTTTTATCTATGGATTACTTAAAAGTGGTTTGATTAATTTCCAAACACGTTTATAATTTAGGATCCACTGAAACCTTACCAATTATTTGAAAAGAAAAATTAGCATATTGTAGAGTTGGTAGCTAGATTTCTGAAAGAGCAGAAAAAGAACTCTAGGCCAGATGCAGTGGCTCACGCCTGTAATCCCAGCACTTTCGGAGGCTGAGGTAGGTGGATCAAGAGGTCAGGAGTTCAAGAGCAGCCTGGCCAACATGGTGAAACCTCATCTCTACTGATAATACAAAAATTAGTTGGGCGTGGTTGTGCATGTCTGTAATCCCAGCTACTTGGGAGGCTGAGGCAGGAGAATTGCTTGGAGCCGAGATGCAGGGGTTGCAGTGAGCCAAGATGGCACCACTGCACTTCAGCCTGGGGAACTGAGTGACCCCCTGTCAAAAAAAAGAAAACCTCTAATATATGATGGAAGTAACAACTGCAGGAAGTAGCAACTGCAGCAAGCAGCAACCACCTGAGGTCTGAGGAAACAAAAAGTGAAGAGACAGGAATTACTAAAACTTAGAAGCTTGGAGGAAGGTCATGCTCACCTGAAACTCAGATCTCTAAGGAGAGGCCAGTGTTCAGCTGGTTCTGCTGTCTCTGAGCTCAGAAACAGGGCCCTGCAGTTTTAGGACTTAGACATCTAAGGGTCAGTCTTTGGGAAGTTGTTTAAAAATGTTTATAAAGGGCCATGATGAAATAGGTATTTAAGTGTTAGAAAAACTGAAAATTAGGGAGTTGCTACAAGGAAAAGTACTGCTGGCTGGAAGGCACAGGATATAGTATATCTCCCTGCCCCCACCACCCCTATACTCTTCAGCTAATAGTTGCCGAACACAGAACCAGATTGGGGGTGTGGAGGTCGGGAAAGATTGGCTGCAGATTCCCCCATTCCAGCCCCATGAAGCAGAGTGAAGAATGGTGAGTTTGGAGATGAGACAATATTTATTAAATGCACACATGAATCATTTAGTTGTATTTTTATTGATTTCTAGCCAAATTTCACTGTATTCGAAAACATAGTATTTCAGTATTTTGAAATCCCATATCATTTTACTCATTTGTACAAATCTTATGTGCGCTTGAAAAGATGTGCATTTTAGTTTTTGCTAGAATCTTTTGTTCCCCCAGCTTCATATAGGTGTCAAAAGCGCTGCAGAACTTCTAGGCTTTTCAGATCCTAGACTAGACCAGCATCCCCAGGAGAAAAGTAGCCCCAAATGCATGACCCTCTCAACCGTTTCTGAATTTTGGCCCACCATTTCTCCATTATCTTGTCTTTTGATGACTTTTGACATTTTAAAAGTTTGCTCACCTTTCCTCTGCTAGATGTTTGTTCCAAATCACTCATTTTATTATTACTGGAAGTGGAAGTATACAAAGTATTATTCTGTCACTTTTATTTTCAAATTTTCCTTTCATTTTATCAAAAAAATCACCTATTATCAGATTGATCCTCTTTAATATGTAAACCGTGTGGATTTTCAAAAACATTTCCTTGGAAAGGAGTTAAATAAAGAATCAAATAGTCTCATCTCTTAATACTCTCTTAAGCCACTGAGCATTTTCACAGATTGGTCGTTATGTCTTTTTATTCTCCTCTTCCTTTTCTGGATTGAGTCAACCCATTCACCGTCCTCCCTGAATCATCCTCCATAAGACAACGTACAATATTTGCTATATCAAGAGCAGGGTGAAAATAGGTGATAGATTTTTCTCAAAGAAGAAAAAAAATTCAAGGTTTTACAAGGGACTTATCCCTTCCCATAATAATAACATTTTGTCTGTATCAGTACAGCCCTACTATTTGCCTTATTAAAGCAGAGAAAACGTGGGAAACACTTGCTGTTTCTGCTTATGGCCTTATCAATGGTTGCATCTGTTTTTTTGTGGATTCTTGGCATCCACGTTCTTGTGGATCTTGCAACACACACATTATGGTAGGTAGCAGCAGCACTATCAGTTTCAGACGCGTCCACACCAAAATGGAATAAAAAAGCAATCCAGTCAAAGAAAGGTTGAGGTCCTGTATTCCTCAAATTCGGTGTCCAGTACAAATCAGCCCAATTTCCTTTAAGTGCCTGCATTTTTAGCACACACATCGCTTCCATTCTGTAATTCTTTTTTTTTTCTTCCTGTATTGCAAGCTTCTCCGTTCTCTCCTTTATGGGATATTTTCTTGGTAGGTAGGTAGGAAGGTAGGTAAAGTCCGCTTTGGTTGAGTTTATTTGGTTTTCTGTAGCCTTTGAAGAAAAATAAATTCAAACTCTAGGGAGAAGGTAGTAGAGCTGGACTAGCAGTATAAAATTAGAGGGCTAACCAAAAGAGAATAGTGACTATACAAATACTGACTATCCAAACGAGAAAGAGACGACTTAAGGGGAAGTGCTGCCCTGCAAGAAATTCCGGGAATTGTCCAGAAGATCTAGAGGGTCAGAGACACACGCGCCAGGAAAGGCGCCTTTCATGCACGATCCTCTGGGGAAAACAGAGAAATATATATAGGGGCTCTCTGTCTTTGGAAGCATTTCGGTTCCAGGAAGGGGGAGTTAAGGAATTCCTTTGGGACCGGCACATGTGAAATATGATCCAGGCTCTCAGCTTGGCACCAGGAACTTGCGTCCTAGGCAGGCAGAGAAGTGAACAGTTTTCCTAGGAATTCTGGGAAGTGTAGTTTGGGAGCCCCATGTAGTCGGGTAACTTCCGCTCTAGGAGGCTGAGGCCGTCTCCCTGATCCCGTCGGGAATTCTGGGAAGCGTAGTCCAGGAGGTCTCTGTAGGCAGAGCCACTTCCACCCAAGATACGCTAGGCCACGGCCTTCTTTCCTCCCAGAATGGTGACCCTCCCCGCTCTGCGTCCTGCTCCTTCCGTCCATACTGATATTCGTTTTGCTGGGGGCCAGTAGCAACTGGGCAGTAGCTCTAGGGGAGGAGAATCCACTTGCGGCGAAGGGTGGGATTTGTTTTCTTTGAATGAGCCTTCTGCAGTGTGGGGCAGCTGGCCCAACCCCACTTAGAGCCAGGGGTCCAGGATCCTACATCGCAGGGACTGGGGATCTCCTGGGTTCTGTACACCCCCAACCCTTTCCCCTGACCATCAGCCAGCTCTGCGATTTCCTAGCAGTATAATAAAAGGCGAGTATCTTAATCTCTCTGCCTATGTTTCTTTTTCTTTAAAATGGTGCTAGTATCTATCTAATGGAGTTCTTTTGAGAGTTAAATAAAAAGATTTGGAACAGAGCCTGACAGGTGGTAGAAGATGGACCTCTTGTTTTTAGCAGTTTTTAATTTTCTGAGAAGGACTCAGTTCCCTGAAAGCTTCTGTGAACCCAGGATGGGGTCAGAGCTCCAGCTGGAGAGTATCCCTGGCCCTTTTCTGATCACTGAGAGATTTTTCTTTAGGAGAGGATCACTCCGGGCTGTCTGGGCAGTCCACTGTAATTCATGCAGGAGTTCTGATTTCTTCCATCCTCCTTTCCTTCTTTAGCCTTGACTTCTTGTAAAAGGCTGCAGGGAGAAGGAGGGAATGACCCTTTGGCACTTGGCAGTGGAGTCTCACTTGAGTAGTACTTATCATCCTTTCTTCCCAGGGGAGACGATATTTCCTTCATTCATTAGCAAATTCTGCTCGAAGATACCCTGATATTTGTTCAATAAATGCAGAAATGGATGAGGGAGTACTTGGGCATGAGTAATAACGATAGTATTTAAACATTGAGTGCTGTTCATTCTAAGCGTTTGATATTAATTAACATATTTAATCCTCACAAGAGCCCTTTGAGGCTGGGTTGGGTGCCACCATTCCCATCTTAAAGATAATCAAACAGTCACACAGCATAGGTGGTTTACCTTTAGGTCACCCAGGTGGTAAGAGCCTGAGCTGGGATTTGAATTCAGATAGTTTCCATCCATTGCCTTAGTTCTTGATGTGTTTAGTGTCAGCTTCAGAAGACATGTTTGGATTTTTCTAGAGGACAGTAAAAGCGAGATTAATGAGCTTTGAATTTTTTATTTTTTTTTTAGTTATCTGTAATTTAATTTTATTTGAAATATTTACAGTTCATATTCTGATTATATAAATGATTGCATATTGTAAAAGATTAAGGAAGTATAGAAAGATTAAAAGAAAAAATTTAATTATGCTAACCACAAGATATAACAATAACAATATTAATTCAATATTTTCCTCTTCCAGTAGACTTCTTTTTGGATTTTTACCCGTGTTTAACCAAATAGGCTTCATAGCTTTTATTTTTCCCTTAAGTTTTTACTATGGAAATGTATAAGCATAGCCAAATGTAATATGACTAAAATAATTCTGTGGAAGCATCTCCCAGCTTCAAGCTTTGTTAATATTTGCCAGTCTCTGATCAACTCTCTGCCCCTTTTTTTTGTTTCAGTATTTTAAACCAAATCTCTAACATTGACTTAGAATAATATTGTTTGACTGATTGTCATAATTGTCAAACATTGATGATCATAAATTGCTTGTATCCAAGACCGTGAAAGGGAAATGCCAGCAGCTACTCTAAGGTTTTCATTCGTTGCAGCTTACAGAATGGTCCTTACTTGAGGACGCTAGGGGACGCAAGAGAGTTTTACCTTGGAGAAGGATGGTGATGAATTTTTTGTTCCAGTGTAGAGTTTGCCTTGCTTAAGTTTTATAGCTCCTTGTTTCTTATTTCTCTTTATCTAAATTCATACTCTGAAAGTTCTTCTATTTCTGGGACCATGTCATATTTTTCTCTATGTGTCCAGCACATCGTACAAAGTTGTTAAGTGTTTATGGTTAGAGTAGCTACTCAACAGACAGCTGGCATCAAGGATTTGCAGTGTAGAATTGGAGCTAGGTATCAAAATAGAATAGAAATAACCCCTGGATAGATTCCTTAATCTCACTTAATATTGGTAGGTTATATAATCCACCAACTATTTCAGAATATTGAAGAGTTGAAGAGCAATGATTGGTTATGTTTTGATAATCTAAAAAAGATTCCTAAGAAACAAGTTGTTAGAAATGATAGCAACATTGATAGACCATGCCTTATAACTGAGATTCTGATTCCAGGTTTTTAAAACAGGTTTTTAAAAATTGTTTCCACAGTAAAATTGACTATTTTGTTATTTTTGGGGTACAATTCTTTACAACACAGGCATAGTTTGTGTAACGACTATGATAGTCAGAAAAAGAACATTTCCATTACCCCAAAAACTCTGCTCATGTCTTCCCTCATAATTACCCCTCACCATACCTGTAACCACTGGCAACTACCATAAGCACTAAAACTCTATAGCTTTGTCTTTTCGAGAATGTCATATAAATGGACTGACGCTATATGTAAGATTGAGACCGGATTCTTTTACATAGCAAATTGCTCTTGACATTCATCCAAGTTGTTATACGTATCAATGCTTCATTTCTGTTTACTTCTGGTTAACAGAAGTATCCAGTTTATGGATATATCATAGTTCATCTACTCACTGGCTGATCGACATTTTCCCCCACTTTTTGGCATTTCTGAATAGAGCTGATATAAACATTCATGTAAGGTTTTTTTTGCTTATTTCTGTAGGATACGAAGCCAGGAGTAGGGTTACTGGGTCATATGGGAAATGCATGTTTAACTTTATAAGAAACTGCCAAACTCTAGTAACTGTACCATTTTGCATTCTCACCAATGATGTAGAAAGTTCCAGTTTATTTACATCTTCATCAGCACTTAGTATTTTCCTTATTTTTTTATTTTAGCCATTCTAAGCATTGTGAGTTTAATTTACATTTCCCTAATGGCTAATGGTGGTCAGCAGATATTACTTTTTTGTTGTTGTTTCTTTGCCATCCTTATATCTTCCTTGCGGAAGTGTCTGTATGCATGCTTTGCCCAGTTTTACAATGGGTTATATTTTTCCCATTGTTGATTTTTGAGAGCTATTTATATATTCTGACTATAAGTCCTTTGTTGGATGAGTGATTTGCAAATGTTTCTTCTCAGCCTGCAGCTTTTCTTTTCATTCTCTTAATAGTGTATTTTGCAGAACAAAATTTCTAATTTTAATGACATCTGATTTATCAATGTTATCTTTTTTGAATTGTGCTTTTGATGTCATATCTAAGAAGTCTGCCTAGCCCCAGGTCATGAAGATTTTCTCTTGTTCTTGCAGTTTTATGGTTTTACACTTAAATCTGTGATCCATTGTGAGTTAACATTTTAACAATATGCGATGGTTAAGTTGGGGTTTATTTCTTTACATATGAATGACCAACCATCCCAACACTACTTATTTGGGTTTATTTTTGTACCAAGTTCTGCTAAATTGATCTATGTGTGTCTCTCTTCACCACTACCAAGATATCATTTTTACTGTAGCTTGATAGTAAATCTTAAGAAAGGATAGTTTGATTCCTCCAAATTTATTCTTTTTTTTCCAAAATTGTTTTTAGCTATTCTGGTTCCTTTGCCTTTCCATATGCATATTAGAATCGGCTTATTTATATCTACCAAAAATTCAGCTGGCATTTTCATTGACATTATGTTAAATCAGTAGATCTGTCTTTATCTCATTGAGTTTTCCAGTTCATTAATATAACAAGTCCCTTCATTTAAGTGTTCTTTATTTTCCTGCAATAGTGTTTCATGATTTTCTGCATACAGATTTATACATGTCTTGTTTAAGTATAGTCAGCCAACTGATCTTCGACAAAGTAAACAAAAACGTAAAGTGGGGAACGGACACCCTTTTCAACACATGATGTAGGGATAATTGGCGAGCCACATGTAGGGGAATAAAACTGCATTCTCATCTCTTACCTTATACAAAAATCTACTCAAGGTAGATTAAGAACTTAAACCCAATTCCTGAACTATAAAAATTCTAGAAGATAACACGGGATAAACCCTTCTAGACATTGGCATAGGAAAGGATTTCAAGACCAAGAACCCAAATGCAAATGTAATAAAAACAAAGATAAATAACTGGGACTTAATAAAACTAAAGAGCTCTTGCATGGCAAAGGGAGCAGTCAGCAGAGTAAATAGCCAACCCACAGAGTGGGACCCCTGACCCTGACCCCTAATCACTGACCCTAACCCTAACCCCTATCCCTAACCCTTAACCCTAACACCTAACCACAACCCTTATCCTCACCCTAACCTAACCCTAACTCCTAATCCCTAACCCCTAACCTCTCTTAACCCCTAACTCTAAACGTTGACTCCTAACCCCTAACTCTGACCCCAACCCCTATCTCCAACCCCTAACCCTAAACTTAACCCCTAACCCCTAACCCTAACACCAACTTTAACCCTAGGTTCGTTACTACGTTTGTATTGACTATGTCAATGTTGATTATTATGATTGCTGTCTTAGGACTGCACGGCAGCGAGGGAATTGCGGATCTTATATTAATATTTTCGTATTGAGGCAGTGCATTAGCATTACAGGTGCTTGTTACATGAGCAATGGGGGTGTCATATTTTGGGTGTCATGTCTGCATTAAGAATGCTGCATTTGTCTTCCGAGGCAGCGGTGTGGATCTCGCACTGCGGCCGCCTCGCCTTGGCTGGGGAGAATCTCGGTGGGCAGGATTCAGAGGGGCTTTTGGTTTCCCGTTTTCCATACTGAACCCTTCTAACTGGTCTCTGACGCTGATTATTCAGGGCTACAAACAAGAAGGGTTTTATTCACCGTCGATGCGGCCCCGAGTTGTCCCAAAGCGAGGCAGTGCCCCCAAGGTCTGTGCTGAGCAGAACGCAGCTCCGCCCTCGCGGTGCCCCCGGCCCGCCCGCCCATATCTGTGCTGAGGAGAACACCGCTCCGCCTTCGCTGTATCTCCCAAGTATGTGCAGAGGAGAACTCCGCTCCGCCCTCGCGATGTTCTCCAGGTCTGTGCTGAGAAGAAAGCAGCTCCGCCCTCGCGAAGACCCAGCGCCGGCGCAGGTGCAGGGAGGCGCCCAGCAGCGGGGCAGGTGGCACCACCAGGGGGGTCCTCAGTCCTGGAGCGTACGCATTCCAGAGGCCACCCAGACCATTCCCCGCCGCCTGGGCGCCCAAGCAGCAGTCGCTCTCTGTGTGCAGGCAGCAGCTGCCTGACAACCCCCGAGCCGGCTCGCGCTCCCAGCATCGCAGAACCAGGGCCAGGTGTCCCAGTGGCTGCGACCAAACCAGGCATTCTGCCCAGCGGCAGCGGCTGCACAGGAGCGAGAACTGAGAACCCGCCGCTCAACTCCGCATGGGGTGACTGCCGGGTGCCCGTGCCAGCGGCCCCGATTTCCCTCAGGTGGAGGAGTGGGCGAGAGGCACGGCCTTGGGGCCCTCAGGCTGGGTGCGCTGGCGATCAAAATTAGATTTTGATTAAATCTAATTTACATGTATTTTATTTTGTTATCTGTGCTTTTCTGTCATATTTCAAAATACATTTAAAACTCAAAGGTCATAAAGGTTAACCTTGTGTTTTCTTCTAAGAGTTACATATTTTTAGTCCTTACATTTAAGTCTTTTATTAATTTAAAATTAATTTTTGTATATACTGCAAGGTAGGGGTCTAACTTCTCTCTTGTGCACTGACATCCAGCTGTTGAAGAGACTGTTCTTTCCTCCCTTGACTAGATTTGGCCACCTTGTTGAACAGTCATTGACCGTATATGTGAGGACTAATTTGTAGAATCTCAAATCTGTTCTATTCTATTGGTCTAAAAGTCTATTGGTCTCATGCCAGTACCACACTCTCCTAACTACTGTAGATTTGTAGTAGGCTGTGAAACTGAAAAATGTAAGTTTTCCAATACTCTTTTTCAAGACTGTTTTGTCTGTCAGATCCTTTGAATTTTTGTATGATTTTAGAATGAGTTTCTTTGTTTCTGCAAAAATGCCTTTGGAATTTTGATGGTATTACATTGAATCTGTAGATTACTTTCGATGGTTTTGTAATTTTAACAATATTGTCTTACAACCCGTGAACATAGAATGTCTTTCGAGTTATTTCCATTCTCTTTTCCTCATTTGCCTATGTTTGTTTTGCATCCTGCCTCTTTTATTAGTTATAATCGGTTTTGTGTTTTGTTTGGAGCTTTATACACATAAGATCATGTGTAGATATAATTTTACTCCTATTTTTTATTTCTAATTTAGATGCTTTTTATTTCTTTGTCTTGCCTAATTACTCTGGCTAGAACTGCCAGTGCTACGTTGAATACAGGTGGCAAATGCACCATCCTCATCTTGTTCTAGATGTTAGGAAAACAGCTTTCAGTGTTTCATCATTGATCATGATATTAACTGTTGGTTTTTTATACATCCCATCGTCATGTTGCAGAAGTTCCCTTCTATGCCTAGTTTATTGAGTATTTTTATTATAGAAAGGTGTTGTATTTCATCAATGTTTTTTCTGCATCAATTGAAATAATAACGTGCTTATTCATTTTACTGTTACAGTATATTACTCTGATTGATTTTTTATATGTTGAGCCACCCTTGCATTTTGGGGATAGATCTCCTAGGGTGATAGTTTACAATCCTTTGATTACATAGTATTGCTGCTAGTATTTTGCTGGTATTGCTAGTATTTTGCTGAGATTTTTGCTTATATATTCATAAGGGATATTGTGCTGTAGTTCTCTCTTTTGTGCTCTCTTTGGCTTTGGTATAAGGATAATGCTGTTATCAAAAAATGAATTAGCAAGTATTCCTTCTTCATATATTTTGTCAGAAGAGTTTGAGAAGAAATGGGATTAATTCTTCTTTTAATGTTAGGTTGACTCACCAGTTAATGCAGCCATTTGGTCATAAATATTTCTTTGTTAATCCCTTTCAATTACTAATTCAATCTCATAGATTATAGGTCTATTCAGATTTTCTCTTTCTTCTTGAGCCACTTTGGTAGATTGTGTCTTTCTAGCGATTCGTCCATTTCATCCAGGGCACCTAATTTGTTGTTAGACATTTATTCACAGTATACTCCTGTAATCCTTTTGTATTTCTGTAAAGTTGATAGTAATGGCTCAGCTTTCATTTATTATTTTAATAATTAGTCTTCCATCTTTTTCTAAGTCAATATAGTGAAAGGCTTGATCTTTCAAAGAATGTTTCTTGGGTCAAACAAATGTATACCTTTTGTGTATTGATTTATGTATTTCCCTATAATTTCTCCCTCTCTAAAATGGAAAATCAACTGTAATTCAACTGCTGTGCATGCAATTTCTCAGGACTCCTTAAACCTGTGATTCACTGGGCCACAGTAATTCATGTAAGCTCAAAATAAACCTCTTAAAATCCCTCAAAGGGTTTGGTTTTTCTTCTAAAATTTTGTAATGTAAATTATATGTAAATCTTGATAGTTGGCATTTTCCCACGCATCAGTAAGTTGTCTCATAGTGACCAAATGCAACTTGCAGAAAATAATTTGATATTATCTTCAAAATAATAGCAATCTCACTTCAGATGTTCTTTATCCAACGTAGATTTAATACCTAAGAGATAACCTATAACATAAAGACTCATTATTTATGTCATCTTCTCCACCATTACCCATGATGATCACATACTTTGGAACTTATTCTATGGAGAATAGCCTAAAGTGAAGTCATAATAGTGATCACATTGATATGCATTATCTGTCTTCTTCTTCTTTTTTTTTTTTTTTTTTTTGAGACGGAATCTTGCTCTTGTTGCCCAGGCTGGAGTGCAATGGTGTGATCTCAGCTCACTGCAACCTCTGCCTCTGGTGTTCAAGTGATTCTCCTGCCTCAGCCTCTCAAGTAGCTGGGATTGCAGGTGCACATCACCATACCTGGCTAATTTTTATATTTTTAGTAGAGACGTGGTTTTGCCATGTTGGCCAGGCTGGTCTCGAATGCATTATGTGTCTTTTGAGAGTGGTCAGGGGATTCACTCTAGCTTAATTGTCACTTCTTACAGTGAGTGCTGAGGTTTGTATTCAGATTTTACATTTTGAATGTATGTATTAGGACCTGATTACACTCTTTTACACTCTGACCAAACTATATGAATTCTATAAATTTTAATTCTATATCACTTCTCCTGGTACATATCATATTTTCCAAGACCCATGATTATTTTCATGGTGGATCTACAAGATTCAGCAAATAGTCATATAGAATATACTTAAGTTCAAGATTTTGAAAAAAGTAATAATTTTCTATTATGAAAATTCAGCAAATAGTCATATAGAATATACTTAAGTTCAAGATTTTGACAAAAGTAATAATTTTCTATTATGATATCTGCATACTTGTATGCAATATGTTTATGCAATACTTTAAATGTAAATACACTGAATTTTATCTATTATTTATCTCAAGTTCAAATTTAATTGTGTCTTTTGTTATCTCTCAACTCCAATCCATGGGAACCTTGGTGCTCTTCTGTCCAAGATTAGCTCCAACTACCTCCAGAGACCCATTGGAGAAACACACTAATTTTTGACCCAACTACTACAATTCTTATAATGTGGATACCATTGTGTTTTAAAGTTAATTTTTTTCTTACTATTCTTGTGTCCAAAATGACAGAAAACACAAACAATATGACTGTGCCGATACGTGTTGGTGGCACCAATTAATTATTTGGTTCTGGCACTGAAGATAAATATGTGTATTTAAGAGATTAATCTTTTAGCTCGAGAATAACAACCACTTAATAAAATATACAATTTTCCTTTTCTAAACTCAAATTTAGATTAAATTTTTTTTCAAGTTGATGGATTAGAGACTTTAAGCATGCTTCAGCCACATGGATGTAGCACAATAGTGCATAAATGTCAACTCTCTGAGCTTTAATTTAAGAAGAAGAATAGGAATCCACCAGAATCATGAAGGAGACACCAGATCCCGGGAAGGAGAATGGAGGCAAACTGCCCCCATGATGGCATCCAGCTAATAAAAGTGAGTGAAGCACCAGTAAGTAAAATATATTTTGATATATTCTAAATATATATGCAATATATATATACATTCTAAATATATATGCAGCCAACATTGGAGCACACAGATTGGAACACACCCCAATGACAGTGTTAGACAGATCATTGATGCAGAAAACTAATAAATAAATTCCGCATTTAAATTCAATGCTTGACCATTTGGAATTATAATACACTTCACTCATCAACCACAGAACATACACTGGAGTATCATCTGCGTGTAGATGAGTATACTGCTCAAAGCGGTTTACAGATTCAATGCTTTTCCTATCCAACTACTAATGTCATTTTTCACAAAATAGAGAACATCTAAAATTTATATGGAACCTAAAAGGAGTCTGAATAGCCAAGCCAAAGCAATACTAAGGCTAGAGACATAGGCTAGAGACATAATATTACATGACTTCAAACTATAATAGAAGATTATAGTAATCAAAACAACATGGTACTGGTAGAAAAACAGACACATAGACCAATGGAACAGACTAGAGTACTAGAAACTAAGTCCCCATGACTGCAACCATCACATCTTTAACAAAGTTGAAAAAGCAAGCAATGGGAAAAAGACTTTTTATTTAATAAATAATGCGAGGATAACTGGCTACTCATATGCAGAAGAATAAATCTAGACTCCCATATTTCACCAAATACAAAAATTAACTTAAGATGGATAAAAGAGTTAAATGTAAAATCTCAAGCTATAAAAAACCTAGGGAATACTTTTCTTGATAATGGCCTTGGCAAATAATTTATGTCTAAGTCCTCAAAAGCAATTGCAACTAAAACAAAAATTGGCAAGTGGGATTTAATTAAACTGAAAAACTTTTGTACAACAAGAGAAACTATCAAGATAGTAAAGAGATAACCCACAGAATGAAAGAAAATATTCACAAACTATGCATCTAACAGAGGTCTTTAATTCAGAACCTATAAGGAACTTAAACAAACCAACAAACAAGCAGCAAGTAACTCCATTAAAAAGTGGGCAACAGGACATAAACAGGCACTTCTCAAAAGAAGACATAACCACAAGCACCCAACAAACATATGTAAAAGTGCTCATCATCATTATTTATTAAAGAAATGCAAATCAAAACCGAAATGAAATACCATTTCACACCAGTCAGAATGGCTTTTTTTGAAAAGTCAAAAGAAAAACACATATCGGTGAAGATTTAAAGAATAGAGAACACTCATACACTTTATGAAGGAATGTAAATTAGTTCAGCCACTGTGGAAAGCAGGTTGGGGATTTCTTAAAGAACTGAGAGTTGAACTACCATTCAACCAAGTAACCCCATTAGTGGGTATATACCCGAAAGAAAATAAATATCCTACCAAAAAGACACATATAGCCATATTTTTATCACAGCAGTATTCACAATCACAAAGACATTGACTTAACCCAGGCGTCCATCAGTGGTGGTCTGGATAAAGATTCATGGAATACTATACAGCCATAAAAAAACTCAAAATTATGCCATTTGAAGCAACATGGATGCATTGTTTCCAGCAAACAAATGAAAAGCAAAAAACAAAATACCGCATGTTCTTTCTCATAAGTGGGAGCTAAATGCTGGGTACACATGGTCATAATGTAGAGGGGCGGGAGGGGCCGGGACTGGTGGCTCACTCCTGTAATGCCAACATTTTGGGAGGCCAAGGTGAGCGGATCACCCGAGGTCAGGAGTTTGAGACTAGCCTGGTCAACGTGGGGAAACCCCGCCTCTAATGAAAACACAAAAATTAACTGGGCATGGTGGCTGGCGCCTGTTGTCCCAGCTACACGCGGGTCTGAGGCAGAGAGTCGCTTGAACCCGGGGGGGCGGAGGTTGTAGTGAGTCAAGATCGCGTCACATCACTCCAGCATGGGCGACTGAGCAAAACTCTGTCTCAAAAACAAACAAATAAACAAAAATACAAAGAGGGAGGAGGGAGGGAACACAGATTTATTAAAACTACCGATTGGTTAGTGTCCTCTCTACCTTCGTAATGAATTCATTCATTTAATTCATAGTTAATTCATTCAATTCATAATTCAGTTCCCCCTGAGAAAAAAATATTCACTTGTCATTAAAATCTCTCTGCATCTTATGGTTTTCAGATAGAAGTTAAATTTCACCTTAATAATAGAAACAAGAGAACTACTTAAACTGACAAAAACTAATAAAAGTTTGCTCAAATTTACTGACAGAGTCATGGGTACTTCATATAATAGTAACATTCTACCAGTTTTAAGTAAAATAAATAAGGAAACAATCTTAATTCCATCGCCTACCGGGAGGGACGTGTCCCCGCTCCCAGGTGAGTGGGACCTTGCGCTCTGGGCGGGTTACGCCGCAGCCTCTGGCACCTCTTGTTGGCAGCCTCGCCATTGCAGGCACAGGGCAGGCATTGGGGGGCGGGAAGCTGGCCAGGCCCAGGCGATTCCTTTGCCAGGGGCTGGGCAGGTGCGGAGAGGGGCGGAGCGGTGCTGCCCTGGGCGAGGGAGCCTCCCACTCTGGACGGTTCGCCGCCCCTGCCTCAGGAGGGCGCTGCAGGAGCTGGGTGGGGAAGCGGAGTGACGAGGGGACGCAGGCCAGGCCAGGTGGCCCCTTAGACCTGGTGATGCAGGAGGGGCTGTGGGAGACCAGAGAGGACCCGGAGCAGAAACCGGGAACTGATACCTCTGGCTGAATATTTGTCCTCTTGCGGAAGTTTGAAAGTCAGTTATTTCATTAAAGTTTAATTTTATTATAAACATAACAACTATTAAAAATTCCCTGTAGTCACTGGAATGATGAATTTTGGTACAGTTTCAGCATAACAATCTTTGGAGATTTTAGATATTCTAATTATTCAAATTGCGGCCATGCTTCAAAATATATGCCGTATATTTTTATGGCATCCACTCCTGTGTCCCTGTGTCCCGCATCTGCCTCTGTGTCCCTGCTGGCTCAGGAAACGAGCTTCTTCCTCCTTCCGCAGACTCGGATCAAGCTGTCCTCCCTCCGGCGCCTGAGGCGGTCATGGGGACAGCCTGCCCTCCAATAGCCCGAGAAAGCCCGGCCTGTGCCCTGTGCTCGGCGTGCTGTCCTGGCTCGTGCCCCTCAGAGCCCCGCACAAAGCAGTGTGACAGGTGGGGAAGGACCCAGCACCAGGCAGCGGTGAGCGGATGGATGATCCAGGGATGTGGGGCTGCTGGCAGCCAAGAACCCAATGCCAAATTCCATGGCATAATTTTGGATATTTTTCCCTTAAATTTTTGTGTAAGGCTTTCAGACTTACACATTTTGAGTTTTTAAAAAAATATAGTATAAACTACAATTCTGACTTCTATATTTTACCTGTTGATAGCAAGTCTTCATACAGTTTTTTTGTTAAAGGGGGCTATTCCCTCTCCATAGGTTGGCCTTTGCACCCTTGTTGAAGATCATTTTGACCATATATACAAGGCTTTTGTGGAGAGAGGTGTCTCTATTATTTACTATGTCCACATGTCTTGATTTAATACATTTCTTTTTAGATTTTCTCCTTTTTACTTTTTGAGACAGGTTCTCTGTCATCCATGCTGGGGTGCACTGGTGCGACCATGGCTCACTGCAGCCTTGCTCTCCCAGGCTTAAACAATCCTCTCACCTCAGCCTCTGGAATAGCTGAGACTACAGGGTCATGTCACATTGCCAGGTTAATTTTAATTTTTTTTTATAGCGATGGGTGTTCACACTATGATGCCCAGTGTGGTTTGAACTCCTGGGTTCAAGGAATCCTCCTACCTCAGCCTCACAAAGTGCTGAGGTTACACGTGTAAGTCATAGAACCTGGCCTCAAAATACCACATTTGAAAAGAGTTCACCAGCACTGCAATTAGTTTTTGATTTAAAAATTTTCAGGGCTCCCCACTTGACATTATTTTACAAGTTTAATTGGCTATTTTCAGTCATGAGATTTCATAGGTTTTAGAATTTTGTATTTCTGCAAGTAAATATTGTTATGATTTATATAGCTATTGCATTTAATCTGTTGTTGATTTCATTAGTATAGACTAAAAAAATTGTTTTCTAATTTATGAATATGGGATATCTTTTCAATTGTCTAATCTATAAATATAGAATATCTTCCCCATTGTTTGTGACTTTTCTTCAGCAACATCTTGTAACTTCTAGTATACTAGTCTTACATCTCTTTGCTTGTTTATTCCAAAGTATATTCTTCTTAATGCTGTTTTCAAAGGAATTTTAAAAACATGGATTGTACATTGTAATAAAGAGAAACACACTTAATTTTGTATTCTGCAATTTTGCTAAATGCAACTATTAGTTCTAACAGGTATTGTTTTCAGCATATAGGATTTTTTGTATCTAACATCATATCATAAGTAACAGGTAATTTTACTTCTTCCTTTATAATGTGGATCTTTTCTTTCTTTCATTGCCTGGTTGTTTTGCCAGGACCTTCACTGCTATTTTTGAATATATGTGGCAACAGTGAATATCTTGCCTTATTATTAATCTTAGAGGATAAACTTTCCACACTTCAGAATTCAGTATAATATTAGTGATGATTTTTTTTGTTTTGTTTTTGTTGTTGTTTTGGTTTTTTTGAGATAGGATCTTCCTCTGTTACCCAGGCTGGAGTGCAGTGGCATGATCTGGGCTCACTGCAACCTCCACCTCCTGAGTTCAAGCTGTTCTCATGCCTCAGCCTCCCTGATAGCTGGGACTGCAGGCCTACACCACAACGTCCAGCTAATGTTAACATTTTTTGTAGATACAGGGATTCACCATGTTGGTCAGGCTGGTCTGGAACTCCTGACCTAAAATCATCCACCCACCTCAGCCACCCAAACTGTTGGGACTATAGGCATGAGCTGTTGAACCCAGTTGCTGATGAGTTATTTATATATCTTTTGTTATGTTAGTTTCCTTTTATTTCTAGTATATTGAGTGTTTTTTTATCTTGAAAAGATGGTTAATATTGTCAATTGACTTTTATGCATTGTTTGAGATGATTGTGTGGTTTATATCTTTTACTCTGTTAATATGATATATTAAATTGATTGATTTAAACTCTCATTCGAATATGGCCAAATAGGAAGAGCTCTGGTCTGCAGCTCCCAGTGTGATCAATGGAAGATGGGTGATTTCTGCATTTCCAACTGAGGTACCTGATTCATCTCATTGGGACTGATTGGACAGTGAGTTCATCCCATGGAGGGTGAGCTGAAGCAGGAGAGGGCATCAACTCACCCAGGAAGTGCAAGGGGTTTGGGGGATTTTCCTTTCCTAGCCAAGGGAAGGCATGACAGACTGTACCTGGAAAACCAGGACACTCTCACCCAAATACTGCACTTTTCACACAGTCTTAGCACCTGGCAGACCAGGAGATTCCCTCCTGTGCCTGGTTCATTGGGTCCCACACCCATGGAACCTTGCTCACTGCTAGCACAGCAGTCTGAGTTTAACCTTCATGCTGCAGCTGAGCATGTGGAGCTGAATTCGCAATTTTTGAGGTTTCAGTAGGTAAACAAAGTGGCCAGGAAGCTTGAACAGGGTAGAGCCACTCACAGCTCAGCAAAGCGTACTGCCTTTATAAACTCCACCTCTGTGGGCAGGGCATAGCTGAATAAAAGGCAGCAGAAACTTCTGCAGACTTAAACATCCCATCTGACAGCTCTGAAGAGAGCAGTGGTTCTCCTGGCATGGTGTTTGAGCTCTGAGAATGGACATACTGCCTCCTCAATTGGGTCCCTGAACCCCATGTAACCTAACTGGGAGACACCTCCTACTAAGGGCCAAAAGACACCTCATACAGGTGGGAAATCCTCTTCGATGAAACTTCCAGGGAAGGATCAAGCAGCAATATTTGCTGTTCTGCAGCCTCCTCTGTTGATACCCAGGCAAACAGGTCTGGAGTGGACCTCCAGCAAACTCCAACAGACCTGCAGCTGAGGGACCTCACTGTTAGAAGGAAAACTAACTAACAGAAAGGAATAGCATCAGCATAAACAAAAAGGACTTCCACATCAAAACCCCATCTGTAGGTTACCAACATCAAAGACCAAAAGTAGATGAAACCACAAAGATGGGAAGAAACCAGAACAGAAAAGTGGAAAATCCTAAAAACCAGAGCACTTCTTTTCCTCCAAAGGATTGCAGCTCCTCACCAGCAACGGAACAAAGCTGGAGGGTGAATGACTTTGACGAGTTGACAGAAGGAGGCTTCAGAAGGCTGGTAATAACAAACTTCTCCGAGCTAAAGTAGCATGTTCGAACACATCGCAAGGAAGCTAAAAACCTTGAAAAAAGGTCAGACAATGGCTAACTAGAATAAGCAGTGTAGAGAATACCTTAAATGACCTTATGGAGCTCATAACCATGGCACAAGAACTGTGTGACACATGCACAATCTTCAATAGCTAATTCAATCCAGTGGAAGAAAGGATATCAGTGATTGAAGATCAAATTAATAAAATAAAGTGAGAGGAAAAGTTTAGAGTAAAAAGAGTGAAAAGAAATGAACAAAGCCTCCAGGAAAAATGGGACTGTGTGAAAACACCAAATCTAAGTTTTCTTGGTGTACCTAAATGTGACAGAGAGAATAGAACCAGCTGGAAAGCACTCCTTAGGATATTACTCAGGAGAATTTTCCCAACGTAGCAAGGCAGGCCAACCTTCAAATTCAGGAAATACAGAGAACACCACAAAGATACTTCTGGATAAGAGCAACCCCAAGATATTAATCGTTAGATTCACCAGGGTTGAAATGAAGGAAAAAAAGTTAAGGGCAGCCAGAGAGAAAGGTCGGGTTACCCACAAGTGGACACTCATCAGACTAACAGCAGATCTCTCAGCAGAAACCCTAGAAGCCAGAAGAAAGTGGGGACCAATATTCAACATTCTTAAAGAAAAGAATTTTCAGCCCAGAATTTCATATCCAGCTAAACTAAGCTTCATAAGTGAAGGAGAAATAAAATCCTTTACAGACAAGCAAGTTCTGAGAGATTTTTGACACCACCTGGCCTGCCTTAAAAGAGCTCCTGGAGGAAGCACTAAGCATGGAAAGGAACTACTGGTACCAGCCACTGCAAAAAATATGCCAAATTGTAAAGACCGTCGATACTATGAAAAAGCTGCATCAATTAACGGGAAAAACAGTGAGCTAACATAACAATGACAGGATCAAATTCACACATAACAATATTGACATTAAATGTAAATGGTCTAAATGCCTCAATAAAAAGACATAGACTATCAAATTGGATAAAGAGTCAAGACCCATCAGAGTGCTGTATTCAGGAGACCCATCTCACATGCAGAGACACACATAGGCTCAAAATAAAGGGATGGAGGAAGATCGACCAAGCAAATGGAAAGCAAAACAAATTAAAAATTTTAAAAAAGCAGGGATTGCAATCCTAGTCTCTGATAAAACAGAATTTAAACCAACAAAGATCAAAAGACGCAAAGAAGGCCATCACATAGTGGTGAAAGGATCAATTCAGCAAGAAGAGCTAACTACCCTAAATATATATGCACCCAGTATAGGAGCACCCAGATTCATAAAGTAAGTCCTTAGATACCTACAAACAGACTTAGACTCCCACACAATAATAATGGGAGACTTTAACACTCCACTGTCAATATTAGATAGATCAACAAGACAGAAGGTTAACAAGGATATCCAGGACTTGAACTCAGCTCTGCAACAAGCTGACCTAATAGAAATCTACAGAACTCTCCACCCCATATCAACAGAATAAACATTCTTCTCAGCACCACATCGCACTTATTCTAAAATTGATCACATAATTGGAAGTAAGCCCTCCTCATCAAATCTAAAAGAATAGATGTCACAACAAACTGTCTCTCAGATCACAGTGCAATGAAAATAGAACTGATGATTAAGAAACTCACTCAAAATGGCACAAATACATGGAAACAGAACAACCTGCTCCTGAATGGCTACTGGGTAAATAAGGAAATGAAGACAAAAATAAAGATGTTCTTTGAAACCAGTGAGAACAAAGACAAAAAAACACCAGAATCTCTGGGACACATGTAAAGCAGTGTGTAGAGGGAAATTTATAGCACTAAATGCCAACAAGAGAAAGGAGGAATGATCTAAAATCGACAGCCCCACATCACAATTAAAAGAACTAGAGAAACAAGAGCAAACACACTCAAAAGTAAGCAAAAGGCAAGAAAGATCAGAGCAGAACTAAAGGAGATAGAGACACAAAAAACCCTTTAAAAAAATCAATGAATGTAGGAGCTGATTTTTTGAAAATATCAACAAAATTGATAGACCACTAGCAAGAATAATAAAGAGGAGAAAAGACAAGAATCAAATAGACACAATAAAAAAAAGATAAATGGTATATCATCACTGATCCCACAGAAATACAAACTACCATCAGAGAATACAATAAACTCCTCTACACAAATAAACTAGAAAATCTAGAAGAAATGGATAAATTCCTGGACACATACACCCTCCTAAGACTAAACCAGGAAGAAGTTGAATCTCTGAATAGACCAATAACAGGTTCTGAAACTGAGGCAATAATTAATAGCATACCAACAAAAAAATATCCAGGACCAGATGGATTCACAGCTGAATCCTACCAGAGGTACAAAAAGGAGCTGGTACCATACCATTCCTTCTGAAACTATTCCAATCATTAGAAAAATAGGAAATCCTCCCAGTTCATTTTATGGGACCAGTATCATCCTGACACCAAACCCTGGCAGAGACAAAACAAAAAAAGAGAATTTTAGACCAATATCCTTGATGAACATCAATGTGAAAATCCTCAATAAAATGCTGGCAAATGGAATCCAGCAACACATCAAAAAGCTTATCCACCATGATCAAGTAGTCTTCATCCCTGGAATGCAAAGCTGGTGCAACATACAGAAATTAATAAATTTAATTCATCACACAAACAGAATCAATGACAAAAACCACATGAGTATCTCCATAGATATAGAAAAGTCCTTTGACAAAATTCAACAGTCTTTCCTGCTAAAAACTCTCAATAAACTACATATTGATGAAATGTATCTCAAAATAAAAACTATTTATGACAAACCCATAGCCAATATCATACTACATCAGTAAAACTGGAACCATTCTCTTTCAAAAATGACAGAAGACAAGAATGCCCTCTCTCATCTCTCCTATTCAAAATAGTGTTGGAAATTCTGGCCAGGGCAATCAAGCAAGAGAAAGAAACAGAGGTATTCAATTAGGAAGTCAAATTATCTCTGTTTGCAGATGACATGATTGTATATTTAGAAAACCTCATCATCTCAGCCCAAAATCTCCTTAAGCTGATAAGTGACTTTAGCAAAGTCTCAAGATAAGAAAACAATATGCAAAAATCACAAGCATTTCTATACACCAATAACAGACAAACAGAGAGGCAAATCATGAGTGAACTCCCATTCACAATTGCTACAAAGAGAATAAAATAACTTGGAATATATCTTACAAGGGATGTGAAGGACCTCTTCAAGGAAAACTACAAATCACTGCTCAACGAAATAAAAGAGGACACAAACAAACGGAAGAACACTCCATGCTCATGGATGGGAAGAATCAATATTGTGAAAATGGTCATACTGCCCTAGGTAATTTACAGATTCAATGCCATCCCCATCAAGCTACCAATGACTTTCTTCACAGAATTAGAAAATACTACTTTAAAGTTCATATGGAACCAAAAAAGAGCCCATATCGCCAAGACAATCTGAGCAAAAAGAACAAAGCTGGAGGCATCATACTACCTGACTTCAATCTATACTTCAAGGCTACAGTAAACAAATAGCATGGTACTGATATCAAAACAGATATATAGACCAATGGAACAGAACAGAGGCCTCAGAAATAACACCAAACATCTACAACCATCTGATCTTTAACAAACCTGACAAAAACAAGCAACGGAGAAAGGACTCCCTATTTAATAAATGGTGCTGGGAAAACTGGCTAGCCATATGTAGAAAGCTGAAACTGGATTCCTTCCTTACACCTTATACACAAATTAATTCAACAGGGATTAAAGCATTAAATGTTAGGCCTAAAACCATAAAAACCCTAGAATAAATCCTAGGCTACACCATTCAGGACACAGACATGGGCAAAGACTTCATGACTAAAACACCAAAAGCAATGGCAACAAAAGCCAGAATAGACAAATCAGATCTAATTAAACTAAAGCGCTTCTGCACAGCAAGAGAAACTACCAAGAGCGTGAACAGACAACCTACAGAATGGGAGAAAATTGTTGGCAATCTATCCATCTGACAAAGGGCTAATATCCAGAATCTTCAAAAAACTTAAACAAATTTACAAGAAAAAAACACCATCAAAAAGTGGGCAAAGGATATGGACAGATAATTCTAAAAAAAGACATCTATGCAGCCAACAAACACATGAGAAAATGCTCATCATCACTGGTCATCAGAGAAATGCAAATCAAAACTACAATGAGATGCAATCTCATGCCAGTTAGAATGGCGATTATTTGAAAGTCAGGAAACAACAGACGCTGGAGAGGATGTGGAAAAATAGGAAGGCTTTTACACTGTTGGTGGGATTGTAAATTAGTTCCACCATTGTGGAAGAGAGTGTTGCCATTCCTCCAGGATCTAGAACTAGGAATACCATCTGACCCAGCGATCTCATCACTGGGTATATACCCAAAGGATTATAAATCATGCCACTATAAAGACACATGCACACGTATGTTTATTGCAGCACTATTTACAATAGCAAATACTTGGAACCAACCCAAATGTCCATCAATGATAGAACTGATTAAGAAAATGCAGCAAGTATATACCATGGAATAGTACGCAGCCATAAAAACGGATGAGTTTTTGTCCTTTGCGGGGACTTGGATGAAGCCGGAAACCATCATTTTCAGCAAACTATCACAAGGACAGATAACCAAACACCACATGTTCTCACTCATAGATGGGAATTTACCAATGAGAACACTTGGACACAAGGCAGGTAACATCACACAACGGGGCCTGTCAGGGGCTGGAAGGGCTAGAAGAGAGATAGCAGTAGGAGAAATATCTAATGTAAATGATGAGTTGATGGGTGCAGCAAAACAACATGGCACATGTAAACCTATGTAACAAACCCGCACGTTGTCCACATGTACCCTAGAACTTAAAGTATAATAAAAATAAAAAACAATTAGATTGATTTACATGTGTTGAACAATACTTACATTGGAGAGATAACTCCTTCTTCGTCACGGTGTATAATCCTCGCAATATGTTATTGAATTTGGTGTTCTAATGTTCTGAGGAGAATTTTTACATCAATAGTCAACAGGAAAATTGATTTGTAGTTGTATTTTTTTTTTCCTTAGTGTCTTTGTGGGGTTCGGTGTTGTGTTAATGCTGGGCTCATAAAATAAGTTGGAAATTGTTTTGTCTTTTTCATTTTTCTGAAGTAGTTTAAGAAGAGTTGGTGTTAAACCTGCTTTAACATTTTGAAAAAAAAAAATTTAATGAAGTGATCCGGGCCTGGGCTTTTTGAGGGGAGGTTGTTGTTACTACTTATATGCCTATTCAGATCTTTTTATGGTTTATTTTTAGTATAATCTATATTTCTAAACACTTGTCTATATCTCTTAGCTTATCACATTTTTTGGCGTATAGTTGGAATTAAACTTTTATAATCTCTTCTTTTCCTACTTTTGTGGCATCAGTAGAAATAGCTACTCTTTTATTTCTGAATTTAATTAATTGAGATATCTTCTTTTTTCTTTTAATCTAACTGTTTGTCAGTTTTCTTAATCTTTTCAATAAAACCAAATTTTAATTGATTTTTCTATGGCTTTTAATTGTTATTTATAACTGCTGAAATTTTTATTCTTTACTTATGTTTGGTTATATTTACTGGTTGATTTAGACAGATTTTTTTAATGTACACATTTACTACTACAATTGAATACAAGCTTTAGATGCATTCAATAATTTTGTTATGCTTTGTCTCCAGTTATGTTGAAATTTTCACTGTGATTTCTTCTTTAACCCATAATGTTGTTTAGGAGCATGTTACTTGATTTTTATGTATTTGCAAATTTTAAAATTTTTCTTCTGGTATTCACTTCTAGTTCCATTCCATTTTAGTCGTAAATGATATTTTGTATGATTTTAATTTTCTTGAATTGATTTCTTTGTGGTCCGATTTGTGATATAGTCTCAAGAATGTTCCATGTGCGCAGCAGAAGCATGTTCATTCTGTTGTTGAGAAGACCCTTTCTAAAAGTCTGTTGGATTTGGTTGAATCACTCCCTGCTCAATCCTCTGTCTTCATTTGGTCTGCCAGGTTGTCCTCTCCGTTATTAAAATCTCCTATCATTTTGGTGGTGGTCTCTATTCCTCCCTTTATTTTTATTTATAATTTTGTTTTTTACACAGACGAAGTGTTGCTATCTTGTCCAGGTTAGTCTCAACTCCTGGGCTCAAGCCATCCTCCTGCCTCAGCCCCCGCCAAGAGGCAGGGATTACAAGCAGGCGTGAGCCACTGTACTCAGGCTATTTCTCCTTTTAATTCTGTAATTATTTGTGTTATGTGTTTGGAATAGTTGCTGATACATGTGCATATTTTAATTATGATATCTTCTTCGAGATTTATTTTTATTATATAATGTCCTTGTTTGTCTTTATGACAGTTTTTTGCTTAAAGTCTAATCATCTAATGTAAGTGTGACCAACTTTTTTCTATTTTGGTTGCTATTTAGGATGATTTGGTTACCATATAGAATATAATTTTCCATCCCTGCATTTTCAATCCATGTTTATGCTTAACTAAACAGAATTTATTTGATTTTATATTTTTAGTTTTAGAAACAGTTTATAAACAGAATTTATTTGATTTTATATTTTTAATTTTTCAGTGACCTTGTGTCTGTTATTGGAGAATTTAACATTGTTACCTATAAGGTTATTATTTGCAGTTAAGGAGTTACTACCACCATTTTGTTAATTGTATTGTGTTTCTTTTGTAGTTCTTTTATTTATTTATTTTATTTCTTGCTGTCTTCCTTTTTGTCTAGTTAATTTTTGTACTAATATGTTTTTATTTCTTTTTCTTTTGTATACATTCTACATGTATTATCTTTGTGATTACTATACAGATTACATGAAACGTCTCAAAGTTATAACAATCTAGTTTAATCTGATGTTATCTCCAGTAGCATATAAAAACTCCTGTCTTTTACATGACTGTCTTTCCCAACACACACGTTGTTCTTGATGTCATAAATTAGGCCTTTTTATATGATGTATTCTTTAACATACATACAAAATATTTTTGTGTATTTTGTGTCAAATTCCATAAGGGAATTAAAATTACTTACCAACATCACAATAATACAGGATGCTATATTTCTCTATATATTTGCTTTACAATAGAGTTTTATACTATTGTATGGCTTTTTTGGTACTCTCATTTTTTAATCTTAAAGGACTTTCTGGCATTTCTTGAAGAACAAACTTAGTGGTCATAAACTCCTTCGGCTTCAGTTTATCTGAAAAAATCTTAATTTCACCTTCATGTTTCAATGAGAGTTTTCCCATATATAATGTTCCTGGTTGGTAATTTTTCTCTTTTTTTTTTTGAACTTGAATATATCATCCCACACTCTGAACTGCAAAATATCTTTAAATACATCTGTTGATAGTATTAGTGGGCCTAAATTTTATGTGTTTAATCTTTTTTCTCTTGAAATTTTTGAAGTTTTTTCTATGAGATATTTAAGTTTTATATTGTGTCTCACTTTGGTTTTCTTTAAATTTTATGCTGGTCAAAGTCCACTAAAGTTCTTGAGTGTGTTTGTCCATTTCTTTTTTCAAATTTGAGCAGTTTTTGTCCGTTAATTTTGTTTGTTTATTTATTTATTTTGAGATGGATTCTCACTCTGTTGCCCAGACTAGAGTTCAGTGGTGTGATCTCAGCTCATTGCCACCCGGGCTAGAGTGATTCTCTTGCCTCAGCCTCCCAAGTAGCTGGGACCAAAAGTGAGTGCTACCAGGCTTGGCTAATTTTTGTATTTTTGTATTTTTTTTAGTAGAGATGGGGTTTCACCATCTTGCCAGGTGGATTTGAACTCTTGACCTCAAGTGATCCACCTGCCTTGGCCTCCCAAACTGCTGGGATTACAGGTATGAGATACCGTGCATGGCCTGTCTTCTTTTTTTAAATAACACACTTGGGACTTATTATTTATTTCTTCTTGCCTATTTCTCCCTTTTGAAACAGCAATGTCTGTCCTTTGCCTTTCCCACTTTTGTATTTCAAAAACACATAACATGTTAGATTTCATAGATCCACAGCTAAAGAAAATCTTGCATTAGAATGAATTATACCTTGACTTTCACCCATATGAGGTTTGGACAAGACTTTGAAGTTAGATTTTAAAGTTGAATCTGGAGTGACTTTAGAATTATAGAGTCTAGTAGATGGAATGATTGTATTTTGTGTGGAATTAAAAATGAATTGGGGACATGAGGCATGGTTTTCATGTTTTTGTTTCCCTTAAAACTTTATGTTGAAAATTAATCCCCAAAGCAGCAGTATTGGGAGGTGTGGTCTTTCGGGATGTGTTTAGGTCAGGAGTGCTCTATCCTCATAAATAGATTACTGCTCTTATTAAAACGTTTGATGAAGAAAGTTTGGTCAATTACACATTACAAATTCTCTCCACCTCATATTAATTCGTAGAGTGAAAAAAAATGACCCATGGATTGTCTACTTATCTCCAGTCATTCACCTTTTTATAAAATTTAACCTAACACTGTACCAAGTGTGCAGATACAAATGTTCATATGTCATTGTCCATGATCTTGTGTAATTTAACAGAAGATATAAAAATAAACTAAAAAATTCCAGGAAACATGGTACTTATAACTGTTCAGGAAATGTGAAGATAATAAAAGCACAAAAGGAGGGGGCTTCAGTGGCATCATTGCATATTTGATGTTTATGGGAAGTGAAGGAAAGAGCAGGCTAGGAGAATGGTTCACATGGGATTGCTAGGGATGACTCAGGACTTTTTGATTGAGGTAACCATGATGGTCGGCACTGAGGAGAGTGGTGGTCTTGGTTGACATAATCACAGAGATTTTCTAAGAAGAGACTTTGTTGTCCTGTTTGTTTTTCCAGATATGCATTTACTTTTCTGATAAAGGACACATCTTCAAATAATAGTGCCATAAAAGTGCTTTTTATTCCATAGAATTGGAATCTCTGTCATGTTCCTTCCTGTCTTCTGGATTTTTGCCTCCTTTTTGGGTTGCAGGCCCAGGTCCTGTGACCAGAGCATCCGTAACTAGGCCTTCATCTACATAGTGATGCTCCTACCATGACAAACTTGTTCTCTACAGACATAGATTGGCAAGATGGTCTCTAGAGTGGCCTCAAATAGAAGCCTACTGTCTATCTTAACATGACAATGAGCAGCTTCTTCCCATGCACCACCTACTCTTTGAGCATACTACAAGCCATTGCCATTAATCCCAGAACGTACTGGTTGGTGAATTTCAAACTCACTCATTTTAGTTATACACTATGTGTTGTCTTTCTCTCACGGATTCTCAACTTCTGTATTAGTAGTGACTGGCTCTACCCCACTAAAGCTAAACCAAATGTAACCTGCGCAAGAATTATTTTTCTTATTTACTCATTTATTACCAAATTTACTCTTTTATTTAATATAACACTTGGGATAATATTTTCTTTTATTCTTCCATAAATGTGCTTCATATGGATATATCACACATTGTGTATAGTTTGACACAGTGTTAATATAGTTTCGATCTATTTGGATATTTGTACATTTATTTTATCTCAATATTTGTTCTCAGGAAGAGTATTTTTCTTCATAATCTGAAGTTTCAATAAATTTTAAATGCATTTTACTGAGGTAAATATACTCAGTTTACATTGCTTTTTTGTATTAAGGCACATTTTTCCTCAATCCTGAAAATAACTTTTGAAATATATGTAATTTTAAATTTACATGTCTTTCCCTCAGAACTTTGAAGACCATAATCAACTGGATTCTTGATCTTATTCACATATTGAGAAATAGGTTTGTTTTCATTGCTTTATAATTAATTTGAATTTTATCTTAGATGGCTTTATGTGATTTTCTCTATTTTGTTATTATGCTTTTAACTATTGTATTTCTTTTAATAGTTATGCCTTTAAGCTATTGTAATTAATTATTTTAATAATTACATATTTTTATTCTCTATTTGACATTCACTCCATTTTTTTTATTTAAACTGGGACTTAAACTACATGACTTATTCTAGATTTTTATGTATTTCAATTTTTCATATTGTTTATTTGTTTTAACCCTATTCGGACTTCTAAATATTCACTTCATCCTACATTCTAATTCATAATTCATTTTTTCATTTATGCAATTTTTCTATTTATTCTATCCTTTACATTGAAAATTTTTTTACATCTAACATTTTTACCGAATTATTTTCATAATCTACTTTATTTTTTTCTTACTTTTAAACTTTTCCTCTACTATATTTAATCATTATAACTACTTATGTTATTTCTACACTATATATGCAGTTTGGGGATTTATTAAGAGCTAATTGTACAGCCGTGTTTGGATTAGTATTTTGTTTCTGAATAACTTTGGTCTTGATGACTCTTACTTGGTATATTTTAAAAAGAATAGTAGATTTCATTTTATTATAAATGACTGACCTCAAGTGATGGGGTCATTGAAGATTCTTGGTCGAGGTATTTTATTCCAGTGAAAAGATATCTGTAATGTGAACAATGTTCCCTTTGCAGACACCTGAAATGATTAAGTCAATGTATTTATCTAAATTGTCCTGATTAAAACACAGAGTGTACATATGAACTAGAAACTAATATGAGGATTGGTGTTAATTCCCAAATCAACCAAAGAAGAGAGATACCACCTCCACTAACTACTCTAACCTATTTTTTCTAAACTTTTGAAAATGTAAGGATTCTACCTTTAGATAGCATAGTCAGATCCAAATACTCCTGCATCTATGCTGCTGTGACATGATATTCACCAATCAGACATGTTCAATTCTAACAACCTGTGCTTCCATTATTAGCAATTCTGAAAGGTAGCATCAACTTCTAGTCTAATTTTTATTCTACAGCTGTGCTTCTTTATTCTTTCCTGAAAAATTAATTGTGGAGGTACCTGCCTTTGAAGTTTCTCTGCATATATGGTTATTTGAGTTTGAAAAGATAAGATTATCTAAATTTTTGCCAGAAATTCTGATACCCACATTATATCTTTGAAATCATTGGTTGTCACACTCCTGCTGACATGTGCATTTAGGAGAACTATATAAATGTCAGTGCTTTGCAGTCTCTGCGGGGTTGAAATAAACAATATCAGCCATCTTGGCCACTGAGGCTCGCATGTAGCTTTTCATTCCCAGTCCAGGCATCTAGATTCAGGGGCACCTTGCTGAGGGGCTTTTGGTCGAGGCCTTCTTCAGAAACTTTTGTTCAGATCCCTGTTTCTGGAGAAGAAATGGAGCTTTGATAATGAATTTTATACATTCTTATTAATACTCCATGCTTTTTACTCTTGCTCATATCATACATTCTCCTCTACGCACTCCTGCCCCCTTTTGTACAAAATTGCAGGCCTGTTTTTAATGAGGGGGCCACCTCGGCAGTGAGACAGTGCCATGTTTGTGCTGATCCATCTGACCCTTTCCTGGTGCTTTTCCATGAGGAAAAAATGGAACAATGAGGAGTCGGTGCTTCATCTGATTTTGCCTGTTGCTTACCACAATCACAGAAAGGAAGACAAAAGGGCTTAACTATTACTTTGATGTGGGTCACTTGCTTTAATTTCCAACTCTGAAATCAAGCAGTTTAGCTCTTCCCAGCTCAGCTCAACCCTTGAAATTTCAAGGAAGAAATTCTGTTTTTATTGGTCAAAATTTTGTGTCATTTATATAGAAAAAAGGTAATAAAATTGCATCATATATTTAAAAATTGAATGCCTTCTGTTTGGCTATTTTACTGAAGAGAAAACTTGTGTAGCCTATTGGAATTACTCACGGTGAAGCTCCAAGTACTAATATTCAGAAAAATTAAGGAATCAAAATATAACTATTTCTCATAGCATTTCTTTTTTTATAAACTTTCTATTTTATTGTTTGTAATTTAAAAACTTTGTAGAAAATAGTATAAAATTTTCAAAGTTAATACAAATTTAGTTTTAGAATTTCTGTTTGCATAAGTGTTGTAAGTAGCTAATTTTAATTAATTGTAATCATCAACTATTATCTAAGCTGTACATTAAAAAATGTGTTAATATTTGCTACTGCCTAAAATATAATACATATTTACATAATCTAAGTTACTAAAAATAATATAATTTTGCATAGTAACATACACACAGATAAATAATCAACATACACAGGTCTTTTTAAATTTTATTATTATTATACTTTAAGTTTTAGGGTACATGTGCACATTGTGCAGGATTTTTACATATATATACATGTGCCATTTAGCATTAGGTATATCTCCTAAAGCTAACCCTGCCCACTATCCCCACCCCACAGCAGGCCCCAGAGTGTGATGTTCCCCTTCCTGTGTCCATGTGTTCTCGTTGGTCAATTCCCATCTATAAGTGAGAATATACGGTGTTTGGTTTTTTGTTCTTGTGATAGTTTACTGAGAATGATGATTTCCAACTTCACAAATGTCCCTACAAAGGACATGAACTCATCACATAGTATTCCATGGTGTATATGTGTCACATTTTCTTAATCCAGTCTATCATTGTTGGACATTTGGGTTGGTTCCAAGTCTTTGCTATTGTGGATAGTGCCACAATAAACATACGTGTGCATGTGTCTTTATAGCAGCATGATTTATAGTCCTTTGGGTATATACCCAGTAACGGGACAGCTGGGTCAAATGGTGTTTCTAGTTCTAGATCCCTGAGGAATCGCCACACTGACTTTCACAATGGTTGAACTAGTTTACAGTCCTACCAACAGTGTAAAAGTGTTCCTATTTCTCCACATCCTCTCCAGCACCTGTTGTTTCCTGACATTTTAATGATCGCCATTATAACTGGTGTGAGATGGTATCTCATTGTGGTTTTGATTTGCATTTCTCTGAAGGCCAGTGATGATGAGCATTTTTACATGTTTTTTTGGCTACATAAATGTCTTCTTTTGAGAAGCGTCTGTTCATGTCCTTTGCTTACTTTTTGATGGGGTTGTTTGTTTTTTTCTTGTAAATTTGTTGGAGTTCATTGTAGATTCTTGATATTGGCCCTTTGTCAGATGAGTAGGTTGTGAAAATTTTCTCCCATTTTGTAGGTTGCCTGTTCACTCTGACGGTAGCTTCTTTTGCTGTGCGGAAGCTCTTTAGTTTAATGAGATCCCATTTGTCAATTCTGGCTTTTGATGCCATTGCTTTTGGTGTTTTAGACATGAAGTCCTTGCCCATGCCTATGTCCTGAATGGTAATGCCTAGGTTTTCTTCTAGGGTTTTTATGGTTTTAGGTCTAAAGTTTAGGTCTTTAATCAATCTTGAATTAATTTTTGTATAAGGTGTAAGGAAGGGATCCAGTTTCAGCTTTCTACATATGACTAGTAGGTGTTCCCAGCACCATTTATTGAATAGGGAATCCTTTCCCCATTTCTTGTTTTTCTCAGGTTTGTCAAAGATCAGATAGTTGTAGATATGTGGCATTATTTCTAAGGGCTCTGTTCTGTTCCATTGATCTATATCTCTGTTTTGGTACCAGTACCATGCTGTTTTGGTTACTGTAGCATTGTAGTATAGTTTGAAGTCAGGTAGCGTGATGCCTCCAGCTTTGCTCTTTTGGCTTAGGATTGACTTGGCGATGCAGGCTCTTTTTTGGTTCCATATGAACTTTAAAGTAGTTTTTTCCAATTCTGTGAAGAAAGCCATTGGTAGCTTGATGGGGATGGCAATGAATGTCTAAATTACCTTGGGCAGTATGGCCATTTTCACGATATTGATTCTTCTTACCCACGAGCATGGAATGTTCTTCCATTTCTTTGTATCCTCTTTTATTTCATTGAACAGTGGTTTGTAGATCTTTTTGAAGAGGTCCTTCACATCCCTTGTAAATTGGATTCCTAGGTTTTTTATACTCTTTGAAGCAATTGTGAATGGGAGTTCACTCATGATTTGGCTCTCTGTTTGTCTGTTATTGGTGTATGAGAATGCTTGTGATTTTTTACATTGATTTTGTATCCTGAGACCTTGCTGAAGTTGCTTATCAGATTAAGGAGATTTTGGGCTAAGACCGTGGTTTTTCCAGATATACAATCATGTCCTCTGCAAACAGGGATAATTTGACTTCCTCTTTTCCTACTTGAATACCCTTTATTTCCTTCTCCTGCCTAATTGCCCTGGCCAGAATTTCCAACACTATGTTGAATAGGAGTGGTGAGAGAGGGCATCCCTGTCTTGTGCCAGTTTTCAAAGGGAATGCTTCCAGTTTTTGCCCATTCAGTATGATATTGGCTGTGGGTTTATGATAGATAGCTCTTATTAATTTGTGATACGTCCCATCAATACCTAACTTATTGAGAATTTTAGCATGAAGCATTGTTGAATTTTGTCAAAGGTCTTTTCTGCATCGGTTGAAATAATCATGTGGTTTTTGTCTTTGGTTCTGTTTTTATGCTATATTACATTTATTGATTTGCGTATATTGAACCATCCTTGCATCCCAGGAATGAAGCATACTTGATCATGGTGGATAAGCTTTTTGATGTGCTGCTGGATTTGGTTTGCCAGTATTTTATTGAGGATTTTTGTATCAATGTTCATCAAAGGTATTAGTCTAAAGTTCTCTTTTTTGGTTGTGTCTCTGTCCGGCTTTGGTATCAGGATGATGCTGGCCTCATAAAATGAATTAGAGAGGATGCACTCTTTTTCTATTGATTGGAATAATTTCAGAAGGAAGGGTACCAGTTCCTCCTTGTACCTCTGGTAGAATTCGGCTATGAATCCATCTGGTCCTGTACTCTTTTTCATTGGTTAGGAATTGATTATTGCCACAATTCCAAAGCTTGTTATTGGTCTATTCAGAGACAAAACTTCTTCCTGGTTTAGTCTTGGCAGAGTGTATGTGTCGAGGAATTTATCCATTTTTTCTAGATTTTCTAGTTTATTTGCATAGAGCTGTTTGTATTATTCTCTGTTGGTAGTTTGTATTTCTGTGCGTTCGGTGGTGATATCCCCTTTATCATTTTTTATTGCGTCTATTCGATTCTTCTCTGTTTTCTTCTTTTTCAGTCTTGCTAGCGGTCTATCAATTTTGTTGATCCTTTCAAAAAACCAGCTCCTGGATTCATTAATTTTTTGAAGGGTTTTTTGTGTCTCTATTTCCTTCAGTTCTGCTCTGATTTTAGTTATTTTTTGCCTTCTGCTAGCTTTTGAATGTGTTTGCTCTTGCTTTTCTAGTTCTTTTAATTGTGATGTTAGGTTGTCAATTTTGGATCTTTCTTGCTTTTTCTTGTAGGCATTTAGTGCTATAAATTTCCCTATACACACCGCTTTGAGTGTGTCCCAGAGATTCTGTTATGTTGTGTATTTTTTTTTTTAAGGCAGAGTCTTGCTCTGTCACCCAGTCTTGAGTACAGTGGCTCGATCTCAGTTCACTGCAAACTCCACTTCCCTGGTTCAGGTGATTCTCCTGCCTCAGCCTCCGGATTAGCTGGAATTACAGGCGCCTGCTACCACACCCAGCTAATTTTTGTATTTTTAGTAGAGATGAGGTTTCACCATGTTGGCCAGGCTTGTCTCAAACTCCTGACCTCAAGTGATCCACCCGTCTCAGCCTCCCAAAATGCTGGGATTACAGTTGTGAGCCACCGTGCCCTGCCTCTTTCTTGTATTTGATGATGAAAATCTGTTATTGACAGGCACCTGGCCTGTTTCTTGTATTTTATAATGAAAATCTGTTATTGACAGTAAGAGGATGGGGGCTCAGGTTAACAACAGGGTGTTAGAAAAGCAGCAGTAAAATTTGGTTCTCAAAACATTTGATGTCTTATTCCTTTATTTGAACATGGGTTTTGCTAATAAAAGGCCAGCCATTTTGAAACTTTCATTTTATTGTCATGTTTTCATTTTGAAATTCATCTTGTTGTTTGTACGAATTGGCAGCCGTATGAGGGAAATTTCAGTTTTGCATATTTTAAAATTATTTTCATTTTTACATCAGAGATTTTGAACAGATGCTATACAAAAGCATTCATTTATTTTTTCAACAAAATTTTGTGCTGGTTATGTTGGAAGCACTTAGTGAACTTCATGCTGTACGTGCCTCAGATACTTTTGTGAATGTAATGGCAACATCAAAAACTTTGCCCTTATACATCTTATAAACCTTTAATTTCAAGGCATGTTGATGAGTGGACATCTGCTGTAACATACTTTCATCGTTATTTAATTAACCATTATTTGGGTATACCTTTTATTATAACTGAATTTTAAAAACTGGAAAATATTTAACACATCTTCATCTTGCCTTTTTCCTTAACATATGTAGATCAAGGGAGTCACTGAGAATCAGTTTTAGGGATAGTTATAAAAATCTTAACTTTGCAACTGTAACTTTGTCCTCAATGTAATCACTGGAAAAATAATTTACGTTTCAAAGGCTTTAATCTTTGTATTTCTTTGAAAAGGAAACTTCACCGAGGTTCTTTAAAAATTCTTGTTCTGTCCTAGAGACTGATAGACTCATGGATATGGTCCTCTAATGGATCTGTACCACCTCAGTTCTCTGAGTGTCGCCCTCCTGTGGTGAAAATTAAAGCTTATTTTCATTTCATGTCTAGGATGTAGTATGTTCTTGTTGGGAAATAATGATGTTTCTTGAGAAATAAGTGCCTTCAGTATCACTGTGTGTCACTTAATAAATATGACTAATATCTACTTTCACCAGTTGCTGCAATTTGATCCTTAAGCAGCCATCTTTAAATTATACTTTTTCTTTGGTTAAAGTAATTATAATAGACATTGATTATTTTTACATACTTTTCTTATGTGGACAGCCATTCTTAGAACTAAAACATTCATATGTTTATATTACAAGTACAATTATTATTTATTATTATTAATGTCAGTAGCAAAATGTAATCAACTCTCTTCTTTTTACTTCCTTTTTTGAATCAAAATGTTACACTTATACAAGCAAGAGCAACAGTTCTACATCGGTATCACTGCAGTGCCTAGAAGATACAACAGGACAATTTACAAAACCAAATTTCCAGGAAGTCTTTGCACACACCTCTAGTACAAAAGATGCTTCAGAGACTAGAGGGTCAGAGGGCAAAGAGAGGAAATATTCAACTCCCAGTTCAGGTCAAAAGGGAAGAAATCCTGGTGTTGAAAGAAATCCAAGAATGACTGTGTCTGCAACTCACTCCTTTCTGTAAAGTTTTCATGGCGTTTTACTTAAAATATTTACTCTTATGATGGTCAATAATATGAATAGTTATGCTTTGTAAGGGATTTATTCTTTACTTATAATTAATGGATCGTTCTAAGTTATTGTATGTTTAGTTGCTATAGTAAGATGATATGAAATATTTGTTGCCTGTTAAATGTTTCTGGGATCTTTACTTTATTTTTACATTATGATCTGTGCTTCCAAAGTTGAGCTGTAATTTTATTGTTTATTCAAATGTAGAATAAAGCTTAAGTTTGGGGAGACAAATAAAAGCTAGTGTTTTCTTTTCAGCTCTATAGAACAGTCATTTATTTCTATAAATGTTCTTTATGTAGCTTTCCTAGTTCCACATTTAAAAAGATAAATATGGGGATCTACACAGGTCTCAGTAAATAATAATTCTTGATTAATAATGCATTTATTATAAAGCTTGAAGTTTAAAGTAGAATTTTGCTCAGCCTACATATCTTTTATGGTCAGACTGCTATAATTATGTAATATCCAGTTAAATTTCAATTTCAGATAACAGAGAATAATATTTTAGTATAAGCATGTCCCAAATATTGCATGGGATATACTTACACTGAATAAACTATCTGTTTATCTGAAATTTAAAATTAACTGGGCATGATATATTTTCTTTGGCAAACTGTTTTATAGAGAACAGAGTAAGTCAGCTAAATTTTAGAATAGTTAACCCTAACCTGGTGTTCTAAGTCTTTCCTTTTTGTAATTATTATTATTATTTGGAGTCAGGGTCGTGCTCCATCACCCAGGCTGGAGTGCGGTGGCACAATCACAGTGCCCTGTAGCCTTGAGCTTCTGTTCTCCAGTGATTCTGGCACCTCTGACTTTGCCTCCGAAGTAGCTAGTACCACAGGCACGTCGGCCTAGCTAATTTTTTTTTTCTCATAGAGACAGTGTCTCAGGCTGGTCTGGAACTCCTGGGCTCAAGCAATCCTCCCACCTCTGCCTTCACTTCCCAAATAGCGGAGACCACAGGCACATGCCACCACCATACCCAGCTTATTTTTAATCAGGTTGGTGCAAGAGTAATTGTGGGTTTTGCCATTGAAAGTGATGGCAAAACCCGCAATTACTTTTTGCACCACCCTAATAATATTTGTGGAGACAGTGTCTTGCGCTGTTGTCTAGGCTGGTTTCCAGCTCCTGGGCTCCAGTGACCCTCCTGCCTTGGCCTCTAAAATTCTGGAATTATAGATGGTAGCCACTGCACCAAGCTACTTTGTATAATTGTTAACATAAACGTAAATATTTTGAGAAATAGAAATGTCAAAATCATTGGAGGAAAATATATTGTAAAGTATACAATATAAAAAATCAAACAAAATACAACAAATACAACAAAAAATTATCAAAATTTTCAGAGGAACAAAACAAAATCTAGTTTTACAATCTTCAGAATTCAATCCCATTATATCAAACATATAAAGAAACATATTCAAAGAAAAATGCAATCAATAGCGACTGACCTCGAGATGACCCAGATGTTGGAATTAGTGTGGATTTTTAAAGTAGTTATTGTAATTCTTATTAAAATCAAAACCCCAAAAACCCTTAAAATAAATGGATAGGAAATCACAGCAGAGTAGAAGAAACTACAATAATAACAAAGGCACAAGTGGAAATTCTAGAAGTGAGAAAGATTTCAAAATTAAAAAATAATAATCAGTTGTTTTGAGGAGCAGCTTGGAGGTGGTAAAGGGTCTATGAAACTTAAAATACAATTGAAATGATTCAATCTGAAAAATGTGAGCAGTCATAGGTTGGGGTGAAGGAGCTTTTCCTTTGGTTAGTGCTTTTAGGTAATGTTGGTTTTGATAAGATTACTAGACTGATCCGTCAGGGGCTTACTAAGCCAGAGTTTATCTTGGTTTCAGTAGTGCTTTAAACAAAACTCATATCCTTGTGTACAAGATAGAAGAAGAGTGGACCAGATGACAATATTTAGATGCAGTCATTCTTAACTTCCGTTGCTCTCCCAGTGGTCTAGCTGGGGTTTGTATAAAGTGGAATGGGAGGAATAGGGAAGGAGCCCCCACCTACCCTCTCCCCTGGTCCACTTGTCCTCCTTCACTAGTGGATAAAGTCCACGGGAACAGGCAAGTTATTTTAAATCTGTATCTTCTGTTGTCAAGATCTGTAATTAGTTCTGCTCGCTGGACTGGGGACAGGAACCAAGGGAACATGAGGGTGAACGAGTTAACATGGAGTCCAGGAACACACTGTGCCTACATGCAGAATGTTTGTGACAGGAAAGCCAGTCAGCAGGCAGATGGTCTCAGATACCAAGCTAGTGTTGGGAAGGAAGATTCAGTCTCTTGAAGGCGGTGTTCCTCATTGTGTGGTTTGTATCACTTGCTTCAGAATGACCTGGAGTACTTGTTAAAATGCAAATTTTGAGCCCAATCCTAGACCTCCTAAGCCTGCATCTCTACGGATGGATCTCAGTAGTCGATATTGGAAACGTGCAGGTCCCTAGGAGATGCTTATGCATATATATATTTGAACTGTTTTGTTTAAGGTTTAGGGAGCTGACAGAAGCAAGGAATAGACCAAGCCCTTGGGTGGAAAGGCTCCATAACCTTGGCACTGTTAGCATTCTGGGTGGAACAGGATTCTGCCACATGCTTTGCAGCATCCCTAGCCTGTACCCTCTAACACCATATTCCAGTTGTGAAAACCAAAAATGTCCCCTGGGAGGCAAAATAGTCACCAGTTGGGAACCGAAACCTCTGCTTTGTGGGATCAGAGTGGTTACTTTGTTCCCAATCCAAGGATCAGAACACAAGATGAGAGAAAGTCCAGCTATTGGAACTGGAGTGCCAAGTTGAACCTAGACCTACAACAAAAGCTCCAAAAGCTCCTTTATGGGGCTGATCCCATGCCTCAGCTACCTAGCTTGTACAGATGCCATGTAACTCTAGATTTGGTGACAGAAGGAATTTAGAGGCTAGAACTAGATAGGGTCTTTCAGGTTAGGCCAGCACACAACGTGGACTTTTGACATCATCCAGATATTTGAACCAACCTCAGTCCTGAGGCAGAATTTCCCATGGCATCTGATACATGGCCTGGATTTGGAGCTCTCACTGGGATTAGATGCCATGGGAATATTGTGTTTAGGAACTCTGAAAGAGACAGGCTTCAACAAAGCAGACCTAAGCAACACGTAGCGTCTGAACTTCTTTATTAGCTTCCATTCCAGCCCACGAGGACAAAAGCATCACATACATATCCACTGTGGCAAACTTGTTCTCAGTAGGGTTTTTCCCCAGTACTACTCTCGCCTCTGTCCTGAGCCCACTTGCTTCTTTGTAATGTTTCCACTTTCTGTCCCACTCCCTAATAGATGATTTTTCCTCTCTGCCCAGCCCCCTAGTTCTGATATTTGGATTGTCTGTGATCTGGGTAGTACATAGGAGGTAGAATCAAAGCCTTGTTGATTGGATTGGGAGTTTCTCACTTCCTATTAAAGGCACTGATTAAGCATCAATTGTATAAAGTAAAGTAAGATTATGATCCAGTAAGAAAGATTCCACAAGTAGCACAGGAAGAATTGGTTTCTAGTATACTTCATGCTTCAGGACAGGAAATCCAGAAAAAAATTCTGTGGTACGTTAAGTGTGTACTGTAAGTTTCATTTCCATATGAAAAACTGTAGTTAGCTAAAAAGTACATCCGTGAAGAATCCTGATTAAACTTGCTTAATCCTGGTTAAACTAGCTGCTAGCTAAATAACAATTTCACAACAACTCAAGAACTCTGTAAAAGCGTTTCCTCTGAATATTTTATTCAGAAAAATACACAAAAAGATAAGGCAGAAACAAAAGTCCCAGTCATTTGCAGTATCTGTCGGTTTCAATTTGGCTCTCCTGTTAAAACAAAGAAAAATAGTAAAATTTATCTATGTATAACATGCCATATATATTCAACTGCTAATAAATATAAAAAGCTTTAAAAATGTGTGCTCAATTTTGGTTACTGTGTTACCACAACACTTATATTAAAATATGTATACTTTTAAATTTGGTTTCTATAAAAAATGGATTCTAATCTTATAAAAGTTATTTCCTAATATTCAATAAATGTTGTCTAAGGGCTTTTTCAATCCAAATAGCAATTTTAATTATTCCAGAATTTAATGGTGCTCTAAATTTCCATTTAACAGGGTGAGAATGCTGTATTATTACAAGTGATAAAAGTTACAGGACATAGACGTTATTCCGTTTTAGTGTCCACATCCTGATTATATTTTATAACATCTTCTTGATTTCTTACAACTACATACATATTCATTTGCTCAGCTGGAAAAAAATTCTTAACATTATTTACTAATTTTAGGTATGAACTCTACCAGCTAGTTAACAGGAAATATGTAATTAAACATTGCCTTTATCAAGTAATGTACAAAAAGGGTAAGAGTAACTTTGGAACATACGACTTGAATGAGCGGCTGGTGATTATCAAAATCTGACACTTAATTGATTTATACTTGTACACTCACAGCTAAACATCTCTGTTTTTCTACGTTGTAACTCTAGGACATTACTTATCTACATAGGAAGAGTGATAAATATTAATAATGTGCTATGATAAGCATCCTGCACTCTTCTAAATCTTACAATAAAACTGCTTCAATTTCACATGTTTAGCTTTTATACTTAGTTTTTTAGTTGATCTATGCTTATTTTAAGGAACCCGAACTACACTAACAGAATCCACATAATTTTTATATTAGTCAAACTGCTTCTTTCTAACTCTGGTTGTAATAGTTATAAAAAGATAATGATAAATTTATGAAGTAGATACAGTCAAACCTGAATTTCTTAAAGTATATACTTAGAATCGGTTATAATTTTTAGATATTCTTTCTTGACAGTCTTTTCCCAAACTCATGATGTCCTCTCTAGGTAATATTGCCACACTCATAAATTAGAAATAAAGACAAAAATGTGAAAACTACAGTAATTTAAGAGAATATAGGTTTTCTACATGCCATTTCTATTAGCTACTTAAAATAGTGGAAATAAGTAAATAAATAGCTACCTGTCCAGAAGCATCTCATGCAAAAATCCATCTTTCTGAGCCTTTTTAAGAATTTTACTGTCTTCTTTACTTATTTTAACTTTGTGGTCTTGGAAGCTCTGAAATTTCTTTCTGCAAAGAAAATGTCTTCATTGAAAAATATCTCAAACTCTGATTATATATATTTACTATTAAATTTATAAATACTGTTAATTTCCTTTTTACTTATTAAAAAGTCTAATTATAGGCCAGGCACAGTGGGTCACACCTGCAATTCCAGCACTTTTGGAGGCCAAGGCAGGCAGATCACTCGAGGTCAGGAGTTCGAGAACAGCCTGGCCAACATGGTGAAACCCCGTCCCCTCTAAAAATACAAAAATTAGGCGAGCATAGTGGCGTGCACCTGTAGTCCCAGCTACTCGGGAGGCTGAGAAAGGGGAATCACATGAACCTGGGAGGCAGAGGTTGCGATGAGCTGAGATCGTGGCACTGCACTCCAGTCTGGGGGACAGAGCGAGACTCCATCTTGAGGAAGAAAAAAAAGTCTAACTGTATTTTTTTTAATAAGCTGGAGATTCTGAACAACAAAGATGACCTTCATGACCTCTCAAGAGCAGGGCCACTCATTGACTGGGTAGCACAAGGCCCCACTTCTATTAGGGCATGCTGGCTGGAGTCCCCTGTGTCCTGGCCATAGCACAGCCTTTGACTGGCATCATGCCCATTCTATGAATTAATAGAGAGATTGACTAACCCGAGTAACTAGCTTTGGGAGCTGGTAGGATGATTAGGAAAACTGAACCCTCAAGAAAAAAAAGCATTTAGCTCAGTGCTCTGTCCTAGAGGCTACATTGTGTTGCCTCTTCTTGTCCATCAGTTTCCATTTTTTCAGACAGGGTCTTGCTCTGTGACACAGGCTGGAATGCAGTGGTGATCAGAGCTTACTACAGCCTTGAACTCCTGGGCTCAAACAATCCTCCTGTCTCAGCCCCCCAAGTGGCTGGGCCTACAGGCATGCACCACCATCCCCAGCTAATTAAGTAATTTATTTTGAAAGCACTTTGAGAAGCACTTCACTGTAAAATCTGTAGGTCTAAAAGGAAAAGCATACATACACATAACTGATTTCACATTGTTTTACATTTCTTTTGTCTTCTTCTGGAATGTCATCTTTTTTCTTGGTTTCTCTTTCACTGCAGGATCTAATCTAGATATTGGAAAAGAGAATCCAATGGGTTATGTGTTTATCTTCCACCTTTCCCACTTTACATATCACATAAGAACATTTGAGATGATTTCTTATGCAGAAGAAAAAATTAACTGAGCAATAATATTCAGAAAAAGACGGGTTCTGGCTATATGTTTTTACTTCATATATATAATCTATATGAGTAAGTGCTATCACATGCTTCCTCCTCAGCCCTTGTGTCAGAAACACTACAGACAAAATTATTTCAGAAACATTTTATACATCAGATCCTGCTAGGCAATAAAGCAATCATTAATTTAATTTTGTCCTCCAAGTGAATACACTAGGATCAAATTATCCCTAGTAGACAAGTGTCATTTGATCAGATTGAAAGCTCAATAGCTATTTTACATTGCTCAGGCTATTATCAAACTATTAAAACTTTTAACATTACACAACTTGTTTTTAATTAATTGGAACCCACCTCTTTTAGTAGCTTCTTATGTCCTCCTAAGTTGGACAGATGTTTACTATCACATGTCATAAGTTAATTAATCTGCATTCAACAATTAGGATCACCCACAGAACAGGCAATGGGCAATGGTAAGGATTCATGTCTCCTAAGGGATCTCTGTGGCCGGAGTCCAGCTTCAGAGCTGCTTAGAAAGTGATGACAAATAACATGTTTGTGCCAATGACATCTTTGTGACAGTTTTGATTTGAGGGGTCCCAGACCTCAAAACATTCCCTGCTAGGGCCTGTAACACAATGCTACCTTTAGTAAGAGGGATCTGTGTTCTGGCAGATAAGGCAAGGTCCTAAAAGTGAAGGGCTGACAGAGATTAATTAGGACAGCCTGCAATTAAGTGGTACGAAAAGAGTCCTAAATAATCACTGTTCAGAGCTTCCACGTAATTGACCAACCAAAGAGACCCAGAAAACTTTGTATTTCATCTGAAAATTGCTTTAAACAGTGAAAAATGCAATCTTTGTGTATCTTTGTGTCTTTGTATAAGTGAAAAGCACTGCACATATATTTGCAATTGTTGCCTTCAATAACATTTTTGTGATGATATCCAGATGAAAAAAATTTAAACATGATACAATAAAATATAAATAAATTAAATTAAATGCAAGACACAAACCCATCTGCATTTCCTCAATGACCTGTTTCCTGAGAAGCAATGTGCTATGAAATACTGAGAGTGGCCTCTGGAGTCAGCTGAGCCTGGGTACACATCCTGTCTTACCACACCTTGAAATCACTGTGATGTCCATGAACTGACTGACAAAAACCACGAGGATGTAAGGAGGGTCAGAGGCTGTCTTCCTGTCTGTAAGGCTGAGCTCACATCCACCTGACAGGAGCATTATGGAAATTCAAGACTACAACGCATGTGTTGGATGCATGCAGTGAAAAAATATAGCATTTCACTTCTCTAACTGTAAGAAAATATCTACATTTTAGATTGAAATTGTTTGAGCTTTAGATTTGAAATTATCTGAAATCAAAACTATTCTAAAAAGAAAATCAAACATATGACCGGAAATCTAACATGAAGCACGTACAGAGAATTGAGAGATGCTTTTAAATTACACTGGCAGTAGAGAAAAATGTAACATAAATTTTTATGCTCTAATTATAGGAATGAAGGGCATTTTAGAAAAGGCTTTGGCCTCCTCTCTTAGAGCCTTCTACTCTGGCCCCCACAATGCCAACAAATCTGGGTCATACTGGATGCAACTTGTGATTCCCAACAGAGACAAACAAAGCAAGGTTCACGATGCTCAGTACTGCGTTGGAATGCCAAGACACAGAAAAACCATGTGTCAAGAAGGGGGGAGTTATTCTTTAGACACATCCTGGTATATGTTTATCATTAAAGATCAGTGCCTTTTGTGAGTCTAAGAAATTAAGCCTTAAATGTTTGCATCAAATTCCAGTTAACTACCTGATTTACCTAGGTTATATTAACAGTATTATTTAGAATTTCACCTTGATATGAAGATGTCTGTTTAACTTTTACAATGATGTAAAACAAACAGTAGGATTAGGGAGGGCACAGGCCACTGGTGAAATGGATAACGCGTCTGACTACGGATGAGGGAATTTAGCCTGGAATAAGGAACTTTTATTTCCAGCTTAGTGAGGCACACACATTTTAAAAATAAAATAAAAATCATGTTTTATGTGATTCATGTTTCTCGTAATGCAAAGAAGACAGGTACTATTAATAAAAATATTTTTAAAATATAAGGGCTAAGGCCCCAGAAGTTCTGCTATGATTTTTTGTTTCATAGAGTGATTATCATCACAGAAGCTCAAGCATTACATAAATACAAATGCGTATACCCCGACCTGGTAATTCTGCTTCTGGAAATTTATCTTCAGGTCCACTCGCTCATCTACAAATTGATGCATATTCAATGTTACGTACTGCAGCACTGTTTGTAAGAGCAAAAGACTGGAAACAGCCTAAATTTCCATCTATAAAAGACTACATAAATTAAGGTACATAACTAAAATGGAATATTATGTGGCTGTTAAAAAAGAGAGAGAGAGAAAGAGAAGAAAAGCAAGAAAAAGAGAAAATTTTGTACATTCAAACTAATAGTAGAAAACTCTCCAAGATACCATTTTAAGGAAAAAAAAAATCAAAAGCTGAGAAGACTATAGAGGAGGCTGCCTTTAGTGTAAAAATGTTGAAAATTATAAATGTATTCATATGTTTATAAAGAAATTTTAGGAGGCTATAGAAAAACAAAACAAAGGGAAAGAGGAACAGGAGCTGGGACACAGGTGAGTAAGATGCATGGCAGGCATATGTCTTCATCTTCATATGCTTTTATTTAAAAATGTTGGATCACGTGTACATGTTATCTATTTTAAAAATTAGATTTTAAAATACAAGCAAGAAAACAAGAAAATGAAAGCTTAAAAAGAGCATGTGGAACTACCACAAAAAGATACTAATCCATGGAGATAATGGCAAGGTAGCTCCTAGATGCACTGATTTCTCTACTACATTGTATAAACAAGCCATCCACTATGGGATTTATACTTAAAAATGAGTCTATTTGAAACAGCACATTATAAAAAGCTATTAACTAAATCTTTAAAGTGACAGTAAATGATGATTTAACATTTTAAAGAGATACAGTCACATCGCATGTGTGAATGCAGTCATCCGTATAAAATGTCATCATTACCTTGATCATTTCCTCTTCTCCTGCTGTTTTACTTTTTGCTTCTATGTCTCCTGCTTCATTGCATCTAATAAAGCAGCTATTTGAGGCCAATAAAGCCATTTTCCCCTAAGTGAAACAAAATAACAAAATAGCCATGAGGATACTTCTTCTAGAAGAAACATTAAGTGTTTAGACTGAATTAATTTTTCCTCCCTGATTTAAAAATCACAGAAAAGAACTTAAGAAAGGAACGTGGAAAATATAATACAAGAACATATAGAAAAGTAAACCAAAATCACCTTTCATTTTACTATTCAAAGATTACCACAATAAACATTTGTAGTGTATCTTCCTAGTAGGACTAAATTCTAATTAGATGAGGTAGGATTGCTTCCTTTCTAAAAGATCTACTGAAGATAAAACTGTTTAGTTCTGTTTCAAAAATTAACTTTAAAGACAAGAACATAATTATGAATGCATACTTTATTCAAATATTAGCATTTTAAGTAACATTTATTTTCTTCAGAATTAGAAAACATGAAAAGGTATATACAATGCCTTTGGTGTTTTGAATTTAAGAATCAATGTCTGAGGGACTTTTGTGTGTGAAAATAAATATTCATATACTTTTTCAGTTGCTTAATGTTTGATGTATTACACTGCTATTAAACAAAACTTTAAAAACTGATTTTCTTGTGTATATAAATCTGGGTTATAAATTTGGTTAGCTTAACTCCCGTAACAAATAAAATGTTTATTTATAACTTGTATTTCGTTGATTGTTTTGGAAAGCTTGGAATACCATAACATTTAGACAAAATATTTATAAATACAATGATTACAAAATATGTTAACCTTATATCACATCCAGTTAAAAATGTGCTGATAACATGGATTTAATATCTTAGTCAAGTCACAAGGGCTGGATGGTCTCTCATCTGGATGGCTCCTGGTGAGCCCTGGAACATGACGGTTCACATCGCATGGTGTGGTCCAGGCGATTTAAACCTGTGCCACAGATTATTCAGCTGAGTCCTTTTTGCAATAGAGTTTTAAGACCCTCTTTCATTTAAATTTAAATTTTTGAAACTTAGTGTCCTTCCTAAAAATAAAATGAAATGAACTTTCCTAAAGTGTTGTATTATTAGTACTATCTAAGTCATCACCCTGGCCTTATGAAATATTGGCATTTTCTACTGGTGTAACTTTTATTAGAAGTATCTCATCATAACTAGTAGGATCATCTCAAAGCGGTTGCAACACATTACAGGTAATGAAATCAATGTAGTGTTTCCTGAACGGTATTGGGTGGGTGGGGGGGAAAAGGAATACACACAGACCCACAGAGGAAGGGATAAAAGAAAATAAGAAATATCAAGGTGCATAACACATGGATAAGTAAGTATTGTTAAGTACAACTCTTGCTTCGGTTATACATATGTGTGTGCTGGGCTGCAATGTAAAAATGCATTTCTCAATGGATTAGGTCAAAATAGTTTTCAAGTCACTGACTTAAGATTTTATCCTAGGGGATGAGGAACTTAGTCTAAGTGATTACCTCTTTCTGGTAGGATGTTTGTTTAATCTGTCATCTTAGAAAACACTGCTGACTTCCTATTTTCAGTTCATTATTTTATACTACCAAAGCTGCTACTCATAGGCTGAGCTTATCTTCTATTTGCTTGTTCTGCGTGGTGCCCACTGGTCCTTACTGTTTCTGATATAGTTCTCTACTTTTTAAAGACAGTTTAGCACTCACATATTTTTGTTCAATCTTTACTTCTCACACAAACACAAAAGGGAAATTATGTATTCTGTATCAATAAAGTTTTAACAAAACATCCATATACTACAACTGTCTACTTACTAAAATGAAGAATTAGTATATTCCCTTTTTTCTTCTTAAATTAAAACTATCTTTTCATAAACTATTAGCTTATGAACTGAAAGTCTTTTAGAGATAATTTACTTCAATGAACTATTATTATTTATATTTTATACGCAAATTGTCACAATTTGGACTTAGCTGGCTCCACATTTCGGTTACAGTCTGTAATGTTTCTGAAAGCATCCATGATTTCTGCTACAAAGAAGATACTTAGGAACTATTCTGTTTTCCTACTCTGAGACCTAAAATTGACTGGTTCTTCAATGGAAATGAGATCCATATCTAGGCACTAAGGGTATACAGAAATAATTGTGGGCAAAAGTACTAATGCTATTTTTGTTGCACTATATTTTGAGATCTCTTTAAGGCTCTATGTTCTTACTGATTTATTCCAGTTTAATATATTATACTATTGCATCCTATTTTTTCATTTTAAATATATTATGATTGACTGTTACAGACTTTCTGTTAAACTGACAGGAATATTTTATAAACAAAAACAGCACTTACATTTTGAAAGACTGGTTCCCATTGTTCTCTTGGTCCAATTGCATCTGAACGCTCAACAACAAGTTCATCTGAATTTATACCAAGATATTTTCCATAGCCAGATTTCAGGGCAATTCTATACATTAATAAGATAGATAAAAGTTAAAAACTGAGAGAAAATTAATTATAGAACATCAAAACAGGACATGTGTATGTTTGTGGGTGTGTACATATCTAAAATTTCAGACTGGACATATTCCAAGTGTTCAAAAGATGCATGTGGCTGAGTGGTGACTCACTCCTGTAATCTCTGTGCTTTGGGAAGCCAATGGGAGAACTGCTTGAGGCAAGAAGTTCAAGATCAGCCTGGACAACAGAGTGAGACTCCATCTCTACAAAAAATTTAAAAAGTTAGCTGGGCATGGTGGTGTGCGCAGTTTTAAATTTAGTTTTATATTTTGCTTTTTTAATATAAACATTGTACCTTATACATTATGTAACAAATATTTTCAAAATTCATCATTCTTCAATTATACCTCTTTAGTTATAAAGTTCAATAATACATTACTAAAACTTACTTTTTCGCTTATCATAAATAGTTCTATTTACATCTATTCTGTACATAAAACTGATTTAGCCTTAGAAAAAATTCCCAGAAATAATTGGATCGAAGGGTATAAACTATAAAGTTCTTATATCATCAAACTGCTTTCCAGAAAATGCTGCTTCCATTTACATTCTTACCTCAAATTAAGAGAGCATGTTTTTTCTCATGGATTTTTTTTTAAACATTATGACTCTAAAAAAATACTTGAAAACCTGATATGGTTTCAGAAGGAATGGTACGAGCTCCTCCTTGTACCTCTGGTAGAATTCAGCTATGAACCCATCTGGTCCTGGACTTTTTTTGGTTGGTAAGCTATTGATTATTGCCACAATTTCAGCTCCTGTTATTGGTCTATTCAGAGATTCAACTTCTTCCTGGTTTAGTCTTGGGAGGGTGTATGTGTTGAGGAATTTATTCATTTCTTCTAGATTTTCTAGTTTATTTGTGTAGAGGTGTTTGTAATATTCTCTGATGGTAGTTTGTATTTCTGTGGGATCGGTGGTGATATCCCCTTTATCATTTTTTATTGCATCTATTTGATTCTTCTCTCTTTTTTTCTTCATTAATCTTGCTAGCGGTCTATCAATTTTGTTGATCCTTTCAAAAAACCAGCTCCTGGATTCATTTATTTTTTGAAGGGTTTTTTGTGTCTCTATTTCCTTCAGTTCTGCTCTGATTTTAGTTATTTCTTGCCTTCTGCTAGCTTTTGAATGTGTTTGCTCTTGCTTTTCTAGTTCTTTTAATTGTGATGTTAGGGTGTCAATTTTGGATCTTTCCTGCTTTCTCTTGTGGGCATTTAGTGCTATAAATTTCCCTCTACACACTGCTTTGAATGCATCCCAGAGATTCTGGTATGTTGTGTCTTTGTTCTCATTGGTTTCAAAGAACATCTTTATTTCTGCCTTCATTTCGTTATGTGCCCAGTAGTCATTCAGGAGCAGGTTGTTCAGTTTCCATGTAGTTGAGCGGTTTTGAGTGAGATTCTTAATCCTGAGTTCTAGAGGGAATCCTCCCTAACTCATTTTATGAGGCCAGCATCATCCTGATACCAAAGCCTGGCAGAGACACAACAAAAAAAGAGAATTTTAGACCAATATCCTTGATGAACTTTGATGCAAAAATCCTCAATAAAATACTGGCAAACCGAATCCATCAGCACATCAAAAACTTATCCACCATGATCAAGTGGGCTTCATCCCTGGGATGCAAGGCTGGTTCAATATACGCAAATCAATAAATGTAATCCAGCATATAAACAGAACCAAAGACAAAAACCACATGATTATCTCAATAGATGCAGAAAAGGCCTTTGACAAAATTCAACAACCCTTCATGCTAAAAACTCTCAATAAATTAGGTATTGATGGGACGTATCTCAAAATAATAAGAGCTATTTATGACAAACCCACAGCCAATATCATACTGAATGGGCAAAAACTGGAAGCATTCCCTTTGAAAACTGGCACAAGACAGGGATGCCCTCTCTCACCACTTCTATTCAACATAGTGTTGGAAGTTCTGGCCACGGCAATTAGGCAGGAGAAGGAAATAAAGGGTATTCAAGTAGGAAAAGAGGAAGTCAAATTGTCCCTGTTTGCAGATGACATGATAGTATATCTAGAAAACCCCATTGTCTCAGCCCAAAGTCTCCTTAAGCTGATAAGCAACTTCAGCAAATTCTCAGGATACAAAATCAATGTACAAAACTCCCAAGCATTCTTATACATCAATAACAGACAAACAGAGAGCCAAATCATGAGTGAACTCCCATTCACAATTGCTTCAAAGAGAATAAAATACCTAGGAATCCAACTTACAAGGGATGTGAAGGACCTCTTCAAGGAGAACTACAAACCACTGCTCAAGGAAATAAAAGAGGATACAAACAAATGGAAGAACATTCCATGCTCATGGGTAGGAAGAATCAATATCATGAAAATGGCCATCCTTCCCGAGGTAATTTACAGATTCAATGCCATCCCCATCAAATTACCAATGACTTTCTTCACAGAATTGGAAAAAACTACTTTAAAGTTCATATGGAACCAAAAAACAGCCCACATCACCAAGTCAATCCTAAGCCAAAAGAACAAAGCTGGAGGCATCACACTACCTGACTTCAAACTATACTATAAGGGTACAGTAACCAAAACAGCATGGTACTGGTACCAAAACAGAGATATAGATCAACGGAACAGAACAGAGCCGTCAGAAATAATGCCACATATCTACAACTATCTGATCTTTGACAAACCTGACAAAAACAAGAAATGGGGAAAGGATTCCCTATTTAATAAATGGTGCTGGGAAAACTGGCTAGCCATATGGAGAAAGCTGAAACTGGATCCCTTCCTTACACCTTATACAAAAATCAATTCAAGATGGATTAAAGACTTAAATGTTAGACCTAAAACCATAAAAACCCTAGAAGAAAACCTAGGCATTCCCCTTCAGGACATAGGCATGGGCAAGGACTTCATGTCTAAAACACCAAAAGCAATGGCAACAAAAGCCAAAATTGACAAATGGGATCTCATTAAACTAAAGAGCTTCTGCACAGCAAAGGAAACTACCATCAGAGTGAACAGGCAACCTACAAAATGGGAGAAAATTTTCACAACCTACTCATCTGACAAAGGGCTAATATCCAGAATCTACAATGAACTCCAACAAATTTTCAAGAAAAAAACAAACAACCCCATCAAAAAGTGGGTGAAGGACATGAACAGACACTTCTCAAAAGAAGACATTTATGCAGCCAAAAAACACATGAAAAAATGCTCACCATCACTGGCCATCAGAGAAATGCAAATCAAAACCACAATGAGATACCATCTCACACCAGTTAGAATGGCAATCATTAAAAAGTCAGGAAACAACAGGTGCTGGAGAGGATGTGGAGAAATAGGAACACTTTTACACTGTTGGTGGGACTGTAAACTAGTTCAACCATTGTGGAAGTCAGTGTGGCGATTCCTCAGGTATCTAGAACTAGAAATTCCATTTGACCCAGCCATCCCATTACTGGGTATATACCCAAAGGACTATAAATCATGCTGCTATAAAGACACATGCACACGTATGTTTATTGCAGCATTATTCACAATAGCAAAGACTTGGAACCAACCCAAATGTCCAACAATGATAGACTGGATTAAGAAAATGTGGCACATATACACCATGGAATACTATGCAGACATAAAAAATGATGAGTTCACGTCCTTTGTAGGGACATGGATGAAATTGGAAATCGTCATTCTCAGTAAACTATCGCAAGAACAAAAAACCAAACACCGCATATTCTCACTCATAGGTGGGAATTGAACAATGAGAACACATGGACACAGGAAGGGGAACATCACACTTCGGGGACTGTTGTGCGGTGGGGGGAGTGGGGAGGGATAGCATTGGGAGAGATACCTACTGCTAGATGACGAGTTGCTGGGTGCAGCGCAACAGCATGGCACATGTATACATATGTAACTTACCTGCACGTTGTGCACATGTACCATAGAGCCTAAAGTATTATAATAATAATAATAATAAAAAGAAAAAAGAGGAAAAAAAAATTAAAATAAGAAAATAAAAAAAATAAAATCTTACTCATGGCAATAAAAAAAAAAAAAAAAGAAAACCTGATATGGAAAAAAAAAGGATCCTATTAATTTGCATTTTAGTAGTTAACTAGAATAACAATTGTTTTTCTTTTCCTTTCCTTTTTAGTTTTTAGATTATCTGGTAATGTCCCTTGTCCATTTTTCTATTCAGATCTGATTGTTCGCAATTTTTCTACTGGGGTCTTCAGTGCTATGAATTCTATACAAGATACATATGAAGAGTAAAAACTCACTGCCTATTAAGGTTGTTGCAAATATTTTCCTCATTTGTCAGTTAATTTTCTATATAATCCTTTTTTGTTTATAATTGTAAAGCAGTTTAAAACTATTGAATTTTTTCTTTCTCTGCTTTTATTCTTTGTCTTTCAACCTACTTATCAGACTTTCAAAGAAACTATAGAAATAATCATCTTAATGTGATTTTGTAAAATTATGATTTCTTTCACCTTACCAAGAATCTCCTCGGATGCCAGAATTGACTTTTACTCCTTTATACGTTAATGATTATATAATGGAAATCATTATCGTGTTGATATAACCAATTACTAAAATATGTAAATTCACTTTCAGTATCTTTTACCCAAAGAATCATTCTATACTTCTGCACAAAGTGAGAATACAAAAGTTTATTTTATAAAATGACTGTAAAAATAGTGAGTAAAAATATTCTTTTGTTGTTACGATGCTGTAACATTCTCTGCTGGTTTCAACAGTATTCCTTTTTTTAGTCTTCCTGTTTGTCTTTAGACTTCCAGACAGGGAGTTTAAATATCATAGCATCAGTGAACCAGGTTTTGTACTATTTGATTTATTTTTTAATCTATCTCATTTGGTGTGTGAAATTATTAATCTGCATTTTTTAACTTACACATCTTTTTTCCAGCCTAGCATTATATACTGATAGGAAATCCACTAAAAGTAGATCACAAAATCTACTTTTCAAAGAAGCTATTTTGTTTTTTATATCAAAATTACCGTGGGCTTAAGACAGATACTAAAATTTTTAATGAATACAATTAAATTTTTAAAATAACTGGTTACTAATTATATTACAACATAAGCTCACCTGGAATCAGATAATTTGACAGCCATAAACTGCTCTGCAGGACTAGGGCCCTCATCAATTATTGGAGAAAAAACATTTGAAAATAAATTTGACTTTTGCTGTAAATATAAAGACATTATTTTGCTTTAAAAAATGTGGTTATTTTCTTCTGCAGTTAAATGTAAGAATATTCAGATATACTGATGTCACTGTAATACTGTAACTTTGGAATCAAGATCTATTTTACCTTCTTTTAACTACAGTGTTAATTTTATACACTGAGTAAGACAGGGTGATATAATGCTTATTTAATAAATTTCGAGATAGCTTCTCTTTATGTTTTAAAATACAGTCATAAATAAACACTTATTTAAAAAGCTAAATGCTTTCATTTATTCAATGGATGGCCTTGCTGACCAAATGATACTGCTTTTTATCTTCTAATTATTTTGTATCTCATTAGTGCTTCCCCTAATGGGCTAAAGAAAATGAGGAAACTTCAAATTGTTAAATGCACCCAGGTTAGTTTTGGTAACAGGTCTGAATAAAAAAGAAATTCAAATATGTTTGACTCAAATAGGTTTTCTTTTTTCTTTCCACTTACTATTTTAATTATTCATGTTGTTTTGATTTCCAAAGATACTCTTCTGGAACTACACGGAATGTTTTCAAATGCTTATGTTAGAAAGAGGGACTTGCCAATGGCTGGTAAATATTAAGGAATTAAAAAAAAAATGGAAGAGTCAAATGCAATGGTTCCATTCCTTTGGAAAATGTTTGAGACTAGTTAGAGTTTGGCCTAAGTGAATGAATGTCCTAAAATCTACACTTGTGGCAGGATCTTCCCTTCCAGACACAAAGCTTCTTTCTGTGGAGCTCCCAGGGTAAAAAGACCATTGTCGAGTGTATGTATATAGGTTCCCTCATCCATTTCAATGGCTATGGTTCCTGAAATTTCGCCAAAGTTTTTTACTGTCCACCAGATTCCTAAAAAATAAAATTGATATTTCAACTTTATATTTTAGTTTTGACACAGAGTTCTTTGTTATTATAACTTAGTTTTAAAAAGTTTTTATTTTCAGTCGTAAGAAATAATACAAAGATCTCACATATCCTTTACTCAGTTTGTCACAATGATGACATCTTGCATAAGTATCATACACTGTTAGAATCAGGAAACTGACATTGATATAATCCATGAAGCTTATTCAGATTTCACTAGTTTTACATGTATATGTTTGCATGTATGTGCACAGATTCATGCAACTACCAGCACAGTCAGAATTAGGTTTTTTAAATACAAAATAGCAACATACAGCCAGCCATGGGGGTGCATGCCTGTAATCCCAGCTACTCGGGGAGCTGGGAAAGAGAATCACTTGAGCTCAGGAGTTCAAGGTTAGAGTGAGCTATGATCACGCCACTGTACTCTAGCCTGAGTGACAGAGCAAGGTCCCGTCTGAAAAAAAGACCAAAACAAAAGACAACATGTAAAACATACAAATTGATATATGGAGAACGGTCTCTCTCATGATAGACTCCAGCCATCTATTCATGCCTGCTTTCCAGAGGCAATGCCTATCATAATGTTTCTTAAAAATGCCTCTACAGGTAGACTTTCTAGCATAGATTTTTTTTTTTTTTTTTGAGACGGAGTCTCGCTCTTTCGCCCAGGCTGGAGTGCAGTGACGCGACCTTGGCTTACTGCGACCTCTGCCTCCCAGGTTCAAACAATTATCTGCCTCAGCTTCCCGAGTAGCTGGGGTTACAAGAGCCTGCTACCATGCCCAAATAATTTTTTTTTGTATTTTCAGTAGAGACGAGGTTTCACCACATTGGCCAGGCTGGTCTTGAACTCCTGACCTCGTGATCCACCCGCCTCTGCCTCCCAAAGTGCTGGGATTACAGGTGTGAGCCACGGTGCCCGGCCAGTAATCTTAACTATGATTTTAGATTGAAAGCAAAACGAGCAGAATCTGTGTCTACGTATACTAATTTCCAATTTGCCAATAGAAATGTTAGACTCTTGCAAAAATTATTTTAACAGTTGTTATAAAAGTTTATATCTTAATGTTAAAAAATATCCTCAAACCTCCTCCTAAATTGTACTTTAACTAGAGTAGAAATGAGTCAATCATCAACTGGATATGATATATTAAGGAATTCTTGTTAATTTTACAAGGTCTGATAATGACATAGTATAATGTATAAAGAACAAAACAGGTGATGAGAGAAATACATATCACGTTAAGAAATGTACATTTATGTACTTATGGGTAAAATGACATAATATCTGTGATTTTACTTAAAATTTTCCAGGAAAAAATGTGTGTGTGGGTGATTAAGTAAATGAAACGAGATTGGCAAAATATTGATAATTGATGCTGGGGCCTGGGCACATGGGGACTCATTATATTCTTCTATGTGTGGATTAGTTTGGATATTTCCATAATAAAAAGGTTTTAAAGATTCAGTTAATTCCACTGCACACAATTTTGTATTCAACTAAACATTTCATGATTTTCATAATCAATTTTAAAATACATAAAAGTTTAGCTAAAATGAAGTTGGACCCTTATCTAATACCAAATACAAAAAGTAACTTAAAATAGACCAAAGACCTAAATGTAAGAGCTAAAGTTAGAAAACTTTTGGAAGAAAATGGGAAAAGCTTCACGACAATGAATTTGGCAATGATTTCTTATATAGAACATCAAAGGCACAGGCAACAAAAGAAAAGATAGACAAACTGGACTTCATCAGAATTAAAAACTTTTGTGCATGAAGAACCACTGTCAACAGAGTAAAAGGCAACCCAGAGAATGGAGAAAATATTTGTAAATTACATACATTGTAAGGAATTCACATCCAGACTATATAGAGAACTCCAAAAAGACAGACACCACAATTCAAAACTGGGCAAAGGATATACACAGACATTGCTCCAAAGATGATATACCAATGGCCAATAAGCACTCGAAAAGACGCTCAACATCACTAGTCACAAGGGAAATATAAATCAAACCATAATGCAATACGACTTCACACCCATTAGAATGCTATTATCAAAACAAACAAAAAACAAAAAACAGAAACCAAGAAAACCAGAAAAACAAATGTTGGGCAGGATGTGGCGAAACTGAAAGCCTCTGCAATGCTGGTGGGAAGGTAAAATGGTGCATGCATTTAAATGCCACTGAAGTGTACACGTAAAAATAGAAAAACTGGCAAATTCTATATTCTGTATATTTTACCACCACACACACACAAAACCAATGGAGAAAAAGAAAATTAACCAAATTAAAATTTCAGCTAAAGACGATTAGAAAGCAATAAAACTAATGACAATTTGGATGATTGAGTTATAGCTGCAATTGTTTTCAGTAAAAGAAATAATGCTTTATTCTGAATCATTATGAACAGTGTTATGATTAGCAAGTCTTTCTTATAAATGTAATAGTCAATAATTTTAAATTAGTTTTATTCTGTATGTTCTATGCCACATTCATCAAGTACACTTTATATTAAATGAAATCATTTAAATATAATATCTCATTAATGTTTTGCAAATGAAGAAGAAATTTCCGGCAGACAAGCCCCTCAAAATTTTCACACTCTGTCCAAGTAGGGAAATGATACAATAACGTTACTTATAATATTGTCAACTGAAAAAGAAATTACTATGAGCAGATGCCAGCATTTTTTCTCAATGAGATTTCAAAGAATAAGAAAGCTAAACACAGTATCATCAAGAATTAAATGTGAGCATTCTGCCTACTTTCTGCAAGTGGCCTACATTCAACCTTTTGAGGTATGCTTATATGTTTAACGACTAAAGTAACATAACATAATACTTAACAGTGCCACTCGGGGGTTTTAGCTGTGAAAAAGCAGTAGATCCTAAGAACAGTGGGCACTGAAGTTGCCTGTCTCTAGGTCAGGTTACAGCTCAAGCTGTGTATATGCTGCAGATGCCCAAGCTGAATTTAAGAGAATCCGCTCTAAAACATTACTTGCTATTTAGACACATGCTTAAAGTTATTTCCTTTTAAACCTTAGGCAGATGGTGAAATATTCCCGCTGTGTTGTCTCACAATGCATAATAAAGCTTTTCACATACTTTCACATAGTTTAGAATGTTTACATATGTCTGCCATGCCTGTAATCTAGCACTTTGAGAGGTGGAAGCAGGTGAATCACTTAAGCCCAGGAGTTCAAAATCAGCCTAGGTAATAAAAGGAGACCCCCATCTTTACAAAAAAATTAAGAAATTAGCTGGGTATGGTGGTACAAGACTGTGGTCCCAGCTACTCGGGAGTCCGAGGTGAGAGGATTGCTTGAGCCTACGAAGTCCAGCGTGCACTGAGCCATGATCATGTCACTGCACTCCAGCCTGAGCAACAAAGCAAGAGCCTGTCTCAAAAAAATAAAAATGGCCTGATGCACCAGTGTCATGGCTGATAAGATACTACCAGGGCACCCTCATTCTAGCATCAAGCCTGTGTGACAGCTCACCTCGCCTTCTGACTAACCCAGTGCTTCTGTGCTAAGGACCCCTTTAAAACTCCGCCTTCATTATTTGCTTGGCACAAACGAACGATATATCTTAGATTTGGAAATGGAATTTTCTTCTCCATTCTTACTGTAGTCTAAGTACCCTTCACAGACCTTCTATTAACCCATAGCTTACTTAGCTTTAGTTCCTGGGTAAATCAAATCTGTGTATTGCAAACTACGATGTTGTAAATTCAATTGCTTCTGAATCTAGCAGAACCCAGTGAAACTCTTTGCTTATAGACATGCTCATTTTTATTAATCTATTTATCAACAGAGACTGAATTTATAAGGAAGACTTAACAATCCTAAATGTGAACACATGACAACTTCAAAATATTTAAGCAAAAACTGCTCAAGTAGACAGATCTAGAATTACAGCTTGAGATTTTAACATCACTCTCACTACATTGTAGGATGAGTAAAAAATCAGTAAGGACACAGAAGATGTGCATAGTCACAAGCTCCACCAGTTGATCTAACTGACATCTAAAGAACACTGAACCGCTGGGCGCCACGGTTCACATCCATAATCCCAGCACTTTGGGAGGCCGAGGCAGGTGGATCGCCTGAGGTCAGGAGTTTGAGACCAGCTTGGCTAACGTGGTGAAACCCCGCCTCTATTAAAAAATATAAAAAAATTAGCCAGGCGTGGTGGCAGGTGCCTGTAATTCCAGCTCCTCCGGAGGCTGAGGCAGGAGAATCACTTGAACCTGGGAGGCGGAGGCTGCAGTGAGCCGAGATCGTGCCACTGCACTCTAGCCTGCTGGGCAACAGAGCGCGACTTCATCTCCAAAAAACAAAAAAAAACCAAAAAAACCCTGAACCAGCATCTGCAGAATACACATTCTTTTCAAGTGTATATGGAAATTCACTAAGAAAGTATGTTCTCCAACTATACTATAAATGAATTAGAAATCAGCAACAATAACATACCTATAATATCTCTATGTAGTAGAAATTAAAAACAATACACTTTTAAATAACTCAAGTGTCCGTGAAAAGAAAAATCACAAGGAAAACTAGATGATATATTGAATGGAATGAAAATGAAAGCAAAATGTGTTGACTATAACTAAAACTAAAGTGGAATGAAGAGATCTAACCTCCTTCTTAAGAAGCAATAAAACAAGAGCAAAGTAAACTGAAAATAAGTTAAAGGGAGGAAAAAAAAGAATGAAAATAAATGAAATAGAAAATGAAAAAAAGAGAAAATAAGTAATAAGGAAACACGCTTGTCCAACCTGAGGGCTGCATGTGGCCCAGGCCAGCTTTGAATGCAGCCCAACAAAAATTCATAATCTTTCTTGAAACATTATGAGATTTTTTTGCTTTTTCTTTTTTTTTTTTGGTTTGTCAGCTTATCGTTAGTGTATTCTATGTGTGGCCTAAGTCAGTTCTTCTCCTTCCATTGTGGTCCAGGGAAGCTAAAAGATTGCATACTCGTGTACTAAAACATCATTAATGATCTAAAATAAGTGATCTTATAAAGAATTGATAAACCTCCAGCTAGACTGACTGATCCAGGAAAAAACAGAAAAAACACAAATTACCAATATGAAGAGACTGCAATACAGATTAGATTCTACAGGCATTAAAAGGATATTAAAGGAATATTCTGAAAAATTTTATGCCAATAAATCCAACAACTTGGATTAAAGGAAATTTTCCTAAAAGACACAAATTACCAAATCTGACAACAGAAAAATCTGAAAATATCTCTTAAAAAATCGTAATTCTCCCACAAAAAACTAAAACCAAACCAAAAAAAACCCTCTAGGTTCAGATGACTTCACTGGTAAATCCTATCAAACATGTAAAGAAGAAATCATACCCATCTTATGCAGCTATTTCCAAAAACAGGGAAGGAGACAGCACTTTCCATCTAATTTTATGACACCCAATATCACCTTGACACCAAAATCAAATCTAGCAATATCCCAAAGGACAACGCATCACAACCAAGTGGGGTTTATCTCAGGGATGTAAAGTTAGTTTAAAAGTTGAAAATGAGACCAATGTAATTCATAGGCAGAATGAAGAAAGTTGTATAATCGTCTCAGCAGATACAGAAAGAGGTATTTGACAGCATTAAACATCGTTATGATAAAAACTCCCAAGAAACAAAGTTTAAAAGGAATGTCCTCATCTTGATAAAGGTTTTCTCTGGAGACCCTACAGACATCATACCATATGGTGGACTACTGAAAGCTTTCTGCCTAAGCTTGGAAACAATGCAATTATGACCATTCTCGTGACTTCTATTCAACACTATGGAAGTCCTGAACAGTATAATAAACCAATAAAAAGCAAGACAAGACATAAGGATTAGAAAGAAAGAAGTAAAACGATAGTCACAGGAAACATAATTGCAAATTTCTTAGTTTTCTGTATAAACAATCCACTAGAAGTAATAAGTGAAACAGACTTATCAGACTACAAATTCACTATACAAAAATCAATTGTAGATCTACGTACTAACAGCAAAAAACTGGAAAATCAAATTCAAAAGTTCTATTGACAGTAGTGTAAAATTATAAAATACTTAAGAATAAATTTTTAAACAGGCATCAAGACAGCTACATTGAAAATTTTGAAATATTGAGGCCCAATATTAAGATGTTGATTCTCCCCCAAATGATCTGGACTCAATACAATTCTCTGAGAAAATCCAACAGACTTCACTGTAGAAATTAATAAACTAATAGTTAGTAAGTACAAAGTTAGAGGTCTCACACTACCTGATCTCAAAACTTCATGAAATTATAGCAATCAAGAGAAATATACCAACAGAAAAACAGACAATCGATAGAACAGAGTCCAGAAATAGACTAATACGTAGAAAGTTAATTGATTTTTTATGAAGATATGAAACTGGGTTAATGGAAAAAGGAAACACCAGTGGTGCTGGCATAAATGGTTATCAAGATGTTAAAAAAAAACAAAAAGTAAATCTTGAAACCAAACTCACACCATGCCAAAAATTAATTTGAGATTAATTACAGATTTAATGTAAAAACTAAAACTATAATGCCTCTAAAAGACAATGTAAAATATTTTCCTGACTTTGGGGTAAGCAAAGATCTCTTACATCAAAGAGATAAGGCAGTAACCATAAAAGAAAAAAAAATAAACTAAGCTTTATAAAAATTAAAAGCTTCTGACCATCCTGGCTAACATGGTGAAACGATGTCACTACTAAAAACACAAAAAATTAGCTGGGCGTGGTGGCAGGTGCCCGTAGTCCCAGCTATTTGGGAGGCTGAGGCAGGAGAATGGCATGAACCTGGGAGGTGGAGCTTGCAGTGAACCAAGATCGCGCCACTGGCTGGAGGCCTGGGCGACAGAGCGAGACTCCATCACAAAAAAAAAAAAAAAAAAAAGCTATCCATCCGAAAACCACCATTAAGAAACTGAAAAGGTAAAACTCAGACTGGGAGAAAAGACTGATAACACCATCAACTCTTGGAAAGGATGTAACTGGAGCACTAATTCATTCTTGGTGGGAGGGTAAAATGGCACAACCACTTTAGAAAATTTTTGGCAGTTTCTTCCATAGTTAAACATTCACCTATCCTTTGACACAGCAATTCCACATCTATATACCTACCCTAGATATTTACCCTAATTTTAGAATTGTTGATTTGCCATTTCAAAAGCAATGATTCTTCCAGAACATTGGCTTTATACCATTCCATATTTTATATATTTTTTAAGCTAACATAATTTATGAAGATTCAAAATGCAACTTGCCAAGTTTTAAAAGAAAAAAAAAAAGTAAGGAAACAACTAAATGGAAACTAGGCTGGTTAAGTGTGTTTGGGTCAGTTTATTTCTAGTATCATTTACAGGCTACTCTGATATTGTATTTAAAATTTTCATTCATTTCAGAGTTCACAAAATAATGATTTTTCCTGTGAAAATACTTCGTTTAAGAGACAACTGACTTCTATAATTAAAATGTATACATGTTCAAAGAAAAGAACTTGTAAAATATATTTGGTTGAGTAACATTTACATTAAGCCTTTAAAATTATGTATCGGAATCTCCGGCTATTAAGCAGTCTAATGGTGCCTACTAAGTCAGAGGGTTGTAATTCTTCTCTCCTGTGCTCTGTTCTGACAATGAAGTAAAGGCATCAGTAGCATCTACTGTGCTAAAGAATAAATGGAATTTACAACTGTAGGTAATATTTAAGGACTTTAAGACAAATATGAATACATCATAAATTTCTAACTAGGAAAATATTTTCAATGAGATCTCAAGAAATGTTAACTTTTTTCAGAATAGAGCACTGAAAACTGACTCACCAACAATATCAAGCTGGGTTTCTTCATCTTCTCTTTTTCTCTTCTTATCTTTGCTCTTTTTCTTCTTACTACAGGACGTAATTTATATAGATGAGTTTAGGTATATTGATTTGTGTGATAAATAAATATCGTAAGATTGAAACTTGGAAGTCTTTTAAGCTGTTTCATTTATAAATTATTGATTTAGGAAGACTTACATTGCTATGCCCTCTTAAACACAGTACTGAGAATTTGCTTCAGGCTTTGTACATATTATGTTAAAGTTCAAAGCAGATTGTAGAGCCACACTGCCAGATTTTAAATCCTGATTCTGTCAATTCTTAGCTCTGCAATTTTTGGAAAAGGTACTGAATCTCTCTGGGAGTCAGTTTCCCCACTTAAAAAATTAGGATAATAACTTAACTCTCAAGGCTGTTGTGAGAATTAAGAGGTAATATGCATCTTCACACATTGCTGGTGGAAATGTAAAATGGTGCAGCATCTACAGAAAACAGTTTGTGGTTCCTCAAAAAGTTAGAGTTACCATATGACCCAGCAATTTTACTCTTAAGTATGTATACCCAAGGGAAATGAAAACATATGCCCACAAAAATATTACATAAGATTATTCACACTAGCATTAGTCACAATAGTCAAAAAGGGGAAACAAGAAACAAACTAAATGTTCATCAGCTGATGAATGGATGAACAAAATGTTACATCCATACAATGGACTACTACGCAGCCATAAAAAGGAACAAGTGCTACAACAATCATGGACCTCAAAAATGTTATAAGTGAAAGAAGCCATATACAAAAGGCCACATGTTGCATGATTTCTTAGGAAATATTCACAATAGGCAATTTCACATAGATAGCAGACTAGTGGTTGCCAAGGACTAGGAGAGGGAGAGGATGGGGTGTGACTGCTTTAATGGGTAGGAAGAGATTTCCTTCTGAGATGACGAAAATGCTGAGCAACTAGACAGTGGTGAACCTCTTGAATATATACTAAAAACCACTGACTGTACAAAAGGGTGAATTTTTAATTATGAATTACATCGCAATAAAAAAATAAAAAAGAGTGATTTGAAAAAAAGTTAATGTGCAAAGTGCCTACAACAATTTCTTGGCACACTGAAAGTGCTATATAAGCATTAATTATGATCATTACGATAATCTTAAGACACTCTTGTCTGCATTTTCATCATAAAGTTTTCAGAAGATAACTCTCCTCTCCTCACAGGAAATTCACAGAGTAAAAATCTCTCATTCATTCAGGATATACCTGCCACTTATTCTGGCATCTTCATGAGCCCAGACTCCTCGAGAGGGTTCTCAAGGGCAGTGGCTTCAGCTCACTCCTTGATACTTTCTTTCCATCTCACCTAAAAATATCAAGACCTCTGTTTATCACGGAGACCAGGAGGAAATGCTCAATATTTGTATGCACAGTCAACCTCGGGCAAATCTGCCACTTATAAAAGAAGCGGGGATATGAGTGCACAGGTATTTTTCTCCTAAAGAGCTAATAAATTACCACTACGACCTCCTCCTCACATTTGGCTCAATTTATTTACTGCATATATGTTCTCTCATTTAATCCTCACCGTCTTCTAAAGGTATAAAAAATGGTCTGAAAGTATAAATGTGTAAACGGAGGGTCAAAGATATTTGATCTGTTAATCAGTAAATGGAAGTTCAGACATATTAACCAATTTGACACAAATTACAAAATTAGTAAATGACAGAGTGCAGGTTCGAGCCCACATCCCTATCAAAGCCCATATACACCTCAAAAATTCATCCTGTGTGATTCATCCTGGTTTCACTCTACATATTAGCTTAGAAAAAATTAATCAATAATTTTTCCAGGAAGAGACAATGGAGAAAATAATCATCCCTAACAAAGGAAGTTATTATCATGAACTACGAGATCAGAGTAGCGCAGACCACCAGGCAGAGCCCTGGAGAGATGCCTCAGGGGACCCAAACTCGTGGGTACGGGGCCACGGGTCACCCACCCGTCTATCCTGTTTCCAGGGTCGTCCGCGCGGGAGGCTGCTCCTCTCTGCACAGGCGCCAGGAACCGCGGTCCTGCCTCTGTCCAGTCTGGAGAGGGGCCAGGGCGAAGCCTGGGAGGCCACAAAGCCGGCTCTCCGGGCCACGACTTCTACCGGATTCGCGGGGGTGGAGTGCGTCCGAAAAGAACTGAAGAGACTCCCGCCGGAGCTGCAGGACCCACCTCTTCGCCTTGGTTCCCTTGAGCACAAGCTTGGTAGACTTCATATAAGAGTACTCGGCCATGGTTCCGGGAGACTAGTGCGCGGAGAGGCTGAAGCCGACTCAGGACGAGTATGTGACCCGCAGCAGCACCAGGGCGGGGAGGAACAGAAGTGGAGGCGAAGTAAACACTCCTTGACAGCGTACGTCTGTCCAGAACCCACCTTCGTCTTGATCCAAACGCTGAATGGCTGAGATTTCCACTTCCGCGTTTCTGCCGGGGAGCTATGGCGGCCGCAGAGGGCCGAAAGATGTCCGCACGCAGCTGCTCCCTCGCTCCCTCTCGAGGAGCTCCTGAGGATTCGCGCCTCCCCGAGGGGAGGAAAGCCCGCCTGAGGCGCCGGTGCGGGCTGTGGTGGGGCTGCCAGGCGCGCTGTGGAACCGCCTCCCGCTAGAGCTGCGGGCTGGCGACGGGCCCCGCGGGGGCGGGAAGCGGCTCAGGCTGCCCTCGCCAGCCTGCGGCGGCGCGGCGGGAAGCGCGGGCCACTGGTGCGCGGGTCACTCGGGGCTGTGCCTCGCGCGACTGTGTGTGCAGGAAACAAGCAGGAAATACCCTAAAATAGAATGAAGCGCCATGTTGAGGGCCGCGGACTTCGCGAGTGCTGTGGGAATGTGGGCTGAGGTGGAGAGTTATGGTGGCGTGTGTTACAGGCTCAGGGGTCAGGAAGAAGCCTAATCGTGGAGGCGGCATCTGAGGAGGGTCTTGAACGCTGGGCAGGCTTTTGCCCGATAGAGATGGAGGAAGCTAGTTCTGTCTGATGGAGGAAACAGGGCGGAGGCATGGAGGGAGCCATGCAGCGCTGGTGTGAGGAGCCGCGAGCAGGCCAGGCCTGTAAAGCAGAGTGATGGGAATCAGGATAGAGAAGGCAAGTCGGGGTCCTGTGGTCGCTGAAGAATTTGAATGAAATCAGTAAACAGGTGAGAGGGATCCATCGCAAGAGCATGGGATGAAACGAGGAGTAGTCCACAGTGATTCCTCTGCAGAGGTGGGTATTATTCATCGCGTATGTGACACCAAAACGGTGGGTATTACTGATAGCTTATGTGACACCAAAACCACCCCACTCAAGCTGTGGCTCTTTCCCTAAAGTAGAAAACAGAGACCAGTTGGGTTCCAAGCATCCACGAAGATCTTATTAAATTCGTGATCCCTGGTGGCACGATGGAGTCAGGATTGGCTCATCTCAAACCTGACTCAGAAAAAAAAAACAACTCAATGTGCAGAGATGAGCGGCCTTACCACTATCATAACGTATTTTCTGGTGTTTTCACAGTACTGCGCTTCCTAATCCCCATTCCACGGCAATCCACATGCCATGATGCCCAGAGACATTAACAAAGGAGACACACAGGGGCTCCTCACGTTTGCTTTCCATGGTTTTGATGAAAATCTGTTTCGTCTTCGCATACAATGTGGTTAGTAATAGTATCATTTAGGGTTGAAGAATTAAATGGTACAAATTATATAGGGTGCTTATTATAACCTACATGGAAAATGACTAGGATATGTTAGCTATGCTCATCACCAACATCATTATATGATGGTAATAATCAGATAGTCAAGAAGGCTGACACCAAGAAAATGGATACATGCTCTGAGGGAATGAATGTGGAGAGATCAGAAGGTCAAGAACAAAGCCGTACAACATGTCTGCAGTAAAGGGATAGAGAAAAGAAAGGCTATAAAAGAAGGAATGAAACAGAGTTAGAGTAAAATTATAAAATCAAAGCTCAGGAGAATTTCCAGAAAGGGTAATATCATTTAATATCATAGAAATTTAGGAGCACAAGATGGAAAAAAGGCCTCTGGGTAACTGACATTGAGGCAGTCTTTAGGGAAGCTCCATTTCCAATAGAGTAGTAGACAGAAAGTCAGCTTGAAACAGGGATTGGTGAAGAAGATGTTGGCTGGTCGCATTGGGAAATAAATAAGGGATGGCATAAGCCATATTTCTGGATTTCTTTCTTTCTTGCCCAGCCTCTATATATGCATAGAGTTTGGCGAAAACTTACAAAAAGTAAAAATGAAACCAATTTCGTTTGTAGACTCAAATACAATGCTTTGTATTAGAATCAAGATAAATTCATGCCTCTCCCTTCTATTGTCACCGTGAGTTTTGAAATTAAACATCAGCTTTTCTTCTTCATTAAAATCATTTTCAACTCCTCCCAGGTGTTGGTGGTTTGGGGGCGTTACATAAGCAGTCAGGTCTTGATGACTAGAGGAGGAGGGAACAAACACTTTCAGCAAAGGCAGAATTCTGAAATTCTGCTCATATTTTTCTCCAGTAACTTTCCTATGTTTGTGAGGTTATTCAGTCATAAAGATCCTAGTGAAATTTTTTTCAAGCTTAACTAATCGTAATCACTGTGGACGTTTGTTTAAAATGTGTATTCCCAGGCCTCTCACCTGCTGATTCTGATTCAGGAGATCACGGATGGGACTCAGAATACATGTGTTTGACAAGTATCACAAGTGGTTCTTATGGTCAGGCAAATTTGGGAATCTAACAAGGAATTTATGTTTTTATGACTGGCAGCTCGAAGAGTTTCCTAGAGTCATTGCTTTTTTAAAATAAAATATTTCTTTTTTAAAAGGAAAATTGTATGACTAGATACAACATTTATTCATGTGGCACATGTACTATACTGTGTACTTTTGTCATATTTACAATTAAAGATGTGTAAGAACACTCTGAGAAAAATTATATATTAAATGCAAAGAGGGGTAAGTCAGGGTGGGGGAGAAATGGGAAGGCTGTGCTTATTGTCGCTAAAAGGTAGAAAAGCCAGAATAATAGCCATCTAAGGTTGCAAATAGCACATTGTAAGTTGAGGGAGCTTCATAATCATGTCTGAAAGTTTCTTTGATATACTGAGTTGAAAAGAGTGGCTTTGGACAAGATTTGAGGGAGAAACCAACTATGCTTTAAAGTGTTCATTTAAAAGTCTTTAATTAAAAGAAAGTCTTTGCATTTACTTGAGCTAATTTAACTTCAGGACTTTAACAAATTACTAGCCCTTAACCTCTTAAAAATTCTCTTTCATTTCAAACGAAAGTTTAAGGTGGCCTTTATGTTCGATTGGTATACATGTGCGAAGACTTAACAGCAAGGTATTGTACATTTCTAATTGTTTACTTCTTAATTTTGCTGGAAGAAATATACTACTCAATTGATTATTTTTAAAGCAAAGTAAAACAATTTGTTTTGACAAGCAACACTGTATTTTCCCAGTTTTCTGGTGGCAAAGATTAGGCTTAACATCACTAATCATCAGAGAAATGCAAATCAAAACCAAAACGAGATACCATCCTACACCAGTCAGAATAGCTACTATTAAAAAATAGAAAAACAACAGATCTTTGGAGGCTGTGGAGAAAAGGGAACATTTACACATAATTGGTGTGAATGTAAATTACTTCAGCCACTGTTGAAAGCAGTTTGGAAATTTCTCAAAGAATTTAAAATAGAATTACCATTCAAGCCAACAATTGCATTACTGTTATATGACCCAAAGAAAATCAGTTATTCTACCAAAAAGACACATGCACTTGCATGTTCATAGCAGCACTATTCACAATAACAAAGACATGGAGTCAGCCTAGGTGCCCATCAACAGTGGATTGCATCAATGGAATGTGGTACATTTCCACTGTATTATTAGGCCGTTCTTGCATTGCTATGAAGAAATACCTGAGGCTGGGTAATTTATAAGGAAAAGAGATTTAATTGGCTCATAGCTCTGCAGGCTGTACAGGAAGCATGGTGACGGCATCTGCATGGTGCCTGTGGAGTCTCCAGGGAGGTTTTACTCATGATGGAAGGCGAAGAGGGAGTAGGCACATCACATGGCCAGAGCAGGAGCAAGAGAGGATGGGATTGGGGGTAAATACCACACACACTTACACAACCAGATCTTGAAAGAATTCACTATCACAACGACGGCATCAGGCCATGAGAGATCCACCCCCATGACCCAAGCACCTCCTACCAGGCCCCACCTCCAACACTGAGGATCACATTTCACTATGAGATTTATAGCGGCCACCTTCCAAACCATTTCACACACCATGGAATACTATGCCACCATAAAAGTAATAAAATCATGTCCTTTGAAGCAACATGGATGTAGCTGAAGCCCATTATCCTAAACGAATTAATGCAGGAATACAAAATGAAATACCACATGATCTCACTTATAAGTGGGAGCTAAACACTGGGTACTCATGGACATAAAGATGGAAAGAATAAACACCGGGACTACTAGAGGGGAGAAGGAGGAAGGCAAGGTTTGACAAACTAACTATTGGGTACTATGCTCATGTATTAATCTGTTCTCACACTGCTATATAGAACTACGTGAGACTGGGTAATTTATAAAGAAAAGAGGTTTAACTGACTCACAGTTCCACAAGCTGTACAGGAAGCATGGCTGGGAGGCTTCAGGAAATTTATGGTCATGGCAGAAGGTGAAGGGGGAAGCAAGGCACGTTCTACCATGGTGGCAGGAGAGCAAGTGAGCCAGAGTAGGTGTGCCATATGTTTAAACCATCAGATCTTACCATCTAAGAACAGCAAGGGGGAATTCTGCCCTCATGAGCTAATCACCTGCCACCAGGTCATTCCCCATACATTGGGAATTACAATTCAGCATGAGATTTGGGTGGGGACACAGAGTCAAACCATACCAAATCAGCATCTGGATGATGGGATCATTCATACCCCAAAACTCAGCATTATGAGATATACCCATGTAACAAACTGGCACATGTACCCCTGAATGTAAAATACAAGTTAAAATTATTTTCAAAATAAATTAATTAATGAATCTGATTAAATTAAATTAAAATATTGAAATAAAAAAATTTGAGAGTGATTTCAGCTTGACAGTTTTATAAGTTATGTAAAGGGAAACAGTGAGTTCTGTAGGGTTCGGATCAATTGCACTATCTGTACTAAGTTGACGTCCAGTTGCTTGGATGAAAAGAAAACAGGAGAAACATATAGATCTAAGAGGAAAAAAATGGACAAATTTTTATCATAGCAAAAAGAAGAATGGAGGAAATAGGACTGAGGTTATAGTGATTGATAGATATTAACAGACTAAGTCAAAAGCCACTGGTCACAGAAAATATTGATTAATTTTGTTTTATTCCAGTCAGACAAAAAAATACTATAACCTGCCTCTAGAGAAAACCCTTTTAGCCCTGTAATTATCTTTATTCCAAGCACCATTCCATTCATTCAGTAGTGTATAGGGTGATTAATAAGTGAATTATTCACAGAATTAAGACAGAAGTTTTGAGTATTTCAGGATATTAATAGTATAGTCAATGAACTAAAATAAAATTTGACTAGAGGTGTGATCACCATGAATGCCATGTTGGTATCTTGTTAGATTTGGCAACCTAAAGTTGACAAATTTATTAATAAAATAAACGTTCCTTGATGATTAATTTACATTTAGTAGACACGCTCTTTCTTCTTCCTTCCCTTTCTTATTCATTCATTCATTCATTCCTACAGAGCAGTGACCTTCATTCTAAGATTCCCAGAATCCTAAGGAATTCTTGAATGTCATCATAGGGAGCCAGGTGTGAGGATTCCCAAAAGTTGTATTTAATACTTGAAAAATCTCGAAAAGTTATATATTTACACCAGAAAAAGCTATACAGATTTTAAGTTATATATATATATATGGTTGAATACTTTTTATTTCTCTCCAGAACTGAGTCATTAGGGTTAATAATGTTGATTATTTCATACTGACCTAATGGGTAGCCTTTATATATCATTGATTACTTATTAGTAAAATAAGAACCCCCACAAAATTACAAAGTAAAGCATATTTTGTGGGTTTCTCTTAAGGCTTTTGAAACGTAAAATCAGAGGAGAGGATTAAAAGTAATCCTTGATTGTTAAAAAGGCAGGGAACTACTAACTTAGAAAATTGTATGAAAACAGCAAGATATATACATGGCCCTCAGACCAGCTGCCTGTTTTAATAAAATTTTATTGGAGCACATCCATGGATCTATGGTGCTTTCCTGCTACAATGGTAGAGTTGAATGGTTGCTATAGACACCATATGGTTTGCAAAGCCTAAAATATTTATTATCTGGTCCTTTAGAGAAAAAGTGAACCCAGTTTTAGAACACTCACTTTACAAATTAAGATACAGTGGATTGGATGCTGCCTTAACTGACCTCCACTTAACTGATTTGCAATCAGCAACTTATTGACTGTTGCCCACTGCAAATTGAAAGTCTTTGAGCTACTTTTAATGCCTGTACATTTCTCCTTCCATCACAGAAATTGTATAGTTTCTAAGAAGAAGCTGTGTTCATTCCTAAATATGTTTACAGCATTTTTTCTTGCTCTTGTAGTTATGCAATTTAATTAAATATTGTGTTGAGAGGCTGAGACAGGCAGATCACTAGGTCAGGAGATCGAGACCTTCCTGGCTAACACGGTGAAACCCTGTCTCTACTGAAAATACAAAAAATTTAGCTGTGCGTGGTGGCGGGCGCCTGTACTCCCAGCTACTGGGGAGGCTGAGGCGGGAGAATGACATGAACCAGGGAGGTGGAGCTTGCAGTGAGCAGAGATCAAACCACTGCACTCCAGCCTGGGTGACAGAGCGAGACTCCGTCTCAAATAAATAAATAAACAAATAAATAAATATTATGTAAACTGAGAAAATGAGTACAACAAGAGTAGTATTGTTGTTTCTCTGAGAAATAAACTAAATGTGTTGGAAAAATGAGAAACTCAAACAGTTTTTGTCAGCTTAACTGTTGGCAAGACAACTAGAAACAAATGGGAAAAATTGTGTAATCTAGGATTTCAGATTGCTTTACCCCAGTTGTCTTCACAGAAAGCGAACAAGAAATCAATGACAACATATCATTGGCATAGTTTCCACAAGAAACTCCTCTGTGAATCCGTGCAAGGCTTTGAGCTTGTCATCAAAATTCTGGCAAATTTATTGACAGATGTCTTTTAAATTAAAGTTACGTTTTAAGGACTTACATCTAATACTTCTTATGATTCCTCCATCTAACTTAAATTTGTGATTAATCTGTTTATTACTGGTCCCAATCTGATTGAATCAGGGGGTTTCTACCGTTTTTGCTAACCAAAAGTTTACTTTGATGAAGATGGAATTATAAATATAATAATTCATGTTTAAAGAATTAGAATGGTAATGGTTAATACAATTTAGTATGCCTAAAAATCACTTGAAAAGCTTACTAACAATGTAAATTCTTGTGCCTTAGGCCTGAGATTTTGATTCAATAGGTCTAGCATGGGGCATAGGAATCTGTATTTTTACGAATGATAAAGGAAAATTGCTTAAAATAGGGTAAATTATGACTTACAAATATAAAATGAACACTTGTCTAAGATTTTTGTTTAACTCATTTATTTAATGAGGGAGCCAGTAAGATGTTATACTGAGTTTTATGGAGATTTAAAGGAGCCGCACATATCTAGGCACCAAGGAACACTGAAATAAATTCGCTTGATAGGTTCAAAACTGACTTCTTGATGGAAGGTGGATAAAGGAAAATTAATTATACTTCCATCAAAATGAATCATTTGCCTGTCTATAGACAAGAATATTTGCATTACTCTCAGTAATCTACAACTAACAGAATTGCAAATAACAAGGAAAACAAAAGGCACAGAGACCCCATAGAAGCAGATAACCCAGTTATTCTAGACAAGGCTGAGATTTCCATTAAAGACACTCAGTGGTAATTTTGTTGGTCCATCTTAAAATCTTTCCATGTTCTCCTGAAACAAATTGCTTAAGCAATTCAAATACAATGAATGTGGTCAGTGGGTCACACCTGGAGAAATCATTTTCTAACCTACAATAAAGGCTGTTGAATTACTCCCTTTACTGGAAAGAATAAAATATTACCACATAAATTCGTATTATGATAATGGCCCACTATGAGTGCTTTGGTGTTCTTAATTTTCTTAAGATTCATTAATATTTCTGAAGTAACTACTAAATGCCAAGCAATATATTTTCTAATTTAATCTTTCATTGACTTTTACTTTCACTTTAATTGAGCTACTCACTTTCATGGCTATAAACTTAACTCTTCAATAACTTAAAAATTGATTTCTAATGTTATAAACTTTAATGTTCCACTCTGTGACCTGCTCTTTCAGACTCTCTCTCCCTTACTGCCAACTCACTTTCTTTTCTGTCTCTTCCAGTGCCCCAGTATTTTGACTCTTCCATTTTCTTTTTTCTTTTCTTTTATTAAGAGGATACATGATAATTTCACATGTTGATGGGGTACAGTGTGGTATTTTGATACATGACACATCGTTAAAAACCTCTCCTCCCTATCTTTCCCAGTCTGGTAACCTCTCTTCTACTCTCTATTAGATCAGTGTTTTTAGATTTCACATATGAATGAGATCATGTGATATTTGTCTTTCCGTGGTTAGCTTATTTCACTTACCACAATGTCCTCTATGCTCATTCACGTTGTCACAATTGACACGATTTTACCCTTTTTTTATGGCCAAATGTGCATATGATATAGTTTAGGTATTTGTCCTGACCCATATCTCATGTTATATTTTAATCCCCGCTGTTAAAGATGGGGCCTGGTAGGGGGTGTTTGGGTCATGGAGGTGGATCCCTCATGGCTTGGTGCTTTCCTCATGATAGTGAATGAGTTCTCAAGCTTCCTGACTAGTCAAGCAGATGTTGGCACTATGCTCCCTGTACAGCCCATAGAACCAATTAAGTCTCTTTTCTTATAATTTATCCAATCTCAGGTATTTCTTTATAGCAATGCAAGAATGGCCAAATAAGGCATATATGCCACATTTTCTTCATTCATTCATTGATGGACACTTAGGTTTATTCTAGGCTATTGTTAGTAGTGCTGTAATAAACATGAGAGTCCAGAAATGTCTTTGACATACTGATTTAATATTCTTTGAATATATACCCAGTAGTGGGATTGCTGGATTATGTGGTAAGTCTATTTTTAATGTTTTTGGAAGTTATATTGTTTTCCATAACAATTGCTCCAATTTACATTTCCGCCAACAGTGTTTGAACATTCCCCTTTCTTCACATCCTTGCCAGCATTTGTTATTTTTTGACTTTTTCATAAAAAGCATTCTAAACAGGGTGAGATCATATCTCACTGTGGGTTTGACTTGCATTTCTCTGATTATTAGTGATGGTGAACATTTTTTCATATAACTGTTGGTGATTTTTTTGTCTTATTTGAAGAAATGTCTATTCCGCTCTCTTGACTATTTTCTAATCCAATTATTTATATTTTTGCAATTGATTTGTTTGAGATTTCTATAAATTTGGGATATTTACCCCTTATCAAGTGAATAGTTTGCAGATATTTTCCTCCATTTTGTACGTTGTCTCTTCCCTCTTGTGATTGTTTCCTATGCAGCGCAGAAGTTTTTATTTGGTGCAATCCCATTTGTTTATTTTTGCTTTTGTTGTGCATGTCTTTTTATGTCTTTTCTAAAAAGTCCTTGCCCAGACCAATGACATATAATATTTCACCTATGTTTTCTTCTACTAGTTTCATAGTTTGGGATCTTACATTGAAATATTTAATTTATTTTGAGTTGACTTTTGTATATGATGAGAGACAGGGGTCTACTTTCATTCTTTTGTATGTGGATATGCACTTTTCCCAGCACCATTTGTTGAAAAGATTGTCTTTTCCCCATTGAATGTTTGCACCTTTGTCAAAAATAAGTTGCATGTAAATGTGTGGATTTATGCCTGGGTTCTCTATTTTTGTTCCACTGGTCTACATGCCTGTTTTTATGCCAATATCATGCTGTTTTAGTTAGGATAGCTTTGTAATATATTTTGAAATTAGATAGTGTAATACCTCTAGCATTGCTCTTTTTGCTTAAGACTTATTTGGCTATTTGGGGTGTTTTGTAGTTTCACATGTATTTTAAGATCTTTTTTAATATCTGTGAAGAATGAAATTGGAAATTTGATAGAGATTATATTGGATTTATAGATTGATTTTGGTAGTATGGTCATTTCAACAATATTAATTCTTCTAGTCCATGAACAAGGGATATCTCTCTATTTATTTTAATTTTTAATTGCTTTTATCAATCTTTAATAATTTTCATCTTTCCATGGCTTAATTTACTTGTAGGTATTTTGGTTTTTTAATAACTATTTTAAACGGGATTACTTTCTTGAATCCTTTTTCAGATAGTCTGCTATTCGTGTATAGATATGTTACTGATTTTTTATGTTGCTTTTGTATCTGGAAACCTTATTGCATTCATTTACCATTTCTGATTTTCAGTGGCGTATTTAGGGTTTTTCACATGTATCATCATGTCATCTGCAAAGAGGGATAATTTGACTTTTTTTTTTTGCAATTTGTATGCCTTTTATTTCTTTCTCTTACCTAATTTTTCTGACTAGGACTTCCAGTACTATGTTGAAAAAAGTGATTAAAGTGAACATCCTTGTCTTGATCCAGATCCTAGAGGCAAAGTTTTCAAGTTTTCACCATTCAGTATAATGTCGCCTGTGGGTTATCACATATGGTCTTTATTTTATTAGGTTCTTTTATAACTAATTTGTTAAAAGGTTTGATCATAAAAGGATGTCTAATTTTGTCAAATGCTTTTCCTGCATCTATTGAAATGAGTATAGGTTTTTTATCCTTCATTGTTTAATGTGATGTATCACATTTTATTGATTTACATGTATTAGACTATCCTTACCTCCCCGGGTAAATACCACTTGATTATGGTGAATAATCTTTTTAATGTACTTTTTAATTATCATTGCTAGAACTGCTGGTTTTGAATGTATGCATCTACGTTTATCAATGATATTGGCCTGGAGTTTTCTTTAATTTGCTGTTCTTGTTTCATTTTGGAATCAGGAAATGCTGTCTTCATAGAATGAGTTTGGAAGAGTTCCCTCCTTTTCATTTTTTTGAAATAGTTTGTAAATAATTTGTATAAGTTTTTAAAATGTTTTGTAGAATTTGTCAGCAAAAACCACCAAGTCGTGAACTTTTCTTTCTTCCTCTATTATTTTAGAGACAGGGTCTCACTCTATCACTGAGGCTGGCATACAGTGGTGCAGTCATAGCTGACTGCAGCCTCAAACTCCTGGTCTTAAGTGATCCTCCTGCCTCAGCCTCCTGAGTACAAGTACACACCACTGTACCTGGGGAGTTTTTAATTTTATTTTTAGAGATGGAGTCTCGTTGTGTTGCCCAGGCTAATCTTGAACTCCTGGCCTCTAGTGATTCTCCTGCCTTGGGCTCCTAAACTGTGAGATTACAGGTGTGAGCTACTGTGTGAAGTCTTTTGGATTTTCCTTGACTGAGTGCCTAAATCATTCCTTCAATCTCATTATTTGTCATTGGTGTGTTCATATTTTCTATTTCTTCTTTCTTCAATTTTGATGGGTTATATGTGTCCAGAGCATACATGTTTCTTCTAAGTTTCTCAATTTATTGGCGTATAATTGTTTGTAGTACTTACTCATGATTCCTTATATTTCTCTAGAGTCTATCATAGTATATCCTTTTTCATCTCTGATTTTATGTGAATTTTCTCTTTTTTTCTTAGTCTGACAAAACATTTGTCAATTTTACCTTTTCAAAAAGGATTCCTTCATTTAATTAGTCGTTTGTATTTTTTGTCTTCATTTTGTGTATTTGTGCTCTGATCTTTATATTCTTTTGTTAATTTGGGTCTTAGTTTGTTCTTGAATTTATACTTCCTTGAAATACATTGTTAGATGTTTTATTCATTATCTTTCTTCTTTATTGATGTAGAAATGTATTGCTATAAGCTTCCCTCTAAAAACTGTTGTGCTGTATTTCGTAAGTTTTCATATGTTCTGATTTCATTTTTATTTGTCTTAAGAGATTTTTAAAATTAATTTTTTTTTCATTGACCCATTGGTTGTTTAGGGATATGTTGTTTAATTTGTATGTATTTGCACAATTTCTAAGTTCCTCCTGTTGTTTATTTCTAGCTTTATTCCATATGGTCAAAAAAACACGTGATATGATTCGATTTTTTGATTAGCTAAGACTTGTTTTGTGGTATAACATATCTATCATGGACAATATTCCATATGCAGGTGAAAACACAGTGAATTATGCAATTGTTGGATGAAATGTTATGTAAATAACTGTTAAATTCTTCTGATCTAGAGTGCAGTTTAAATGTTTCTTTGTTGAGATTCTCTCTCAATGATCTGCTCATTGCTGAAAATGGGATGTCGAGGTTTCTTACTATTATTGTACAGTTTTTTGTCTCTCCTTTTAGATGTATTAATGTTTGCTTTATATGTTTAGGTTCCCCAATGTTGAATGCATTATATATTTACAATAATTATATTCTCTTGTTGTACTGACCTCTTTATTATTACATAATGACCTTGTTTTTCTGTGTTTACAGCTTTTTTATTTGAAGTCTATTTTATTTGATATAAATATACTTACTTCTGCATTCTTTTGATTTCCATTGTCATAAAATATGTTTTTCCATCTGATCACTTTCAATTTATGTGTGTATTTACAGGTGATGGGAGTCTCTTGTAGAAAGAATATAGTTAGGCCTTGTTTTTAATCCATTTACCCATTCTCTGTCTTCTTACTGGATAATTTAATCTATTTACATTCAAGGTAATTATTGATAGATAAGGACTTGCACTGTCATATACTGTTTTCTTGTTGTATTTTATAATTTTTGTACCTTTTTGTCCGTTTATTGTCTTCTTTTGTAGTTAAGTGATTTTCTCTGTGTGCTTTTGTTTCTTGTTCTTTTATTTTTAGTGTATCTAGTAAAAATGTTTGCCTTTTGGTTACTGTGAGGCATGCGAAGAATGTTTTATAGTTTCAACAGGTAATTTTGAATGGATAACAACTTAATTTTGATAATAAGAAATGGGGAACAGCAATCACTCTGCTCTTTAACTCAATCACTCCCCCACATTTTGCATTTTTGATGTCTTAATTTACATCTTTTATATCACTTATCCCTTAACAAATTATTGTAGTTGTTATTATTTTTTTTTTGTATTTTTACCTTCTTACTAAAAACATGTAAGTGGTTTACATTCAATTATTACTATATTAGAGCATCCTGAACTTGTCTGAATATTCATTTTTACCTGCAGACTTATACCTTCCAATTTTTTGTATTACATATTAGTGCCCTTTTCTTTCAGTTTGAAGACTGTTCTTTAACATTTATTTTAAGGCAGGTATGGTTACAATGAATTCCTTCATCTTTTGTTTGTCTTAGAATGTTTTAACCTCTCCTTCATTTCTAAATGAGAGCTGTGCTGGATACTGTATTCATGGTTGACAGTTTTGTTCTTCAGCCCTTGATTCTATTATCCTACTCTCTCCTGGCCCGTATTGTTTCTTCTGAGAAGTCTGCTGCCAGGCACATTGGAATTCTCCTATGTGTTATATGCTTCCCTTTTCTTAGTGTTTTCAGGACGTACTCTTTATTTTTGACATTTGAAAGTTTAATTATAATATGTCTTGTGTTTGTCTTATTCACATTCAATCAGACTAGTGAGCTTTGGCCATCCTAAACATCTTAATCCTTCTAAAAGTTTAAAAAGTTGTCTGTTATTTCTCTGAATAAGCTTCTAACTCTTTTTCATTCTTAGTTCCACTTTAACACTGTAGATTTGTTTTTTTTTTTTATGGTGTCCCAAGGATCTCATAAGTTTTCTTTGTTTCTTCTCATTTGTTTCTCTTTTCTACTCTGACAGTGTATTTTCAAAGAGCCTGTCTTTGAGCTCACTGTTTTTTTTTTCTCCTACTTGATAAGTTATGCTCTTGATGCCCTCTAGGGCATTTTTCAGTGTGTTTACTGAACTTTCCACCTCCAGGATTTCCATTTGATTTTTTCCCATTATTTTAAATTCTTTGTTGAATTTCTCATAAATTTCCATATTGTTTTTCTGTACTATGTTGAAGTTCACAGATGTTTTTTAAAAAAGCAGCTATTTGAATTTTTTTGTCTGCCACATCATTCATTTGCATGTCTTTAGGTTCAGTTGCTGACACCTTGTTTTCTCCATTTGGGGAGGCAGTTTTTCCTAGGCTATTCTTATTTTTTGTAGATGTACATCTCTGTCTACACATTGATGAATTAAATATTTATTTCAGTCTTGTCAGTCTGGGTATGTTTTTGACTGTTTCTCAGTGGGCTTGTTTAGAAATTCTGTGTGGATTTCCATTATATTCCATTTTAGCATTAGGAGGTGCCCAAAGCAAAGTTTAGACATAAGTCTTGCAATGGGGCTTCACCACTGATGCAATGTAACTGGATGGGCCATTGGGTGATCCACAGAAAGGCTGATGTCTTTTGGGGGAGAACAAGTCAGGCCATCAAATATGGACAGTCTGTGTATCATGTTTCCCACAGCGTGGTGCCCATAAACAACCTGTCTGGTATAATGTTTCCTCTGGTAGGAATGGCTAGCCACTGCTAAGTTTCATATAGTAAGTATTGCTAACCCAATCCCTTCTCTATGTCCCTAGCACACCTCTGGTAGTTCAGCTCTGTTGACACTCATGGTGCTGCTTGTGAGCTGATACAGGAGTAAGTCTACCGTGAAGGCACTCAGTATGGAAGAAAAAAATATTCAACTTTGCTCACTTTATTCAGTGTAAGAACTGTGAGTTCAGGAGGACTTTCTGCATATGATACCATAATGGCCTGGGGGAGGAGTATCACAGTCACAGAGTACTGGTTCCCTTACTGTCCAAGCATGGTTTTACTCCTCTTTGCAGTCCAAAGGGTCTTCATAGACTCACTCATGTATTCAGGTTTCATTAGCTCTTGTAAAGTTAATTTCATATGTGGGTAGTTGTTCATATAGATGTGTCCATAGGGGTATGATTACTGAAGAGATCTACTCCACTACCTTGCTCTGCCCAAATCTTTCCCCTTTCCAACAAGACTTTACCACCTCCTAGTTTTCTTTTTTCTTAACCAAACTAAGTTTAGCCTTTTAATCCTTCGCCCTCCTCCACTTCAAATGCCATTGCTTCTTTGTATGCTTATTGTATTTTCCATGCTATATGACTTTCAGCTGGTTATTTACAGTTTGTAAGTTTTAATATTCTGTAAAAGGGGGATAATAATAGCATCCATTTGATAGGGAAGTTAAAGATATTAAATGACACTGTCCATGTTAAATACCTTTTTGAGATATATTGAGATGTTTCTGTACTTCCTTGTTCTGGACTTTTTGTTGAATGAGAGGAATCTATTGCCATGAAAAGCAATAAAACTGTGGTAGCAGAAATTAAAAGTGAGTAGGAACTTATTTAAAAATCATCATTCTCCTTTTCAATGCAAAAATAAGAACTAGAAACTTTTAATAAGGCAATAGTCCAAAGAAATAACTTTTGGAAGAGAACATGGGTTTTTTAATCCTAAAGCGTTCTTTTTTGTCTTCAAGGGTCGAGATTGGCTGCCTTGAATCCTACTAAAATTTCAATGTAAGTTTTAGAGAGGGAGGAAAGTGTCAAAGAAACAATTGCACTGGAAAAAGTTAAATAAGTAAGGAAGATATTATTCAAGCTATTGCAATAGGGGAGAGAGGTCCGACCTAGTCTGAACTCAGCTCCCCTGATACAAAGGGCAGTGGAGTTTTTGAAATTGAGGGTAAGGGGGCGATCATAGGCCACCTGTCTTTGCTAACTGTCTTTTCTCAAAGGAAAAATAAACTTCCTTTTATCTTTATGATATAAGGTAATTTTTACAACTTAGAGCAAGATTAGGCTCTTACTCTCTCATGGAGACTGGGAAATAAGGTATTATCTTTCTGGAGGATTACATTTGAAGGGATGGCTCCCAGATCCTTGAAAAAGGAAATTTTCTGCTTACAAGTTACACATGTCACTTCTAACTGCATTTCACTGACCAAACAGGTCACATGTCTAAATCTGACCCTTCCTTCAATAGAACAGAAGTGTATAATCTTCTAGGAAAGGTCCACTGCGGTAGGAAGACCAGATAATGGGAGAATGGTAATATAATCTACCACAATGACCACAGCGAAAACGTTAGTAATCCTCAGGGTTAAACCAAGTCTTCTTGGACACTTAGGTTGATTCTAGGCTATTGTGAATAGTGGAATAATAAAAAATAAAGAGAATAGCCCATTTATTTTTTGCAGAGAAGCTAGACAATTCACAGTTACTTATGGCCTAGACAATTTTATTTCTTGATCAACACATCTCTTTATAGATGCCTGTGGTCCAAAACTGCATATTCCTAATCATCCCCAAAAAGAAGGGAACCTCTGCAAGGCAACCTGGGAGGGAGTTTAGGATTGTTCTGAGGCAGTGAGAGCCATTGAGATTCACATGTGAGAGGGTAGAGAAAGGGAATCCACATGTTTTGATCCCTCCATGCGCTGGATATAACTTGGTCTTCATTACATTGCACAACCTTTGGTGTCAGAGAGAACTGGATTCGAATCCCAGTTCCATCAATCATTATGATTTGATGGTGAATGTGTTTTTAACTTGTGTGAGCCTCAGTTTGCTCATCTATAAAAGGTGGAATTGTTATGAGACTTGCATAAGGTAAGTGTGTAAAAATCTGGGAATAATCCCTGTAATTTAAAAGATGGGGTTGTGATGAGGCTTCAATAAGGTAAGTGTGTAAAAATCTGGACACAATGTTACTAATTTTGTAAGTTTTCAATATATAGAGAAGGAGGATTACTTTTCTCTCATTTAATTTTTAGAACAAGTTTATAAAATTGGTATTATTCATATTTTTGAGATAATCAAAGGATCAGTAAGTTTAAATAAATCACTATAGTCACAAAGCAGTTCACAATCTATTGACTGGATAATTGCTAGTGAAAAGTGGCAATGATGATCACATTGAAAATCTTGTGTTAGGTGGTGGTTTTCTCTTGCATATGCCTCTTCATTTGTTGAAACCATAGATTCTAAGTTTGCTCTATCAAAGTGATCATTAGAAAAATATAATGTACTTAGTGTATAAATTTTAGGCTTTTTAGTCCTGTTAATTTGATTGAATATGTGCATTTTGAATTATGAATATAAATATGAATATGTATGACATATGAAATATGACTTGACATCACAGAGTAACCTTACGTCGTGTCAATGTTTTCTTCTGAAAGCACCTGCAGAAATGTATCTTCTTTCTAGTTTCCAAAAAACTCAGAGGCCATGGGGGAAGAGGGGACTTTGGCTGTCAGATAGTGCATGAGGTACATTAGGATACAGTAATTTCATCATAATTCATATTCATAATTCACAGTGAGGAAACTGAAAGTTGCTACCAGCTACCAATAAATGAAAGGTGAGGCGGGGTCGCTAGGGGGCGCGGCTTTGTGAGCCAGTGCCTGGACTCCCACGTCACAAATGGAAGGCCAGCGAGTGGAGAGAACTCAAGGCCTGATTGGTTCTTTCTATGCAGGAGATGATCTGGTTGGCAGGGCAACCAGCTTTCAGTTGGTAGCCTTCAGTGTGTGCCTTAAGTTGGTGGCATTTGGTTGCCTTTCCTGGGGAGAGGTGGCAGGTACTCAGCTCTGCGGACGTGGGGGCAAGCGAAGGCCCAGGCTGCCTCGAGAAGAGGAGAGGTTCCCAATGGAGACCGCTATGACTGCTTGCATATGCACCACAGCCAGCCCCCGGCAGGGCCAGCGCAGGGGTTCTGCAGGGCCGTCCTGTGGCTCTGACATCTATGAGTGGGTGGCCAGCAAAGACACAGGCACCAGCAGAGAGGAGCAGAGACGACCAGAACATGCTGTCCTCCAATGCCAGCCCCAAGCGGGGCCAGCTTAGGGTGCGGTGGGCAGAGCCATCCTGCAGCTCTGAGATCCACGAGGTGGAGATGGGAGTAGCGCCAGGCTCCATTGCGTTGGAGCTCGCACAATTTGAGCCCAGTTTGATTCTGGAGCCAGGACCTGCAGCACATTGGCAACCAGAAGACGCCCAAAGGTAGGGAGGCGACAGATACCGCTTGGCCTTAGGAGCTCCTCTGGCCGTTGCTGAACCAAGCTTCCCCCAGAGACATCCACAGCTTGGGGCTCCTTTCTTCACCTAGTTCCTTTCCCAGGCCCAGGCCCCAGTCATGAGGACTGGCTCTGCCTGGCTTCTCCATCCCTTCGTCTTTCCCTGTTGCATCCAGCCGGTTTCTTTTCCCCTCACTACCCATATGCCCTGTTCTGGACCCTCTTCTTCCTAGAAGCTGGCCAAAAACTGTTTTCAAAGTACAAAATGGATGCTACAGATTTCGTTTGCTGTAGAGGAAATGTCTGACAGCTCTTGTATTTAAACTTAAGTAGCTACACTGGGACTCACAATTTCATATCTTGAGTTCTAGACCAGAGCTCTCTACCCTAAAGCAACGGCAAGAGGTTAGAGGTACTTTTCTTGATTCTAATAATAAAAAATGATTTTTTTGAAGGGACAAGGTCTCACTGTGTTGCCCAAGCTGGTCTCAAACCCCTGGCCTCAAGTGATTCACCTACCTTAGCCTCCCACACTGCTGGGATGACAGGCAAGAGCCACCACACCTTGTCATTGGAGGTGCTCTTGCTTTGTGTGTTTCGGCTGGTCTTTAGGTGCAGCTGTCAGTAAGATGCTCCTGCAGTATAGTTCTAAGTCTTTCAGCACAGATTCAGTGGATCCTGTGATTTTTTTTACATGGAATAGCCCCTCTATTTTTTTCAGAGAAGCTAGACAATTCATAGTAACCTATGGCCTAGAAAATTTTATTTCTTGATCAACACAACTCTTTATAGATGCTTGTGGTCCAAAAATTCAGATTCCTAATCATCCCCACGAATAAGGGGGCCATTGCAAGGCAACTTGGGAGGGAGTTTAGGATTGCTCTGAGGCAGTGAAATTTATTGAAATTCCCACATGAGTGGGCAGAAAAGCGAATCCACATGTTTTGATCCCTCCATGTTCTGGGTGTAACTTGGTCCTCTTTAAATTGCACCATTTTTGGCATCAGAGAGAACCAGATTTGAATCCCAGTTCCATCCCTCATTATGATTTGATGGTGAATGTGTTTTTAACTCGTCTGAGCCTCAGTTTGCTGATCTACAAAATATATGATTGTTACGGGGCTTCCATGACGTACATGTGTAAAAATCATGGCAAAGTGCTTGTAATTGAAAAGAGAGGGTTGTTAGGAGACTTCTATCAGGTAAGTACGTAAAAACCTGGACACAATGTCTATAATTTTGTAAGTGTTCAATATATGGAGACGGAGGATTATTTTTCTTTCATTTAATTTTTAGAGCAACTTTATAAAATTGGTGATACTCATATATTTGAGATAATCAAACCAAGGATCAGAAAGACTAAATAAATCACCATAGTCACAAAGCAGTTCACACAACATTTACTGGATAATTTCTAGTTAAATGTAGCAATGATGATCACATTGAAAATCTTGTATTATCTGGTTGTTTTCTCTTACATACGTTTCTTAGAATTTAGTAAGATATGTTGCAGCTCAAAAAGCAGATCCGTAGAATATTTTATTCCAGAGATTTTAGTGGGGGTTAAAGTATTGCATGAGTTTTGTTCGGAACAAGATGTAGGCTGAGAATCTAAGCAAGCTTCAGTTGGTGGTTTTCAGATGATGGGCAGTGGCAGAAGGAGGAAGAGCTCCATCTGTGCTCTCTCTTACCCCAGTCACTGCCCTCAGGCTTGTTGCATCCTGGCTCTTCCAAGTTAAACCAGGCAGGTTGACAGGTTTATTTAGCATTTAGCAGAGAAGTCAGCTCAGGGTAGGCGGGTGAGGTGGGGTGTGGGCTGCTAGTACAGTGCCGCCCTTTGACCCAGGGCTGCCCATGCCCATTGGGCTATTCCATATATTATATACTATATATCTCTCTATATATAATATTTATATATATATGTATATAAGCCTTTTGGTTTGTTAAAACCATGGATTCTAAGTTGCTCTATCCACGTGATCATTAGAAAAATGTGATGTACTTAGGGCGTAAATTTTAGAACATTTCTTCTGTTAGTCTTGTTAATACTCAATTCTTTTCTAAAACACCTAGCCCAAATCTCCATAGGTTTTAATCAAATTATATTATAATTGGGATTTTCTGGTCTGCCTATATTCCAAGTAATAAAATCCTTAAAATTAATTTTCTATTGCTGCCATAACAAATTACCACAACTTTGTGGCTTAAATCAAAGACTTACGACCCTATAGTTCTGTAGGGCAAACCTCTGACCCTGGTCTTACTGGGCTTAAGTCAAGGTGTTGTCAGGGCTGTATTGCTTTCTGGAGGCTCTATAGAGAATCCATTTCCTTTTCCAACTTTTAGATGCTGTCCCTATTCCCTGGATCATGGGACGATCCCTCCATCTTCAAAGCTAGTAATGTGGGATGTCTGTGACCATTGTTCTGTAGTCATATCACCTTCCGACTGTACTTAGGAAAGATTCTCTGATTTTATAGACACATGCAATTAGATCGGCCCCCAAGATAATCAAGGATAATCCCCCTAACTCAACGGTTAATCACATCACAAAGTCCCTTTTGCCCCATGTAAAGTAACATGGTCACAGTTTCCAGGCACTAGAACATCTTTATGGGGTCATTATTTTGACTGTCACAAAAGCAAAGTCTTGGACTTACGTATATCTAGATTTTCTTTGCTTAATTTCAGAGCCTAGAACACATTAGACTCTAAATAAATGTGAATGAGTGATAAATATTATATTTACAGATTGCTGCCACATTGCAATTCTGTCCTCCCACTGGTGGTGGAATCCTATCTACTTTTTACCATCTCCATTTTGCATTCAGACTGAACATGGCTATGTTATTCTTTTCACCTGGGTGATTTGAAACCATCTCTCTATTTCTATTTGTAGAGATCTTATCTATCAAGCCCTTCTCAAATGCCACTTCAAAAAACTTTTTCTAATCCCCAATTGTCTTAGTCAATTTATGCTCTTACAGCAAAATAACACAGTCTAGGCAATTTATTAAAACCAGACATTTATCTGTCACAGTTCTGGAGACTAGGAAGTCCAAGATCCAGGCGTTGGCAGGTCTGATGTCTGGTAAGGCTGTTCTCTCTGTTCAAGATGGTGTCTTGATGCTGCATCTTCCAGAGACAAGGAACACTGTGTCCTCACATGGTGGAAGGCGGGAGGGCAAGAGGGATGAACTCCCTCCATGGAGCCGTTTCATGAGGGCTCCTAAACCCATTCCTGAGGTAGGAGTTCTGATGGCCTAATCACTTCCTGTAGGCTCCACCTCAACACTATCACATTGTCAACGCTAAATCTTGGAGGAGGCACAGTGAAACCACAGCACCAATCAAGTATGATCTTTCTCTCCTCAGAAACCCCCTCATATGTTTAGACCTCCCATGCACTTTTGTACATTTTGTGTCATGGTTTCTTCCTGTACAAATAAGGTGCTATAAATGGATAGCTATAGTTTTGGGTTTCATTTCAACAAAACACCCTTCCTAGGTTTTGAACCCCAAGAGAAATATGAGGACAGGCCCCACCTTCCATTACAAAAGCTGAAAGGGAGTGCATGATCCTTTTTCCAGTTTCTTGGCCACTCACGTGTGGGCACATATCTAGACCCAGCCAACTGATGTCTCTTTATTAGAACTTGGAACCCGATGAAATGATGCAAAATACCTGAAAGAATCAGAGATGATTCTGAGAAATTGAGCAGAGATGCAGGTCCAAGAATGTGGCAGCAAGTGCCTAGATTCTGCAGAGCCCAGCTACACGGTGACAAGTGTCAAATGGCAACATCCTAGTGGTGGCATCTCAAGATCTGCTTCCGTCGAATGAACTTGGCTGTGCTGAGTTTCCCTCAGTTCTTACCTTGCTTCTCCAGCATCTTCAATTATTTTGTGAACTATTCCATATCTTTTCATTGAATTCCTATTTTGCTTGTCTAGAATTTGTTATTTTCAGTGAAAAATATAAACCAATTATCCCCTCACATTAAAACACACTCCACTTAGGCATATCCTGTGATATCACTGGAGAAAAGTGTGGACGTTATTTTTAATTTGACTCAGAATGATAGGATTAGTTTGGTACTAGTAACAATGGAGATAAGTAACTAACTTTTTGTGAAACTTCTTCCTGGGGTGAAACAAAATCTATTGCGGAAACTCTTTCCAATCATCTCTGGAAATGTATTAAGTGACGTAGTATATAATGATAATTTACCATGATATTTGATAAAATAGTTTTGTGTGTTCAGAATAATTTCTTTTTTCTTTACCTTTGAAAATAATGCATCGATAGTTAATTTTCTCCTAAATTGGCTGTTTTTATTTCCATAAAAGGTATTTATTGAATGTCTCCTTACTTTTAATGTAACTAGGCATTGTGTGATCAAAGTAAAATAAATATGTTCTTGTTTCTGGAATTACTAAAGCTTTGAAAATGGACTTATCGACCTCAAACCAATGGGACATATTCCCATGTGGCCTGCTCTCCTGTTAGGATTCCCAGGGTAAGTGGTGATTCCTTTTCTGTCTTAAAGATTTTAGAAATGCAGCTTCTGTTGTGGGCCACTAGGCCGAGTACTTCAGAGCAGGGTTTGTGGGAGTACAAAGCTAACTTCTGCTGCTTTTGCTTGATGCTTCTGCAGCTTCCTTGACTATTGTGGATGATAAGTAACCATTTTCTTCCTCCCTTCCTTCTTTCCCCTCACTCTTTGGAGTGAACTTGAAACATTTAGGAAGTTTGTTGATCAACATATACCGTGTTTATGAAAATCCAGCTAAGATAATATGGTAGGACTCCTTTGGTTATAAATAATAGAATTCAAACTCAAACTGGTCTAAGCCAAAAAAATATTAATTTGCGGACTCGTATAATGGAAAAATCCAAGGTGTGGCTTCAGAATGGCTGAACGTAGGGATTCAGGTCTTGGCTCCTCTCAGCTTCCTTGCTTTTTTCTTCCCCATTGATTTTATTCTCAGACAAGTTTTCTCTTTGTGCTGCAATGTGGCCATCATCACTCCTCCTGCTTACATTTCCTTAGTTCTACAGCCCCAGAATAAAGCAAAAAGAGAAACACTTCTAATATTTTCAATAAGAGACTAGAGACTGACTTCGGGTGTGAGGCTTGGATTTCATGTCCATCTCGTTTCATCTGTGCCAGGATTAGAAGTATATTCATTGGCCAGGTCTGTGTCACGAGCTCATACAGGGTTTCCACTGTCCACACAGTGCCTTTGCAAGTATTAGAAAATGGCTCCCCTTTCTCCAGTTAGATGCAGCCCTGTATCGAGTCATGAGGCTTGGAGAAGAGCATGCAGGCTGGATTTCAGCCCTCCTTTCTCCCTTAGCTGGGTTTCTTCCTTGAGTGAACAACATACTTGTTATTAGCTGTCCTGTGCTTATTCCTGAAACTGGGGGTGAAATCAGCCCCCACGCCAAAACTGAAGCACAGAAGGTGGCTTCATCTAGGGTATCAGATAATGGCAAATAACAAAAGGAGGGGACAGTGGGTGCTGTGTGGGCAAAAGGATCAAAAAATAATCCTAACCTGTCTAGACTTCATCTCAGAAGCCATATGCAACCTTCTTCAATGGAAATATTTAACACTTCAAGAGTGCCAAGAAGGCTATAAGGAGCATATCTCTTAAGAACCTAAGTTAGGGCATTCTAGAATGTATGCTTTATGGATTTACCTTATAAATATATAACATTGACTAATACACACAGAAAATATATTGCAGAGTAACATAGATAACACAGCTAGAAATACATGACATTCTACCGCAGTCTATCATTATTTTCTAACTTATCAACAGACTCAGAGGATTTTTTTTCGTATTGATAAATTTCTAACCAGAGCCCTATTTACTTGTGTCTTGAGAAACAGTGTATTTGCAAATATGTCTGAAGAGGGAAGAGAAAGAAAATGATTCTAAAAAAGTTGATAACATTAAGACAGCTATTTATAGAAGATGTAAATTTGCAACCACAAATTAAAAACTTATTGGAGATACACAAAATGTGAAGAAAAATAAATGAAACCAAAACACTACAAGAAATAACTAAAGTAAGAAGACAGTAAGAGAGGAAAAAAAAAGAACTGCAAAACATATGAAAAACAATTAACAAAATGCAAGTTACTCCTTACCTATCAACAATGACTTTAAATGTGAAAGTATTAAACTATCTAATTAAAAGACATAGCGTGACACAATGCGTAAAAGATACTCATCAGTACATATTTATAAGGGAGTCACTTTAGATACAAAGATTCATAAAGACTCAAAGTGAAGGGATGGGAAAAGATTCTCCACGCAAATGGTAACCAAAAAAGAGCAAGGGTATCTATACTTAGATTAGAAAAAATAGACTTGAAATCAAAAACTGTGCCTAGAGACTAAGAAGGTCATTATACAATAATAAAAGTTCACTTCAATGGGAAGATTGTAAATATGTATCCACCCAACATTAGAACACCTAAATATATCAAGTTAATATCAACAAAGCTAAGGGGAGAAATCAGTAACACTAAAGTAATAGTAGCCAACTTCAGTACCCCAAATTCAATAATGGATAGAACATCAAGGCAGGAATAAAAAAAGAGGTAACAGCTGACTTGAACAACACAGTAGATTAAACACTGACATATACAGAACTTTCCATCCAACAGCAGCAGAACATACATTCTTCTCAAGTGCACACAGAATATTCTCTGAGATAGATCAAATCTTAGGTCACAAGGCATCGTACAAATTTAAGAAGTTTGATATAATGCCAAGTATCTTCTCAGACCACAATGGAATAAAATTAGAAGTCAATAACAAAGAAAACAGAAACATTTACAAAAATGCAGAAACTAAACAACACACTCTTGAACAACCATTGGGTAAAAGAATAAATCAAAAGGGAATTTTTAAAATATCTTGAGACAAACAAAAATGAACATACAACTCAACAAATCTTACAGGGTGCAGCAAAAGAAGTGCTAAGAGGGAAATGTTACAGTGATAAATACCTACATTAAAAAATAAGAAAGATCTCACTCGAACAACCTAACTTTACAAATAAACAATTAGAAAAAGAAAAACTAACTAAACCCAAAGTTAGCATAATGAAGTAAATAATAAAGATTCAGAAATGAAAATGGAGACATTATAACAAATGTACGGGAATACAAATGATTATAAAGAACAATTAAGCAATTATATGCCAATAAATTCGATAACCTAGAAGAAATGGATAAATTCTTTGAAAGATGCACTCTACCAAGGTGGAATAAAAAAGAAATAGAACAGACCAAAAGCAAGCAAAGAGATTTAACCAGTAATCAAAAATTTCCCAACCAAGAAAATCCCAGGTGCAGATGCTTTCATGGGCAACTTCTACCAAACATTCAAAGAACTAACACCAAAACTTCTTAAACTCTTTAGAAAAAATAGAAGGAGAATACTCCCAAACTCATTTCATGAGGCCGATGTTACCATGACTTAAAAGCTAGACGAAGACAACACAAGAAAAAATAATTACAGACCAGTATCCTTAATGAATATACATGCAAAAATTCTCAATAAAGTACTAACTAGCAATCTGAATTCAAAAGCACATTGAAAAGGTCATACACCATGACCAATTAGAATTTATCTATGGGATACAAGGATGGTTCAATGTGTAAAAATTAATAATGTGATATATCACATTAACAGAATGAAAGGCAAAAATAACATTCCAATAGATCCAGAAAACACATTTGACAAAATTCAATATACATTCATGATAAAACTCTCAACAAAATAAGTATGCAAGAAACTTACCTCCACACTATAAAGGCTGTATATGGAAAACTTATATCTAATATTATAATCAATGGGGAAAAACTGAAAGCTTTTTCTTTAATATCTGGAACAAGACAAGGATGTCTATTCTCATCACTCCTTTTCAATATAGTACTGGAAGTCCTAGCCAGAGCAATCAGGCAAGAGAAATAAAAAGCATCAAAATTGAAAGGAAAGATGTAGTTACCTCTGTTAACAGAAGACATGATTATTATTCATTGAAAACTCTAAAGACTCCACAGAAAATGGTTAGAAATAATACAGTCAGTCTTTCATATCTGCTGGGGATTTTTTTCAGGACCCCCTCGGATAATAAAATCTGTGATGATCAACTTCCTCACATAAAATCCTGTACAGTTGGCCCTATGCATACATGGGTCCACATCTGTGGATTCAAACCACCACAGATGGAAAATATGTACAAGTTAGGTTCATGGTTGATTGAGTTCATGGTTGCAGAACCCATGGATAGGAAGGACTGACTATACAATAAAATTACTAAAGTTGTAGGATACACAACTGACATACAAAAATCATTGCTATTTCTAAACACTAACAATGAATTGTCTGAAAGGGAAATTTAAGAAACAGTATCAAATAAACTACTTTGGAACTAACCAAAGAAGTGAAAGACTTAAACACTACAAATTACAAAAGATTGATGACAGAAATTTAAACCAAAGTAGATTGAAAGACAACCCATGGATTGAAAGAGTTAGTACCGTATTATTAAAGTGTCCATATTACTCAAAGCAATCTACACATTTAATGTAATCCATATCAAAATCCCAACGGTATCTCTCACAGAAATAGAAAAAAATAATCCTAAAATTCATATAGAATCACAAAAATCCCTGAGTGGCTGAAGCAATTTTGAGCAAGAACAAAGCTACAGGTATCACACTTCCTGAATTCAAATTAAATTACAAAGCTGTAGAAAGAAAAACACTGTGGTACGGGCATAAAAACAGACACATAAACCATTGAAACAAAATAGAGAACCTAGGCATAACCCACACATTTGCAGCAATTGATCACGCTGGAAGGTGATGAGGAGACACTATAGGGAGAGGAGATGCTCTTGACCAAATGGTGTTAGGAAAGCTGGATGTCTACATGTAAAAGAATGAAATCGGATCCCTAGCTCAAGCCTTAATGTAAAAATTAACTCAAAATGGATTAAACATTTAAATGTAATAACTGAAACCATCAAACTCCTGGAAGAAGACAGGAGAAAACATTCTTGACATTGGTCTTGGCAATAATTTGTTTAGATATGATGCCAAAAGCACAGGCAACAAAGGCAAAATAGATAAATGAATTACATCGAACTAAAAAGCTTCTGCACAGCAAAGAAAACAACTAATGAAATGATAAGACAACCTATGAAATGGGGAAAATATTTGTAAACCATATCTCTTATAAGGAGTTCAAAAAATAAGAAGCACACATACACAGCAATTCCACAATTATAAATAACCTAATTTTATTTTAAGGCAAAGAACCTAAATAAATACATCTCAAAAGAAGAAATTCAAATGGCTAACAGGTATATTAAAATGTGGTCAACATCTCTAAACTTCAGAGTAATGCAAATCAAAACCACAATGAGATATCATGTCACACCTGTTAAAATGGCTATTATCAAAAAGAGAAAAGATAAGTGTTGGTAAGAATGTGGAGAAAAGGAAACCATTATACACTATTGATGGGAATGCAAATTAGTAAAACACAGAAAACAGTATTGAAGTTCCTCCAAAGAAAATTGAAAATAGCACTGGTCTGGTGTATTGGCTCACACCTGTAATCCCAGGATTAGGGGAAGCCAAGGCAGGAGGCCAGGAGCTCCGGACCAGCCTGGGTAACATAGCAAGACCTCATTTCTGAAAAAAATTAAAATTAGCCAGACATGGTGTTGTACACCTGTAGTCCCAGCTACTCAGGAGGCTGAGGTAGGAGGATCGCTTGAGCCCAGGAGTTCAAGGCTGCACTGAGCTATGATCTTGCTCCTGGACTTTACCCTGGATGACAGAGTGAGACCCAGTTTCAAAAATAAAAAAAAAAGAACTACCTCATAATCCAACAATTTCACTTCTGGATATATGTCCAGTGAAACTGACATAAGAGTCTTAGAGAGGTGTCTGTCATCCCCTGTTCATTGCAGCATGACACACAATGACCAAAATATGAAAATAACCTAAATGTCCTTTGGCAGAGGAACAGATGAATGGGTAAAGAAAATGTGACGTGTATATATCAAATGAAATATTATACAACCTTAAAAAAGAAGGAAATCCGTCTGTTTGTGAAAACATGGATGGAGCTGGAAGATATTGCGCCAAGCAAAAATCCAAGACACAGAGACAAACACTTCATGATCTCACTTACATGTGGAATCCACAACAGTCAAATTCATAAAAACAGAGAATAGGACAGTGGTTGCCAGAGGCTCAGGAAGGGGAAATGGGGTGATGTTAATTAAATTGTGCAATGTTCAAGTTATAATAATTTCTGGAGATATAATGTACAAGATGGAAAAACACTGTATCATATTCTTGTGTTCTGCTAAAGGATTAGATCATAAATTAATTACTGTCAACACACACACAATGGTAAATATGTAGAGTTAATATGCTAATTGCTTGATTGTGATGATTATTTCAAAAAGTATAGAAATATCAAAACATTAAGTTACCTTAAATTTATACAATTTGTATATGTCATGTTATCATGATAAAGCCGTTAAGAAAGATTTAGTAAATCATGTCTACAACCTGAGAAACTTTCTCATGAGAGGGAGGGCTGGAGTAGGAAAATGGAATTTTGCAACAAGGATAGGGTGAGGGACATGGGAAATGACTGATCAAGTATTTAAGAAATGACCTGGGTGGAAGCTACATCAAAGGTTATGAGCTTTAGAGCATCAATCCTCAAACTTTTTGGTTTCAGGAACACTTTACATTTTTGAACGTTATCGAGGACCCAAAGAGCTTTCATTTATTTGGATTATATCTATCTATATTTATCATAGTAAACATTAAAACTGAGAAATTACAAAAAATAAAATAATATACTTATATGTTTACATAAATCACATTTTTATTTAAAATTATCATTTTTAAGCCGTAAAGTTGGTGAGAACAGTGACATTGTTTTATATTTTTAGTTATGTCTTTAATGTCTGGTTTAAAAGAAGAAAACTTGATTCTCCTTTCTGCTTCTATGTTTAATTTCTTGTGACATCCCATGTCAGGTAGCCTCTGGGGAACTCCAATTATACTTGTGAGAGAATGAAAGTGGAAAAGGTAAACAAAACCTGTGTATTTTTATGAAAAGACTTTTGACCTTGCAGAGTCCCTGGAAGGGACTCAGGGACTTCTCAGGTTTCTCTGGCTTATGTGTTCACAGAGTAGAGGGTAAGTCCGCAAGAGAAAGCAGTGATTGGCTGTGGGAGGTCTTGCTGAGAGGTGGTAGAGAAGAGGTTGGAAGTGTAGAAAGTATGGTCGTTGTTTTCATTTCTTTTCCCTTTCCTTTGGCATCTAGTTGCCGGGATTTCCTCTTTAGATGATCGTATCATAAATTAGAAATTGCATTAATGAACATTCTTGATACTGCCTAATGAAAGTTTTTGTTTTGTCTTCCTGAGTCTTGCTTCTATCTCATTTATTTTTCCCACCCAAATTTGGAATTTAGGAAGTGTCGATATAGCTATATTTAGATGATTTATCTCCCTGAAGACATTTTGGGATCATTTATAAATCTCTATAAACAATGCTCTGATGTCCCTTCATTTTGTTTAGAGACTGGGTCTTGCCATGTTGTCTGGAGTGGAGTGGCTTGATCACAGCTCACAGTACACAATACAGTCAAACTCCTGGGCTCAAAATGATCCTTCCACTCAGCCTCCACAGTAGCTAGGTCTGCAGGTGTGTGCCAGCATCCCTAGCTTTTGATAACTATTATTATTTTTGTAGAAATGGGGGTTTCATTATGCTGCCCAGTCTGGTCTTCCAACTCCTGGCCTCAAGCGATCCTCCTACCTTCCACCGTCTGAGGAGCTGAGATTACAGGTGTAAGCCACCATGCTGGTCCTGATGTCATTTAAATACAAACATGATACTATATTCCTTGTAGAAAGTGCTACATAAATATAATTTTTTTGAGATAGGGTCTTGCTGTGTCACCCAGGCTGGAATGCAGTGGTATGATCACACCCACTGAAGCCTTGACCTCCTGGGCTTAAGCGATCCTCCTACCTCAGCCTTCCAAGCAGATTGGACCTGAGGTATGAGCCACCAAGCCCAGCGAATTTTTCAATTTTTGGTAAAGATCAGCGTGTCGCTGTGTTGCCCAGGCTGGTCTTGAACTCTTGGGCTCAAGGTACCCTCCACCCACGTCTTCCAAAGTGCTGGGATTACAGGCCTGAACCACTGCAGCGTGTCCTAAAAATTCATTCACTTTCTTTGTTTGTCCACAAGGTGCGGCTGTTTCCCTTCTAATAACATGAGACAGCTCACTCGAGAACATCAAGAACACGACATTCTCTAAAAAAATCACAGTAGTTCCTTTTCCATAACTATTAAGTTTTCAAGGTGTTATCATGTGTATCTCATAGAAAAAATGTGTAAAATTTTTCATGTAGAAACATTATCTTTTAACAATGAATTAGTTAAAAAATTTGGCATTGTTAGAATGAAGATTTCATTTTCCCTATAATTTTATTTATTATAATTATATTTTTAGTGATATCAATTGCTTTCTAAAATCTCATTACATTATATACCCAATGACTGTGAAATCGTCTGCTTTGAGGCACAGTGAAATCATCAATCACCATGCTGGGTCTAACGCGGTTCCTTCTATTTTAAGAAAGCTATTTACACTCTAATTTCCAAGTTGAACTTTAGAAAAATTAAAACATTTAGAAAATATGCTAACTATGATTGTTTTAAAAAGTAATTGTTTTTTATGGTAAGGAAATAAATTGAAGCTCTGTGTTGGAAAGTGCAGAAAACAAATCAACATTCTTTATAAATAGATTTTACTGCTGGTTTAGAATTCCCTTATGTGCATTATAGATGAAGGAAAATGAAATCAGCTGCAGTTAGCAGTGTGCATGCATCGTATTTGGTGTGTCACTTTCAGAAAGATTATGGAATGTTGACAGGTCAGGATTCTCAAAATGATATGTTCTAAGAAGAGATAAATGAAAACGAATTTTAAAAGCAAGCCTAGTTGTTTAATATATACATGGATGAGTTATGGGGAAATCCTGGACTGGGAGCTAGCAGATCTATGTTCTGACTTTTACTAAGTCATTGGCTGCTACAGCAGGCCAAGCAGACATAACTGCCAAGGCTGCCTGGGAGTTGGGTTGATTGGCAATTGGCACAGGGAGAGAGGACAATTGCCAGAGTAATGGCCAAATATTCAGGGTTTCATGTTCAGTGAAGCAGGACGTGCATTTGTATCCCAAGGGCAAAACTGACGCTAGAATCCGGGCCTCCTGGCTGAATCCGAGTCCACAGCCTGATGAGTAGGATGAGGTAGTCTCAGAAATCCAAGCCAGCCAGAACCCATGAGGTGTGCTCTGCAGATATTGACCGGCGAGCTGCATTAAGATGTTTCATTCCATTGAGCAAACATTCCTTGATTGGTTAGGTTAGCATCCCACAAGAGTAGAGACAAATTCTTCAGAATTTGTCCATGAAGCTATAGTCCTAGAGCTTATATTTCAAGGGAGGAGGGAGGAAACAGCATCTCAGGGTGGTAGGTGATTACAGCTAAACCGAATTCTGAAAATAAAAGGAACCCTATGTCTTTGTCTGCTCAGGCTGCTGCTACAAACAACTGTAGACTGAGTGGCTTAAACAGCACATACTTGTTTCTCACGGTTGTGGGAATTCAAAGATTAAAATCTGGGCCAGCAGAGCCAGTGTCTGGTGAAGGCCCTCTTACTGGTTTGCAGGTGTTCTTGTTGTATCTTTACATGGCTGAGAGAAGAGGGCTCTAGTCTCCTCCTCTTCTTATTAGGATGCTAACCCCATTGTGGGAACTCCATCCTCATCGAAACCAAATTACTTCCTGAAGGTCCTCCTTCCAATGCCATTCTATAGTTAGAGTTTCAACATGTGCATTTGTTGATGCAAACATGCAGTGCACAACATCTTATCTAATCAAATGAGTTGTCCCTTGAATAAAATTCTAGCTCCTATAACAAGACTTACAATTATGACTTGGTTGTTGCCAAAACTGTCTATCTGGATTTGCTAGAAATCAAACATACTTGAATATTTCCTCTAAAGATTTTCTCATTCCTACCCTATTGTGTATATTTACAGAATTCTTAAATAATTACATACCCAAGGCTTCTATTAGTTCTTATGAGAGCTTCTATTAGCTTTGACTATTGCAAGTAGTTTTATAGCACTGTAGGTAAAAGCATGTGCTTTGAAATCATACAATAATTTTATTACATGCTAAACACTTTAAATTCACTATTTAATTTTATCATCTTAATCACCTTCATTATTACCTCCATTAAATGCTATTTGTTGGCTACTTATATTATTCTGATTTTGCAAATCTAAATTTGAGAGGCTTTCCCAATGTCACATAAGTTAATGAGTGGCATAGCTGGGGTTTGAATTAAAGTCTAACTGATTCCAAGATCTATTTACCATTGTTCTACAATATGTACTTTTTAGGTCCCTGAGAATGCTAGCAGCCTTTCTTTTGAAATCTGCATTCTTTCTGGATAGCAGCTTTATTAATATGTGATTAGGGCACCATATTTCAGGCAACAAATTATTTGAAATCTTTCTTTTTTTTAATTTTTTATTTTTTATTTATTTATTTTTATTTAGTTATTTATTTATTTTTATTTTTATTTATTATTATTATTATTTTTCTTTTATTATTATTATTATTATCATTATTATACTTTGGGTTTTATGGTACATGTGCGCAATGTGCAGGTAAGTTACATATTTATACATCTGCCATGCTGGTGCGCTGCACCCACCAATTTGTCATCTAGCATTAGGTATATCTCCCAATGCTATCCCTCCCCCCTCCCCCCACCCCACAACAGTCCCTGAAGTGTGATGTTCCCCTTCCTGTGTCCATGTGTTCTGATTGTTCAATTCCCACCTATGAGTGAGAATATGTGGTGTTTGGTTTTTTGTTCTTGCGATAGTTTACTGAGAATGATGATTTCCAGTTTCATCCATGTCCCTACAAAGGACGTGAACTCATCATTTTTTATGGCTGCATAGTATTCCATGGTGTATATGTGCCACATTTTCTTAATCCAGTCTACCATTGTTGGACATTTGGGTTGGTTCCAAGTCTTTGCTATTGTGAATAATGCGGCAATAAACATACGTGTGCATGTGTCTTTATAGCAGCATGATTTATAGTCCTTTGGGTATATACCCAGTAATGGGATGGCAGGGTCGAATGGAATTTCTAGTTCTAGATCCCTGAGGAATCGCCACACTGACTTCCACAAGGGTTGAACTAGTTTACAGTCCCACCAACAGTGTAAAAGTGTTCCTATTTCTCCACATCCTCTCCAGCACCTGTTGTTTCCTGACTTTTTAATGATGTCCATTCTAACTGGTGTGAGATGGTATCTCATTGTGGTTTTGATTTGCGTTTCTCTGATGGCCAGTGATGGTGAGCATTTTTTCATGTTTTTTGGCTGCATAAATGTCTTCTTTTGAGAAGTGTCTGTTCATGTCCTTCGCCCACTTTTTGATACGGTTGTTTGTTTTTTTCTTGTAAATTTGTTGGAGTTCATTGTAGATTCTGGATATTAGCCCTTTGTCAGATGAGTAGGTTGCGAAGATGTTCTCCCATTTTGTAGGTTGCCTGTTCACTCTGATGGTAGTTTCCTTTGCTGTGCAGAAGCTCTTTAGTTTAATGAGATCCCATTTGTCAATTTTGGCTTTTGTTGCCATTGCTTTTGGTGTTTTAGACATGAAGTCCTTGCCCATGCCTATGTCTTGAATGGTAATGCCTAGATTTTCTTCTAGGGTTTTTATGGTTTTAGGTCTAACATTTAAGTCTTTAATCCATCTTGAATTGATTTTTGTATAAGGTGTAAGGAAGGGATCCAGTTTCAGCTTTCTACATATGGCTAGCCAGTTTTCCCAGCACCATTTATTAAATAGGGAATCCTTTCCCCATTTCTTGTTTTTGTCAGGTTTGTCAAAGATCAGATACTTGTAGATATGTGGCATTATTTCTGACGGCTCTGTTCTGTTCCATTGATCTATATCTCTGTTTTGGTACCAGTACCATGCTGTTTTGGTTACTGTAGCCTTGTAGTATAGTTTGAAGTCAGGTAGTGTGATGCCTCCAGCTTTGTTCTTTTGGCTTAGGATTGACTTGGCGATGCGGGCTCTTTTTTGGTTCCATATGAACTTTAAAGTAGTTTTTTCCAATTCTGTGAAGAAAGTCATTGGTAGCTTGATGGGTATGGCATTGAATCTGTAAATTACCTTGGGAAGGATGGCCATTTTCATGATATTGATTCTTCCTACCCATGAGCATGGAATGTTCTTCCATTTGTTTGTATCCTCTTTTATTTCCTTGAGCAGTGGTTTGTATTTCTCCTTGAAGAGGTCTTTCACATCCCTTGTAAGTTGGATTCCTAGGTATTTTATTCTCTTTGAAGCAATTGTGAATGGGAGTTCACTCATGATTTGGCTCTCTGTTTGTCTGTTATTGATGTATAAGAATGCTTGAGATTTTTGAACATTGATTTTGTATCCTGAGACTTTGCTGAAGTTGCTTATCAGCTTAAGGAGATTTTGGGCTGAAACAATGGGGTTTTCTAGATATACTATCATGTCATCTGCAAACAAGGACAATTTGACTTCCTCTTTTCCTACTTGAATACCCTTTATTTCCTTCACCTGCCTAATTGCCCTGGCCAGAACTTCCAACACTATGTTGAATAGAAGTGGCGAGAGAGGGCATCCCTGTCTTGTGCCAGTTTTCAAAGGGAATGCTTCCAGTTTTTGCCCATTCAGTACGATATTGGCTGTGGGTTTCTCATAAATAGCTCTTATTATTTTGAGATACGTCCCATCAATTCCTAATTTATTGAGAGTTTTTAGCATGAAGTGTTGTTGAATTTTCTCAAAGGCCTTTTCTGCATCCATTGAGATAATCATGTGGTTTTTGTCTTTGGTTCTGTTTATATGCTGGATTACATTTATTGATTTGCGTATATTGAACCAGCCTTGCATCCCAGGGATGAAGCCCACTTGATCATGGTGGATAAGCTTTTTGATGTGCTGCTGGATTCTGTTTGCCAGTATCTTATTGAGGATTTTTGCATCAATGTTCATCAAGGATATTGGTCTAAAATTCTCTTTTTTTGTTGTGTCTCTGCCAGGCTTTGGTATCAGGATGATGCTGGCCTCATCAAATGAGTTAGGGAGGATTCCCTCTTTTTCTATTGATTGGAATAGTTTCAGAAGGAATGGTACCAGCTCCTCCTTGTACCTCTGGTAGATTTCGGCTGTGAACCCATCTGGTCCTGGACTTTTTTTGGTTGGTAAGCTATTGATTATTGCCACAATTTCAGCTCCTGTTATTGGTCTATTCAGAGATTCAACTTCTTCCTGGTTTAGTCTTGGGAGAGTGTATGTGTTGAGGAATTTATCCATTTCTTCTAAATTTTCTAGTTTATTTGCATAGAGGTGTTTGTAAAATTCTCTGATGGTAGTTTGTATTTCTGTGGGATTGGTGGTGATATCCCCTTTATCATTTTTTATTGCATCTATTTGGTTCTTCTCTCTTTTTTTCTTTATTAATCTTGCTAGCGGTCTATCAATTTTGTTGATCCTTTCAAAAAACCAGCTCCTGGATTCATTTATTTTTTGAAGGGTTTTTTGTGTCTCTATTTCCTTCAGTTCTGCTCTGATTTTAGTTATTTCTTGCCTTCTGCTAGCTTTTGAATGTGTTTGCTCTTGCTTTTCTAGTTCTTTTAATTGTGATGTTAGGGTGTCAATTTTGGATCTTTCCTGCTTTCTCTTGTGGGCATTTAGTGCTATAAATTTCCCTCTACACACTGCTTTGAACGCATCCCAGAGAATCTGGTATGTTGTGTCTTGGTTCTCGTTGGTTTCAAAGAACGTCTTTATTTCTGCCTTCATTTCGTTATGTACCCAGTAGTCATTCAGGAGCAGGTTGTTCAGTTTCCACGTAGTTGAGCGGTTTTGAGTGAGATTCTTAATCCTGAGTTCTAGCTTGATTGCACTGTGATCTGAGAGACAGTTTGTTACAATTTCTGTTCTTTTACATTTATTGAGGAGAGCTTTACTTCCAATTATATGGTCAATTTTGGAATAGGTGTGGTGTGGTGCTGAAAAAAATGTATATTCTGTTGATTTGGGGTGGAGAGTTCTGTAGATGTCTATTAGGTCCGCTTGGTGCAGAGCTGAGCTCAATTCCTGGGTATCCTTCTTGACTTTCTGTCTCGTTGATCTGTCTAATGTTGACAGTGGGGTGTTAAGGTCTCCCGTTATTAATGTGTGGGAGTCTAAGTGTCTTTGTAGGTCACTTAGGACTTGCTTTATGAATCTGGGTGCTCCTGTATTGGGTGCATATATATTTAGGATAGTTAGCTCTTCTTGTTGAATTAATCCCTTTACCATTATGTAATGGCCTTCTTTGTCTCTTTTGATCTTTGTTGGTTTAAAGTCTGTTTTATCAGAGACTAGGATTGCAACCCCTGCCTTTTTTTGTTTTCCGTTTGCTTGGTAGATCTTCCTCCATCCTTTTATTTTGAGCCTTTGTGTGTCTCTGCACGTGAGATGGGTTTCCTGAATACAGCACACTGATGGGTCTTGAGTCTTTATCCAATTTGCCAGTCTGTGTCTTTTAATTGGAGCATTTAGTCCATTTACATTTAAAGTTAATATTGTTATGTGTGAATTTGATCCTGTCATTATGATGTTAGCTGGATATTTTTCTCGTTAGTTGATGCAGTCTCTTCCTAGTCTCGATGGTCTTTACATTTCAGTATGATTTTGCAGTGGCTGGTACCGGTTGTTCCTTTCCATGTTTAGCACTTCCTTCAGGAGGTCTTTTAGGGCAGGCCTGGTGGTGACAAAATCTCTCAGCATTTGCTTGTCTGTAAAGTATTTTATTTCTCCTTCACTTATGAAGCTTAGTTTGGCAGGATATGAAATTCTGGGTTGAAAATTCTTTTCTTTAAGAATGTTGAATATTGGCCCCCACTCTCTTCTGGCTTGTAGGTTTTCTGCCGAGAGATCTGCTGTTAGTCTGATGGGCTTCCCTTTGATGGTAACCCGACCTTTCTCTCTGGCTGCCATATTGAGATAAGGCATAGTGAGATAAGGCATTCTTTCATTTCCATAGTGAGATAAGGATCAATTCTGTGGCATTGTCAGCCAGAAAACATCATTTGGAGACTATCTTGTACAAGAAGTAGAAGACACAGCTGGGGGCCTGCAGAGGACAGAAAGCTCACAGCTTCTGTCCATACCCCTTTCACTTCCTCCTCAAGGAGATGGACCTCTGTGGTTGGTCAAGCTTAAGGATCTTTTATGGGCCACAGCTAATGGAGAAATCTTCCTAATTCCAGGTGAAGATTAATGGGCAAGTTGGAGAGTTAAGTTAGCTTGTGTCTGCTCCTTTTAGAAGAAAGTCTTATCATTGCTCTCTTATTTGTGGAACCCCTCTGTTCCCCCAAAATGTTTGGTAAGACATGCCTGAAGACCAATCCTGTGTCAGTAGACTTCATATCTTCTCTCTTCTACCAATCACACAATTACAGAAAAATAAGAAAAATAAAACAAAGCTGAGACACACTCCCCTGGCACGGAGGCCACTCTCCAGCTGGCTGCTTTTCTCTACCCTGGAGCCTCCTGGGCATTTGGCTCTTTCTTAGATCAAACCAAGACATGGGTTTGGGATTAAAGAGAAGTAGGTGAAAGAGGTCTCTGGCCCGTTTTGGCATTAGACCAGGTAAATAACAGAGTTCTGGCTTAAGCTCAGCTCTGTAGAGATTTCTCTGTGTTTGGGGAAAATCTTCGATAGTAATGAAGTGGTATTTTACTGTGCTTCGTTTTCTGTATATATATCTCTTTCTTAGGTATGTTGTGAGGAGATTCATTCCCTGAACAAATACCATCTTAATCACCTTCATTATGATCAACTTTATTTTATTTGCAGAACTGAAATTTAAATAGACATTCAGGAAACAAGTCTGGTGAGAGAATTATGTTATGAGGTTAATCTTTCAGTATCTGCCTTAGGGACATTGATTATTTTCCCCTTTGTTTTTCACCAAGCTCCAGGCTTACAAAAGAATTGTGATGTGGTCTCAGGCAAACTTACTGATTGTCTAGTGGTAAGTTAAACCATAACCTGTAGGACCGCTGGGAACCATTGCTTGTCACTGGTCAGAAATCTACTGTTTGGAGGTGTGCGCTGGGAAGGCTATTCATACTTATTGATACATGCTTTGTTCTTGGCACTATGTTAAGTACTGGACACATGCAACAATTTGGAATATCGTTACATTCAACATTCACAATAGTCTGATGTATACGTTATCACTGCCGTATTAGAGACGAGTAAACAAGATTAGAGGAAGAGAAGCACACAGCTGGAACCACACAGGTGGCACTGGGATTGGAAGCAGTTCTGTCTCACCCTGCACCACCATTTCTATGCTGTGTCTCCACTAGAGGATCCTTTCTTTGGTTCTTCTAAATCATTAGTCATCAATAATTTATCTCCAAACTGTAGGTTTCACAGGAGGAGATGCCACTTGAAGCTTCATGGCTTAAAATGGAGATGGAATGTGGAACATGGTGGGAAGCACCGGGAGGGGTTTATTGATAAATTTCAAGTACTTTGTGGGGCTCTGAAAGACTGTCTTCAAATTCTTTGTCCTACTACCTCTTTCGTATTAGTTCAAATGTCATATGGGTATATCTTTCGGGTTAAATTAAGGAAAATCTCCATGAAAAGTACAAAACAAACAAAAAAACCCCCAAAAGAATAGAAAGAGATACTATGAAAAATCAACTCAGATTTCTCAGAGTTTTATTAACTTAAAGAAGCCTTGGTCCAGTTGGAAGAAGACAGAATTGATTTTGACAATCTCTAGCAAACCTTTTAGCGTTCAATGCACTCTAGACCATGAGTATAAAGAAGTTCACTTAATAGATTCACCAAATTAGTTAGTTTGTGTAGTTCAAAGGGAAACAGACACACAGGACTGTGAGGTTTTGAAAGGGGCGAAAGGCAAGTCTGGGTCCAGTGAGCCCAGGCAGGCCATGAAGGGGCAGGGCAGGAGAAGGATGGTGCTGGGAGGCTGGGGAACTGGCCACCTCTGTGCTGGCTGAAGATCACAAAAATCAACACAGCTTTCTCCAAACGCTGCCCGTGCCAGATGGAATTAAACAGAGCTCTGAGAAAGACAGCACCGGGGCCGGGGATGGGTCCTGCGCTGCCTACAGTCATCAATATATTGGCCAGTGGCTATGCCCTCAGGGGCAATTTGTCTAGCTTTCTTGATCCACACCAGAAAACTCGCTTTTGAAGTGGTTTGGAAATCTCCAAAAGGGACGTGCTTCATGCTATTGTTATTGCTGCCAAAAAGAAAAGATTCTGCTTTTCATCAGCTGTTGATTTTTGCTCTCTGTATTTCTCTAGCATCTGTTGCTGGTGGCCCTGGTTATGCTAACAAGTAGATAGTGTAGCTGCAGCAGCAGAACAGAAAAGACTCTCCTGGATTCTCCGTATCAGGCTGGCCTGGGAACAGGCTTATGGATGTTTCAATGCTTGAATGCAGGCGAGCTGGAGATCTGTGGCAATTCTTTCGACATGAGGCTGGACATTCTTTATAGCTTCCCCAGACACAGGAATTGGCAGGGCTTGAAAAAGAATCACTGGCAGGAGGTTCATTTTTTTTTTTTTTTTTTGCTACCTCCCCAGCCATAAAACTAAAAGCTTTTTACCTAATTCACGTTAGCCATCTCGTAGGAGTAGATCATTTCCTTCAGAGCCTTTCCTGATTGAAGTCCAGTCCCAGGATGATTTGAATGGTCCGTTTGAATTTGAAGAGCTTTCTAATTGATTCTTCTCATCCCCGCTCCAACCAGTCTTATTTGGTGTCATCTGCCTTTCCCCTTCCTCCCTACCAAACCTCAGAGTCTTGAAATAAAAATCTTTGTATTTTAAACTTCATCATGCTAATTTCATCACTTCAAACGAACGTTCCCTTGTTTGAGTTTCCTCCAACTATGTGACTTAGGGCTGTTGAACTCTTTCAAATACACAAGAAAATGGAAACCTCTTTTGGTGTCTAGTGATTGTATAATAAAACATTTTCAGATGCTAATCACATGCTTTGTGCTTTGTTAATGAATGGATATCTAAGGATATTCTTATTTGAAACATTTAAAAATATAATAACTGTCATTATATCTAATTCTGTCTACATTTCTGGTGTGAAATGAGAAGTCAGGAGCCCTGCCATCTACACAGTGCATGGTTCTACCAGCTATTTCTGTGTCACTTCACGCAAATCACTTCTTTTCTGGCTTTTCTTTCTTTTTATGTAAAATGTGGATAACTATCTGTCTCACTCAATTCACAGAGTGACTGTATTATGTACAACAAAATTTATTGAAAAGCGTAAATCTCTATAATTAAGTAGAATATTACCTGTGATTTATAAGCTTTTTAAATCCTGGAGCAGTGGAGGAAGTATTCCTCTTACTGTAAAAGGACATCCCTCTAATAATCTCCCTTCTTTTCCTGACTTTTCAGGGATTCTGTTCATTGCTTTTCCATTTGTCATCTGCATCTTCAATCTCTATCCTTCTTGATGCATCCTGTCAGCATTTAAATATAAATTTTTCATTTAAAAAATCTTCTATCTTGGAGGAACCTTAACTTTGTATGTCTTTCTAGCTATCAAGCCACCTCCTCATTTCTTGGCAAGTTTTTCTCAAGGATTTTCCACACTTACTATCTCCTTTTGCTCATCTTCCTTTCACTCTTTATTCAGGTCAGTTTGGCTTTCACTTTCACCAAGCCTGTGAAACTGGTTGTGCTAAGGTCACCATATAAGTGTACTAGGGGCTTCCATCACAAGCTGCCACAGATTGAGTGGTTTATCTTCTCACAGCTCTGAAGACTGGAAATCCAGGATGGAATGTCAGCAGGTTTTCCTTCTTCTGAGATCTGCTGCCTTGCAGATACCTCCCTTCCTGCTGTGTCCTCAGGCTGTGTTGCCTGTGTCTCAATCTCTTTTTAGATGGATAGCTGCCATATTGTTTTAGGGTCCACCCATATGGCTTCATTTGACTTCACTTACCTCTTTGAATGCCTTCTCTAAATCAGTCCCCTCTGAGGCAGTGGGGATCAGCTCTTCAACATAGGAATCTGGGGAGACACAATTCAGCGCCCCCAGAATTGGTGATTCCTAAACATCATGAACACTATTCCTCTTTCTCTCTTTCTTTCTTTATTCTTTCTTTCTTTGTTTCTTTCTTTCTTTCTTTCTTTCTTTCTTTCTTTCTTTCTTTCTTTCTTTCTTTCTTTCTTTCTCTCTCTTTCATTCTTTTCTCTTTCTTTCTTTCTCCCTTCCTTCCCTCCCTTTCCTTTCCTTTCCTCACTCACCCTTCCTTCTTTCCTTTCCTTTCCTTTCCCTTCCCTTCCTATCCTTGCTCTCCCTTCTTTCCTTTCCTTTCCTTGCCTTTCCTTCCTTCCTTCCTTCTCTCTTTCTCCCTTCCTTATATTTATTTACTTTTGTTTATATAAAATTTGTGGGATACATGTGCAATTTTGTTCCATGCATAGTGGTCAGTTCAAAGCTATTAGGGTATCCATCACCCAAGTAACATATATTGTACATATTATGTAATATATAAGTCCAATGGGGTCTCAGGAACATTCGATAGAGTAGACCTCTGACCTCTTCATCGAGCTTGAACTATTTCCTTATCTGCATCCCCCTCTTTGCCCAAACTTTAAATGTTGAAGTTCCTAAATCCTGAGTCCTCTTCTGTTCTTATTCCATACTAAGCTTGTCCAACCCATGGCCTGTGGGCCACGTGTGGCCCAGGACAACTTTGAATGCAGCCCCACACAAATTTGTAAATATTCTTCAAGCATTATAAGATATTTTATGATTTTTTGTAGCTCATCAGCTATTGTTAATGTTAGTATATTTTCTGTGTGGCCCAAGACAATTCTTCTTATTCGAATGCAGCCAGGGAAGCCAAAAGATTGGATACCCCTGCCTACACAGACTCTAGACAAAGTTTTATTAATTCCTATGGCTTTAGATACCATTTATATGCATATGGCTCCTACAGACCTCTCCTCCCAAGCTCCAAAAGATTATGTGCACCTGCCATCTTGAAATCTCCATTGGGATTTTCACAGGCATTCCTAAAATCAGAATTCAAAACTCATGAGTTCTGCCCCCACGTCTATGCCACTTCCTCAATCATTTCCCTTTTGTTAGTTTATTTCTTCTTCAGCCTTAGCATTCTTTATAAAAATTATCTCCATTTACCCATTTGCTTCTTCCAGAAAGCATCATCATCCTTGATACTTTCTTCTTCCTGCAACCCCCCTACCATCACAACTTGGAACCAAGTACTGTTATTTCACCTTCAAAATATGTGCTAAAATTATCCGCTTCTGTCATCTGCATCTTTCACCTGGTCTGCAAACATATACTCCTCTTTCCAACTTGTTGCCTGTCCAATACCTTCTCTATGGCACACCCAGAGAGGTTCTTCAAAAATTTCAATTAGATCATGTCTCTCCTTCGTTTAAAAATCTTTAATGATTTTCTACCCACGAAATAATTCTGCTAGACTGCAAGCTCTAAAGATGCAAGGACAAGGTTTGCCTTATTTGTTTCTGTTTATGCAGAGCCTAGCCTTGCATTTAGTAGGAACTTAACACATTGACCTAGATATTGTCCACCTTCTCAGCCTCACCTCTCATGGAAGCACTCATAGACCTCAGTCCAGTTACTCTTTTCTCAGATCCCTTAGCTGGCCTGGTCCAGGGCTGCCTGGGCCGTGATGCGTTCACTCCTGCTTTGTTGGCTGGTATCTGCTTATATTCTTGCTACTGTAACTGAAGTCCAAGGCAGTCACATAGGCATCCCTGGGAGCTTGCTAGGGCTCACGCACCGCCCTAGATCCAATGAATCAGAATCTGCATGTTGACAAGTTCCCCAGGTGGTTCATATGCACATTCAAGTTTACGGTGCTTTGCTCTGGATCCCAGCCTGAGTGCTAGTTCTTTAAAGAGACCTTTCCCAACTGGCCAAATCATATTAGGTCATGTGATGGATTCACCCACACGGTCTGTGATACAGAAGGGAAAAGGAGTTGAGGTCTATTGATCAGAAGCTGCTCACTTAAGAGTTTTACCTAAGTGTGATCCTATCAAAAGTTCCGGAATTTGTAGAGAAGCATACAAAGTATGTGAATAGTTTGATTTGAGCAAATTGAAAATTGCCAGTTTTCTTTGTTTTAACCAATATTTTTGCTTTCCCTCTGAAAATCCCTTGTTACAGGTCCTTAGTTTTAGTTTTCCACATTATGACACGATGGGAAAAATGCACAGCAGTGATCCTCAGTTGGTTTGGGTTTTCAATACATAATTGATCCATGGTTGTGGCATGCATTGTAAAATGTCCAGCTAGAACACCTATTCTTTCAATTACTCTCATTATTTTCAATGGAAAAACCACAATTACTTTTGCACTAACCTGATAGCTTTGCTACAAGTCAGTTGTCCAGTTTTTTTTGTTGTTGTTTGTTTTAATTTTTGCAAACACTTTAGATACTGCATGGTGGATGATTTAGTTTCGTTCCTGTGATCTTCTGTGTATTCTGTTGAAGTTCAATAATCACATTACTGCGGACCTCCAAAATTTTACAAAGGACTGCATAGTGAGTATTCAGCTGATAAACTAAACCACAGCTTATTACTGTGAGATGAAAGAAAGCACACCAATTAAAAGTAAACACTGTTTAAACTTATCTCAATGCATTTCTAAAGTTTCATACATTTATTATATTCTCTACTTGTAAAATATTTTGTTGTGTGTATTGCCAAGTATTTCAAGATTTTATGGGTATAATGTATTCTATTAATTTAACTGGAAAACTTGTAGTTATTCAACAAGAAAACTAAAAGTGATGGCAGAGATGTAATTTTAAAGTACAATCCCACTCATTCCTTCAGTATTACAGCTGCTCCTTGTTTAAAAATAGAACTGATGAGTAGTTAATTTGAGAGGAAAGCTGGTGCAGGTGTAGTGCTATTTAGATGTCATGGAGGACACATGTGACATCTGCAGCTAGCTATATTGTAAAAGCAAAACAGAAGTTAAAATCAGCCCTGTGTCAAATCTGCATAGTTTTAGGCTTCAGGGAGTTTCTCTATATGTTGAGGCAGGAAGTTTAGTAGAATTCCAAGTTAATAAGGGAGGAACCAACATTTGTAGTATTTGCCTTCTATGAGGGAACTCATTCAATCATCAGGAGAACTCTTCAATAGGTTTTATTTGCTCCGGTTTACCTAGATGAAAAATTGAGACCCAGAATCCATGCTTTTCTTTCCTGGTTACACATTAGAATCACCAATGTGACATTAAACACACACACACACACACACACACTGCACACCCATTAGGATGGCTGCTATCAAAAAAAAAAAAAAAAACAAGAAATCGGGGCCAGGCACACTGGTTCACACCTGTAATGCCAGCCCTTTGGGATCACCTGAGGTCGGGAGTTTGACAGCAGCCTGGCCAATGTGGTTAAACCTCATCTGTACCAAAAAAAATAAAAATAAAACAAAAAACAACACACACACACACTTACACACTGTTAGTCGGTCATGGTGGCACACATGTTTAATCTCAGCTAATTGAGAGGCTGAGGCATGAGAATCGCTTGAACCTGGGAGGCGGAGGTTGCAGTGAGCCGAGATCAAGCCACTGTACTCCAGCCTGGAGACAGAAGGAGACTCGACCTCAAAACAAACCAAAAACACCCAGAAAATAACAAGTGCTGACAAGGATGTGGAAAAATTGTAATTCCTGTGCATTGAGGGTGGGTATGAAAAATAGTACATCAGCTGTGGAAAACATACGGTTCCTCAAAAATTTAGACATAGAATTACCATATGATTCAGTAATCCCACTCACATCTATAAATCTCTATATTTGTATCTTTATCTACCTATACGTATCTTCAAAAGAATGGAAAGCAGATACTCAAATACATACTTGTACACCTGTGTTCTCCCCCACCCCCCCTTTTTTTTTTTAATAAACGTGGTCTCACTATGTTTCCCAGGCCGAAGTGCAGTGGCTGTTTATAGGCATGACCCCGTGCAGCGAGGCTGTCCACAGGCACGACCCCCTGCTGCGGGGCTGTTTATAACCATGATCTCCCTGCAGCGGAGCTGTTCACAGGCACGGACCCCTGCTGAGAGGCTGTCCACAGGCATGACCCCCTGCTGCGGGGCTGTTTACAGGCATGATCCCCATGCTGCGGGGCTGTCCACAGGCACGGACATCTGCTGCCGGGCTGTCCACAGGCACAACCCCCTACTGAGGGGCTGCCCACTGGCACGATCTCCCTGCTGCGGGGCTGTCCACAGGTACGATCTCCCTGCTGCGGGGCTGTTCACAGGCATGACCTCCTGCTGGTCAAACTGGGAGTTGTGCCCTGCTTTGTCTCCAACCCAGGCTGGTTTGCCCCTTCTTAGCAACATGGTAGTCCCTTATCTCAGAAGGTCACTGTACTAGTGTCTAATTTCGTGCAGACTTCTGATCAACACAGCACACTGCAGCCCAGTACTCCTGGGCTCAAGCGATCTTCCCGCCTCAGAAGCCTGAGTAGCAGGAACTACAGGCACATGCCACCACTCCTGGCTGCTACACCTGTGTTCATTGCAGCATCACAGCAGCCTTATATACAGGAAACACAAGGTGGAAACAACCTAAAAAGTCTATTGAGGGATAGATGGATAAACAAAATGTGGTCCTCCCTGCCCCCACCATCCCCCAGCTGGGCATTATGAGAAAAGCAAGATGACTATGAGTTTTCTGATTATTTATATGACCAAATAATCTCAAGGACTATTGCTAACTAACCTATGGGACTCCCACTACCTTCATGAGGTTCAGACGAGGTGAAGGGTCTCTAAAATCCTGCCACCTAGTCAGGAACTCAGTTGTCAGTAATTTCTTTATTTGTGATACAAGCAGGGGTGGGGAAAGAGAAATGAACAGACTTGGAAGCTTCTCCGAGGCCCTAGAGAAGACCTCTGGGCTCCGAACACCAGACGCTAGGAGCAAGGAGGGTAGTTCATGACTCCCCACTCTTTCTCCAGCCCCTGCTCCTCTGTTTTTCCCCTTCACCCACTGCAGCTTCCTCAGGTACTGGGTCCCGCACCATCATCTCTTCGATTCACCTCCGTTCTATCCCTGTTAATAAAGGAGCATCAGCTAAGTGAACATGGTGATTTGCATTCACTTACATTGATTCAGAAATTGTGTTTAATTCCACACAAGAAAAAGAATGGATCCTTTTCACTGGGAAAAAAAAATTGCTATGCATCATCTTAATCATATTTTCCTGGGCTGTAATCTATACATGATGCCTATTTAAGCCTTCATTGCATCTGTGCACATGGTTTGCTTTCCTCTCATGTGAAATACTGTTGGACCACACAGGTTTGGGCCACAACCCAGGAAGACACAATCCTGAACGTCATAATCCCAAATGTTGAAGTCCCAAAAGATCTAAATCTGTACAGTCTAAAATCCTGAAAATTACAATCCTAAAAAAACAAAATTCTGAAAATAGAATTCTGGAAAAAAATTATTAACACATTCTTTAAAAAGCATTTATTGGGCAGTTCATGGTGGCTCATGCCTTTAATCCCAGCACTTTTGGAGTCCGAGGCGGGTGGATCACAAAATCAGGAGATGGAGACCATCCGGCTAACATGGTGAAACCCGATCTTTACTAAAAATACAAAAAATTAGCCAGGCATCGTGATGGGTGCCCACAGTCCCAGCTACTCAGGAGGCTGAGGCAGGAGAATCGCTTGAACCTAGGAGGTGGAGGTTACTGTGAGCCGTGATCCCACCACTGTACTCCAGCCTGCGTGACAGAGTGAGATGCTGTCTAAAAACAACAACAAAAAAGCATTTATTTATATTTTTAAGATGGAATTTATTTGAGAAAAGTATAAAAACCCAACAGAACCCTTCCTAGGCCACTTTACACAATCAATAGGCAATAATAACATACATATATTTGCAAGCATAAAACTCAGGTATGAAAACGATAGTCTCACGGGTATAATGGTAATGAGCAGATGAGTTGTATTTGTAAAGAAATGGGTCAAAAAGCAAAATGTATAAAAGCATGGTTGGTAACTGGGTGCACTCAGCTTTATAACTTAGGTCATCTGGAATACTGTGACAGACAACCTAAGTCTTTTGACCAGATTCATGAAAAGCTGGGATGGGTTACCATCTAATATGCAGTCAAAGAGCTGAGTTCCTGAGGAATTTTCTCTTTCTCAAATGCAAATGTTCAAAAAGGATATCTTCTCATTTATTGAGGAAACTTTAATGTTTTTATTTACATGTACAATGCTTACACACAAAGTCAGTGTTGTCATAATGCACTCTTGTGGAGTCAAATTTGCAAAAAAAAAAACGCATAAAACAAATTAGAACTCTCTAAAAGTCTTTGCAAAATTTATACCTCCAGTATTGGAAATGATACTAAGATGAAATACATAGCATAGCAAGTTGTAAAAAATAATGCTGACAGTTTAAAATAGTGGAAAAAATGGAAAAAGAAATAACTAAAAAGAAAATTGACATATAAAAAGTATATTACATGGATAGATTATGGGCAATTGCAGAGTTCATCATAGCTGGCTGAATTTCATGATCATTAACTGTATTTTGAAGTCTTGCATCATGATGAATAGTTGCTATTTTGTTTTTAGGGTTTGACTCTCCTCATAAAATACATTCACATTCATTTTCTATGTGGCACTGCTCTTTTTGAAATTCTTCTATAATTTGATACACACTGACATGAGCATTTCCTATTACATTTTCCAATCTTCTATGCCATTCTTGTCTATTGTTTTGAACATGTGGAAATCCATTTTGCAGGCCCTCATATACAGGCCACTCATTTGGCAGAAACAATACTCTTGATTGAACAGCAACACCGTTGCCTAAATGACTTCTTATCCTACCTTGCACATCATTATTTTCAAACCAGTATGTAATATTTCTGGCTTCTTCAGGTAATTGTGGCTTTAATTTATCAAAAGCTCCTGGAATTTTATCGGGTGGAAGGAATGCCAATACAGACAGATGACACATTTTTAAACTAATATTTTCATCATTGCCATATGGCCTGGCCAATCTACTCACCTGAATTTTCTGGCAAATGAGCTGGGCTGAATGGAAGATATAAACTTTACTGGTAACAACTTGCAATTCACTTTTAGAAGGCTTGATCACATCTAATTAAAAACTTGTCATTATAATTTGGGAATCCAATTGAAATCTATTTTCTTCTGCAAAGCCCTCCAAATCTTCAAATAAGCTTTTATAAAATACTTCATATTTTTCCAGTTATTAAACCATAAACATGCAGATTAAATTACAGAATTCTGTAATCCAATGGGGGCATAAACTGTATGAAGTTGATTTAAAAAACCCACTGGGGACAATTTTGAAAGTGCCGTTCATCAGCCAAAGTGAAACATGCACCAGTTTTGTTATGTTAAATTTAGTGGTAAATAAATATGTTTATCTTTTTTGAGAGTCAAATCCCTAATCAAGAATAGTTCATGATTTAATATGTCTTGTAGCACTGGAGGAAGCTCTGTGCCAGGAGGTGTCTGGCTCAGAAGGCCACTGAATTTGTTGAAATCTTTTTATTATCTGACAAAAGGCATTTTGTGAAGGCAAGCATGGTGCTACGTGTAGAGGTGCTTGATACATGATTACATAATTTGGCAGACAAGATTTTGTGCATTTTTTACTTTCATTTTCACTTCTTCTGTGATATTGAAGACATTCAAAACAGTGACAGCAGATCTTCCCCACCTAGTCTGCTCAGACCCACACACTGATCTCTTCTGAGAAAACTATCACAGACATACCCAAAATAATGCTTTCCCAGCTTTCAGGGATTCCTTAATCCAGTCAAGTTGACACATGAAATTAAGTCTGCAAGTCCACCCCTTGTAGATTTGGCACCCATATGGACCTCCTTAAACCATACATAATTTCCAAATAAAAAGAAAGCAAAGCAACAGTTGTACCTAACACGATGCAACTAACATGGTACAACTCTCCTGTGCTTGTGATTTTCTGGATTTTAGATGTTAAAAATTTAGTCTTTAGGACTGGGCATGGTGGCTCATGCCTGTATTCCCAGCACTTTGGGAGGCCAAGTCAGGAGGATCACTTGAGCACAGGAGTTTGAAATCAGCCGGGGCAATAAAGTGAGACCCCATGATATGGTTTGGCTGTGTCTCCAACTAAATCTCATCTTTAATTGTGGTTCCCGTAATTCTCACATATCATGATGGGGACCCAGTGGGAGGTAATTGAATCATGGAGACAGTTACCCCCATGCTGTTCTCGTGATAGTGAGTGAGTTCTCACAAGATCTGATGGTTTTATAAGGAGCTTTTCCCTCTGCTTGCATTTCTCCTTCCTGCCACCTCGTGAAGAAGGTAACTTGCTTCCCCTTCGCATTCTACCATGCTTGTAAGTTTCCTGAGGCCTCCCCAGCTATGATGAACTGTGAGTCAATTAAACCTCTTTCCTTTATAAATTACTCAAGCTTGGTCATGTCTTTATTAGCAGCATGAGAATGGACTGATACAGTAAATTGGTACTGAGGTAGTGTGGCGTTGCTATAAGGATACCTAAAAATGTGGAACTGAATTTGGAACTGGGTAACAGGCAGAGGTTGAACAGTTTGCAGGGTTTGGAAGAAGACAGAAAAATGTGAGGATGTTTGGAACTTCCTAGAGACTTGCAGAATGGTTTTGAGGAAAATGCTGATAGTGACATGGACAATGAAGTCCAGGCTGAGGTGGTCTCGTGTGACGATGAAGAACTTGGAGTAAAGGTGACTCTTGCTATGAAGAGACTGACGGCATTTTGCCCCTGCCCTAGAAATCTTGGAACTTTAAACTTGAGAGACATGGTTTAGGGTATCTGGCAGAAGAAATTCCTCAGTAGCAAAGTGTTCAAGAGGAAGCAAAGCATAAAAGTTTTAAAAATTTTGCAGCTTGATGATGAGATAGAAAAGGAAAACCCATTTTCTGGAGAGAAATTCAAGCCAGCTGCAGAAATTTGCATAAGTAACGAGGAGCTGAATATTAATCACCAAGACAGCGGGAAAATGTCTTCAGGACATGTCAGAGACCTTCACAGCAACTCAAACCATCACAGGCCAGGAGGTCTAGGAGGAAAAAAATGGCTTCATGGGCCCGGAGCAGGGACTTGCTGCTCGGTGCTGTCTCAGGACTTGGTGCCCTGTGTCCCAATCATGGCTAAAGGGCCAATGTACAGCTCAGGCCATGGCTTCAGAGGGTACAAGCCCCAAGCCTTGGCAGCTTACATGAGGCGTTGGGCCTGTGGGTGCACAGCAGTCAAGAATTGAGGTTTGGGAATCTATGCCTAAATTTCAGAGGATGCATGGAAACGCCTGGGTGTTCAGGCACAAATTTGTGACAGGGACGGAGCCCCCATGGGGAACCTCTGCTAGGGCAGTGAGTGCAGAAGGGAAATGTGAGGTCAGAGCCCCCACACAGTCTCCACTGGGGCACCGCCTAGTGGAGCTGAGAGAAGAGGGCCACCATCCTCCAGACTCCAGAATGGTAGATACACTGACAGCTTGCACCGTATTGCCTGGAAAAGCCACAGACACTCAGCACCAGCCTGTAAAAGCAGCCAGGAGGAGGGCTGTACCCTACAAATCAATAGGGGTGGAGCTGCCCAAGGCCATGAGAGCCGACCTCTTGCTTCAGTGTGACCTGGATATGAGACATGAAGTCAAAGGAAATCATTTCAGAGCTTCAAGATTTAACTGACCCATTGAATTTTGGACTGTCATGGGGTCGGCAGTCCCTTCATTTTGGCCAATTTCTCCCATTTGGAACAGGGGTATTTACCCAATGTCTATATCCTCATTGTATCTATGAAGTAACTAACTTGATTTTGATTTTACAGGCTCATAGGCAGAAGGACCTTGCCTTGTCTAAGATAAGACTTTGGACTTGGACATTTGGGTTAATGCTGGAATGAGCTAAGACTTTGGGGGACTGTTAGAAAGGCATGATCATGTTTTAAAATGTAAGGACATGAGATTTGGAAGGGGCTGGGGGCAGAATGATATGGTTTGGCTGTGTCCCCACCCAAATCTCACTTTGAATTGTAGTTTCCATAATCCCTACGTGTTGTGGGAGGAACCCAGTTGGAGGTAATTGAATCATGTGGGTGGTTATCCCCGTGCTGTTCTCATGACAGTGAGCGATACCTGAAGGTTTTATAAGGGGCTTTTCCCCTTTTGCTCAGCACCTTCTGGTGCCTTATGAAGAAGGTGCCTTGCTTCTTGTTTGCATTCACCATGATTGTAAGTTTTCTGAAGCCTTCCCAGTCATGCTGAACTGTGAGTCAATTAAACCTCTTTATTTTATAAATTACCCAGGCTTGTGTATGTCTTTATTGAAAGCATGAGAATGAAACAATTCACTCTGTCTCTATTAAAAAAAAAAAGAATTTAGACCTTAGGAATTTTGATCTTTCAGGATTTCAACATTCAGGGTTATGGTGTTTGTGACTGGGTCTTCTGGGATTATGATCCAGAGGATTATGATCCTCATCTGGAATAAACAGCCTCGCAGCTCTCTTCAAACTATGATCCTATTCTCCCACTGCCTCCTGAGTTCAGCCTCTTTCTTCAACTTGGCTGAGCCTGCCTTTCCTTTCCTATCTGTCTGCTTTCTTCCCTCTGATTAATCCAAAGTAAAATTTGACTTTTTTTTCATTCCAACAACTCCATCTTCTATCACATATCTCCTTTCATGAAGTTGGCCCCTAATAATGTTTCTGTTGACAACAGTATAATATAGACAAGATTGCACATAGGTAAAGTACGTATTTTATTTATTTGGTGGCAGCATTCTGATAAGAAATTAAAATTTTCTTTTAAAATCATAATTTAATCACCAGGTAGAGCAAGTAAAGAGAAATAAGTTCCAGAATCTCACATCTGTCAAAAGTAAATGCTGATTTTTATTGAGGACTTCCTTATTTCTGCCACCAGTTGTCTCTCATACAGCTTGTTCCCAATAGAATCAAATGTGGAATTGGCAAATGGGGTGCCATACATGCAGTGCTCTACTGGAGCTGATAATTAAGTACCCAGAAATTTTATGAAGTGTTTGTCAAACCATCAGTAGAAACATTTACACAATGGAAATCAGCAAATGCTACAAATCTGGGCTTCTCCCCACCCAACCCATAGGTTTACTAGCATAAAACTTTTATTCATCTTGTAAATGTTCAGAATTTATACAAATATTCATAGACTCTCCTATATTCAGTGTCTCAGAATAACTCGAATTTCTTACAATAGCCAGTGAGGCTGAGTGTGAGTTGACCCACCCCAGTCCCACTCTCTGACCTGTCACCTGTTAGCCTTCTGACTCCCAGTGTTCTCTACTTCATGCACATGGGCCAGGCACCCTGCAGTTTGCCTGCCTTTTCTTCCTCGAGTGCTCTTCCCCAGATATCTGCATAGCTGGTGCCCTCACCTCCTTGGAATGTTTGTTCAAATGTTATCTTCTCAGTGAGACCTTCTATATAAGTTTCCTATGACTGCTGGAATAAATTAGCACACTTTTAGTAGCCTACGAGAACACACACTCTCTCTAGGGGAGAGAGAACACTTTCTTACCTTCTCCAGCTTTGAAAGGATGCCTGCATCCCTTGGCCCCTGGCCCCCTTCCAGGCAGCAACCACATCATTCTGACCCTAGCTGTCACGCTTCTTGCCTCAGACTCTCCTGCCTCCCTCTTTTGCTTTTAAGTACTCTTGTGATGACATTGGGCCAAGCTGGGTAATCCAGAATAATCTCCTCATCTCATGATCCATAACTTCATCACATCCACAAGTCCTTTTTGCCATATAGGGATATGGACATGTAGAAAGGCCATTCTTCTGCCTATTACTCCCTCCTTGAGCATTCTAACTACCTTCACATCTACCCGCTCTCAGCATTCCTGAGCTCCCTTCCACGCTTAATTTTTCTCTGTGCCATTTATTACCTTCTGGCATATTATATATTTTACATATTTATTTTATTAATGATCTGTCTTTTCTCACTGGAATGTAATTTACATGAGGGTAAACATTTTTGTTTTATATCATTGCCATATTTTCATTATGTTGAACAGTGCCTTGCTATTAGTAAGGATTCAAGAAATATATATGTTTTGGCTGAATAAATTATGTTGCTAAGGTTGGGGGAAATCCTGGCATGATACAGAAGACGGTTCCCAGTGATGGGAAAGGGCCATGTGGTGGGGCCTCCACAGGAAAACGGGATGCTCCAGAGGTCCCCCATGGCAGAGCTGCTTTGCTCACGCAGAACTCTTTGCCCAAGTTCTGATTTCTAATGTTTTCTTTCATATTTGTTTTTGCTCTGCCTTTTTTTAATTAAATTTTTTATAGAGGTGAGGTTTTACTATATTTCTCAGGCTGGTATCAAACTCATAAGCTCAAGCAATCTTCCCACCTCGACCTCCCAAAATGTTATTACTACACGTGCAAGCCATAACACCCGGCCTGCTTTTGCTCTTTCTTTGAAATATACTCAAAATGTTTATATTGGTTTCTAACTATAGATCATGAACTCCTGAAACAAAGTAAACACTTTGTTCTTCATTATTTCTTTCACTCTTCTACTCTGCAGGGTGCCAGATATTGGATATGTAGGTGCCAGACATTTGATTTTCTGATTTCTTGCATTTTATTCCTTAAAAATCAACCTAATCACGTTGTAGAGAGGGATGATTTCCTTCCTTTGTTTTGAAAATTTGTACATGCCCAGTGCTTACATTGTGTGGTTCAATGCTGCTTCAGCTTTTTTTCTATTTTTGCCAGACTTTCAAAACTCTTAAAACTTGTTTGTGGTCAGCACAGCAAGGAACACGCTTTAGCTTTGAAAAAATCTTTAACATGAAAAAATGCACTGACATTGTTTTTAATGTAACATAGGCTAGAATTTGCCTATGTTTGCACATGCTGAGAATTGTCCCACCCGGCTGATGTGTTCACCTCTTCAGCTTGGATCCTCTTGTGGATTTATTTACAAATATCAATTACCTTCAAGCCATCCTTTCTGCTGTATGTTTTGCAGCCTTCTATAGTAGATACACAACAGATAATATGGAGAGAAAAGACATAAGAGGAGGAAGGTAATGAGAGACTTTGTCAAGGTTGTAACCTTCTTGGTTTCTTTGAAGAATTTGTTGCCCTTCTACTAAGACAGCGAAGCAGCATTTTGTTACTGACCACCTAAAACCACTTAATCTCAGGTGAATGCACCACTTGCCAAGCTGTTGGAATGCTATTTGTGTTTTGTTGCACAATTTTTTGGTTGTTTATTTGGTTGTCTTTTTGGAAGGCAAATTTGGAAAGGGGACCTACACAGAAGTGCTGACCCACCAACATTCCCTTATTATCATTACAAACAAGAAGAAGCTAGCATAGCTAAGAATTGAGTGAAGAAAGTCAGTGTAATAAGCACCAGCAAAGAGTTGAGGGCTGTTGCTCTCTAAATTATTATTTGATTATTTTAAAAGTATGGAAGTTTTCTAGTCACTGAAGAAAGGAGGGGAAAGTGCACTTATTTTTATATGGAGTTACTTAACTACCTCCTAAACACATAAGTGGAAATTGTTTTTGCTGGTTCAAAGTATTTTAATTAGCAAGAATTCATATATTGAGATTATAATTAGAGAGCTCAATTTATATATTTGCTATCCTGCTCAAGCCTGACATGGCAAAAAAAAAAAAAAAAAAAAAGAAGGAAAGCCAAGTTCTCTCCAAAATATATAGCTTCAAAATAAAAAATACTGGAAAATTTTCTGTGATAACTATTTTGTACTTTTGTACAAAAAACCTAAAGAACAAATTACCTAAAGAACAATTTGCTAAACATGAGCAATTTCTCCCTTTGAGTATATACAGGTAAGATAGGAAGAGTGTTCAGACCAGTAAATTATAGTTTATATTGAAGATAATATTCAGTTGACTCATAACAAATAACCAGCATTCATGATAACATTTCAGCATTTCCAAAGTTGCCAAGTGCACTGATTTTAAAAAATATACTTTAGAAGGAATTTAGAACTGGTGTTTTTAATGAAAATCAGCATCTCTGAAGTTGCAACATGTATGTGAAATGGGTGTTACATCTATCCTGCCCTTTAACCCCATCGTTAACAAAGTGGCTGAAAATAACAGTAAGAAAAAATCAGTCTAAGGGAGAAAACCACTAATGCTCTCAATTCTCTCTCTCTCTCTTTCTGTGTGTGTGTGTGTGTGTGTGTGTGTGTGTGTTAAGGGGGATGGCGGAAGGTGGTCTTAACTCTTGAAAGAAACCTTCTTTGTATAGGAAGCATATTTCGGTTTAGGTACAATGATAAGAAAGTTTAATTTTATAATCCATAAGACCAGATACCTTCAGAAATGATTTTTCCTGTGGGATTTCTATGACTGATATTCTGACTAGTGTTAAATGACAGGTTTGGATGTCTATATCTACACCCATCAAAACCTCAGAGCTTCATGCGCTGCTATAACTTTTCTGTTAACTCTGGGTAAATTAGGAGGGTGGCACAAGGAATAATTTTAACTTTAGATTTTACAGTTTGTTTATGTTAAGTGCAGTAAGATCTACTTTTAAATGATCTGTATTTTAAGATATTGATTTTTCCTGGTGCTATTTTATGATTATGGAGAAAATAGAATTCTTATTAGAAATCTCAACTCCGAATTGAGAATAGATGTTTTGATACTTGTCCTGCTGTGGCCTGAGACTTGGAATCATGAAGTAAAAGAGACCTTGCTGTTTATCTACAGATTAGAACACACAAATAAACATCAGCGTAACATCCTCGTTAGCATTCTGGTAGTTACATTTACTTATTAAAGAGCAAAATTAATATATAATAAAAAGTGGAATATTTTCTGTTGATATCTAGGGCATTATGGCAACAACCTTCCTTAGAAAAGAAACAGTGTATTATGAGGACAGTGGATGCTGCAAGATTATTTGCCTTCAAGGAATTGCAAACAACTGGAATCAATTGAATAACCTTCTCAAGCACAAGCCAACAATGAAATGAAAATCATTTATCTGAAACAGCAAGCAAGAGCTTCATTGGTACATCGGAAGGTGGCTCACTAACCCTGCCGAAGTTTTGCTCCATCTGATCAGGGCATAAACCTTTCATTGGCCCAATAACCAAGGTCTTGGTTTCACAGTGTTTTCTCTCCAATAGCTAATACAGGGAGCATTGCTGACATTCTGCCCATGGTTGCCAAGGCTGAAATCAAACGTGCTTTGAATAATACTATAAAAACTTTGAAATTAATCTTTGCCGTAGGAACCAATGTTCAACTGTGGGCTCTATGCAAAGCCGCTTAAGGTGGGAGGGAGCAAACTTTTCAAGTTGGTTTTAGGTAACAGAAACAGACGTCTTTATTGGGTTTGTCTGGAAAAAAAGTAAGGAAAATCCCAACATTATCTGTTCTGTCCAAGAAGTATAAGGCTCAGTCCCGTTTTATTTCTCTCCTCCTTTGGATCCTTTTTCCTTATTCTTGAATATATACATGGAGAAAAAGTTCAAGTGCATCTAAAGCAGTAATGCTGGGAACTTGCCAACTTATTCCCATGATGCTACTATTGCTTATAAAGCATTTTGAGGATTCCTGTATTCAGAGCTATTGATAAGCCGCAAGAGGAAGTCAGTCTTGCTGGCATACAGCTGCATTTTGGGCTCATGTATAGAAGAGCTAACATGGATTTCAGAGTCTCCCAGGTGTTTGAAATCCAGGCTCTGCTCTCAGGACCTGTGAGGTCTTAGATAAGTTAAGTTGCTCAATCTCTTTGAGCCTCAGTTTTCTGAGTACAATGGCACATACCTTGCAGGACTGCGGTGTGGATGAATTGCGATGATGTGTATGAATCCAGCTAAGGGTCTTTTTTCCTTCCTTCTTTCTTCCCTGCCTCTGAATTTACACCAAGCTGTACTTCTGAGGTCTGACTCCTGATACGCTAGACACACAGTGAAGCTTGATGCTTGCTAGAAACTGAGGTACTAGACTTGAGTGTTAGGGAACCTGGGAAAGACATCTGTCATCCATCCGGGAAGGCCGAGGAGGAAAGCGAGGCAGGGCAGCAGAGCGGGAAGTGGTGCCCATGGAGGCCACTTTTGGGCTGGAGCCTGCTCAAGGCACTTTAGTGCTGAGTCATTTGGGGCCCAAGGTAGGGGCAGATAGAAGAGAAGGAGGGCAGTTATCGCCTAGTCACAGGGGCAGATAGAAGAGAAGGAGGGCAGTTATTGCCTAGTCAGGAGTTTAACAATCTCTATTTCCTTTGAAACCTCGTTTCATCCCTTCCATCCCAGTCAAATTCACAGGCAATTAAACTTCCTCCTGCATCTCAGAGCAGGCCTCTGCATCATGATTTCTCCTCTGCAAGTGTATCATCTTCAGGCACGTGGGAAGGTCTTAGTGCACCTGCGGTATTTAGGGACTTGATCCTCTTTCCTCTTTATTGTCAAAGTTGTGGCTTGCTGAGGTCAGGACAGAGTCTGGTTATGACATGTTAGCAATCATCACCTCTCATTTTTAAGTAGGTATACTTTTATGCAGTTTGAGCTCCCATTCATGTCATTTATTAATTTGTTCATTCGTTAACACATTCATTTGTGGAGCATTCGGCCTATAAAGGGGAAGAAACCCTTCCTTAGCATTAAGGGAGGAGAGAAAACAAAATGCACAGAGACACATGCTTGGTTTTGTATAACTTTGACAGTTTCTAAAATAAAACAAGGTCTAACTTGGAAAACCGAAACCTATCATAGAGATATTTTCATAATCTAAAAAGTCAGTTTCAAAAGAACTTCCAAAATGTTTTAAAAAACGACTATCCTTTAGAATAATGATGTAGCATTCCAAGGTTTTAGTGTTCAACCAGCATTTATTACTGCCTGCTGGGTGCCTGAGGCAGGATATTTGTAATGAGAGCCACAAACATGAATTGAAAAAACGCTGTCCATATGTTCACAGACCCTGTCAAAGCATAGAGCCCCCTGTAGATAGAGCCCCATGTATAAGATGCCCTGTGTTCTGGGCGAGAGGATACACTAGGTCTGCAGGTACATCTGCTGGGCAGAACAGGAAAGGTGTCACTGAGGAGGTGCTATGTGAGTTAGTTGTGAAAAATGAGTACTGGTTTATGAGGCAGAGATAAGAGGCACTTTGTTGAAGTTACAACTCCTACCAGGCACTCGTTTGAATTTCCTGTTTCCTTTGCTCTTTGGAGGTTGCTTGTTGGTACACTTACGTCTTCTATGCCGGTCTTAAAAGAGAGGATTGAGTGTGTGTGTGTGTGTGTGTGTCTGTGTTTAGTATTTTTCGCAGAGTTTCTTTGTGTTTCCAAGCTTACTTTAGAGCTGAAGCTTCTCAGACTTCTCATAACAAACGTGTGATTGAACTAAATTCCAACCTGCCACCTCTGGCATTGGAGCCTTACGGCACCTCAGTGCATTCATGGGGTGTGCTCTACCCTCTACCTTCATAATTTATTTAAAGACCAAATCATAATGAATAACAATTCTTAGGCTTAAACCTATAGCAGGGGTAGGAAATAATTCAAACCCTCTGACTTACATGAACAAATGCAATCTTCAAAAACTACTGTTTTCTAATCTGCATGAATGTACTGAACTCGTTGCCACCTTCATTTAAATGTGATGTATCAAAAGTGCTTTCTAAACTGTTAAATTCCAATTTTGATATTGTTATAGATATATTTTTTTAAATACTGGATAATGATTTTATAAATTACAGGGTTTTAACCTGCAAAATTATTCTAAAATGTGTAGAAAAAATTTGGAATAGTCTTCCAATTTTGAACACAATGATTGGTTTTAAACTTCCCTTGATTTATATGTTTGTATACTGTGGATTCTCACTTGAGTGAATTAGTGTCTTTGCAATATAGTAAGAATTTGGTACAGTTTTTAATCTATCAAGGAAAAGGCTAGATAAGTAGGATCTCCTTTGTTTCATAGCCCATTATTTGAAGGATGATTTAAGACCATAGGAAATACTGACTCACCTTTTCTAAAAAGACAACTGATTTTCTTATGCTTTTAAATTCAAATTTATCTTGTCTCCTTTTGATTAATTAAAACAACAGTTTATCAAAAACCTTAACAGAAAATATTATTTATTGAATCAGAAGAGAAACAGGAAATAGTATGCTTTCTTGGGCCTGTTTCCTTTACCCCAATATCATAAGAATTTTTGCTTCTATAATGTTCAGCTTCAAATTATTTTGCTTGATCAATCAAAATGAATTACCTGAATTTTCTCCTCTTTTTCAAAATGGAACCACATTCATCCACCTACCCACAACCATAGGACTGTTTCCTTTATTCCGATAGTTTGTGATATCCTTGACTTCACAGCACAAAGCTGTGAGTCTCCCAAACCCCTTCACTCAGGTCCCGTGGGGCCTGCCCTCTAAAGTCTCTTCAGTCTTCTTTCTTTGACTGTTCATGGCCACCTTGTCATTTAGACTCTTATCCCTGACTGTGAGAGATCCCTCAGGTCTTCCTGCCTGTAGTCATGCCTAATTTATACCCCTCCTAAAATGTGATGTGATCATGTCACTGCCTTGCTTAGAAGCCCTGCACTGGCTTCCAACACGTGCAGAATCAAGTGCTTGCTGTTTAACATGGTCTACCCAGTCCTCCAGATTCTGGCTTCCAGTTATTTTCTCAGCCCAAAAAAGCACCTCACTCTCCAAACATATCAAATAGCTTGTGCCCTTCGGCTTCCTGTTCACACCTCCATTCCTTCCGCTCTACCTGGATGCTCCTCCCTCATCCAACCCCCCGCTGTAAGCCCCCATGGATTGACTGGTGCTTGAGTGTTTTATTGCACTTTGGACCTCCCATCTCTCACTCCTGGCTTCTGTCTGTCTACCTGTCTTGACCGGCCACTTGCACTGCCTCGGGCTTATCTGCCTCATTCTGGTCGACAGTGTTATTTGTTAGCTTCATATCTACTGGTTCTCTCAATTATTTCTCAGCCTCCCCACACCAGGCTCCTTGCCCCGTATTTATAAGCTGCTATTGGCTTGAGGGTGACTGTGCCTTTCTAATAAATCTATTTTATAGACTGATAGTTACAAGGGTATAGTAGAAAAGAAATGAATCTACCTTTGAGTGTATTTCAACATATCTAGTGATTCATGAATATTTCTTCTTATTATTATCATTATTGTTATTTTTAAATAGACGATCAGGGAAGGCAGAGTCTAGGCCACCAATGTGAACTTAGGCTTTCATCTTTATTAAGATATTTGGGATCTCTGCAAGTATTCTGAATTTTAAATGCCATTCAATGATTTATAAAATAGGAATTTTGTTTTACTCTGAACTGTGTAGTGTTTCAGCTACTGGCTACTGTGTCATTATTTCTATAAATTCAAAATGTAGAAGGAACGTTTACCCTTTAACAAGGGAGCATCCCGGGTCTCAGTTCTCAACCATTTTTCTAGGTGCACTCATGCCTCTGTGATCTTATGAAGCCCAATGGCATTAAATTCCATGTATATGTGCATGGTCCATGAACACATGTTTCCAGCTCCTACCTCTCCCCTAAAATTTAGACTCATATCTAATTATCTGCCAATTATCACCACTTGGAAGACTAATAGACAACTCAGCTATCACACATCCATAAGGGAATTCTTGATCCTCCACCTTCAACCCCTGGGCCCGACAATCCTCAGTCTTCTCTGTCTCAGTAAACAGCACCACCAGCGTAACAGCCATTAGGCCAGAAAACTTGCCTTGACCCCTCTTTGTTTCTTAAACCTAATATCAGCATACACTGTTGAACTGTATTAAGAATCTGAGCTTCCCTTGCCACACCCATTGTGTATACCCTGCTTCACTTTACGTCATTGCTTTCATGGATTATCAAAATAGCCTCCTAACACCTCTCCCATTTTCTCTTTCTCCCTGTCCTTTGTTCTTCACTGAACAACCAGAGCAAGTCTTTATTTATTTTATTTTTTTTTGAGACAGAGTCTCCTCTCTCACCCAGGCTGGAGTGCACTGGTGCAATCTGGGTTCACTACAACCTCTACCTCCTGGGTTAAAGTGATTCTCCTGCCTCAGCCTCCCAAGTAGTTGGGACTACAGGCATACACCACCAAGCCTGGCTAATTTTTGTGTTTTTAATAGAGATGCGGTTTTGACATGTTGGCCAGGCTGGTCTCGAAATCCTGACCTCATGTGATCCAGAGAAAGTCTTTTTAAAGCATAAGAAAAATAAAGTTTTCATTGGCTTAAAAACTTCCATGGCTAGGAATGTTTTAAACCATCATGTCCCCTGACACTTCTCTGATGTCTAGTCCAATCAGTCTCCCATTTATTGTTGCAATCTTCAAAGACACCAGGCAGATGTGCTTCTGCCTCAGGGCCTTTGCATGTGTGGTCCCCTTTGCCTGGAATGCTTTCTCATCAGGAATCAGCATGGCTTACTTCCTCTGTTTTTTAACTTTTATTTTATTTTATTATTATTATACTTTCAGTTTTAGGGTACATGTGCACAACGTGAAGGTTTGTTACATATGTATACATGTGCCATGTTGGTGTGCTGCACCCATTAACTCGTCAAATAGCATTAGGTATATCTCCTAATGCTATCCCTGCCCCCTTCTCCCAACCCACATCAGTCCCTGGTGTGTGATGTTCCCCTTCCTGTGTCCATGTGTTCTCATTGTTCAATTCCCACCTATGAGTGAGAATATGCGGTGTTTTGTTTTTTGTCCTTGTGATAGTTTGCTGAGAATGATGGTTTCTAGTTTCATCCATGTCCCTAGAAAGGACATGAACTCATCCTTTTTTATGGCTGCATAGTATTCCATGGTGTATATGTGCCACATTTTCTTAATCCAGTCTATCATTGTTGGATATTTGGGTTGGTTCCAAGTCTTTGCTATTGTGAATAGTGCCACAATAAACATACTTGTGCATGTGTCTTTATAGCAGCATGATTTATAATCCTTTGGGTATATACCCAGTAATGGGATGGCTGTGTCAAATGGTATTTCCAGTTCTAGATCCCTGAGGAATCGCCACACTGACTTCCACAATGGTTGAACTAGTTTACAGTCCCACCAACAGTGTAAAAGTGTTCCTATTTCTCCACATCCTCTCCAGCACCTGTTGTTTCCTGACTTTTTAATGATTGCCATTGTAACTGGTGTGAGATGGTATCTCATTGTGGTATTGATTTGCATTTCCCTGATGGCCAGTGATGGTGAGCATTTTTTCATGTTTTTTTGGCTGCATAAATGTTTTCTTTCGAGAAGTGTCGATTCATATCCTTTGCCCACTTTTTGATAGGGTTGTTTGTTTTTTTCTTGTGAATTTGTTTGAGTTCTTTGTAGATTCTGGATATTAGTCCTTTGTCAGATGAGTAGGTTGCAAAAACTTTCTCCCATTCTGCAGGTTGCCTGTTCACTCTGATGGTAGTTTCTTTTGCTGTGTGGAAGCTCTTTAGTTTAATTAGATCCCATTTGTCAATTTTGGCTTTTGTTGCCATTGCTTTTGGTGTTTTAGACATGAAGTCCTTGCCCATGCCTATGTCCTGAATGGTATTGCCTAGGTTTTCTTGTAGGGTTTTTATGGTTTTAGGTCTAACAGTTAAGTCTTTAATACTTCTTGAGTAAATTTTTGTATAAAGTGTAAGGAAGGGATCCAGTTTCAGCTTTCTATATATGGCTAGCCAGTTTTCCCAGCACCATTTATTAAATACGGAATCCTTTCCCCATTTCTTGTTTTTGTCAGGTTTGTCAAAGATCAGATGGTTGTAGATATGAGGCATTATTTCTGATGTCTCTGTTCTGTTCCATTGGTCCATATCTCTGTTTTGGCACCAGTACCATGCTGTTTTGGTTACTGTAGCCTTGTAGTAAGTTTGAAGTCAGGTAGCGTGATGCCTCCAGCTTTGTTCTTTTAGCTTAGGATTGACTTGGAGATGCCACCTCTTTTTTGGTTCCAAATGAACTTTAAAGTAGTATTTTTCCAATTCTGTGAAGAAAGTCATTGGTAGCTTGATGGGCATGGCATTGAATCTATAAATTACCTTGGACAGTATGGCCATTTTCATGGTATTGATTCTTTCTACCTATCAGCATGGAATGTTCTTCCATTTGTTTGTATCCTCTTTTATTTCATTGAGCAGTGGTTTGTAGTTCTCCTTGAAGAGGTCCTTCACATCCCTTGTAAGTTGGATTCTTAGGTATTTTATTCTCTTTTAAGCAATTGCAAATGGGAGTTCACTCATGATTTGGCTCTCTCCTTGTCTGTTATTGGTGTATAAGAATGCTTGTGATTTTTGTACATTGATTTCTTATCCTGAGACTTTGCTGAAGTTGCTTATCAGCCTAAGGAGATTTTGGGCTGAGACCATGGGTTTTCTAGATACACAATCATGTCATCTGCAAACAGGGACAATTTGACTTCCTCTTTTCCTAATTGAATACAATTTATTTCCTTCTCCTGCCTAATTGCCCTGTCCAGAACTTCCAACACTATGTTGAATAGGAGTGGTAAGAGAGGGCATCCATGTCTTGTGCCAGTTTTCAATGGGAATGCTTCCAGTGTTTGCCTATTCACTATGACATTGGCTGTAGGTTTGTCATAGTTAGCTCTTATTATTTTGAGATACGTCCCATCAATACCAAATTTACTGAGAGTTTTTAGCATGAAGGTTGTTGAATTTTGTAAAAGGCCTTTTCTGCATCTATTGAGATAATCATGTGGTTTCTGTCTTTGGTTCTGTTTATTGCTGTATTACGTTTATTGATTTGTGTATGTTGAACCAGCGTTGCATCCCAGGGATGAAGCTCCCTTGATCATAGTGGATAACTTTTTTGATATGCTGCTGGATTTTGTTTGCCAATATTTTATTGAGGATTTTTGCATCAATGTTCATCAGATATTGGTCTAAAATTCTTTTTTTTGGTTGTGTCTCTGCCTGGCTTTGGTATCAGGATGATGCTGGCCTCATAAAATGAGTTAGGGAGGATTCACTCTTTTTCTGTTGATTGGAATAGTTTCAGAAGGAACGATACCAGCTCCTCCTTGTACCTCTGGTAGAATTCGGCTGTGAATCCACCTGGTCCTGGACTTTTTTCCATTGGTAAGCTATTGATTATTGCCTCAATTTCAGCGCCTATTATTGGTCTATTCAGAGATTCAACTTCTTCCTGGTTTAATCTTGGGGAGATGTATGTGTCGAGAAATTTATCCATTTCTTCTACATTTTCTAGATTATTTGCGTAGGGGTGTTCATAGTATTCTCTGATGGTAGTTTGTATTTCTGTGGCATCGGTGGTGATATCCCCTTTATCATTTTTATTGTGTCTATTTGATTCTTCTCTCTTTTCTTCTTTATTAGTCTTGCTAGTGGTCTATCAATTTTGATGATTTTTTCAAAAAAAAACCAGCTCCTGGATTCATTAATTTTTTGAAGGGTTTTTTGTGTCTTTATTTCCTTCTTTTCTGCTCTGATCTTACTTATTTCTTGCCTTCTGCTAGCTTTTGAGTGTGTTTGCTCTTGCTTTTCTAGTTCATTTAATTGTGATGTTAGGGTGTCAATTTTAGATATTTCCTACTTTCTCTTGTGGGCATTTAGTGCTGTAAATTTCCCTCTACATACTGTTTGAATGTGTTCCAGAGATTCTGTCATGTTGTATCTTTGTTCTCATTGGTTTCAAAGAACATCTTTATTTCTGCCTTCATTTCGTTATGTACCCAGTAGTCACTCAGGAGCAGGTAGTTCAGTTTCCATGTAGTTGAGTGGTTTTGAGTGAGTTTCTTAATCCTGAGTTCTGGCTTGATTGCACTCTGGTCTGAGAGACAGTTTGTTATAATTTCTGTTCTCTTACATTTGCTGAGGAATGTTTTAATTCCAACTATGTGGTCAGTTTTGTAATAGGTGTGGTGTGGTGATGAAAAGAATGCATATTGTGTTGATTTGGGGTGGAGGTTTCTGCAGATATCTATTAGGTCCGCTTGGTGCAGAGCTGAGTTCAATTTCTGGGTATCATTTTTAACTTTCTGTCTCATTGATCTGTCTAATGTTGACAGTGGGGTATTAAAGTCTCCCATTATTATTGTGTGGGAGTCTAAGTCTCTTTGTATGTAATTAAGGACTTGCTTAATGACATCTCACAGAGTTTTAACTTTCTTTTGATTGAGCAGTTTGGAAACACTCTTTTGGTAAAATCCACAAGTGGACATTTGTAGCACTTTGCGTCTTATGGTAGAAAAAGAAATATCTTCACATAAAATCTAAACAGAAGCAATGTGAGAAAGTTCTTGTGATGTGTATATTCATCTCACAGAGTTAAAACTTTCTTTTGATTGAGCAGTTTTGAAACTCTCTATTTGTAGAATTTGGAAGTGGACATTTGGAACGCTTTGAGGCTTATGGTGGAAAAGGAAATATCTTCACATAAAAACTAGACAGAATAATTATAAGAAACTTCTCAGTGATGTGTGTATTCATCTCACAGAGTTGAACCTGTCTTTTGATTAAGCAGTTTGGACACCCTCTTTTTGTAGAATCTGCAAGTGGACATTTGTAGCGCTTTGAGGCCTATGGAAGAAAAGGAAATATCTTCAGATAAAATCTAGACAGAAGCAAACTGAGAAGTATGCATTGATCTCACAGAATTAAATCTCTCCTTTGATTGGGCAGTTTTTAAACTCTCTTTTCTGCAAGTGAACATTTGGAGCACTTTGCAGCCTATGGTGGAAAAGGAAATATCTTCACATAAAAACTAGACAGAAGAATTCTGAGAAACTACTTTGTGATGTGTGCGTTCATCTCACAGAGTTGAACTTTTCTTCTGATTGAGCATTTTGGAAACCCTCTTTTTGTAGAATCTGCAAGTGGATATTTGGAGCGTTTTGAGGCCTATGGCAGAAAAGGAAATATCTTCACATAAAAACTAGAGAGAAGAATTCTGAGAAACTTCTTTTTGATGTGTGCGTTCATCTTACAGAGTTGAACCTTTCTTTAGATTGAGCAGTTTGGAGACACTCTCTTAGCAGAATCTGCTTAGGGTGGAAAAGGTAATATCTTCACATAAATACTAGACAGAAGTATTCTGAAAAACTACTTTGTAATGTGTACGATCCTCTCACAGAGTTGAACATTTCTTTTGATTGAGCAGTTTGGCAACCCTTTTTTTGTAGAATCTGCAAGTGGACATTTGAAGTGCTTTGTGGCCTATGGTAGAAAAGGAAATATCTTCACATAAATTCTAGACAGAAGCAAGCTGAGAAACTGCTTTGTGATGTGTGCATTGATCTCACAAAGTTAAACCTTTCTTTTATTGAGCTGTTTTGAAACTCACTTTTTGTAGAATCTGCAAGTGGACAGTTGGAGCACTTTGAGGCCTCTGGTGGAAAAGGAAATATCTTCACATAAAAACTAGACAGAAGAATTCTGAGAAACTTCTTTGTGATGCGTGCATTCATCTCACAGAGTTGAACGTTTCTTTTGATTGAGCAGTTTGGAAACTCTTTTTTTGTAGAATCTGCAAGTGGACATTTGAAGCACTTTGTGGCCTATGGTAGAAAAGAAAATATCTTCACATAAAATCTAGACAGAAGCAAACTGAGAAACTTCTTTGTGATGTGTGCATTCATTTCACTGAGTTAAAACTTTCTTTTGATTGTTTGAGCAGTTTTGAAACTCCCTTTCTGTAGAATCTGTAAGTGGATCACATAAAAACTAGACAGAAGAATTCTGAGTAACTTCTTTTGGATGTGTGCATTCATCTCACAGAGTTGAATCTGTCTTTTGATTGAGCAGTTTGGAAACACTCTTTGTGTAGCATCTGCAAGTGGGCATTTGGGGTGTTTTGCGGTCTATGGTAGAAAAGAAAATATCTTCACATAAAATCTAGACAGAAGCAATCTGAGAAATTTCTTTTTGTTATCTGCATTCACCTCACGGAGTTAAACCTTTCTTTTGATTCAGCAGTTTTGGAACTCTCTTTTTGTAGAATCTGCAAGTGGACATTTGGAGCGCTTTGAGGCCTGTGGTGGAAAAGGAAATATCTTCACATAAAAACTAGACAGAAGAATTCTGAGAAACTTTTTTGGGATGTGTGCATTAATGTCACACTGTTGTACCTTTCTTTTGATTGAGCAGTTTGGAAACACTCTTTGTGTGTAATCTGCAAGTAGATATTTGGAGCGCTTTTTGGCCTATGGTAGAAAAGGAAATATCTTCACATAAAATCTAGACAGAAGCAATCTGAGAAACTTCTTTGTGATCTGTGCATTCATCTCATAGAAGTAAACCTTCCTTTTGATTGAGCAGTGATGAAACTTTCTTTTTGTAGAATCTGCAAGTGGATATTTGGAGCGCTTTGAGGCCTACGGTAGAAAAGTAAATATTGTCACATAAAATCTAGACAGAAGCAATCTGAGAAACTTCTTTGAGATGTGTGCATTCATCTCACAGAGTTAAACCTTTCTTTTGATTGAGCAGTTTTGATACTCTCTTTTTGTAGAATCTGCAAGTGGACATTTGGAGGGCTTTGAGGTCTGCAGTGGAAAAGGAAAAATCTTCACATAAAAACTAGACAGAAGAATTATGAGCAACTTTTTTGTGATGTGTGCATTCATCTCACATAGTTGAACCTTTCTTTTGTTTGAGCAGTTGGGAAACACTCTTTTTGTTGAATCTGCATGAGGACATTTGGAGCGCTTTGGGTACAATGGTAGAAAAGGAAATATCTTCACATAAAATCTAGACAGAAGCAATCTGAGAAACTTCTCTGTGATGTGTGCATTCATCTCAGAGACTTAAACGTTTCTTTTGAATGAGCAGTTTTGAAAATCTCTTTTTGTAGAATCTGCAAGCGTACATTTGGAGCGCTTTGAGTCCTGCGGTGGAAAAGGAAATATCTTCACATAAAAACTAGAAAGAAGAATTCAGAGAAACTTCTTTGTGATGTGTGCGTTCAACTCACAGAGTTGAACCTTTCTTTTGATTGAGCAGTTTGGAAACCCTCTTTTTGTAGAATCTACAAGTGGACATTATTAGCGTTTTGTGGCCTATGGTAGAAAAGGAAATATCTTCACCTAAAATCTTGACAGAAGCAATCTGAGAAACCTCTTTGTGACCTGTGCATTCATCTCACAGAGTTAAACCTTTCTTTTGATTGAGCAGTTTTGAAACTCTATTTTTGTAGAATCTGCAAGTGGATATTTGGAGGGCTTTGAGGCCTATGGTGGAAAAGGAAACATCTTCACATAAAAACTATACAGAAGAATTCTGAGAAACTTCTTCATGATGCGTGCGTTCATCTCACAGAGTTGAACCTTTCTTTTGATTGAGCAGTTTGTAAACAGTATTTTGGTAGAATCTGCAAGTGGACATTTGGAGCGCTTTGAGCCCTATGGTAGAAAAGGAAATATCTTCACATAAAATCTAGACAGAAGCAATCTGAGAAACTCCATTGTGATGTATGCATTCATCTCACAGAGTTAAACCTTTCTTTTGATAGAGCAGTTTTGAATCTCTCTTTTTGTAGAATCTGCTAGTGGATATTTGGAACGCTTTCAGGCCAATGTTGGAAAAGGAAATATCTTCACATAAAAACTAGACAGAAGAATTCTGACAAACTTCTTTGTGATGTGTGCATTCATCTCAGACAGTTGAATCTTTCTTTTGATTGAGCAGTTTGGAAACATTCTTTTTGTAGAATCTGCAAATGGACATTTGGAGAATTTTGCGGCCTAGTTTGGAAAAGGAATTATCTTCACATTATACTAGACAGAACCTTTCTGAGAAATTTATTTGTGATGTGTTTATTCATCTCACAGAGTTGAACATTACTTTCGATGGAGCAGTATTGAAACACTCTTTTTGTAGAATCTGCAAGAGGACATTTGGTGTGCTTTGAGGCCTGCGGTGGATAACGAAATATCTTCATGTAATAACTAGACAGAAGCATTCTGAGAAACTTCTTTGTGATTTGTGCATTCATCACAAACAGAGTTGAATCTTTCTCTGATTCAACAGCTTTAAAGCACTCTTTTTGAAGAATCTGCAAGTGGACCTTTGAAGCACGTTGAGGTCTATGGTGGAAAAGGAAATATGTTCACAAAAAAACTAGACAGAAGAATCCTGAGAAACGTCTTTGTGATCTGAGCATTCATTTCATGTAGTTGAAACTCTCTTTTGATTGATCAGTTTAGAAACACTCTTTTTGTGGAATCTGCAAGTGGACATTTGAAGCGCTTTGAGGCCTATGGTGGAAAATGAAACATCTTCACATAAAAAATAGAAAGAAGACTTCTGAGAAACTTCTTTGTGTTGTGTGCTGTCATCTCACAGAGTTGAACCTTTCTTTTGATTGAGCAGTTTGGAAACTCTCTTTCTGTCGAATCGGCAAGTGGACATATGGAGGGCTTGTAGGCCTATGGTGGAAAAGGAAATATCCTCACTTAAAAACTAGACAGAAGCATTCTGACAATCTTCTTTGTGATATATGCATTCATCTCACAGAGTTGAAGCTTTCTTTTCATTGAACAGTTTTCAAACACCCTTTTTGTACTATCTTCATGTGGACATTTGGAGTGCTGGGAGGCCTATGGTGGAAAAGGAAATATCTTCACATAAGAACTATACAGAAGCATTCTGAGAAATTTCTTCATGATGTGTGCATTCGTCTCACAGAGTTGAACCTTGCTTTCAATTGAGCAGTTTTGAAACACTCTTTTTGTAGAATCTTTAAGTGGATTTTTGGAGCGCTTTGAGGCCTAAGGTGGATAACGAAATATCTGTATATAATAACTAGACAGAAGCATTCCTCCAAACTTCTTTGTGATGTGTGCATTCATCTCATGGAGCAGAACTTTTCTTTTGATTGAGCAGCTTTCAAAAACTCTTTTGGTAGAATCCGCAGGTGGACATTTGGAGCGCTTTGAGGCCTATGATGGAAATGGAAATACCTTCACATTAAAACTAGATAGAATCAATCTTACAAACTTGTTTGTGATGTGTGCATTCATCTCACATAGTTGAACCTTACTTTTCATTGAGCAGCTTTCATACAGTCTTTTTATGGAATCTGTAAGTGGACATTTGGAGCGCTTTGAGGTCTATTGTGGAAAAGGAAATATCTTCACATAAAAACTAGACAAAAGCATTCTGTCAAACTTCTTTGTGATGTGTGCATTCATCTCACAGAGTTGAACCTTAGTTTTCATTGAGAAGTTTTGAAACACTCTTTTTGGAAAATCTGCAATTGGACATGCGGAGCACTTTGAGGCCTACAGTGGAAAAGGAAATATCTTCACATGAAAACTAGACAGAAGCATTCTGAGAAACTTCTTTGTGATGTGTGCATTCATCTCGCACAGTTGAACCTTTGTTTTGATTGAGCAGTTTGGAAACCCTCTTTTTGTAGAATCTGCAAGTGAACATTTGGAGCACTTTTAGGCCTATGGTGGAAAAGGAAATGTCTTCACATGAAAACTAGACAGAAGCATTCTGAAATCCTTCTTTGCGATATGTGCATTCATCTCAGAGAGTTGAACCCTACTTTTGAATGAGCAGTTTTGAAAAACCCTTTTTGTACTATCCGCAAGTGGATATTTGGGGTGCTTTCAGGCCTATCTTGGAAAAGGAAATAACTTCACATACAAGCTAGACAGAAGCATTCTGAGAAATTACTTTGTGATGTGTGCAATCATCTCACAGAGTTGAACCTTACTGTCTATTGAGCAGTTCTGAAACACTCTTTTTGTAGAATCTGCAAGTGGACATTTGGAGTGCTTTGAGGCTTATGGTGGAAAAGGAAATATCTTCTCATAAAAGCTAGACAGAAGCATTCTGACAAACTTCTTTGTGATGTTTACATTCATCTCACAGAGTTGAACCTTTCTTTTGATTGAGCAGCTTTGAAACACTCTTTTTGTAGAATCTGCAAGTGGACATTTGGAGTGCTTTGTGGCCTATGGTGGAAAAGGAAATATGTTCACATAAAAACTTGACAGAATCATTCTGACAAACTTCTTTGTGATGTGTGCATTCATCTCACGGAGTTGAACATTACTTTTCATTGAGTAGTTCTGAAACACTCTTTTTGTAGAATCTGCAAGTGGACATTTGGAGCACCTTGAGGCCTATGGTTGATAACGAAATATCTTCATATAGTAACTAGACAGAAGTATTCTGAGAAACTTCTTTGTGATGTGTGCATTCATCTCAGACTTGAATCTTTCTTTTCAGTGAGGAGCTTTGAAAAACTTTCTGTAGAATCTGCAAGTGGACATTCAGAGTGCTTTGCGGCCTATGGTAGAAAAGGAAATATCTATCTTCACATAAAAATTAGACAGAAGCATTCTGACAAACTTCTTTGTGATGTCTGCAATCATCTCACAGAGTTGAACCTTATTTTTCATTGAGCAGTTTTGAAACACTCTTTTTGTAGAATCTGCAAGTGGATATTTGGAGGGCTTTGAAGCCTATGGTGGATAACGAAATAACTTCATGTAATAACTAGACAGAAGTATTCTGAGAAACTTCTCTGTGATGTGTGCATTTATCTTACAGAGTTGAACCTTTCTTTTTATTGAGCAGCTTGGAAACACTCTTTCTGTAGAAACTGCAAGTGGACATTTGGAGCGCTTTGCAGCCAATGGTGGAAAAGGAAATATCTTCACTTAAAAACTAGACAGAAGCATTCTGACAAATTTCTTTGTGGTGTGTGCATTCATCTCACAGAGTTGAACCTTTCTTTTTATTCAGCAGCTTTGAAAAACTCTTTTTGTAGAATCTGCAATTGGACATTTGGAGGGCTTTGAGGCCTATGTTGGGAAAGGATATATCTTCACAGAAAAACTATACAGAAGCATTCTGAGAAACTTCCTTGTGATGCGTGCATTCATCTCACAGAGTTGGACCTTTCTTTGATTGAGGAGCTATGAAACGCTCTGTTTGTACAATGTGCAATTGGAGATTTGGAGGACTTTTAGGCCTATGGTAGAAAAGGAAATATCTTCACATAAAATCTAGACAGAAGCATTCTGAGAAACTTCTTTGGATGTGTGCATTCATCTGACAGAGTTGAACGTTTCTTTTGATTCATCAGTCTGGAAACACTCTTTTTGTAGAATCTGCATGTGGACATTTGGAGCGCTTTGAGGCCTCTGGTGGAAAAAGAAATATCTTCACATAAAAACTAGACAGAAGCATTCTGACAAACATTTTGTGAAGTGTGCTTTCATCTCCCAGAGTTGACCCTTACTTTTCATTGAGTAGTTTTGAAACACTCTTTTTGTAGAATCTGCAAGTGGACATTTAGCGGGCTTTGAAGCCTATGGTGGATAACAAAATATCTTCTTATAATAACTAGACAGAAGCATTCTGAGAAACTTCTCTGTGATGTGTGCATTCATCTCACAGAGTTAAACCTTCCTTTTCATTGAGGAGCTTTGAAACACTCTTTTTGTAGAATCTGCAAGTGGACATTTGGAGCGCTTTGTGGCCTATGGTAGAAAAGGAAATATCTTCAAACAAAAACTAGACAGAAGCATTCTGACAAACTTCTTTGTGATGTGTGAATTCATCTCACAGAGTTGAACCTTACTTTTCATTGAACAGCTTTCAAATACTCTTTTTGTAGAATCTACAAGTGGACATTTGGAGCGATTTGAGGCCTATGGTGGAAAAGGAAATATCTTCACAAAAAACTAGACAGAAGCATTCTGACAAACCTCTTTGTGATGCCTGCATTTATCTCACAGAGTTGTACCTAACTTTGCATTGAGCATTTTTGAAACACTCTTTTTGTAGAATCTGATAGTGAACATTTGGAGCACTTTGATGCCTATGGTGGAAAAGGAAATATCTTCACATAAATACTAGACAGAAGCATCCAGAAAAAAATTCTTTGTGATGTGTACATTCATCTCACTGAATTGAAACTTTCTTTTCATTGAGCAGCTTTGAAACACTTTTTTTGTATAATCTGCACGTGGACATTTGCAGAGATTTGAGGCCTATGGTGGAAAAGAAAATATCGTCACATAAAAACAAGACAGGAGCATTCTGACAAACTTCTCTGTGATGTGTGCCTTCATCTCACCGAATTGAAACATTCTTTCGATTGAGCAGCTATGAAATACTCTTTTTGTAGAATCTGCAAGCGGACATTTGGAGCGCTTTGATGTCTATGGTGGAAAAGGAAATATCCTTACATAAAAACTAGACAGAAGCATTCCAAGAAACTTCTTTGTGATGTGTGCATTCATCTTACAGAGTTGAACCTTTCTTTTGATTGAGCAGATTTGAAACACTCTGTTTGTAGAATCTGCAAGTGGACATTTCAAGCGCTTTGTGGCCTATGGTGTATAATGGAATATCTACGTATAATAAGTCGATAGAAGCATTCTGAGAAACTTCTACGTGATGTGTATATTCATCTTACAGTGTTGAACCTTTGTTTTCATTGAGCAGGTTTGAAACACTCTTTATGTAGAATCAGCAAGTGGACATTTATAGTGCTTTGAGACATACGGTGGTAAAGGAAATATCTTCACATAAAAACTAGACAGAAGCATTCTGACAAACTTCTTTGTGATGTGTACATTCATCTCAGAAAGTTGCAACTTATTTTTCTTTCAGCAATTTTGAAGCACTCTTTTTGGAGAATCTGCAGGTGGACATTTTGAGCACTTTGAGAGCAATGGTGGAAAAGGAAATATCTTCACATAAAAACTAGACATAAGCATTCTGACAAGTTTGTTTGTGGCGTGTGCATTCATCTCACAGAGTTGAACCTTTCTTTTGTTTCTTCTTATTTTTTTATTATTATTATACTTTAGGTTTTATGGTACATGTGCACAATGTGCAGGTAAGTTACATATGTATACATGTGCCATGCTGGTGCACTGCACCCACTAACTTGTCATCTAGCATTAGGTATATCTCCCAATGCTATCCCTCCCCCCTCCCCCCACCCCACAACAGTCCCTGAAGTGTGATGTTCCCCCTCCTGTGTCCATGTGTTCTCATTGTTCAATTCCCACCTATGAGTGAGAATATGCGGTGTTTGGTTTCTTGTTCTTGCGATAGTTTACTGAGAATGATGATTCCCAATTTCATCCATGTCCCTACAAAGGACATGAACTCACCATTTTTTATGGCTGCATAGTATTCCATGGTGTATAAGTGCCACATTTTCTTAATCCAGTCTATCATTGTTGGACATTTGGGTTGGTTCCAAATCTTTGCTATTGTGAATAATGCCACAATAAACATATGTGTGCATGTGTCTTTATAGCAGCATGATTTATAGTCCTTTGGGTATATACCCAGTAATGGGATGGCTGGATCTAATGGAATTTCTAGTTCTAGATCCCTGAGGAATCGCCACACTGACTTCCACAATGGTTGAACTAGTTTACAGTCCCACCAAGAGTGTAAAAGTGTTCCTATTTCTCCACATCCTCTCCAGCACCTGTTGTTTCCTGACTTTTTAATGATTGCCATTCTAACTGTGAACGTTTCTTTTGATTGAGGAGCTTTGAAACACTCTTTTATAGAATCTGCAAGTGGATATTTGGAGCGCTTTGAGGCCTATGGTGGAAAAGGAAATATCTTCACATAAAAACTAGACAGAAGCATTCTGACAAAGTTCTTTGTGATGTGTGCATTTATCTCACAGAGTTGAACCTTACTTTTCGTTGAGCAGTTTTGAAACACTGTTTTATTAGAATCTGCAAGTGGACATTTTGAGCACTTTGAGACCTATAGTGGAAAAGGAAATATCTTCACATAAAAACTACCCAGAAGCATTCTGACAAACTTCTTTGTGATGTGTGCATTCATCTCACAGAGTTGAACCTCTCTTGTGGTTGATCAGCTTTGAAACACTCGTTTTGTAGAATCCGCAATTGGACATTTAGAGCGCTTTGGGGCCTATGGTGGATAACGAAATATCTTCATATAGTAACTAGACAGAAGCATTCTGAGAAACTTCTCTGTGATGTGTGCATTCATATCACAGAGTTGAAACTTTGTTTTGATTGAGCAACATTGAAACACTCTTTTTGTAGTATCTGCAAGAGGTGCAAGAGGAGATTTGGAGCTCTTTGAGGCCTATGGTGGAAAAGTAAATATCTTCCCAAACAATTTAGACAGAAGCAGTCTGAGAAAGTTCTTTGAGACATGTGCATTCATCTACAGAGTTAAATCTTTCTTTTGACTAAGAGTTTTGAAACTCTCTTTTTGTAGAATCTGCAACTGGATATTTGGAGCACTTTGAGGCCAATGGTGGAAAAGGAAATACCTTCACATAATAACTAGACAGAAGCATTCTGAGAAAATTCTATATGATGTGTGCATTCATCTCACATTGTTGAACATTTCTTCTGATTGAGCAGTTTTGAAACACTCTTTTTGTACAATCTGCAAGTGTAAATTTGGAGTGCTTTGAGGCCTCTGGTTGAGAAGGAAATGTCTTCACATAAAAACGAGACCAAAGAATTCTGAGAAACTTCTTTGTGATGAGTGCATTCATCTCACAGAGTTGAACATTTCTTTTGATTGAGCAGCTTTGAAACATTCTTTCTGTAGAATTTGCAAGAGGATATTTAGACAGCTTTGTGGCCTATGGTGGAAAAGTCAATATCTTCACATAGAAATTAGACAAAAGCATTCTGACAAACTTTCTTATGTGAAAATATTTCTTTTTCCACAATAGAGCTTAAAGGGCTCCAATTATCCACTTGCAGATTCTACAAAAACAGTGTTTCCAAACTGCTAAATCAAAAAAAAAAAGATTCAACTCGGTGAGATGAATGCACCCATCACAAAGAAGTTTCTCAGAATTCTTTTGTCTCATTTTTATGTGAAGACATTTCCTTCTCCACCATAGGCCTCAAAGCACTCCAGATTTACGCTTAGAGATTATACAAAAAGAGTGTTTCAAAACTGCTCAATCAAAAGAAATGTTCAACAATGTGAGATGAATGCACTCATCACATAGAATTTTCTCAGAATGCTTCCGTCTAGTTATTATGTGAAGATATTTCCTTTTTCACCATTGGCCTCAAAGTGCTCCAAATGTACACTTGCACATTCTATAAAAACAGTGTTTCAAAACTTCTCAATGAAAAGAAAGGTTCAAATCTGTGAGATGAATGCACACATTAAAAAGAAGTTTTTCAGAATGTTTCTGTATAGTTTTTATGTGAAGATATTTCCCTTTCCACCTTAGGCCTCAAAGCTCTATAAATGTCCCCTTGCAGAATATGCAAAAACAGTGTTTCAAAGCTGCTAAATGAAAAAAAAAGTTCAACTCCGTGAGATGAATGCACATATAAATAAATTTCTCAGAATACTTCTGTCTAGTTATTATGTGAAGATATTTCGTTTTCCACCATAGGCCTCAAAGCGTTCCAAATCTCCGCTTGGAGGTTCTACAAAAAGAGTGTTTCAAAACTGCTCAATCGAAAATATGGTTCAAGTCTGTGAGATGAATGTGCACATCAGAAAGAAGTTTGTCAGAATGCTCCTGTCCAGTTGTTATGTGAAGATATTTCCTTTTACACCATAGGCCTCAAATCTCTCGAAATGTCTGCTTGGAGATTCCACAAAGTAGTGTTTCAAAACTGCTCAATCAAAAGAAAGATTCAACTCTGTGAGATGAATGCACACGTCACAAAGAGTTCGTCAGAATGCTTCTGTCTAGTATATATTTGAAGATATTTCCCTTTCCAACATAGGCCTCAAAGCACTCCAAATGTCCACTTGCAGATAGTACAAAAAGGGTGTTTCAGAACTGCCTAATCAAAATTAAGATTCAACTCTGTGAGATGAATGTACATATCAAAAAGAAGTTTTTCAAAATCCTTCTGTCCAGTTTTTATGTAAAGATATTTCCTTTTCAACATAGGCCTCAAAGCGCTCCAAAAGTACACTTGCAGATTCCACAGAAAGAGTGTTTCCAAACTGCTGAATTGAAAGTAAGGTTCAACTCTGTGAGGTGAATGCACACTTCACAAAGAAGTTTTTCGGAATGCTTCTGTCTAGTAATTATGTGAAGATATTGCCTTTTCCACCATAGGCTGCAAAGCGCTCCAAATTTCCAATTGCAGATTCTACAAAACGAGTGTTTCAAAACTGCTCAATGAAAAGTAAGGTTCACCTCTGTGAGATGAATGCACACTTCACAAAGAGGTTTGTCAGAATGCTTCTGTCTATTTTTTATGTGAAGATATTTCCTTTTCCACCATAGACCTCAAAGCGCACCAAATGTACACTTGCAGATATATCAAAAAGAATGTTTCAAAACTGCTCAATGAAAAGAAAGGTTCAACTCTTTGAGATGAACGCACACATCACAAAGAAGTTTGTCAGAATGTTTCTGTATGGTTTTTATGTGAAGATATTTCCTTTTCCACCATAGGCCACAAAGCACTCCAAATGTCCACTTGAAGATTCTACAAAAAGAGTGTTTCAAAGCTGCTCAACCAAAAGAAAGTTTCAACTCTGTGAGATGAATGCACACATCACAAATAATTTTCACAGAATGATTCTGTCCAGTTTTTATGTGAAGATATTTCCTTTTCCACCATAGGCCTCAAAGTGCTCCAAATGTCCACTTTCAGATTCTACAAACAGAGTGTTTCAAAACTGCTCAATCAAAAGAAATGTTCACCTCTGTGAAATGAATGCACACATCTCAAAAAATTTTCCCAGAATGATTATGTCTAGTTTTCATGTGAAGATATTTCCTTTTCCACCATAGGCTTCAAAGCGCTCCAAATGTCCAGTTGCAGATTCTACAAAAAGAATGTCTCTAAATTGCTCAATGGAAAATAAGTTTCAACTCAGTGAGATGAATGCACACATAATAAAGAAGTGTGTCAGAATGCTTCTGTCTAGTATATAGGTGAAGATATTTCCTTTTCCATCATAGGCCAAAAGCGCCCCAAATGTCCCCTTGCAGATTCTACAAAAATAGTGTTTCAAAGCTGTTCAATGAACAGAAAGTTTAAACTCTGTGACATGAATGCACACATCACAAGGAAGTTTTTCAGAATGCTTCTGTCTAGTTTGTATGTGAAGATATTTCCTTTTCCACCATAGGCCGTAAAGCGCTCCAAATGTCCACTTGCAGATTCTACGAAAAGAGGGTTTGCAAACTACTCAACCGAAAGAAAGGTCTAACTCTGTGAGATGAATGCACACATCACAAAGAAATTTGACAGAATGCCTCTGCTTAGTTTTTATGCGAAGAAATTTCCTTTTCCACCATAAGCCTCAAAGAACTCCAAATGATCATTTGTAGATAGTTCAAAAAGTGTGTTTCAAAACTTCTCAATGAAAAGTAAGTTTCACCTCTGTGAGATGAAGGCACATAACACAAAGAAGTTTGTCAGAATGTTTCTGTCCAGTTTTGAAACACCCTTTTTGTACTATTTGCAAGTGGACTTTTGGAGTGCTTTGAGGCCTATGTTGGAAAAGGAAATATCTTCACATAAAATTGGACAGAAGCATCCTGACAAATTTCTTTGGGATGTGTGCATTCATCTCACAGAGTTGAACCTTTCTTTTGATTGAGTAATTTGGAAAATCTCTTTCTGTAGAATCTGCAAGTGGACATTTTGAGCACTATGAGGCCTATCATGGAAAAGGAAATATCTTCACGTAAGAACTAGACAGAAGCATTTTGAGAAACCTATTTGTGATGTGTGCATTCATATCAGAGAGTTGAACCTTTCTTCTGATTGAGCAGTTATTTAATTTTCTTTGTGTAGAATCTGCAAATGGACTTTTGGAGGGTTTTGTGACCTATTGTTGAAAAGGAAATATCTTCACGTAAAAACTAGACTGAAGCATTCTGATATACTTCTTTGAGATGTGTGCATCCATCTCACAGAGTTGAACCTTTATTTTGGTTGAGCAGTTTTGAAAATCTCTTTTTGTAGAATCTGCAAGTCTACAATTGGAGCGCTTTGAGGCCTATGGTGGAAAAGGAAATATCTTCACATAAAAAATTTACGGAAACATTCTGACAAACTTCTTTGTGATGCGTGCATTCATCTCACACAGTTGAAAGTTTCTTTGCATTGAGCAGTTTTGAAAACCCCTCTTTGTAGAATATACAAGTGTACACTTGGAGCGCTTTGAAGCCTATTCTGGAAAAGTAATAACTACACATAAAATATAGACAGGATCATTCTGAGAAAATGCTTTGTGATGTGCTCATTCATCTCACAGAGTTGAACCTTACATTTGAATAAGCAGTTCTGAAACACTTTTTTTGTAGAATCGGCAAGTGGATATTTGGAGCAACTTGATGCCTATTGTGGAAAAGGAAATATCTTCACATAAAAACTACACAGAAGTATTCAGAGAAACTTCTTTGTGATGTGTGCATTCAACTCACAGTGTTGGCTCTGTCTTTTGATAAAGCAATATTGAATCTCTTGTTTTGAAGAATCTGCAAGTGGATATTTGGAGCCCTTTGCCCCCTATGGTGGAAAAGCAAATATCTTCAAATAAAAACTACACAGAAGCATTCAGACAAACAACTTAGTGATGAGTACATTCATCACATAGAGTTGAATTTTTCTTTTGATTCAGCAGTTTTGAAACACTCTTTTTGTAGAATCTGGAAGTGGATATTTGGAGGGCTTTGAGACCTATTTTGGAAAAAGAAATATCTTCTCATAAAAACAACACAGAAGCATTCTGAGAAACTTCTTTGTGAGGCGTGCATTCAACTCACAGAATCGAACGTATCTTTTGATTGAGCAGTTTTGAGTCTCTCTTTTTGCAGAATCTGCAAGTGGATATTTGGAGCGCTTTGACTCCCACTGTGGAAAAGCAAATATCGTCACATAAAAACTACACAGAAGCATTCTGAGAAACTTCTTTGTAATGAGTGCATTCATCTGAAAGCGTTCAACCTATGTTATGATTGAGCAGTTTGGAAACAGTCTTTTTGTAGAATTTGTAATTGGATATTTGGAGTGCTTTGAGGCCAATTGTGGAAAAGGAAATATCTTCACAAAAAACTACACAGAAACATTCTGAGGAACTTCTTTTTGCTGTGTGCATTCATCTTACAGAGTTGATCCTATCTTTTGATTGAGCAGTTGTGAATCTCTCTTTTTGTAGAATCTGCAAGTGGATATTGGGAGCCCTTTGCAGCCTATGGTGGAAAAGGTAATATCTTTAAATAAAAACTACACAGAAGCATTCTGAGAAACTTCTTTGTGATGTGTGCATTCATCTCACAAAGTTGAACATATCTTATGATTGAGCAGTTTTGAAACACTCTTTTTGTAGAATCTGGATGTGGATATTTGGAGAGCTTTAAGGCCTAATTTGGAAAAGGAAATATCTTCACATAAAAACTTCACAGAAGTGTTCTGAAAAATTATTTGTGATGTGTGCATTCATCTCACAGTGTTGCACCTATCTTTTGATTGAGCAGTTTTGAATCTCTCTTTTTGCAGAATCTGCAAGTGTATATTTGGAGAGCTTTGAGGCCTATTGTGGAAAAGGAAATATCATCACATAAAAACTACAAAGACGCATTCTGAGTAACTTCTTTGTGTCGTGTGCTTTCAACTCACGGAGTTGAACCTATCTTTTTATTGAGCAGTTTTGAATCTCTATTTTTGTAGAATCTGCAAGAGGATATTTGGAGGCTTTTGCGGCCTATGGTAGAAAAGCTAATATCTTCAAAAAAAAAAAAAAAAACTACACGGCAGCATTCTGAGGAACTTCTTTGTGAGGGGTGCATTCAACTCACAGAGTTGAACGTATGTTTTGATTGAGCTGTTTTGAATCTTTTTGCAGAATCTGCAAGTGGATATTTGGAGAGCTTTGAGGCTGATTGTGCAAAAGGATATATCTTCACATAAAAACTACACAGAAGCATTCTGAGAAACTTCTTTGTGATGTGTGCATTCAACTCACAGAGTTGAACCTATCTTTTGATTGAGCAGTTTTGAATCTCTGTTTTTGTAGAATCTGCAAGTGGATATTTGGAGCCCTTTGCACCCTGTGGTGGAAAAGGAAATATTTTCAAATAAAAACAACCCAGAAGCATTCAGAGAAACTTCTTTGTGAGGTGAACATTCAACTCACAGAGTCGAAATTATCTTTTGATTGAATAGTTTTGAAACCTTGTTTTTGTAGAATCTGCAAGTGAATATTTGGAGCGATTTGAGGCCTACGGTCGAAAAGCAAATATCTTCACACAAAAACTACACAGAAGCATTCTGAGAAACTTCTTGGTGATGTGTGTATTCATCTCACTTAGTTGAACCTTTCTTTTGATTGAGCAGTTGTGAAACACTCTTTTTGTAGAATCTGCAAGTGGATATTTGGAGCCATTTGAGGCCTATTGTAGCAAAGGAAATAACTTCATATAAAAACTACATAGAAGCCTTCTGAGAAACTTCTTTGGATGAGTACATTCAGCTCACAGAGTTGAACTTATCTTTTTATTGAGCAGTTTTGAATCTCTGTTTTGTAGAATCTGCAAATGGATATTTGGAGCCCTTTGTGGCCTACGGTGGAAAAGAAAATATCTTCATATAAAAACCACACAGAAGCATTCTGAGAAACTTCTTTGTGATGTGTGCATTCAAGGCACAGAGTTGAACCTATCTTTTGATTAAGCAGTTTTGAATCTGTCTCTTTGTAGAATCTACAAGTTGATATTTGGAGCCCTTTGCGCCCTTTGGTGGAGAAGGAAGTATCTAATATTAAAACTACACAGAAGAATTGAGAGAAAATTCTTTGAGATGAGTGCATTTCTCACACAGAGTTGAACCTTTCTTTTGATTGAGCAGTTTTGAAACACTCTTTTTGTGGAATCTGGAAGTGGATATTTGGAGGGCTTTTTGACCCACTTTGGAAAAGGAAATATCTTCACATAAAAACTACACAGAAGCATTCTGAGAAACTTCTTTGTGATGTGCGTATTCAGCTCACGAAGTTGAACCTATCTTTTGATATAGCAGTTTTTAATCTCTCTTTTTGCAGAATCTGCAAGTGTATATTTGGAGTCCTTTGAGGGCAACTGTGAAAAGCAAATATCTTAACATAAGAACTACACAGAAGCATTCTGAGAAACTTCTTTGTGAGGTGTGCATTCAACTCACAGAGTCAAACCTATCTTTTGATTAAGTATTTTTGAATCTCTCTTCTTGGAGAATCAGCAAGTGGATATTTGGAGCCCTTTGAGGCCTGTGGTGGAAAAGGAAATATCTTCACATAAAAACCACACAGAAGTATTCTGAGAAACATCTTTGCAATGTGTGCATTCATCTCACAGAGTTGAAATTTTCTGCTGATTGAGCAGTTTGGAAACATTCTTTTTGTAGGATCTACAAGTGGATATTTGGAGCACTTTGAAACCTACGGTGGTAAACGAAATATCTTCACATAAAAACTACACATTAACATTCTGAGAAACTTCTCTGTGGTGTGTGTATTGATCTCACAGAGTTGAACCTATCTTTTAATAGAGCAGTATTGAAAATCTCTTTTTGTAGAATCTACAAGTGGATATTTGGAGCGCTTTGAGCTCTATGGTGGAAAAGGAAATATCTTCACATAAAAAACAGACATGGCATTCTGAGAAACTTCTCTGTGATGTGTGCATTCAACTCACTGAGTTGAAACTATCTTTTGATAGAGCAGTTTTGAATCTCTCTTTCTGTAGAATCTGCAAGTGGATATTTGGAGACCTCTGTGGCCTATTTGGAAAAGGAAATATCTTCACATAAAAACTACACAGAAGCATTACGAGAAGCTTCTTTGTAATGTGTGCATCCATCTCCCAGAATTGAACCTTTCTTTTGATGGTGCAATTTTGAAACACTGTTTTTGTAGAATCTGCAAGTGGATATTTGGAACACTTTGAGGCCTATGGTGGAAAAGGAAATATCTTCACATAAAAACTACACAGATGCATTCTGAGAAACTTCTTTGTGATTTGTGCATTCAACTCGCAGAGTTGAACCTATCTTTTGATAGAGCGATTTTGAAACTCTCTTTTTGTAAAATCTGCCAGTGGATATTTGCAGCCCTTGGTGGCCTATGGTGGAAAAGGTGGTATGTTCACATAAAAACTACACAGAAGCATTCTGAGAAACTTCTTTGTGATGTGTGCATTCATCTCACAGAGTTGAACGTTTCTTTTGATTGAGCAGTTTGGAAACACTTTTTGTAGAGTCTGCAAGTGGATATCTGGAGCGCTTTTAGGCCTATTGTGGAAAAGGAAATATCTTCACGTTAAAACTACTCAGAAGCATTCTGAGAAACTACTTTTTGATGTGTGCATTCATCTCACATGGTGGAAACTTTCTTTTAATTGAGCAGTTGGGAAACACTGTTTTTGTAGAATCTGCAAGTGGAAATTTGGAGCACTTTAAGGCCTGTGGTGGAAAAGGAAATATCTTCACATAAAAACTACACAGAAGCATTCTGAGAAACTAGTTTGTGATATGTGCAGTTCATCTCACAGAGTTTAACCTTTCTTTTGATTAAGCAGTGTGGAAACACTCTTTTTGTAGAATCTTCCAGTGGATATATACAAGGCTTTGAAGCCTATGGTGGAAAAGGAAATATCTTCACTTAAATCTAGACAGAAGCATTCTGAGACTCTTCTTGGTGATGTGTGCCTTAATCTCACAGGGTTCAAATTTTCTTTTGACTGAGCAGGTTTGATACACTCTTTTTGTATTATCTGCATGTGGATATTTGGAGCACTTTGGGGCCTCTGGTGGAAAAGAAAATATCTTCACATAAAAACTACACAGAAACACTCTGTGATACTAGTTTTTGATGTGTGTGTTCAATTCAGAGTTGAACTTTTCTTTTGATTGAGCAGTTTTGAAACACTCTTTTTGTAGTATCTGCAAATCGATATTTGGAGCGGTTTGAGGCCTATGGAGGAATAGGAAAAATCTTCATATAAATACTAGACAGAAGCAATATGAGAAACTTCTTTGTGATGTTTGCATTCACCTCACAGACTTGAAACTTTCTTTTGATTGAGCAGTTTTCAAACACTCTTTTTGTAGACTCTGCAAGGGGATATTGTGATTGCTTTGCGGCCTCTAGTGGAAAAGGAAATATCTTCACATAAAAACTAGACAGAAGCATTCTGAGAAACTTCTTTGTGATGTGTGCATTCATCTCACAGAGTTGAACCTTGTTTTTGATTGAGCAGTTTTGAAAACCTCTTTTTATATAATCTGCAAGTGGATATTTGGAGCGCTTTGAGGCCCATGGTGGAAAATGAAATATCTTCACATAAAAACAAGACAGAAGCATTCTGAGAAACTTCTTTGTGATGTGTGCATTCATCTCACAGTGTTGAACATTTCTTTTGATTGATCAGTTTTGAAACACTGTCTTTGTAGAATCTGCAAGAGGATATTTGGAGTGCTTTATGGCCTATGGTGTAAAAGGAAATATCTTCTCATAAAAACCAGACCGAAGCATTCTGAGAAACTTCTTTGTGATGTGTGCATTCATCACACAAAGATGAACCTTTCTATTGATTGAGCAGTTTACAAACACTCCTTTTGTAGCATCTAAAATTGAATATTTGGAGCGATTTGCGGCCCGTGGTGCAAAAGGAAATATCTTCACATAAACACTAGACAGAAGCATTCTGAGAAACTTCTTTGTGATGTGTGTGTTCATCTCACAGATTTGAATCTTTCTTTTGAATGAGCAATTTTTATACACTCTATTTGTAGAATCTGCAAGTGGATATTTGAAGTGCTTTGAGGTCAATAGTGGATAAGGAAAAATCTTCATATAAAGATTAGACAGAAGCATACTGAGAAATTTCTTAGTGATGTGTGCGTCCATCTCACAGAGTTGAAGATTTCTTTTGATTCAGCGGTTTTGAAACACTGTTTTTGTAGAATCTGCAGGTGGATACTTGAAGTGCTTTGAGGCCTATGGTTGAAAAGGATATATCTTCACATGAAAATTAGACAGAAGCATTCTGAGAAACTTCTCTTTGATGTGTGCATTCATCTCACAGAGTTGAACATTTCTATTGAGGGAACAGTTTTCAAACACTGTTTTTATAGAATCTACAAGTGGATATTTGGAGCTCTTTGAGCCCTGTGGTGGAAAAGGAAATATCTTCAAATAAAAATCAGACTGAAGCATTCTGAGAAACTTCTTTGTGATGCGTGCATTAATCTCACAGAGTAGAACCTTTCTTTTGATTGAGCAGTTTTGAAAAACTGTTTGTATAATCTACAAGTGGATATTTGGAGCACTTTGAAGCCCATGCTGGAAAAGGAAATATCTTCACATAAAAACTACACGGAAGCAATCTGAGAAACTTCTTTGTGATGTGTGCATTCAACTCACAGTGTTGAATCTTCCTTTTGATTGAGCAGTTTTGAAACACTCTTTTTGTAGTATCTGTAAATGGATATTTGGAGGGTATTGAGGCTTATGATGAAAAAGGACATATCTTCACATAAACACTAGACAGCATTCTGAGAAACTTATTTGTGATGTGCACATTGAACTCACAGAATTTTCTTTAAAATCACCAGTTTTGAATCGTTCTTCTTGTAGAATCTGCAAGTGGATATTTGGAGAGCATTGAGGCCTATGGTGGAAAAGGAAGTATCTTCTCATAAAAACTTGACAGAAGCTTTCTGAGAAACTCCTTTGTGATATGTGCCTTCATCTGACAGAGTTGAACCCTTCTTTTTATTGAGAAGTTTTGAAACAGTCCTTTTGTAGTATTTGCATGTGGATGTTTGGAGTGCCTTGGGGCCTACGGTCGAAAAAGAAATATCTTCACATAAAAACTAAACAGAAGCATTCTGAGAAACTTCTCTGTGATGTTTGCATTCATCTCACAGAGTTAAACCTTTTTTTTAATTGAGCAGTGTTGAAACACTCTTTTTGTACTATCTGCAAGTGGATATTTGGAGCGCTTTGAGGCCTATGGTGGAAAAGGAAATATCTTCACATAAAACTAGACAGAAGCATTCTGAGAAAGTTCTTTGTGATGTGTGCATTCAACTCACAACTTTGAATTGTTCTTTTGATTGAGCAGTTTTTAAAAACAGTTTTAGTAGAATCTGCAAGTGGATATTTTGCATGATTTGTGACCTTTACTGGAAAAGGAAATATCTTCACATAAAAACTAGACAGAAACATTCTGAGAAACTTCTTTGTGATGTGTGGATTCATCCCACAGTGTTGAACCTTTCTTTTAATTGATCAGTGTTGAAACACTCTTTTTGTAGAATCTGCAAGTGGATATTTGGATCACTTTGAGGGCTATGGTGGAAAAGGAAATATCTTCATGTAAAAACTAGACAGATGCATTCTGAGAAACTTCTTTGTGATGTCTGCATTCATCTCACAGAGTTGAACCTTTATTTTGATTGAGCAGTGTTAAAACACTCTTTTTGTAGAACCTGCAATTGGATATTCGGAGAGTTTAAGGCCCATGGAGGAAAAGGAAATATCTTCACATAAAAACTAGACAGAAGCATTCTGAGAAACTATTTTGTGATGTGTGCATTCATCTCACAGAGTTGAACATTTCTTTTGACTGAGCAGTTTTTAAACACTCTATTTGTAGAATCTGCAAGTGGATATTTGGGGATCTTTGAGGTCAAAGTTTGAAAGGGAAATATCTTCATATAAAGAAAAGACAGATGCATTCTGAGAAACATCCTAGTGATGTGTGCATTCATCTCACAGAGTTGAACATTTCTTTTGATTGAGCACTTTTGAAACACTCTTCTGTAGAATCTGCAGGTGGATATTTGGAGTGCTTTGAGGCCTATGGTGGAAAAGGAAATATATTCACATGAAAATTAGACAGAAGCATTCTGAGAAACTTCTTTTTCATCTGTACATTCATCTCACAGAGTTGAAAGTTTCTATTGATTGAGCAGTTTTGAAACTCTCTTTTTGTAGAATCTGCAAGTGGATATTTGGAGCACTTTGAGCCCTATGGTGGAAAAGGAAATATCTTCACTTAAAAAGTACACAGCAGCACTATGAGAAACTTCTTTGTGATGTGTGCATTCATCTCACAGAGATGAATCTTTCTTTCGATTTTGCAGTTGTGAAACACTGTTTTTGTAGAAACTGCAATTGGATATTTGGAGCACTTTGAGGCCTATGTTGGAAAAGGTAATATCTTCACATAAAAATGAGACAGAAGCATTCTGAGAAACTTCTTTGTGATGTCTCCATTCATCTCACAGAGTTGAACCTATCTTTTGATCGACCAGTTTTGAAACACTCTTTTTGTAGAATGTGCCAGTGGATATTTGGAACGCTTTGTGGCTTATGGTGGAAAAGAAATATATTCACATAAAAACTAGAAAGAAGCATTCTGAGAAACTTCTTTGTGATGTGTGCATTCATCTCACAGAGTTGAAGCATTCTTTTTGTTGACCAGTTTTGAAAAACTCTTTTTGTAAAATCTGCAAGTGGATTTTTAGAGCGCTTTGAGGCCTATGGTGGAAAAGGAAATATTTTCACATAAAAACTACACAGAAACATTCTGAGAAACTTCTTTGTGATGTGTGCATTCACCTCACAGAGTTGAAACGTTATTTTGATTGAGCAGTTTTGAAACACTCTTTTTGCAGATTCTGTAAGTGGATATTGTGAGTGCTGTTAGGCCTATGATCAAAAGGAAATTTCTTCACATAAAAACTAGACAGAAGCATTCTGAGAGACTTATTTGTGATGTGTGCATTCATCTCAGAGAGTTGAACCTTTCTTTTGATTGAGCAGTTTGGACATACTGTTTTTGTAGAATCTGCAAATGGGTATTTGGAGACCTTTGCTTCCTACGGTGGAAAAGGAAATATCTTCATATAAAAACTAGAAAGAAGCATTCTGAGAAACTTCTTTGTGATGTTTGCCTTCATCTCACAGAGTTGAACTTTTCTTTCAATTGTGCAGCTTTGAAAAAGTCTTTTTGTCGTATCTGCAGGTGGATATTTGGAGTGCTTTGCAACCTAGAGTGGAAAAGGTGATATCTTCAGATAGAAACTAGACAGAAGCATTCTGAGAAACTTCTTTGTGATGTGTGCATTCATCTCACAGAGTTGAACTTTCTTTTAATTGAGCAGTTTGGTACCAGTCATTTTGTAGAATCAGCAAAGGGGTATTTTTGAGCCCATTGAGGCCTATGGGGTAATAGGAAATATCTTCACATAAAAACTAAACATAATTTCTGAGAAAATTCTTTGTAATGTGTGCTTTCATCTCACAGTGTTGAAACTTTCTTTTGATTGGTCAGTTTGGAATCAGTCTCTTTGTAGAATCTGCAAGTGGATATTTGGAGCACTTTGAAACCAATGGTGAAAAAGAAATATCTTCAGGTAAAAAACAGACAGAAGCGTTCTGAGAAACTTCTTTGTGATGTGTGCATTCATTTCACAGACTTGAACCTTTGTATTGATTGAGCAGTTTGGAAACAGTCATTTTGTAGACTCTGTAGAGGGATATTTCTCAGACCACTGAGGCCTCTGGGGAAATAGGAAATATCTTCAGATAAGAACTAGACAGAAACATTCTAAGAAACTTCCTTCTGATGTGTGCATTCATCTCACAGATTTGAACCTTTCTTTTGATTGAGCAGTTTGGAAACAGTCTTTCTGTATTATCTGCAAATGGATATTTGGAGCACTTTTTATGCTTTTTACGTTGAAAAGGAAATTTATTCGCATGAAAACTTGACAGAAGCATTCTGAGGAACTTCTTTTTTATGTATGCATTCATTTCACAGAGTTGAAGCTTTCTTTTGATTGAGTGGTTTTGAAACACTCTTCTTGTGGTATCTTCAAGTGGATATTTGTAGCATCTTGGGGCCTATAGAGGAAAAAGATCTATCTTCACATGAAACCTAGACAGAAGCATTCTGAGAATCTTCTCTGTGATATGTGCATTCATCTCACAGAATTGAACCTTTCTTTTGATTGAGCAGTTTGGAAACCCACTTTTTATAGAATCTGCACATATATATTTGGAGCGCTTTGTGGCCTATAGTGGAAAAGGAAATAACTTCACATAAAAACTAGATAGAAGCATTCTGAGTAACTTCCTGTGACTTGTGCATTCATCTCACAGAGTTGAATCTTTCTTTTGATTGAGCAGTTTGGAAACTGTCCTTTTGTAGAATCTGCAAGTGGATATTTGGAGCACTTTGCAGTCTAGGTGGAAAGAGAAACATCTTCATATTAAAACTAGACAGAAACATTCTGAGAAACTTCTTTGTGATGTGTGCGTTCATGTCACAGGATTGAAACTTTCCTTGGATTGAGAAGTTTGGAAAGGGTCCTTTTGTAGAATCTGCAAAGGGGTATTTGTGAGCCCGTTGAGGTCTATGGTGAAACAGGAAATGTCTTTGCATAAAAACTAGATGGAAGCTTTCCAAAAAACTTCTTTGTGCTGTGTGCTTTCATCTCACAGAGTTGAACCTCTCTTTTGATTGAGCAGTTTGGAAATGCTCTTTTTGTAGAACCTGGAAATGGATCTGCACATAAAAACTAGACAGAAACTTTCTGAGTAACTTCTTTGTGATGCGTGCTTTCCTCTCAGATTTGGACCTTCCTTTTCATTGAGCAGTTTGGCAACAAGTCATTTTGTAGAATCTGCAAAGGGATATATGTGAGCAGTTTGAAGCCTATGGTGAGTAAGTAAATATCTTCACATAAAACCTAGACAGAAGCATTTTGAGAAAACTCTTTGTGATATTTGCATTCATCTCACTGAGTTGAACCTTTCTGTTCACTGAGCAGTGTGGAAACATACTTTTTCTGCAATCTGCAAAGGAATATTTGTTTGTGGTTTGAGACTTACGGTGAAAAAGTAATATCTTCACATAAAAACAAGACAGAAGCATTCTGAGAAGCGAATTTTTTATGTATGTATTCATCTCATAGAGTTGAACCTTTCTTTGGATGAAGCAGTTTGGAAACAGTTTCTTTGTAGAATCTGAAAGGGGATATTTTTGATCCCTTTGAGGCCTAAGGTGAAATAGGAAATATCTTCACATAAAAACTAGACAGAAACTTTCTGAGAAACTTCTTTGTGACGTGGGCTTTCATATCCCAGATTTGAACCTTTATTTTGATTGAGCATTTGGAAAGAGTCTTTTTCTAGTATCTGCAGAGGGCTATTAGTGAGCAGACTGAGGCCTATAGTGAAAAGGAAATGACTTCTGAAAAAAACTAGAAAGCAGCATTCTGAGAAACTTCTTTGTAATGTGTGCATTCATCTCACAGAGTTTAACATTTCTTTTGATTGAGTTGTTTGGAAACACTCTTTTTTGTAGCATCTGCAAGAGTATACTTCTGAGCCCATTGAGGCCTATTTTGAAATATGAAATATATTCACAAAAAACTAGATATAAGGTTTCTAAGAAACTTCTTTGTGATGTGTGCTTTCATCTCACAGAGTTGAACCTTTCTTTTGATTGAGCAGATTGGAAACATTCTTTTTGTAGAATCTGCAAGTGGATATTTGGAGTGCTTTGAGGCCCATGGTGAAAAAGGAAATGTCTTCACATAAAAACTAAACAGAAGTTTTCTGAGAAATTTCTTTGGGATGTGTGCATTCATCTCAAAGGGTTGAACCACTCTTTTGATTGAGCAATTTGGAAACAGTCTTTTCGTAGAATCTGCAAATGGATATTTGGAGTGCTTTGAGGCCTATGGTGAAAAAGGAAACTTCTTCACATAACACTAGACAAAAGCATTCTGAGGAACCTCTTTGTGATGTGTGCTTTCATCTCACAGAGTTTAACCTTTCTTTTCATTGAGCAGTATGGAAATTGTCTTTTTGTAGTATCTGCAAAGGGATATTTGTGAGCAGTTTGAGGCCTATGGTGAAAAAGGAAATACCTTCACATAAAAACCAGACAGAAGCTTTTTGAGAAACCTCTTTGTGATGTTTGCATTCATCTCCCAGAGTTGAATTTTCCTCTTCATTGAGCTGTTTAGAAACAGTCTTTTTGCACAATCTGTAAAGGGATATTTCTGAGTGGTTTGAGGCCTATGGTGAAAAAGAAATATCTTCACATAAAAATCAGACAGAAGCATTGCGGGAAACTTCTTTGTTATGTGTGCATTCATCCCACAGAGTTGAAACTTTCATTTCATTCAGTAGTTCAGAAACAGTCTTTTCATAGAATCTGCAAAGGGATATTTCTGAGCCCTTTGAGGCCTATGGTGAAATAGGAAATATCTTCACATAAAAACTAGACAGAAGCTTTTTGAGAAACTTCTTTGTGATGTTTGCTTTCATCTCACAGAGTTGAACCTTTTTTTGATTGAACAGTTTGGAAACAGTCCTTTTGTAGAATCTGCAAAGGGATATTTCTGAGCCCTTTGAGTCCTATAGTGAAATAGGAAATATCTTCACATAATAACTAGACAGAAGCATTCTGAGAAACTTCTTTGTGATGTGTGCTTTCATTTCACAGAGTTGAACCTTTCTTTTGATTGAGCAGTTTGTAAACACTCTTTTTGTAGAATCTGTAAATGGATATTTGGAGCGCTTTGAGGCATAAGGTGAAAAAGGAAGTATCTGCACCTAAAAATTAGACAGAAACTTTCTGAGCAACTTCTTTGTGATGCATGCTTTCATCTCACAGATTTGGACATGTCTTTTCATTGAGCAGTTTGAGATCAAGTCATTGTGTAGAATCTGCAAAGGTATATTTGTGATCGGTTTGAGGCCTATGGTGAAAAACTAAATATCTTCACATAAAAACCAGACAGAAGCTTTTTGAGATAACTCTTTGTGATGTTTGCATTCATCTCAAAGAGTTGAACCTTTCTGTTCATTGAGGAGTTCTGAAACATTCTTTTTGTGCAATCTGCAAAGGAATATTTCTGAGTGTTTTCAGGCCTGTGGTGAAAAGGAAATATCTTCACATAAAAACTAGACAGAAGCATTCTGAAAAACTTCTTTTTTATCTGTGCATTCACCTCACAGAGTTGAAATTTCCTTTTCATTGAGCAGTTTGGAAAGAGTCTTTTTGTAGAATCTGCAAAGGGATATTTGTGATCCCTTTGCAGCCTATGGAGAAATAGGAAATCTCTTCACATAAATACTAGACAGAAGCTTTCTGGGAAACTTCTTTGTGATGTGTGCTTTCATCCTACAGAGTTGAGCCTTTCTTTTGGTTGATCACTTTGGAAACAGTCTTTTTGAAGAATCTAGAAATGGATATTTGGAGAGCTTTGAGGCCCATGGTCAAAAAGGAAATATATTCACATAATAACTAGATAGAAGCACTTCGACAAACTTCTTTGTGATGTGCACTTTCATTTCACAGAGTTGAATCTTTCTTTTGATTGAGTAGTTTGGAAACAGTCTTTTTGTACAATCTGCAAAGGGATATTTCTGAGCCATTTGAGGCCTATGGTGGAAAGTAAATATCTGCACATAAAAACTAGACAGAAGCATTCTGAGAAACTTCTTTGTGATTTGTCCATTCATGTCACAGGGTTGAACCTTTCTTTTGATTGAGCAGTTTGGAAACAGTCTTTTTGTAGAATCTGCAAATGGATATTTGGAGCGTAATAAGGCCTATAGCGAAAAAGTACATATCTTCACATAAAAACTAGACAGTAGCTCTTTGAGAAAACACTTTGTGACATTTCCATTCACCTTTAATGGTTGACCATTTCTTTTCATTGAGCAGTTTGGAAACAGTCTTTTTGCACAAACTGCAAAGGGATATTTCTGAGCAGTTTGAGGCCAATGGTGAAAAATAAATGTCTTCACATGAAAACTAGACAGAAGCATTTTGAGAAACTTCTTTGTGATGTGTGCATTCATTTCACAGAGTTGAACATTTCTTTTGATTTAGCAATTTGGAGAAAGTCTCTTGGTAGTATAAGCAGAGTTATATTTCTTTGCAGTTAAAGGCCTATGATGCAAAAGGAAATACCTTCATATAAAAAGCAGACAGAAGCTTTCTGAGAAACTTCTTTGGGATGTGTGCTTTCATCTCACAGAGTTGAGCCTTTCTTTTGATTGAGCAATTTTGAAACACTCTTTTTGTAGAACCTGCAAGTGGATATATGGAGCACTTTGCAACCTAGAGTGAAAAAGGATATATGTTCACATAAAAACTAGACAGAAGAATTCTGAGAAACTTCTTTGTGATGAGTCCATTCATCTCACAGAGTTGAAACTTTCTTTGATGGACCAGTTTGGAAACAGTCTTTTTATAATATCTGCAGAGGGATATTTTTGAGCAGATTAAAGACTATGGTGAAAAAGGAAATATTTTCACATAATAACTAGACAGAAGCATTCTGAGAATCTTCTTTGTGATGTGTGCACTCATCTCACAATGTTGAACATTTCTTTTGATTGAGCAGTTTGGAAACAGAACTTTTGTAGAATCTGAAAAGGGATATTTGTGAGCCCATTGAGGCCTGTGGCAAAATAAGAATTATCTTGAGATAAAAACTAAAGAGAAGATTTCTGAGAAACTTCTTTGTGATGTGTGCTTTCATTTCAAAGAGTTGAAAATTTCTTTTGATTGAGCAGTTTGGAAACAGTCCTTTTGTAGAACCTGCGAAAGGATATTTCTGAGCCCACTGATGCCTGTGTTGAAATAGGAAATATCTTCACCTAAAAACTAGACAGAAACCTACTGAGAAACTTCTTTGTGATGTGTGCATTCATCTCACAGAGTTGAACCTTTATTTTGATTGAGCAGTTTGGAAACAGTCTGTTTTTGGTATCTGCAGAGGGATATTTGTAAGTGGTTTAAGGTCTATGTTGAAAAAGGAAATGTCTTCACATAAAAACTAGACAGAAGCATTCTGAGAAACTTCTTTAGGATGTGTGCATTCACCTTACAGAGTTGAACCTTTCTTTTGATTGAGCAGTTTGGAAACCATCTTTTTGTGGAGCCTGCAAATAGATATTTGGAGCGATTTGATCCTAGGGTGAAATAGGAATTCTCTTCACATAAAAACTAGACAGAAGCTTTCTGACAAACTTCTTTGTGATGTGTGCATTCATCTCACAGAGTTGAACTTTTCTTTAGATTGAGCAGTTTGGAAACACTCTTTTTGTAGAATCTAAAGAGGGATATTTGTGAGCAGTTTGAGGCCTATAGTGAAAAAGAAACTATCTTCACATAAAGACTAGACAGAAGCATTCTGAGAAACTTCTTTGTGATATGTGCATTCATCTCACAGAGATTAACATTTCTTTTGATTAAGCAGTTTGCAAACAGTCTTTTTGCAGAATCTGAAATGGGATATTTGTGAGCTCTTTGAGGCCTTTGGTGAAATAGGAAATACTTTCACATAAAATTTGTCAGACACTTTCTGAGTAACTTCTTTGTGATGTGTGCGTTCATCTCACAGAGTTGAAATTTTCTTTTGATTGAGCAGTTTGGAAACGTCTTTTTGTAGAATCTGCAAATGGATATTTGGTGGGCTTTGAGGCCTATAGTGAAAAAGGAAATATCTTCACATAAATACTAGACAGAAGCTTTCTGAGAAACTTCTTTGTGATTTGTGCGTTCATCTCACAGAGTTGAAACTTTCTTTTGATTGAGCAGTTTGGAAACAGTCTTTTTGTAGAATATGCAGAGGGATATTTGTGAGCGGTTTGAGAACTAAAGTCAAAAAGGAAATATCTTCACATTAAAACTAGACAGAAACATTTTGAGAAACTTCTTTCTGATATGTGCATTCATTTAACAGAGGTCAATCTTTCTTTTGATTGAGCACTTTGGAAACAATCTTTTTGAAAATCTGCAGAGGGATATTTGTGAGAGGTTTGAGAACTATGGTGAAAAAGGAGATATCTTCAAATAAAAACTAGACAGAAGGATTCTGAGAAACATCTTTGTGATGTGTTCATTAAATGCACAAAGTTGAACCTTTCTTTTGATTGAGCAGTTTGGAAGCAGTCTTTTTGAAGAATTTGCAAAGGGATATTTTTGAGCTCTTTCAGGCCTAAGGTGAAATAGGAAATATCCTCATGTGAAAACTAGACAGAAACTTTTTGAGAAACTTCTTGTGATTTTTTCATTCATCTGATAGAGTTGAACCTTACTATTCATAGAGCAGTTTGGAAATGGTCTTTTTGTGGAATCTGCAAAAGGATAGTTTTGAGCCCTTTGAGAACTTTGGTGAAATAGGAAATATCTTCACATAAAAACTAGACAGAAGCATTTTGAGAAACTTCTTTGTGATGTGTGCATTCATCCCATAGAGTTGAACGTTTCTTTTGGTTTAGCAGTTTGGAAACAATCTTTTTGTAGAATCTGCAAAGGGATAGTTTTGAGCCCTTTGAGGACTATGGTGAAATAGGAAATATCTTCAAATAGAAACTGTATAGAAGCATTCCGAGAAACTTTTTTGTGATGTGTGCGTTTATCTCAAAGAGTTGCACCTTTCTTTTGATTGAGCAGTTGGAAACAGTATTTTTGTAGAATCTGCGAAGGGATATTTGTGAGCCCTTTGAGGCCTATGGTGGATTAGGAAATATCTTCACATAAAAACTAGACAGAAGTTTTATACGAAACAGCTTTGTTATATGTGCTTTGTTATGTGTGCTTTCATCTCATAGTGTTGAACCTTTCTTTTGATTGAGCAGTTGGGAAACAGTCTGTTCATGGAATCTGCAAAGGGATATATTTTTTATTTTTTAATTTTTATATTTATATTTATTTTTAGTTTATTATTATACTTTAAGTTTTAGGGAAGTTTTAGGGTACATGTGCACAATGTGCAGATTAGTTACATATGTATACATTTGCCATGCTGGTGTGTTGCACCCATTAACTTGTCATGTAGCATTAGGTATATCTCCTAATGCTATCCCTCCCCACTCCCCTCACCCCACAACAGTCCCCAGAGGGTGATGTTCCCCTTCCTATGTCCATGTGTTGTCATTGTACAATTCCCACCTATGAGTGAGAATATGTGGTGTTTGGTTTTTTGTTCTTGTGATAGTTTACTGAGAAAGATGATTTCCAATTTCATCCATGTCCCTACAAAGACATGAACTCATCATTTTTTATGGCTGCATAGCTTCAAAGAGAATAAAATACCTAGGAATCCAGCTTTCAAGGGACATGAAGGACCTGTTCAAGGAGAACTACAAACCACTGCTCAATGAATTAAAAGAGGATATAAAGAAATGTAAGAACATTCCTTCCTCATGGGTAGGAAGAATCAGTATTGTGAAAATGGCCATATTGCACAAGGTAATTTACAGATTCAATGCCATCCCCATCAAGCTACCAATGACTTTCTTCACAGAACTGAAAAGGGATATTTGAGAGCCCTTTGTGGCCTACGGTGAAACAGGAAATATCTTCTTATAAAAAATAGATAGAGGCTTTCTGAGAAACTTCTTTGTGGTGTATTCTGTCATTTCAGAGAGTTGAACTATTCTTTTGATTGAGCAGTTTGGAAACAGTCTTTTCATATAATCTGCAAATGGATATTTGGTGGGCTTTGAGGCCTTCGGTGAAAAAGGAAATATCTTCACATGAAAACCAGACAGACGCTTTCTGAGAAATTTTTTTGTGATGTTTGCATTCACCTCACAGAGTTGAACCTATCTTTTCATTGAGCAGTTAGGAAATAGTGTTTTTGCTCAATATGCAAAGGGATATTTCTGAGTGGTTTGAGCCCTATGGTGAAAAAGAAATATCATCACATAAAAACTAGACAGAAGCATTCTGAGACACTTATTTGTGATGTGTTCATTCATCTCACAGAGTTGAAACTTTCTTTAGATAGAGGAGCTTGGAAAAAGTATTTTTATAAAATCTGCAAAGGGATATTTGGGAGCATTTTCAGGCCTATGGTGAAATAGGAAATATCTTCACATAAAAACTAGACAGAAGCATTATCATAAACTTCTTTGTGAGCTGTGCACTCATCTCACAGAGTTAAAACCTTCTTTTGACTGAGCAGTTTGGAAACAGTCTTTTTGTAGAATATGCAAAGGGATATTTGTGAACTCATTGAGGCATATGGTGAAATAGGAAATATCTTCTCATAAAAACTAGACAGAAGCTTTCTGAGAAACTTCTTTGGGATGTGTGCTTTCATCTCACACAGTTGAACCTTTCTTCTGATTGAGTAGTTGGGAAACTGGTATTTGTAGAATCTGGAAAGGGATATTTGTGAGCCCTTTGAGGTCTATGGTGAAACAGGAAATATCTTCACATAAAAACTAGACAGAAGCTTTCTGAGAAACTTCTATGTGATGTGATCTTTCATCTCACAGAATTGAACCTGTCTTTTGATTGAGCATTTTGGAAACAGTCTTTTTGTAGAGTCTGCAAATAGATATTTGGAGGGCATTGAGCCAAGAGTGAAATAGCAACTGGCTTCACATGAAAACTAGACAGAAGCTTTCTGAGAACCTTCTTTATGATGTGTGAATTATTCTCACACAGTTGAACTTTCCTTTGATTTAGCAGTTTGGAAACAGTATTTTTGTAGAATCTGCAAGTGGATACTTGCAATGCTTTGAGGCCTATGTTGAAAAAGAAATATCTTCCATAAAAATTAGACAGAAAATTTCTAAGAAAATTCTTTGTGATGTGTTCATTCATCTCACAGAGTTGAACCTTTCTTCTGATTGAGCAGTTTTGAAAAACTCTTTTTGTAGAATCTGCAAGTGGATATTTGTGTCACTTTTAGCCCTATGTTGGAAAAGGAAATATCTCCCCATAAAAACTGGACAGAAGCATTCTGAGAAACTTCTTTGTGTTGTGTGCATTCAACTTACAGAGTTGATCCTTTCTTTTGATTGAGCAGTTTTGAAACACTCTTTTTGTAGAATCTGCAAGTGGATATATGGAGCGCTTTGCGGCCTAGAGTGGAAAAGGAAATATCTTCACATAAAAACTAGACAGAAGCATTCTGAGAAACTTCTTTGTGATGTGTGCATTCATCTCAACGAGTTCAAACTTTCTTTTGATTGACCGGTTTTGAAATGCTCTTTTTGTAGAATCTGTAAGTGGATATTTGTGGCGATTTGAGGCCTATCTTGGAAAAGGAAATATCTTCATATAAAAACTAGACCGAAGCATTCTGAGAAACTGCTTTGTGATGTTTGCATTCATCTCACAGAGTTGAAACTTTCCTTTGATTGAGCAGTTTTGAAACACTCTTTTTGTAGAATCTGCAAGTGGATATTTGGAGTGCTGTGAGGCCAATGGTGGAAAAGGACATATCTTCACATAAGAACTGTAAAGCAGGTTTCCTAAAAACAGCCTTGTGATGTGTGAATTCATCTCACAGAGGTAAGTGGTTTCTTTTGTCTGATCAGTCTGGAAACTCTGTTCTTGTAAAATCTGAAAAAGGGTATTTTGGGGCACTTTGAGGCCTGTGTTGACAAAGGAAATGTCTTCACATACAAAGTATAAAGTTTCTGAGATACTTCTTTGTGATATGTGCATTTATCTCACAGAGTTGAAACTCTCTTTTGATTCATCAGTTTGGAAATGGTATATTTGCAGAATCTGCAAACTGATATTTGTGAGCATTTTGAGGCCTATGCAGAAAAAGAAGTATCTTCACAGAAAAGTATAAAGAAGGTTTCTGAGAAACTGTTTTGTGATGTCTGTGTTCATCTCACAGAGGTAAACGATTCTTTTCTTTGATCAGTTGGGAAACTCTGTTGTTTTAGAATCTGCTAAGGGATATTTGTGAGTGCATAGAACCCCATGGTGAAAAAGGAATTGTCTTCACATAAAAACTAGACAGATGCCTACTGAGAAACTTCTTGGTGATGTGTGCACTCATCTCACAGAACTGAAACTTTCTTTTGATTGAGCAGTTTGGAAACGTCTTTTTGTGGAACCTTTAAAGAGATATTTCTGAGCACTTTAAGGCCTATGGTGAAAGAGAAAATATCTTCACATAAAAACTAGACTAAAGAATTTGAGAAACTTCTTTGTGATGTATGCATTCATCTCACAGAGTTCAACGATTATTTTGATTGAGCAGTTGGGAAACCGTCTTTTTGTAGAATCTGCAAAGTATATTTCTGAGCCCTTTGAGGTCTATGGTTAAAGGGAAATATCTTCACATAAAAACTATAAAGATGGTTTGTGAACAACTTCTTTGTGATGTGTGCATTCATCTCACAGAGTGGAACCATTTCTTTGACACAGCAGTTTGGAAAGTCTTTTTTTAGGATCTGCAAAGGGATATATTTGAGCACTTTGAGGCCCATGGTGAAAAAGGAAACACATTCACATAAAAACAAGCTTTCTGAGAAGCATCTTTTTGATATATGCATTCATTCCACAGAGGTGAACCTTTCTTTTGATGAGCAGTTTGGAAACAGTATTTTGTAGAATTTCCAAAGGGTTATTAGTTAGCACTTTGTGTCCTATGTTTAGAAAGGAATTATCTTTACATAAATACTAGAGAGAATATTTCTGAGAAACTGCTTTGTGATAGGTGCTTTCACCTCACAGAGGTAACCATTTCTCTTCATTGAGCAGATTCTGTTCTTGTAAAATCTGCAAAGGGATATTTGTCAGCGCTTTGAGGTGTATGGTGAAAAAGTAATTATCTTCATGTAAAAACTAGACAGAAGCTTTCTGTGAAACATCTTGGAGATGCAAGAATTCATCTCACAGAGTTGAGGCATTCTTTTAATTGAGCAGTTTGTAAACAGTATTTTGGTAGAATCTGCAAAGGGATATTCGTGATGCTTTGAAGCCTATGGTGAAAAAGGAAATATTTTCACATGAAAACTAGAGAAAAGCTTTCTGAGAAACCTCTTTGTGATGTGTGCATTCAACTCACAGATTTGAACCTTTCTTTGGATTGAGCAATTTGGAAACAGTATTTTAGTAGAATCTGGAAGGCATATTCTTGAGAGCTTTGAGGCCTATGATGAAATAGGAAATGTCTTCACATAGAAACTAGACAGAAGCTTTCCAAGAAATTTCTTTGTGATGTGTGCATTCATCTCATAGAGTTCAACCATTCTTTTGATTGAACTGTTTGGAAACAGTCTTTTTGTAGAATCAGCAAAGGGATATTTATGAGTGCTTTGAGGCCTATGGTGAAAAAGGAAATATATACACATAAAAAGTATAAACAAGGTTTCTCAGAAACAGCTTTGTGATGTATGCATTCATCTCACAGAGGCAAACGTTTCTTTTCTCTGGTTAGTCTGGAAACTGTTCTTGTAGAGTCTGCAAAGGGATATTTGTGAGTGCTTTGAGGCCTATGGTGAAAAAGGAAATATCTTCACATAAAAATTAGAGAGAGGCTTTCTGAGAAACCTCTTTGTGATGTGGGCACTCATCTCACAAAGATGAAACTTACTTTCGATTGAGCAGTATGGAAATGGTCTGTTTGTGGAATCTGCAAAGGGATATTTATGAGCGCTTTGAGGCCAATGGTGAAAAAGGAAATATATTCATATAAAAGTTACAAAGAAAGTTTCTTAGAAACAGCTTTGTGATGTGGGCATTGATCTCACAAAGGTAAACATTTGTTTTCTCTGATCAGTCTGGAAACTGTTCTTGTAGAATCTTCAAAGGAACATTTGTGAGTGCTTTGAGGCCTATGGTGAAAAAGGAAATATCTTCACATAAAAACTAGACAGAAGCTTTCTTAGTGGCTTCTTTGTGATGTGTGCAATCATCTCACAGAGTTGAACCATTCTTTTGATTGAGCAATCTGGAAACAGTCTTTTTGTAGAATCTGCAAGGGATATTTGTCAGGACTTTGAGTGCTATGGTGAAAAAGGAAATATCTTTACATAAAAAATGGACAGAAGACCCGTGAGAAACCTCTTTGTGATGTGTGCATCTATCTCACAGAGTTCAAGCATTCATTTGATTGAGCAGTTTGGAAGCAGTCTTTTTGCAGAATCTGCAAAGGGATATTGCTGAGAACTTTGAGGCCTATGATGAAAAAGGAAATATCTTCACATAAAAACTGTAAAGAAGGTTTCTGAGAAACTTCTTGTGATATATGCATTCATCTCATGGAGTTGAACTATTTTTTTTATGGAAGTGTTTGGAAACAATCTTTTTGTAGAATCTGCAAAGGGATATTTTTGAGCACTTTGAGTCCTAGGCAGAAAAAAGAAATATCATCACATAAAAAGTATAAAGAACGTTTCTGAGAAACAGTTTTCTCATGTGTGCATTCATCTCACAGAGGAAAACGTTTGTTTTCTTTGATCAGTCCGGAAATTCTGTTCTTGTAGAATCTGTCAAGGGATATTTGTGAGCAGATGGAGGCCCATGGTGAAAAAGGAAATGTCTTCATATAAAAATTAGGCAGAATCCTCCTGCAAAACTTCTTAATTATTTGTGCATTCGTCTCACAGGGTTGAAACTTTCTTTTCATTGAGCCGTTTGGAAACAGTCTTTTTGTAGAACCTGTAAATGGATATTTGCAGCACTCTCAGGCCTATGGTGAAAAAGGAAATATATTCATATAAAAACTAGACTGAAGGTTTCTGAGAAACTTCTTTGAGATGTGTGCATTCATCTCACAAAGTTCAATAATTCTTTTTATTGAGCAGTTTGGAAACAATCTTTTTGTAGAATCTGCAAAGAGATATTTGTGAGGGCTTTGAGTCCTATGGTGAAAAAGGAAATATCTTCGCAGAAAAACTATAAAGAAGGTTTCTGAGAAACTTCTTTGTGATGTGTGCATTCATCTCACACAGTTCAAACTTTCTTTTGATTGAGGAGTTTGGAAACAGTCTTTTTAAATATTCTTCAAGTGTATATTTGTGAACACTTTGAGGCTCATGGTGAAAAAGGAAACATTCACATAAAAACTTAATAGAAGCTTTCTGAGAAACTTCTTTTTGACGTGTGTATTCATCTCACAGAGTAGAACTTTTCTTTTGATGAGCAGTGTGGAAACAGACTTTTTGTAGAATCTGCAAAGGGACAATTTTGAGTGCTTTGCATCCAGTAGTGAAAAAGGAAATACCTTCACATGAAAACTAGACAGAATGTTTCTGAGAAACTGCTTTGTGATATGTGCATTCATCTCCCAGATGTGTCTGTCTCTTTTCATTGAGAAGATTGGAAACTCTTTTATTGTAAAATCTGCAAAGGGATATTTCTGTGCCCTTTGATGCGTACGGTGAAAAAGAAATGTCTTCACATAAAAACTACACAGAAGCTTTCTGAGAAACATCCTGGCAATGTGAGCATTTATCTCACAGAGTTGAAACATTCTTTTGATTGAGCAGTGTGTAAAGAGTCTTTTTGTAGAATCTGCAAAGGGATCTTTGTGAACGTTTTGAGGCCTATGGTGAAAAAGGAAATATCTTCACATAAAAACTAGAGAGAAACTTTCAGAGAAACCTCTCTGTGGTGTGCATACATCTCACAGAGTTGAACCTTTCTTTTGATTGAGCAATTTGGAAAAAGTATTTTTGTAGAATCTGTAAAGGGATATTTGTGAGCACTTTGAAGCCTATGGTGAAAAAGCAAGTATCTTCACATAAAATCTAGACAGAAGCATTCTGAGAAACTTCTTTGTGATGTGTGCATTCATCACACAGAGTTGAACCTTTGTTTTGATTGAGCATTTTAGAAACAGTCTTTTTGTAGAATCTGCAAATGGATATTTGGAGCACTTTGAGGCCTATGGTGAAAAAGGAAATATATTCACATAAAAACTAGACTGAAGGTTTCTGAGAAACTTCTTTGAGATGTGTGCATTCATCTCACAGTGTTCAATAATTCCTTTTATTGAGCAGTTTGGAAACAGTCTTTTTGTAGAATTTGCAAAGGGATATTTGTGAGGGCTTTGAGGCCTATGGTGAAAAAGGAAATATTTTCACAGAAAAATTATAAAGAAAGTTTCTGAGAAACTTCTTTGTGATGTGTGCATTCATCTCACAGAGTTGAAACATTCTTTGGATTGAGCAATTCAGAAACAGTCTTTTTGTACAATCTGCAAAGGGATATTTAGGAGCGTGTTAAGGCCTATGGTGAAAAAGGAAGTATCTTCACATAAAAACTAGAAAGAAGCATTCTGAGAAGCTGTTTTAAGATATGTGTATTCATCTCACAGAGGTAAACGTTTCTTTTCATTGAGCAGTTTGTAAACTCTGTTATTCTAGAATCTACAAAGGGGTATTTTTGAGTGTTTTGAGACCCAGGTTGAAAAAGGAACTATCTTCACATAAAAACTAGTGAGAAGCTTGCTGAGAAACTACTTTCTGATGTGTGCATTCATCACACAGAGTTGAATATTTCTTTTGATTGAGCAGTTTGGAAACAGTCTTTTTGTAGATTCTGCAAAGGTATATTTGGGAGTCTGTTGAGGCCTACGTTCAAAAAGGAAATATCTTCAAATAAAAACGAGAAGGAAGTTTTCTGAGAAACTTCTTTGTGATGTACACATTCGTCTCACAGGGTTGAACCATTCTGTTTATTGAGCAGTTTGGAAACAGTCTTTTCATAGGTATTGCAAAGGGATATCTGGGAGCGTGTTGAGGCATATGGTGAAAAAGGAAATATCTTCACATAAAAAGTAGAAAGAAATTTTCTGAGTAACTCCTTTGTGACGTGTGCATTCACCACACAGAAGTAAAAGTTTCTTCCCATTGAGCAGTTAGTTTTTATGTCAAGATATTTCCATTTTCACCATAGTCCTCAAACAGCCTACATATATCCCTTTGCAGATTCTACAAAAAGACTGTTTCCAAACGGCTTAAAGAAAACCTCCACTCTGTGAGATGAAAGCACACATCACAGAGAAGTTTCTCAGAAAGTTTCTGTCTAGTTTTTATTTGTTGATACTCCCTTTTTCACCATAGGCCTCAAACTACTCATAAATAACCCTTTGCAGATTCTACAAAAAGACTGTTTCCAAACTACTCAATCAAAAGAAAGGTTCAACTCTGTAAGGTGAATGCACACATAACAAAGAAGTTTCTCAGAAAGCTTCTGTCTAGTTTTTATTTGAAGATGTTTGCTTTTTCAATATAGGCCTCAAAGCCCTCACAAATGTCCCTTTACAGATTTTACAAAAAGACTGTTCCCAAACTGCTCAACCTAAATAAAACTTCAACTCTTTGAGATGAATGCACACATCACAAAGAAGTTTCTCAGAAAGGTTCCATCCAGTTTTTATGTGAAGATACTTCCTTTCTCACCATAAGTCTCAAAGCATTCAAATGATCACTTTGCAGATTCTACAAAAAGACATTTTCCAACATACTCTATCTAAAGAAAGGTTCAACGCTGTAAGAAGAATGCACACATCAAAAAGAAGTTTCTTAGAGTGCTTCTGTCTAGTTTTTATGTGAAGATATTTCCTTTTTCACCATAGGCCAAAAAGGGATCCCAAATATCTCTTTGTACATTCTACAAAAGGACTGTTTCCAAACTGCTCAATCCAAAGACAGGTTCAGCTCTTTGGGATGAATGCGCACATCACAACAAAGTTTCTCAGAAAGCTTCTGTCTAGTTTTTGTGTGAAGATATTTCTTTTTTCACCATAGGCTTCAAAGGGCTCAGAAATATCACAAAGCATATTTGACAAAAAGACTCTATCCAAACTGGTCAATGAAAAGAAGACTTCAAATCTGTGAGATGAATGAACACATCACAAAGAATTTTCTCAGAAAGCTTCTGTCTAGTTTTTATGTGAAGATATTTCCATTTTCACCATAGACCTGAAACCTCCTACATATATCCCTTTGCAGATTCTATAAAAAGATTGTTTCCAAACTGCTCAATCAAAGAAAGCTTTCTACTCTGTGAGATGAATGCACACATCACAGAGAAGTTTCTCAGAAAATTTCTGTCTAGTTCTTATTTGTCGATACTCCCTTTTTCACCACAGGCCTTAAACTGCTCATAAATAACCCTTTGCAGATTCTACAAAAGGATTGATTCCAAACTGCTCAATCAAACGAAAGTTCAGCTGTGTGAGATGCATGCACACATTACAAAGAAGTTTCTCAGAACGTTTCTGTCTAGTTTTTATGTGAAGATACTTCTTTTTCACCATAAGCCTCAAAGCGTTCACAAGTTTTCCTTTGCAGATTCTATGAAAAGACTGTTTCCAAACAGCTTAATCAAAAGAAAGGTTCAACTCTGCGTGATGAATGCACACATCACAAAGAAGTTTCTCAGAAGGCTTCTGTCCAGATTTTATTTGTGGATATTTCCTTTTTCACAATAGGCCTCAAGAAGCTCACAAATATTCCTTTGCATATTCTACAAAAAGACTGTTTCCAAACTACTCAATGAAAGAAAACTCAACTCTGTGAGATGAATGCACACATCACAAAGTGGTTTCTCAGAATGCTTCTGTCTAGATTTTATATGAAGATATTTCCTTTTTCACCACATGCCTCAAACCACTCAAAAACATCCCTTTGCATATTCTCCAAAAAGACTGTTATCAAACTGCTCAATCAAAAGAAAGATTGAACTCTTTGAGATGCATACCCCCATCACAAAGATGTTTCCCAGAAAACATGAGTCTAGTTTTTATGTGAAGTTATTTCCTTCTTCACCATAAGCCTCAAAGCATTCACAAATATAACTTTTCAGGTTCTATGAAAAGACTGTTTCCAAACTGCTCAATCAAAAGAAAATTTCAACCCTGTGAGATGACTGCATGCATCACAAAAAAGTCTTTCAGAAAGCTGCTGTCTACATTTTATTTTTTGATATTTCCTTTTTCACCATAGGACTCAAACTGCTGAAACATATCACTTTGCAGATTCTACAAAAAGACGGTTTTGAAACTGCCCAATGAAAAGAAAGGTTCAACTCTCTGAAATGAATGCACACATCACAAAGAAGTTTCTCAGAATGCTTCTGTCTAGGTTTTATGTGAAGATATTTTCTTTCTCACTGCAGACTTCAAACCACTCATAAATATACCCTTGCATATTCTACAAAAGGCTGTTTCCAACCCGATAAGTTGAAAGAAAGTTTCAACTCTGTGAGATGAATTCACACATCACAAGGAAGTTTCTCAGAAAGTTTCTGTACAGTTTTTATGTGAAGATATTTCCTTTTTCACCATATGCCTCAAAACGCCTTCAAATATCCCTTTACAGATTCTACAAAAAGACTTTTTCCAAACTATTCAATGAACACAAAGGTTCAACTCTGTGAGATGAATGCACACATCTCACAGAAGTTTCTAAGGAAGCTTCTGTATAGTTTTTATGTAAAGATATTTCCTTTTTCACCACAGGCCTCAAAGAGCTCAAAAATGTCTCCTTACAGATTCTTCAAAAAGACTGTTTGTGAACTGGTGAATCAAAACAAATGTTCAACTCTGTGAGATGAATGCACACATCCTAAAAAAGTTTCTCAGAAAGCTTCTTCATAGGTTTAGGTGAATATATTTCCTTTTTCACCATAAGCCTGAAAGCATTCACAGATAACACTTTGTAGATTGTACAAAAAGATTGTTTAAAAACTGCTCAATCAAAACAAAAGTTCAACTATGTGAGATGAATGCACACATCACAAAGAAGTTTCTCAGAAAGCTTCTGTTTAGATTTTATTTGTGGATAATTCCTTTTTCACCATAGGTTTCAAACTGCTCACAAATATTCCTTGTAGTTTCTAAAAAAGACTGTTTCCAAACTACTCAATCAAAAGAGAGGTTCAACTCTGTGAGATGAACACACACATCACAAAGAAGTTTCTCAGAAAGCTTCTGTCTAGTTTTTACATGAAGATAATTCCTTTTTCAACATAGGCCTCAATGGGCTCAAAAATATCCCCATGCAGATTCTACAAAAAGACTGTTTCCAAACTACTCAATCAAAAGGAAGATTCAAGTCTGTGAGATGAATGCACACATCACAAAGAAGTTTCTCAGAGAGCTTCTGTCTAGATATTATTTGTGGATATTTCTTTTTTCACCATAGGCCTCAAAAGTCTCACAGATATCCCTTTGCAGATTCTACAAAGACACTTTTTCCAAACTGCTCAATCTAAAGAGGGGTTCAACAGTGTGAACTGAATGCACACATCACAAATAAGTTTCTCAGAATGCTTCTGTCTAGTTTTTATGTGAAGATATTTCCTTTTTCACAATAGGCCTCAAATTGCTCACAAATGTCCCTGTGCAGATTCTACATAAAGACTGTTTCCAAACTGTTCAATGAAAACAAAGTTTCGGCCAGGTGTGGTGGCCCAGGCCTGTAATCCCAGCACTTTGGGAGGCTGAGGAAGGTGGATCATGAGGTCAGGAGATTGAGACCATCCAGGCTAACACAGTGAAACCCCGTCTCTACTAAAAATACAAAAAGTTAGCCAGGCATGGTGATGGGTGCCTGTAGTGCCAGCTACTCGGAAGGCTGAGGCAGGAGAATGGTGTGAACCCAGAAGGTGGAGCTTGCAGTGAGCCGAGATAGCACTACTGCACTGCAGCCTGGCTGAAAGAGTGAGACTCCATCTTAAAAAACAAAAAAGAAAGAAAAGAAAATTTCAACTCTCTGAGATGAAAGCACACAACATGATGAAGTTTCTCAGAATGCTTCCCTCTAGTTTTTACATGAAGATATTTCCTTTTTCACCATAGGCCTCAAAGGGTCCACAAATATCCCTATGCAGATTCTACAAAAAGAATGCTTCCAATCTGATCAATGAAAAGGAAGCTTCAACTCTGTGAGATTAAGGCACACATCACAAAGAAGTTTCTCAGACTGTTTCTGTCTAGTTTTTTTTGTGAAGACGTTTCCTTTTTCACCATAAACCTCAAATTGTGCATAAATATCACTTTGTAGATTATACAAAAAGACAGCTCCCAAACTGCTCAGTCAAAACAAAGATTCAACTCTGTGAGATGAATGCACACATCACAAAGAAGTTTCACAGAAAGCTTCAGTCTAGATTTTATTTGTGGATATTTCCTTTTTCACCTTAGGCCTCAAACTGCTCAAAAATAGACCTTTACAGATTCTCCAAAGACACTGTTTCCAAACTGCTCAATCAAAACACAGGTTCAACTCTGTGAGATGAATACACACATCACAAAGTAGTTTCTCAGAATGCTTCTCTATAGTTTTTATGTGAATATATTACCTTTTTCACCATATGCCTCAACATTTTCACAAATATCCCTATGCAGATTCTATAAAAATACTGCTTCCAAAATTCTGAATCAAAAGGAAGCTTCAAATCCATGAGATGAATGCATACATCACAAATAAGTTTCTCAGAAAGATTCTGTTAAGTTTTCATGTGCATGTATTTCCTTTTTCACCATATACCTCAAAGTGCCCAGAAATATCACTTTGCAGATTCTACCAAAAGACTGTTTCCAAAATGCTCAACCAAAAGAAAGGTTCAAACCTGTGAGATGAATGCACCCATCACAAAGAAGTTTCACAGAAAGATTCTGTCCAAATTTTTTTAGTGGATATTTCCTTTTCCACAATAAGCCTGAAAGGGCTCATAAATATCCCTTTGCAGAATCTACAAAAAGACTATTTACAAACTGCTCAATCAAAAGAAAGTTTCAACTCTGTGTGATGAATGCACACATCACAAAGAAGATTCCCAGAAAGATTCTGTCTAGTTTTTATATGAAGACATTTCATTTTTCACCATAGGTGTCAAACGTCCTACATATATAACTCTGCAGATTCTTCAAAAAGCTTGTTTCCAAACTGCTCAATCAGAAGAAAGGTTCCACTCTGAGATGAATGCATACATCACAAAGAAGTTTCTCAGAAAGCTTTTGTCAAGTTTTTATGTGAAGACATTTCCTTTTTCACCATAGGCCAAAAATGGATCACTAATATCTCTTTGCAGGTTCTACAAAAACATTGTTTCCAAACTGCTCAATCAAAAGAAAGGTTCAAAGCGGTGAGATGAATGCACACATCACAAATAAGTTTCTCAGAAATTTCTGTCTGCTTTTCTGTGAATATATTTCCTTTCTCACCATGGGCCTCAACCTGCCCATAAGTATCCTTTTGCAGATACTCCAAAAAGACTGTTTAAAAACTGCTCAATCAAAAGAAAGGTTCGAGAGAGGAGCCAAGATGGCCGAATAGGAACAGCTCCGGTCTACAGCTCCCAGCGCGAGCGACGCAGAAGACGGGTGATTTCTGCATCTCCATCTGAGGTACCGTGTTCATCTCACTAGGGAGTGCCAGACAGTGGGCGCAGGTCAGTGGGTGAGCGCACCGTGCGCCAGCTGAAGCAGGGGCGAGGCATTGCCTCACTCGGGAAGCGCAAGGGGTCAGGGAGTTCCCCTTCCAGAGGTGACAGACGGCACCTGGAAAATCAGGCCACTCCCACCCGAATACTGTGCTTTTCCGACGGGCTTAGGAAACGGTGCCCCAGGAGAGTATAGCCCGCACCTGGCTCAGAGGGTCCTACGCCCACGGAGTCTCGCTGATTGCTAGCACAGCAGTCTGAGATCAAGCAGCAAGTCGGCAGCGAGGCTGGGGGAGGGGCGCCCGCCATTGCCCAGGCTCGCTTAGGTAAACAAAGCAGCCTGGAAGCTTGAACTGGGTGGAGCCCACCACAGCTCAAGGAGGCCTGCCTGCCTCTGTAGGCTCCACCTCTGGGGGCAGGGCACAGACAAACAAAAAGACAGCAGTAACCTCTGCAGACTTAAATGTCCCTGTCTGACAGCTGTGAGGAGAGCAGTGGTTCTCCCAGCACGCAGCTGGAGATCTGAGAACGGGCTGACTGCCTCCTCAAGTGGGTCCCTGACCCCTGACCCCCGAGCAGCCTAACTGGGAGGCACCCCCCAGCAGGGGCAGACTGACACCTCACACGGCCGGCCAGGTACTCCAACAGACCTGCAGCTGAGAGTTCTGTCTGTTAGAAGGAAAACTAACAGAAAGGACATCCACACCAAAAACCCATCTGTACATCACCATCATCAAAGACCAAAAGTAGATAAAACCACAAAGATGGGGAAAAAACAGAGCAGAAAAACTGGAAACTCTAAAAACCAGAGTACCTCTCCTCCTCCAAAGGAACGCAGTTCCTCACCGGCAACGGAACAAAGCTGGACGGAGAATGACTTTGACGAGCTGAGAGATGAAGGCTTCAGACGATCAAATTACTCCGAGCTACGGGAGGATATTCAATCCAAAGGCAAAGAAGTTGAAAACTTTGAAAAAAATTTAGAAGAATGTATAACTAGAATAACCAATACAGAGAAGTGCTTAAAGGAGCTGATGGAGCTGAAAACCAAGGCTCGAGAACTACGTGAAGAATGCAGAAGCCTCAGGAGCCGATGCGATCAAATGGAAGAAAGGGTATCAGCCCTGGAAGATGAAATGAATGAAATGAAGCGAGAGGGGAAGTTTAGAGAAAAAAGAATAAAAAGAAATGAGCAAAGCCTCCAAGAAATGTGGGACTATGTGAAAAGACCAAATCTACGTCTGATTGGTGTACCTGAAAGTGATGGGGAGAATGCAAACAAGTTGGAAAACACTCTGCAGGATATTATCCAGGAGAACTTCCCCAATCTAGCAAGGCAGGCCAACATTCAGATTCAGGAAATACAGAGAACGCCACAAAGATACTCTTCGAGAAGAGCAACTCCAAGACACATAATTGTCAGATTCACCAAAGTTGAAATGAAGGAAAAAATGTTAAGGGCAGCCAGAGAGAAAGGTCGGGTTACCATCAAAGGGAAGCCCATCAGACTAACAGCAGATCTCTCGGCAGAAACCCTACAAGCCAGAAGAGAGTGGGGGCCAATATTCAACATTCTTAAAGAAAAGAATTTTCAACCCAGAATTTCATATCCTGCCAAACTAAGCTTCATAAGTGAAGGAGAAATAAAATACTTTACAGACAAGCAAATGCTGAGAGATTTTGTCACCACCAGGCCTGCCCTAAAAGAGCTCTTGAAGGAAGCGCTAAACATGGAAAGGCACAACCGGTACCAGCCACTGCAAAATCATACCGAAATGTAAAGACCATTGAGACTAGGAAGAGACTGCATCAACTAACGAGCAAAACATCGAGCTAACATCATAATGACAGGATCAAATTCACACATAACAATATTAACTTTAAATGTAAATGGACTAAATGGTCCAATTAAAAGACACAGACTGGCAAATTGGATAAAGACTCAAGTCCCATCAGTGTGCTGTATTCAGGAAACCCATCTCACGTGCAGAGACACACATAGGCTCAAAATAAAAGGATGGTGGAAGATCTACCAAGCAAATGGAAAACAAAAAAAGGCAGGGGTTGCAATCCTAGTCTCTGATAAAACAGACTTTAAACCAACAAAGATCAAAAGAGACAAAGAAGGCCATTACATAATGGTAAAGGGATTAATTCAACAAGAAGAGCTAACTATCCTAAATATATATGCACCCAATACAGGAGCACCCAGATTCATAAAGCAAGTCCTGAGTGACCTACAAAGAGACTTAGACTCCCACACATTAATAATGGGAGACTTTAACACCCCACTGTCAACATTAGACAGATCAACGAGACAGAAAGTCAACAAGGATACCCAGGAATTGAACTCAGCTCTGCACCAAGCAGACCTAATAGACATCTACAGAACTCTCCACCCCAAATCAACAGAATATACATTTTTTTCAGCACCGCACCACACCTATTCCAAAATTGACCATATCCTTGGAAGTAAAGCTCTCCTCAATAAATGTAAAAGAACAGAAATTGTAACAAACTGTCTCTCAGATCACAGTGCAATCAAGCTAGAACTCAGGATTAAGAATCTCACTCAAAACCGCTCAACTACGTGGAAACTTAACAACCTGCTCCTGAATGACTACTGGGTACATAACGAAATGAAGGCAGAAATAAAGATGTTCTTTGAAACCAACGAGAACCAAGACACAACATACCAGAATCTCTGGGATGCATTCAAAGCAGTGTGTAGAGGGAAATTTATAGCACTAAATGCCCACAAGAGAAAGCAGGAAAGATCCAAAATTGACACCCTAACGTCACAATTAAAAGAACTAGAAAAGCAAGAGCAAACACATTCAAAAGCTAGCAGAAGGCAAGAAATAACTAAAATCAGAGCAGAACTGAAGGAAATAGAGACACAAAAAACCCTTCAAAAAATAAATGAATCCAGGAGCTGGTTTTTTGAAAGGATCAACAAAATTGATAGACCGCTAGCAAGATTAATAAAGAAAAAAAGAGAGAAGAATCAAATAGATGCAATAAAAAATGATAAAGGGGATATCACCACCGATCCCACAGAAATACAAACTACCATCAGAGAATATTACAAACACCTCTATGCAAATAAACTAGAAAATCTAGAAGAAATGGATAAATTCCTCAACACATACACCCTCCCAAGAATAAACCAAGAAGAAGTTCAATCTCTGAATAGACCAATAACAGGAGCTGAAATTATGGCAATAATCAATAGCTTACCAACCAAAAAAAGTCCAGGACCAGATGGGTTCACAGCTGAATTCTACCAGAGGTACAAGGAGGAGCTGGTACCATTCCTTCTGAAACTATTCCAATCAATAGAAAAAGAGGGAATCCTCCCTAACTCATTTTATGAGGCCAGCATCATCCTGATACCAAAGCCTGGCAGAGACACAACAAAAAAAGAGAATTTTAGACCAATATCCTTGATGAACATTGATGCAAAAATCCTCAATAAAATACTGGCAAACAGAATCCAGCAGCACATCAAAAAGCTTATCCACCATGATCAAGTGGGCTTCATCCCTGGGATGCAAGGCTGGTTCAATATACGCAAATCAATAAATGTAATCCAGCATATAAACAGAACGAAAGACAAAAACCACATGATTATCTCAATAGATGCAGAAAAGGCCTTTGACAAAATTCAACAACCCTTCATGCTAAAAACTCTCAATAAATTAGGAATTGATGGGACGTATCTCAAAATAATAAGAGCTATTTATGACAAACCCACAGCCAATATCATACTGAATGGGCAAAAACTGAAAGCATTCCCTTTGAAAACTGGCACAAGACAGGGATGCCCTCTCTCGCCACTTCTATTCAACATAGTGTTGGAAGTTCTGGCCAGGGCAATTAGGCAGGAGAAGGAAATCAAGGGTATTCAATTAGGAAAAGAGGAAGTCAAATTGTCCCTGTTTGCAGATGACATGATAGTATATCTAGAAAACCCCATTGTCTCAGCCCAAAATCTCCTTAAGCTGATAAGCAACTTCAGCAAAGTCTCAGGATACAAAATCAATGTGCAAAAATCACAAGCATTCTTATACATCAATAACAGACAAACAGAGAGCCAAATCATGAGTGAACTCCCATTCACAATTGCTTCAAAGAGAATAAAATACCTAGGAATCCAACTTACAAGGGATGTGAAAGACCTCTTCAAGGAGAACTACAAACCACTGCTCAAGGAAATAAAAGAGGATACAAACAAATGGAAGAACATTCCATGCTCGTGGGTAGGAAGAATCAATATCATGAAAATGGCCATCCTTCCCAAGGTAATTTACAGATTCAATGCCATCCCCATCAAGCTACCAATGACTTTCTTCACAGAATTGGAAAAAACTACTTTAAAGTTCATATGGAACCAAAAAAGAGCCCGCATCGCCAAGTCAATCCTAAGCCAAAAGAACAAAGCTGGAGGCATCATGCTACCTGACTTCAAACTATACTACAAGGCTACAGTAACCAAAACAGCATGGTACTGGTACCAAAACAGAGATATAGATCAATGGAACAGAACAGAGCCGTCAGAAATAATGCCACATATCTACAACCATCTGATCTTTGACAAACCTGAGAAAAACAAGAAATGGGGAAAGGATTCCCTATTTAATAAATAGTGCTGGGAAAACTGGCTAGCCATATGTAGAAAGCTGAAACTGGATCCCTTCCTTACACCTTATACAAAAATCAATTCAAGATGGATTAAAGACTTAAATGTTAGACCTAAAACCATAAAAACCCTAGAAGAAAACCTAGGCAATACCATTCAGGACATAGGCATGGGCAAGGACTTCATGTCTAAAACACCAAAAGCAATGGCAACAAAAGCCAAAATTGACAAATGGGATCTCATTAAACTAAAGAGCTTCTGCACAGCAAAGGAAACTACCATCAGAGTGAACAGGCAACCTACAAAATGGGAGAAAATTTTCGCAACCTACTCATCTGACAAAGGGCTAATATCCAGAATCTACAATGAACTCCAACAAATTTACAAGAAAAAAACATACAACCCCATCAAAAAGTGGGCGAAGGACATGAACAGACACTTCTCAAAAGAAGACATTTATGCAGCCAAAAGACACATGAAAAAATGCTCACCATCACTGGCCATCAGAGAAATGCAAATCAAAACCACAATGAGATACCATCTCACACCAGTTAGAATGGCGATCATTAAAAAGTCAGGAAACAACAGGTGCTGGAGAGGATGTGGAGAAATAGGAACACTTTTACACTGTTGGTGGGACTGTAAACTAGTTCAACCCTTGTGGAAGTCAGTGTGGCGATTCCTCAGGGATCTAGAACTAGAAATTCCATTCGACCCAGCCATCCCATTACTGGGTATATACCCAAGGGACTATAAATCATGCTGCTATAAAGACACATGCACACGTATGTTTATTGCCGCATTATTCACAATAGCAAAGACTTGGAACCAACCCAAATGTCCAACAATGATAGACTGGATTAAGAAAATGTGGCACATATACACCATGGAATACTATGCAGCCGTAAGAAATGATGAGTTCATGTCCTTTGTAGGGACATGGATGAAATTGGAAATCATCATTCTCAGTAAACTATCGCAAGAACAAAAAACCAAACACCGCATATTCTCACTCATAGGTGGGAATTGAACAATGAGAACACATGGACACAGGAAGGGGAACATCACACTTCAGGGACTGTTGTGGGTTGGGGGGATGGGGGAGGGATAACATTGGGAGATATACCTAATGCTAGATGACGAGTTGGTGGGTGCAGTGCACCAGCATGGCACATGTATACATATGTAACTTACTGCACATTGGGCACATGTACCATAAAACCTAAAGTATAATAATTATAATAATAATAATTACAATAAAAGAAAAAAAAAAAGTAGTGACAATAAATATACAGCCAAAGAATCACTGTTTAGGCTGTACATAGTATCCCTAGAAAGACTCTAAGTGCTGGACCTAACATCACAGGTTGTATGCTCCCAGACACAAAGACAGACCAAGTCTCTTGCTTGAATAAATGTCAAAAGAGGGTGACTAAAGTCATGGTATAATTTCCAAGGTTTACATTAACAAATTAATGCTGTTAGCACAAAATAGGATACAAACAACATAGGTATGCCATTTACCAGGTAATGAACAGATATATAAGAAATATTTAATTCCTATTGCCAAAAATTTTAGGCAATATGGATAAAACATTAAAGGGTGTAAATGCAGTCATCTTTCAATCCTGGTACTGCAGTACTATGATGGTATACAACCTCAGGTAGAGATAAGATCAAGCATCTAAATTTGAGATTTTTCATGATTGAAAGACCCAGGCAAATGCCCGTTCTATCTAAGGCCTCTGCTTACTACTTGGTGGTTCTTCAAATTCACTCCTGGAGATGAACTCCAGATTTAAATAAAGCATTATTTCTGAGAATGGAAAAAAAAAAAAAAAAAAAAAAAAGAAAGGTTCAACTCTGTTTGATGAATGCACACATCACAAAGAAGTTTATCAGAAACCTTCTGTCTAGTTTTTATTTGAAGATATTTCCTTTTTCACCATAAGCCTCAAAGCATTCACAAATATCACTTTGCAGATTCTACAGATAGACATTTCCAAACTGCTCAATCAAAGGAAAGATTCAACTCTGTGAGTTGAATGCACACATCACAAAGCAGTTTCTCAGAATGCTTCTGTCGAGTTTTTATGTGAAGATATTTCCTTTTCACTAGAGTCCGCAAAGCGCTCCAAATATCCAATTTCAGATTCTACAAAAAGTGTTTCAAAATTGCTCAATCAAAAGAAAAGTTCAACTCTGTGAGTTGAATGCACACAGCACTAAGAAGTTTCTCAGATTGCTTCTGTCTAGTTTTCATGTGAAGATATTCCCTATACCACCATAGGCCCCAAAGCGCACCAAACATCCACCTGCAGATTCTACAAAAAGTGTGTTTCAAAACTGCTCAATCAACAGAATGGTTCAAATCTGTGAGGTGAATGCACACATCACAAAGAAGTTTCTCAGAATGCTTCTGTCTAGTTTTTATTTGAAGATATTTCCTTTTCCACTAGAGGCAACCAAACGCTCAAAATATCCACTTGCAGATACTACAAAAAGAGTGTTTCAAAAATGCTCAATCAAAAGAAATGTTCAACCCTGTGAGGTAAATGCACAAAACACAGAAGTTTCTCAGCATTCTTCTGTGTCTAATTTTTATGTGAAGATATTTCCTTTTCCACCATAGGCCTTAAAGTGCTCCAAATATCAATTTGCAGATACTACAAAAGGACTATTTCCAAACAGCTCAGACAAAAGAGTTGTTCAACTCTGTGAATTGAATGCACACATCACAAAGAAATTACTCAGAATGCTTCTGTGTATTTTTTATGTGAAGATATTTCCTTTTCCATTGTAGGCCACCAATCGCTCCAAATATCCACTTGCAGATTCTACAAAAAGAATGTTTCAAAACTGCTGAATGAAAAGAAAGGTTCAACTATTTGAGATGAATGAAAATATCACAAAGAAGTTTCTCAGAATGCTTCTGTCTAATTTTTATATGAAGGTATTACCTTTTCCACCGTAGGCCTCAAAGCATTCCAAATATCTACTTGCAGATTCTACAAAAAGAGTGTTTCAAAACTGCTCAATCAAAAGAAATGTTCAATTCTGTGAGAGGAATGCATACATCACAATGAACTTTCTCAGAATGCTTCTGTCAAGTTTTAATGTGAAGATACTTCCTTTCGAATGTAGGCCTCAAAGCGCTAAAAAATCCAATTGCAGATTCTACAAAAAGAGTGTTTCAAGATTGCTGAATCAAAAGAAACTTTCAACTCAGGGAGATGAATGCACCCATTAAAAAGAAGGTTCTCAGAAGGCTTCTGTCTAGTTTTTCTGTGAAGATATTTCCTTTTCCAGTAGTGGCTGCAAAGCGTTCCAAATATCCACTTGCAGATTCTATAAAAACAGGGTTTCAAAACTGCTCTATGAAAAGAAAGGTTCAACTCTGTGAGGTGAATGCACACATCCCAAAGAAGTATCTCATAATGCTTATGTCTAGTTTTTATGTGAAGATATTTCCTTTTCCACTAGAGGCCACAAAAGTACTCCAAATATCCACTTGCAGATTCTGCAAAAAGATTGTTTCAAAACTGCTCAATCAAAAGAAAAGTTTAACTATGTGAGGTCAATGCACATATCACAAAGAAGTTTCTCAGAATACTTCTGTCTATTTTTTATGTGAAGGTATTTCCTTTTCCACCATAAGCCTCAAAGTGCTCCAAATATACATTTTCAGATACTACAGAAATACTATTTCCAAACTGCTCAGTCAAAAGAAAGTTTTAACTTTGAGGGTTGAATACACACATTACAAAGAATTTTCTCATAATGCTTCTCTGTAGTTTTTATGTGAAGATATTTCCTTTTCCACAAAAGGCCTCGAAGTGCTCCAAGTATCCAATTGCAGATTCTACAAAAAGCTTGTTTCCAAACTGCTCAATCAGTAGAAAGGTTCAACTCTGTGAGTTGAATGCACACATCACAAAGAATTTTCTCAGAATGCTTCTGTCTAGTTTTTAAGTGAAGATATTTTCTTTTCCACCTTAGGCCTCAAAACGCTCCAATTATCCATTGCAGATTCTACAAAAAGTGTGTTTCAAAACTGCTCAATCCAAAGAAAGTTTTAACTCTGTGAGTTTAATGCACACATCAGAAAGAAGTTTCTCAGAATGCTTCTGTCTAGGTTTTATGTGAAGATATTACCTTTTCCATTTTAGGCACCAAAGCTCTCCAAATATCCACTTGCAGATTCTACAAAAAGAGTGTTTCAAAACTGTTCAATGAAAAGAAAGGTTCAACTCTTTGAGATGAATGTACACATCACAAAAAGTTTCTCAGAATGCTTCTGTCTAGTTTTTGTGTGAAGATATTTCCTTTTCCACCATTGGCCGCACAGTTCTCAAAATATCCACGTGCAGATATTAGAAAAAAACTGTTTCCAAACTGCTCAAACAAAAGAGTGGTTCAACTCTACCAGTTGAATGCACACATCACTAAGAAGTTTCTCAGAATGCTTCTGTCTAGTCTTTATGTGGAGATATTTCCTTTTCAAATATAGGCCTCTAAGTGCTCAAAATATACATTTGTAGATGCTACAAAAAGAAAGTTTCCAAACTGCTCAATCAAAAGATAGGTTAAACTCTGTGAGTTGGATGCACACACCTCAAAGAAGTTTCTCAGAATGCTTCACTCTAGTTTTTATGTGACGATATTTCCTTTTCCACCAGAGGCTGCAAAGCACTCCAAATTTCCAATTATGGATTCTACAAAAAGAATGTTTCCAAACTGCTCAATCAAAAGAAAGTTTCAGCTCTGTAAGAAGAAGGCACATATCACAAGAAAATTTCTCAGAAAGTTTCTGTCTAGTTTCTATGTGAAATTATTTTCAGTTTCCCTAGAGGCCACAAAGGGCTCCAAAATATCCATTTGCAGATTCTAGAAAGCAATGGATTCAAAACCACTCAAATTAAAGAAAGGCTCAACTCTGTGGGATGAACGCACACATCACAAAGAAGTTTCTCAGAATGCTTCTGTGTAGTTTTGACGTGAACATATTTCCTTTTCAAGTATAGGCTGCAAAGCGAACCAATTATCCACTTGCAGATTCTATAAGAGTGTTTCAAACTTCTCGATCAAAAGAAAGGTTCAACTCTGTGAGATGAAAGCACACATCAAAAAGAAGCTTATCAGAAAGTTTCTGTCTAGTTTTTATGTGAAGACATTTCCTATTGCCCCAGAGGCCTCAATGGGTTCACAAATATCCCTTTGCATATAGCACAAAACGACTGTTTCCAAACTGCTCAATCAAAAGAAAGGTTTACCTCTGTGATATGAATGCACACATCACAAAGAAGTTTCTCAGAATGCTTCTGTCTAGTTTCTATCTGAAGATATCACCTTTTCCACTCTAGGCCGCAAAGCACTCCAAATATCCACCTGCAGATACTACAAAAAGACTTTTTCAAAGCTGCACAATTAAAAGAAAAGTTCAACTCTGTGAGATGAAGGCAAACATCACAAAGAAGTTTCTCAGAATGCTTCTTTCTAGTTTTTATGTGAAGATATTTCCTTTTCCACCGTAGGAAGCAAAGGTCTCCAAATACCCATTTGCAGATTCCACAAAAACAGTATGTCCAAACTGCTCAATCAAAAGAAAGGTTCAACTCTCTGAGATGAATGCACACATCACAAATAAGTCTCTCAGAATGCTTCTGTCTAGTTTTTATGTGAAGAAATTTCCTTTTGATTATAGCCCTCAAAGCACTCAAAATATCCACTTGCAGAATCTGCAAAAAGAGTGTTTCAAAACTGCTCAATCAAAATAACGTTTCAACTCTGTGAGTTGAATGCACACGTCTCAAAGAAGTTTCTCAGAATGTTTCTGTGTAGTTTTTATGTGAAAATATTTCCTTTTCCACCATAGGCCTCAAAGCGCTCTAAAAATCCACTTGCAGATTTTACAAAAAGAGTGTTTCAAAACTTGTCAATAAAAACAAAGCTTCAACTCTGTGAGATGAATGCACACATCACAAAGAATTTTCTCAGAATGCTTCTTTCTAGTTTTTATGTGAATATATTTCTTTTCCACCATAAGCCACAAAGCATTCCAAATATCCACTTGCACATTCTACAAAAAGAGTGTTTCAAAACTGGTCGATCAAAAGATAGGTTCAACTCTGTGAGATGAATGGAGACATCACAAAGAAGTTTCTCAGAATGCTTCTGTCTCATTTTTATTTGAAGATATTACCTTTTCCAACATAGGCTTCAAAGCACTCCAAATATCCAATTGCAGTTTCTACAAAAACAGTGTTTCACAACTGCAAAATCGAAAGAAAGATTCATCTCTGTGAGATGAATGCACACATCACAAAGAAGTTTCTCATAGTGCTTCTGCGTACTTTTTAAGTGAAGATATTTCCTTTTCCATGATAGGCCTCAAAGTGCTGCAAATATTCACTTTCAGATTGTAAAACAGAGTGTTTCAAAACTTCTCAATAAAAAGAAATATTCAACTCTGAGACGAATGCAAACATCGCAAAGAAGTGTCTCAGAATGCTCCTGTTTAGTTTTTATGTGAAGATATTTCCTTTTCCAGTGTAGGCCCCAAGGCGCTCCAAACATCCAGTTGCAGATTCTATAAAAGGACTGTTTCAAAACTGCTCAATCAAAAGAAGGATTCAACTCTGTGAGATGAATGCACACATCACAAAGAAGTTTCTCAGAATGCTTCTGTCTAGTTTTTGTGTGAAGATATTTGCTTTTCCACTCTAGGCTGCAAAGTGCTCCAAATATCCACTTGAAGATTCTACAATAAGAGTGTTTCAAAACTGCTCAATCAAAAGAAGGTTTAATCTCTGTGAGTTGAATGCAAACATCACAAATAAGTTTCTCAGAATGCTTCTGTCCGGTATTTATGTGAAGATATGTCCTTTTCCACCATAGGCCTCAATCTGCTCCAAATATCCATTTGCAGATACTACATAAAGAGTGTTTCAAAACTCCTCAATCAAAAGAAAGCGTCAGCTCTGTGAGTCCAATGCACACATCAAAAGGGAGTTTCTCAGAATGCTTCTGTTTAGTATCTGTGTGCAGATATTTCCTTTTACACCATAGGCCACAAAGTGCTCCAAACATCCACATGCAGATTCTAAAAAAAGAGTGTTTTGAAACTGCTCAATAAAAAGAAAGGTTCAACTCTGAAAGTGCTGCAAATATCCACTTGCAGATTCTACAAAAAGAGTTTCAAAACTGCTCAATCAATAGAAAGTTTCAACTCTGTGAGATGAATGCACAGATCAAAAAGAAGTTTCTCAGAATGCTTCTGTCTAATTTTCATGTGAAGATATTTCCTTTTCCACCATAGGCCTCACAGCTCTCCAAATATCCACCTGCAGATTCTACAAAAGTGTGTTTCAAACTGCTCAATCAAAAGAAAGTTTAAACTCTGTGAGTTGAATGCACTCATCACAAATGAGTTTCTCAGAATGCTCCTGACTAGTATTAACGTGAAGATATGTCCTTTTCCACCGTATGCCTCAATCCGCTCCAAATATCCATTTGAAGATATTACAAAAAGAATGTTTCAAAACTGATCAATCAAAAGAAAGGTTCAACTCTGTGAGTTGAATACACACATAACGAAAAATTTTCTCAGATTCCTTCTGTGTAGTTTTAATGTGAAGATATTTTCTTTTACACCATAGGCCCCAAATTGCTCCAAATATCCACATGGAGATTCTACAAAAAGAGTGTTTCAAAACTGCTCAATCAAAACTAAGGTTCAACTCTGTGAGATGAATGCACACATCACAAAGAAGTTTCTCAGAATGCTTCGGTCTAATTTTTATGTGAATATATTTCCTTTTCCACCATAGGCCTCAAAGCACTCCAACTATCCACCTGTAGATTCTACAAAAGAGTGTTTCAAAACTGCTCAATCAAAAGAAATGTTCAACTCTGTGAGATGAACGCACACATCACTAGGATGTTTCTCAGAATGCATCTGTCTTTTCTTTATATGAAGATATTTCCTTTTCAAACTTTGACCTCAAAGCTCTCCAAATATCCACTTGCAGATTCTACAAATAGAGTGTTTAAAAACTGCTCAGTCAAAAGAAAGGTTCAACTCTGTGAGATGAATGCACACATCACAAAATAGTTTCTCAGAATACTTCTGTCTAGTTTTTATGTGAAGATATTTCCTTTTCCTCCATGGGCCTCAAACTGTCCAAATATCCAATTGCAGGTTCTACAAAAAGAGTGTTTCAAAACTGCTCAATCAAAACTAAGGTTCAACTCTGTGAGATGAATGCACACATCACAAAGAAGTTTCTCAGAATGCTTTGGTCTAATTTTTATGTGAATATATTTCCTTTTCCAACATAGGCCTCAAAGCACTCCAACTATCCACCTGTAGATTCTACAGAAGAGTGTTTCAAAACTGCTCAATCAAAAGAAATGTTCAACTCTGTGAGATGAATGCACACATCACTAGGATGTTTCCCAGAATGCATCGGTCTTTTCTTTATATGAAGATATTTGCTTTTCAAACCTTGACCTCAAAGCTCTCCAAATATCCACTTGCAAATTCTACAAATAGAGTATTTAAAAACTGCTCAGTCAAAAGAAAGGTTCAACTCTGTGAGATGAATGCACACATCACAAAATAGTTTCTCAGAATGCTTCCGTCTAGTTTTTATGTGAAGATATTTCCTTTTCCTCCATGGGCCTCAAACTCTCCAAATATCCAATTGCAGGTTCTACAAAAAGAGTGTTTTAACCCTGCTCAATCAAAATAAAGGTTCAACTCTGTGAGATGAATGCAGACATCACAAAGAAGTTTCTCAGAATGCATCTGTCTAGTTTTTACATGAAGATATTTCCTTTTCCACCATAGCCCTCAAAGTTATCCAAATATCCACTTGCAGATTCTACAAAAAGAGTGTTTCAAAACTGATTAATTAAAAGAAAGGTTCAACTCTGTGAGATGAATGCACACATCACAAAGAAGTTTCTCAGAATGCTTCTGTCTTGTTTTTATGTGAAAATATTTCCTTTTCCAGTAAAGGTCACAAATCACGCAAAATATCCACTTGCAGATTCTACTAAAACTGTGTTTAAAAACTGCTCAATCAAAAGAACAATTCAAAATTGTGAGATGAATGCACACATCACAAAGAAGGTTCTCAGAATGCTTCTGTCTAGCTTTTATGTGAAGATATTTCCTTTTCCACCATAGGCTTCAAAGCGCTCCAAATATCCACTTTCAGATAGTATAAAAAGAGTGTTTCAACACTGCTCAATTAAAACAAAGGTTTAACTCTGTGAGATGAATGCAAACATCACAGAAAAGTTTCTCAGAATTCTCCTCTTTAGTTTTTATGTGAAGATATTTCTTTTTCCACCATAGGCCCAAAGGTACTCCAAACATCCACATGCAAATACCACAAAAGGACTGTTTCAAAACTTCTCAATAAAAAGAAAGGTTCAACTCTGTGAGATGAAGGCATATATCACAAAGAAGTTTCTCAGAATGCTTCTGTCAAGTTTTTTTGTGAAGATACTTCCTTTTCCACCATAGGCTTCAATGCTCTCCAAATATCCACTTGCAGATTCTACAAGAAGTGTGTTTTAAAACTGGTCATTCAAAAGAAAATTTCAACTCTGTGAGTTCAATGCACACATCACAAATATGTTTCTCAGAATGCTTCTGTCTAGTATTTATGTGAACATATGTCCTTTTCCATCATAGGCCTCAATCCACTCCAAATATCCATTTGCAGATGCTACAAAAAGAGTGTTTCAAAACTGCTCAATTGAAAGAAAGTTTCAACTCTGTGAGTTGAATGCACACATCACAAAGAAGTTTCCCAGATTGTTTCCGTGTAGTTTTTATGTGAAGATATTTCCTTTACCACCATGGGCTTCAAAGTGCTCCAAATAGCCACTTGTAGATTATACAAAGAGTTTTTCAAAACTGCTCAATCAAAGAAAGGTTCATCTCTGTGAGATTAATGCACACATCACAAAGAAGTTTCTCAGAATGCTTCAGTCTAATTTTTATGTGAAGATATTTCCTTTTCCACCACAGGGCTCAAAGAGCTCCAAATATCCACTTGTAGATTCTACAAAAACAGTGTTTGAAAACTCTTCCACCAATAGAAATGTGCAACTCTGTGAGACGAATGCACACATCAAAGAGAAGTTTCTCAGAATGCTTCTGTCTAATTTTCATGTGAAGATATATCCTTTTGCACCATAGGCCTCGAATCACTTCAAGTATCCACCTGCAGATTCTACAAAAGCAGTGTTTCAAAACTGCTCAATCAAAAGAAATCTTCAACTCTGTGAGATGGACGCACACATCACTAAGAAGTTTCTCAATATGTTTCTGTCTAATCGTTATATGAAGATTTTTCCTTATCCACCATTGACCTCAAAGCGCTTCAAATATCCACTTGCAGATTCTACAAATAGAGTGTTTAAAAACTGCTCATTCAAAAGAAAGGTTCAAATCTCTGAGATGAACACACACATCACAAAGAAGTTTCTCAGAATGCTTCTGTCTTGTTTTTATGTGAAGATATTTCCTTTTGCACCATACGCTGCAAATCGCCCCAAATATTCAATTTTAGATTCTACAAAAGGAGGGTTTGTAAACTGCTCAATCAATAGAAAGGTTCACCTTTGTGTGATGAATGCACACATCATAAAGAAGTTTCTCAGAATGCTTCTGTCTGGTTTTTATGAGAAGATATTTCCTTTTACACCATAGGCCACAAAGCACTCCAAATATCCTCTTGCAGATTCTACAAAGACAGTGTTTCAAAACTGATCAATCAAAAGAAATGTTCAACACTGTGAGATGAACGCACACATCACAAAGGAGTTTCTCAGAATACTTCTGTCTAGTTTTTATGTGAAGATATTTCCTTTTCCACCATGGGCCTCAAAGTGCTCCAAATATCCACTTGCAGATCATATAAAAAGAGTTTTTCAGAACTGCTCAATCAGAAAAAAGGTTCAACTCTGTGAGATGAATGCACACATCACAAGGAAGTTTCTCAGAATGCTTCTGTCTAGTTTTTATGTGAAGATATTTCCTTTTCCACTAGAGGCCACAAAGCAATCACAATATCCCCTTACAGATTCTATAAAAAGAGTGTTTCAAAACTGCTCAATGAAAAGAAAGTTTCAAGTCTGTGAGGTGAATTCAAACATCACAAAGAAGTTTCTCATATTGCTTCTGTCTAGTATTTATGTGAAGATTTTTCCTATTCCCCCATAGGCCTCAAACCGCTCTAAATATCAATTTGCAGATACTACACAAAGAATGTTTCAAAAGTCCTCAATCAAAAGAAAAGTTCAGCTCTGAGTTGAACACACACATCAAAATGTAGTATCATAGAGTGTTTCTGTGTAGTTTTTATGTGAAGATATTTTCTTTTCCACCAGAGGCCCCAAAGTGCTCCAAATATACACATGCAGAAAATACAAAAAGAGTGTATCAAACCTGCTCAGTCAAAAGAAAGTTTGAACCCTGTGAGATTAAGGCACACATCACCAAGAAGATTCTCAGAATGCTTCTGTCTAGATTTATGTGAAGATATTTCCTTTTCCACCATATGCTTCAAAGCCGTGTATATATCCACTGGAAGATTCTACAAAAAGAGTGTTTCCACACTGCTCAATCAAAAGAAAGGTTAAACTCTGTGGGATGAACTGCACATATCACAAAGTAGTTTCTCAGAATACTTCTGTGTAGTTTTTATGTGAAGATATTTCCTTTTCCACCACAGGCCTTAAAGTGCTCCACTTGCAGATTCTACAAAAACAATGTTTCCCAACTGCTCAATTAAAAGAAAGTTTCCACTATGTGAGATGAATGCATACATCAAAAAGTAGTTTCTCAGAATGCTTCTGAGTAGTTTTAATGTGAAGATATTTCCTTTTCCACAATAGGCCTAAAAGCACTCCAGATATCCACTTGCAGACTCTACAAAAAGTGTTTCCAAACTGCTCAATCAAAAGAAACATTCAACTCTGTGAGATGAATGCACACATCACAAAGAAGTTTCTCAGAATGCTTCTGTGTAGGTTTTCTGTAAACTTATTTCCTTTTCCAAAATAGGTCAGAAAAGGCCCCAAATATGCATATGCAGATTGTACAAACAGAGTGTTTCAAAACTGCTCAATCAAAAGAACTTTTAAACTCTGTGAGATCAATGCACACTTCACAAAGAAGTATCTCAGAATGCTTCTGTGTAGTTTTTATGTGAAGATATTTCCTTTTCCACCATAGGCCTCAAAGCACTCCAAATATCCACTTGCAGATTGTGCAAAAAGAGAGATTCAAAACTAGTCAATCAAAAGAAAGGTTCAACTCTGTGAGATGAATGCACACATCACAAAGAAGTTTTTGAAAATACCTCTGTGTAGTTTTTTTGTGAAAATGCTTCCTTTTCCACCATTGGCCGAAAAGGGCTCCAAGTATCATCTTGCAGATTCTACAAAAGTGATTTTCAAACTGCTTTATCAAAAGAAAGTTTAAACACTGTGAGTTGAATGCACACATCACAAAAATGTTTCTCAGAATGCTTCTTTGTAGTTTTTATGTGAAGGTATTTCCTTTTCCACTGTAGGCCTCAAAGCATTCCAAATATCCACTTGCAGATTCCACAAAAATTGTGTTTCCAAAATGATCAAAGAATTTTTCAACTCTGTAGGATTAATGCACACATCACAGAGAACTTTCTCAGAATGCTTCTGTGTAGTTTTTATGTGAAGACATGTCCTTTTCCACAGTAGGCCTCAAAGCGCTCCAAATACCCACTTACAGATTCTACAAAAGGAGTGTTTCAAAACTGCACATTCAATAGAAATGTTTAACCCTGTGAAATGATTGCACACATTAGAAATAAGTTTCTCAGAATGCTTCTGTGTAGTTTTTGAGTGAAGATATTTCCTTTTCCAAAATAGGCCACAAAGGGCTCCAAATATCCACTTGCAGATTCTTCAAAAAGAGAGATTCAAAACTGCTCAATCAAAAGATAGGTTCAACTCTGTGAGTTGAATGCACACATCACAAAGAAGTTTCTTAGAATGCTTCTGTGTAACTTTTAGTGAAGATGTTTCGTTTTCCACAATAGGCTGCAAAGGCTCCATATACACGCTTGCAAATTTTACAAAAAGAGAGTTTCCAAACTACTCTATCCAAAGATAAGTTCAACTCTATGAGTTTAACCACACCTCAAATGAAGTTTGTCAGAAAGCTTCTGTGTAGTTTTCATGTGAAGATATTTCCTTTGCCACCATAGTCCTCAAAGTGCTCCAAATATCCACTTGTAGATTCTACAAAAAGAGTGTTTCAAAACTGCTCACTCAAAAGAAATCTTCAACTCTGTGAGATGAATGCACACATCACAAAGAAGTTTCTCACGATGCTTCTGTGTAGTGTTTATGTGAAGTTATTTCCTTTTTCACAATAGGCCTCAAAGCGCTCAAAATATACACCTGCAGATTTTACAAAAAGAGTGTTTCAAAGCTGCTCAATCAAAAGAAAGATTCAACTCTTTGAGATGAATGAACACATCATAAAGAAGTTTCTCAGAATACTTCTGTGTAGTTTTTATGTGAGGATACTTCCTTTTCCACAACAGACCTCAAAGCACTCCAAATATCCACATGCAGATTCTACAAAATGAGTGTTTCAAGACTGCTCAATCAAAAGAAAGTTTCAACTGTGTGAGATGAATGCACACATCACCAAGAAGTTTCTCAGAATGCTTCTGTGTAGTTTTTATATGAACATATTTCCTTTCCCACCATAGACTGCAAAGGACTCCAAATAACAACTTGCAGATTCTACAAAAAGAGAGTTTCGAAACTGCTCATTCAAAAGATATTTTCAACTCTGTGAGTTGTAGGCACACATCACAAAGAAGTTTCTCAGAATGCTACTGTGTAGTTTTTATAAGAAGAAATTTCCCTTTCCACATTAGGCCTCAAAACGCTCCAAATATTCTCCTGGAGATTCTACAAAAAGAGTGTTTCAAATCTGCTCAATCAAAAGGAAATTTCAACTATATGAGGTGAATGCACACTTCACAGAGAAGTTTCACAGAATGCTGCTGTGTAGTATTTATGTGAAGATATTTCGTTTTCCACCATAAACCTCAAAGTTCTCCAAATATCCTCTTGCAGAATCTGCCAAAAGAGTGTTTAAAAAATGCACAATCAAAGGAAAGGCTGAACTCTGTGAGATGGATTCACGCATCACAAAAAATTTTCTCAGAATGCTTCTGTGTAGTTTTTATATGAGGTTATTTCGTTTTCGAATATAGGGTGGAAAGGGCTCCAAATATCCACTTGCAGATTCTACGAAAAGAGATTCAAAACTGCTCAATCAAAACATAGCTTCAACTACGTGTGTTGAATGCACACATCACAAAGAAGTTTCTCAGAATGCTTCTGTGTAGTTTTGATGTGAAGATATTTCCTTTTCCACCATTGGCCTCAAAGCACCCCAAATATCGATTTGCAGAATGTGCAACAAGAGTGTTTCCAAACTGCTCATAAAAAAGAAAGGTTAACTCTGTGAGATGAATGCACACATCACAAACAAGTTTCTCAAAATGCTTCTGTGTAGTTTTTGTGTGAAGATATCTCCTTTTCCACCATTGGCTTCAAAGTGCTCCAAATACCCACTAGCAGATTCTACAGAAAGAGTGTTTGCAATCTACTAAATGAATACAAAAGTTCACCTCTGTGAAGTGAAAGCACACATCACCAAGAAGTTTCTCAGAATGCTTCTGTGTAGTTTTTATGTGAAGATATTTCCTTTGCCACAATAGGCCTCAAATATCCACTTGCAGATTCTGTAAAATGAGTGTTTCTTTATTTGACTTGAAATCCCAATTTATTATTACGATTATGATTATGAGTATTATCTTTTGAATTTCTATGGGTCCACTACAGATTCAGCTGAGTGGTTTTCTTTTATTATTATTATTATTGTACTTTATGTTTTAGTGTACATGTGCACAATGTGCAGGTTACATATGTATACATGTGCAATGCTGGTGTCCTGCACGATTAACTCGTCATTTAGCATTAGGTATTTCTCCTGAAGCTACCCCTCCCCCCTCCTCCCACCCCACAACACTCCCTAGAGTGTGATATTCCCCTTACTGTATCCATTTGTTCTCATTGTCCAATTCCCACCTATGAGTGTGAATATGCAGTGTTTGTTTTTTTGTTCTTGCGATAGTTTACAGAGAATGATGATTTCCAATTTCATCCATGTCCCTACAAAGGACATGAACTCATCAATTTTTATAGCTACATAGTATTCTATGGTGTATATATGCCACATTTTCTTAATCCAGTCTATCATTGTTGGACATTTGGGTTGGTTCCAAGTCTTTGCTATTGTGAAAAGTACCACAATAACCATACGTCTGCATGTGTCTTTATAGCAGCATGATTTACACTCCTTTGGTTATATAGCTAGTAATGGGATGGCTGGCTCAAATGATATTTCTAGTTCTAGAGCCCTGAGGAATCACCACACTGACTTCCACAATGGTTGAACTAGTTTACAGTCCCACCAACAGTGTAAAAGTGTTCCTATTTCTCCACATCCTCTCCAGCACCTGTTGTTTCCTGACTTTTTAATGATTGCCATTCTAACTGGTGTGAGATGGTATCTCATTGTGGTTTTGATTTGCATTTCTCTGATGGCCAGTGATGGTGAGCATTTTTTCATGTGTTTTTTGGCTGCATAAATGTCTTCTTTTGAAAAGTGTTTGTTCATGTCCTTTGCCCACTTTTTGATGGGGTTGTTTGTTTTTTTCTTGTAAATTTGTTTGTGTTCACTGTAGATTCTGGATATTAGCCCATTGTCAGATTAATAGGTTGCAAAAATTTTCTCCCATTTTGTAGGTTGCCTGTTCACTCTGATGGTAGATTCTTTTGCTGTGCAGAAGCCCTTTAGGTTAATTAGATCCCATTTGTCAATTTCGGCTTTTGTTGCCATTGCTTTTGGTGTTTTAGACATGAAGTCCTTGCCCACGCCTATGTCCTGAATTGTAATTCCTAGGTTTTCTTCTAGGGTTTTTATGCTTTTAGATCTAACGTTTAAGTCTTTAATCCATCTTGAATTAATTTTTGTATAAGGTGTAAGGAAGGGATCCAGTTTCAGCTTTCTCCATATGGCTAGCCAGTTTTCCCAGCACCATTTATTAAATAGGGAATCCTTTCCCCATTGCTTGTTTTTCTCAGGTTTGTCAAAGAACAGATAGTTGTAGATATGTGGCATTATTTCTGACGGCTCTGTTCTGTTCCATTGATCTATATTTCTGTTTCGGTACCAGTACCATGCTGTTTTGGTTACTGTAGCCTCGTAGTATAGTTTGAAGTCAGGTAGCATGATGCCTCCAGCTTTGTTCTTTTGGCTTAGGATTGACTTTGTGATGTGGGCTCTTTTTTGGTTCCATATAAACTTTAAAGTAGTTTTTTTCCAATTCTGTGAAGAAAGTCATTGGTAGCTTGATGGGGATGGCATTGAATCTATAAATTACCTTGGGCAGTATGGCCATTTTCACGATATTGATTCTTCCTACCCATGATTATGGTATGTTCTTCCATTTGTATGTATCCTCTTTTATTTCGTTGAGTAGTGGTTTGTAGTTCTCCTTGAAGAGGTCCTCCACGTCCCTTGTAAGTTGGATTCCTAGGTATTTTATTCTCTTTGAAGCAATTGTGAATGGGAGTTCACTCATGATTTGGCTCTCTGTTTGTCTGTTATTGATGTATAAGAATGCTTGTGATTTTTATACATTGATTTTGTATCCTGAGACTTTGCTGAAGTTGCTTATCAGCTTAACGAGATTTTGGGCTGAAAAAGTGGTGTTTTGTAGGTATACAATCATGTAACAGGGACAATTTGCCTTCCTTTTTTCCTAATTGAATACTCTTTATTTCTTTCTCCTGCCTAATTGCCCTGGCTAGAACTTCCAACACTATGTTGAATAGGAGTGGTGAGAGAGGGCATCCCTGTCTTGTGCCAGTTTTCAAAGGGAATGCTTCCAGCTTTTGCCTATTCACTATGACATTGGCTGTGGGTTTCTCATAGATAGCTGTTATTATTTTGAGGTACGTCCCATCAATACCTAATTTATTGAGAGGTTTTAGCATGAAGAGTTTTTGAATTTTTTCAGAGGCCTTTTCTGCATCTATTGAGATAATCTTGTGGTTTTTGGCTTTGATTATGTTTATATGCTAGATTACGTTTTTTGATTTTCGTATGTTGAACCAGCCTTGTATCCCCAGGGATAAAGCTCACTTTATCATGGTGGATAAGCTTTTTGATGTGCTGCTGGATTCGGTTTGCCAATATTTTACTGAGGATTTTTGAATAATGTTCATCAAGGATATTGGTCTAAAATTCTCTTTTTTGGTTGTGTCTCTGCCAGGCTTTGGTATCAGGATGATGCTGGCCTCATAAAATGAGTTAGGGTGGATTTCCTCTTTTTCTTTTGATTGGAATAGTGTCAGAAGGAATGGTACCAGTTCCTTCTTGTACCTCTGGTAGAATTCAGCTGTGAATCCATCTTGTCCTGGACTCTTTTTGGTTGGTAAGCTATTTATTATTGCCACAATTTCAGAGCCTGATATTTGTCTATTCAGAGATTCAACTTCTTCCTGGTTTAGCCTTGGGAGGGTGTATGTGTTGAGGAGTTCATCCATTTCTTCTAGATTTTCTAGTTTATTTGCACAGAGGTGTTTGTAGTATTCTTTAATGGTAGTTTGTATTTCTGTGGGATCGGTGGTGATATCCCCTTTATCATTTTTTATTGTGTCTATTTGATTCTTCTCTCTTTTTTTCTTTATTAATCTTGCTAGCAGTCTATCAATTTTGTTGATCTTTTCAAAAAACCAGCTCCTGGATTCATTGACTTTTTGAAGGATTTTTTGTGTCTCTATTTCCTTCAGTTCTGCTCTGATTTTATTTACTTCTTGCCTTCTGCTAGCTTTTGAATGTGTTTGCTCTTGCTTTTCTAGTTCTTTTAATTGTGATGTTAGGGTGTCAATTTTGGATCTTTCCTGCTTTCTCTTGTGGGCATTTAGTGCTATAAATTTCCCTCTACACACTGCTTTGAGTGTGTCCCAGAGATTCTTGTATGTTGTGTCTTCATTCTCGTTGGTTTCAAAGAACATCTTTGTTTCTGCCTTCATTTCGTTATGTACCCAGTAGTCATTCAGGAGCAGATTGCTCAGTTTCCATGTAGTTGAGCTGTTTTGAGTGAACTCCTTAATCGTGAGTTCTAGTTTGTTTGCACTGTGGTCTGAGAGACAGCTTGTTATAATTTCTGTTCTTTTACATTTGCTGAAGAGAGCTTTACTTCCAACTATGTGGTCAATTTTGGAATAGATGTGGTATGGTGCTGAAAAAAATGTATATTCTGTTGATTTGGGGTGGAGAGTTCTGTAGATGTCTATTAGGTCCGCTTGGTGCAGAGCTGAGTTCAATTCCTGGGTATCCTTGTTAATTTTCTGTCTTGTTGATCTATCTAATGTTGACAGTAGGGTGTTAAAATCTCCCATTATTATTGTGTGGGAATCTAAGTCTCTTTGTAGGTCACTCAGGACTTGCTTTATGAATCTGAGTGCTCCTGTATTTGGTGCATATATATTTAGGATAGTTAGCTCTTCTTGCTGAATTGATCCCTTTACCATTATGTAATGGCTTTCTTTGTCTCTTTTGATCTTTGTTGGTTTAAAGTCTGTTTTATCAGAGACTAGGATTGCAACCGCTGCCTTTTTTTGTTTTCCATTTGCTTGGTAGATCTTCCTCTAACCTTTTATTTTGAGCGTATGTGTGTCTCTGTATGTGAGATGGGTTTCCTGAATACAGCACACTGATGGGTCTTGACTCTTTATCCAGTTTGTCAGTCTGTGTCTTTTAATTGGAGAATTTAGTCCATTTACCTTTAAAGTTAATATTGTTATGTGTGAATTTGATCCTGTCATTATGATGTTAGCTGGTTATTTTGCTCGTTAGTTGATGCAGTTCCTTCCTAGACTCGATGGTCTTTACAATTTGGGAGGATATTGCAGTGGTTGGTAAAAGTTTTTCCTTTCCATGTTTAGTGCTTCCTTCAGGAGCTCTTTTAGGGCAGGCCTGGTGGTGACAAAATCTCTCAGCATTTGCTTGTCTGTAAAGGATTTTATTTCTCCTTCATTTATGAAGCTTAGTTTGGCTGGATATAAAATTCTGGGTTGAAAATTCTTTTCTTTAAGAATGTTGAATATTGGCCCCCACTCTTTTCTTGCTTGTAGTGTTTCTGCCAAGACATCCACTGTTAGTCTGATGAGCTTCCCTTTGTGGGTAACCTGACCTTTCTCTCTGCCTGCCCTTAACACTTTTTCCTTCATTTCAACTTCGGTGAACCTGAAAATTTTGTGTCTTGGAGTTGCTCTTCTCGTGGAGTATCTTTTTGGTGTTCTCTGTATTTCCTGAATCTGAATGTTGGCCTGCATTGCTAGATTGGGGAAGGTCTCCTGGATAATATCCTGCTGATTGTTTTCCAACTTGGTTCTGTTCTCCCTGTCACTTTGAGGTACACCAATGAGAAGTAGATTTTGTCTTTTCACATAGTCCCATATTTCTTGGAGGCTTTGGTCATTTCTTTTTATTCTTTTTTCTCTAAACTTCCCTTCTTGCTTCATTTCATTCATTTCATCTTCCATCCCTGATACCCTTTCTTCCAGTTGATCACATTGGCTTCTGAGGCTTCTGCATTCTTCATGTAGTTATCGAGCCTTGGCTTTCAGCTCCATCAGCTCCTTTCAGCACTTCTCTGTATTGGTTATTCTAGTTATACATTTGTCTAAATTTTTTTCAAAGTTTTCAACTTCTTTGCCTTTCGTTTGAATTTCCTCCTGTAGCTCAGGGTAGTTTGATCATCTGAAGCCTTCTTCTCTCAACTTGTCAAAGTCATTCTCCCTCCAGCTTTGTTCTGTGTCTGGTGAGGAGATGCGTTCCTTTGGAGGATGAGAGGCGCTCTGCTTTTTAGAGTTTCCAGTTTTTCTGCTCTGTTTTTTCCCCATCTTTGTGATTTTATCTACTTTTGGTCTTTGATGATGGTGATGTACACATGGGTTTTTTTGTGCAGATATCCTTTCTGTTTGTTAGTTGTCCTTCTAACAAAGCAGACCCTCAGCTGCAGGTCTCTTGGAGTTTGCTAGAGGTCCACTCCAGAACCTGTTTGCCTGGATACCAGCAGCAGTGGCTGCAGAACAGCGGATTTTCATGAAACGTGAATGTTGCTGTCTGAACGTTCCTCTGGAAGTTTGTTTCAGAGGAGTACCCGGCCATGTGAGGTGTCAGTCTGCCCCTACTGGGGGGTGCCTCCCAGTTAGGCTGCTCGGGGGTCAGGGGTCAGGGAACCACTTGAGGAGGCAGTCTGCCCATTCTCAGATCTCCAGCTGTGTGCTGGGAGAGCAACTGCTGTCTTCAAAGCTCAGATGGAAATGCAGAATTCACCCATCTCCTGCATCACTCACACTGGGAGCTGTAGACCAGAGCTGTACCTATTCTGACATCTTGATGGCCAGCAGCAAAACTGCTCAATCAAAAGAAAGGATAAACTACGTGAGATGAATGCACAGATCACAAAGAAGTCTCTCAGAATCCTTCTGTGTAGTGTTTCTGTGAAAATATTTCCTTTTCCAAAATAGGCCACAAAGGGCTCCAAACATCCACTTGTAGATTCTACAAAAAGAGAGATTCAAAACTGTTCAATCAAAATATAGGTACAATTCTGTGACTTCAATGCACACATCACAAAGAAGTTGATCAGAATGATTCTGTGTAGTTTTTATGTCAAGATATTAACTTTTCCACCATAGACCTCAAAGTGCTCCAAATATCCACTTGCAGATTCTACAAAAAGAGAGATTCAAAACTGCCCAATCAAAAGATAGTTTCAACTCTGGGAGTTGAATGCACTCATCACAAAGAAGTTTCTCAGAATGCTTCTGTGTAGTTTTCATGTGAAGATATTTCCTTTTCCACCATAGGCCTCAAAGCGCTCCAAATATACAATTGTAAATTCTACAAAAAGAGTGTTTCCAAACTGCTCAATCAAAAGAAAATTTCAACTCTGTGACATGAATGCACACAGCACAAAGGAGTTTGTCAGAATGCTTCTGTATAGTTTTTATGTGAAGATATTTCCTTTTCCACCATAGGCCTCAAAGCACTCCAAATATATAATCACAAAGTCTACAAAAAGAGTGTTTCCAAACTGCTCAATCAAAAGAAAGTTTCAACTCTGTGACATGAATGCACACATCACAAAGAAGTTTCTCAGAATGCTTGTGTGTAGTTTTTATGTGAAGATATTTTCTTTTAAACAATAGGCCTCAAAGCGCTTCAAATATCCACTTTTAGATTGTATAAAAAGAGTGTTTCAAAACTGCTTAATCAAAGAAAGATTCAACTGTGTGAGATGAATGCACACATCGCAAAGAAGTTCCTCAGAATGCTTCTGTGTAGTTTTTATATGAAGATATTTCCTTTACCACAGTAGGCCATAAAGCACTCCAAATATCCACTTGCAGATACTACAAAAAGAGTACTTCAGAACTGTTCAATCAAAAGAAAGGCTCAACAGCAAGAGATAAATGCACACATCCCAAAGAATTTTCTCAGAATGCTTCTGTGTAATTTTTATGTGAAGATGCTTCCTTTTCCACCATAGGCCACAAAGGGCTCCAAATGCCACTTGCAGATTCCACAAAAAGAGATTCAAAACTGCTCAATCAAAAGATGTGTTCAACTCTGTGAGTTGAATGCACACATAACAAAGAAGTTTCACAGAATGCTTCTGTGTAGGTTTTATGTGAAGATAATTCCTTTTCCGCCATGTGCATCAAAGAGCTCCAAATATCCACCTGCAGATCCGAAAAAAAGAGTGGTTCTAAATTGCTCAATCAAAAGAAATGATCAAATTTGTGAGATTAATGCACAAATCAGAAAGAAGTATCTCAGAATGCTTCTGTGTAGTTTTTATGTGAAGATATTTCCTTTTCCACAATAGGCCTCAAAGCAATCCAAATATCCACTTGCAAATTCTACAAAAAAGGTGGTTCAAAACTGCCCAATCAAATGAAAGGTTCAACATTTTGAGAGGAATGCACATATCACAAAGAAGTTTCTCAGAATTCTTCTGTGTAGTATTTATTTGAAGATATTTCCTTTTCCACCATAGGCTGCAAAGGGCTCCAAATATCCACTTGTGGATTCAACAAAAAGAGAGTTTCAAAACTGCTCTATCAAAAGATATTTTCAACTCTGTGAGTTGAATGCACACACCACAAAGTAGTTTCTCATAATGTTTATGTGTATTTTTTATGTGAAGATATTTCCTTTTCCACCATAGGCCTCAAAATGCTGTAAATATCCACTTGCAGATTCTACAAAAAGAGTGTTTCCGAGCTTCTCAATCAAAAGAAATGTTCCACTCTGTGAGTTGAATGCACACATCACAAAGAAGTTTCTCAGAATGCTTCTGTGTAGTTTTCATGTGAAGATATTTCCTTTTCCACAACAGGCCTCAAATCACTCCAAATATCCTCATGCAGATTCTACAAAAAGAGTGTTTCCAAATGGCTCAATTAAAAGAAAGATTCTACTCTGTGAGATGAATGCACACAGCACAAAGTAGTTTCTCAGAATGCTTTTGTGTAGTTTTTATGCGAAGACATTTACTTTTCCACAATATGTCTCAAGAAAGTTCATATATCCACTTGCACATTCTATAAAAAGAGTGTTTCAAAACTGCTCAATTAAAAGAAAATTTCAACTCTGTGAGTTGAATGCACACATCACAAAAAAGTTCCTCAGAATGCTTCAGTGTAGTTTTTACATGAAGATATTTCCTTCTCCAAATTAGACCCCAAGGGGCTCGAATATCCACTTGCAGATTCTACCAAAAGGGAGATTCAAAACTGCCCAATCAAATCATAGGTTTAACTCATTGAGTTGAATGCACACATCACAAAGCAGTTTCTCAGAATGCTTCTGTGTAGTTTTTATGAGAACTTATTTCCTTTTCCACAATAGGCCACAAAAGGCTCCAAATATCCACTTGCAGATTCTACAAAAGTGAGTTTCAAAACTGCTGTATGACCAGATAGTTTCAATTCTGTGAGTTGAATGCACACATCCCAAAGAAGTTTCTCGGAATGCTTCTCTGTAGTTTTTATGTGAAGATATTTCATTTTCCACCATTGGCCTCAAAATGCTCCAAATATCCACTTGCATATTCTACAAAAAGAGTGTTTCAAAACCACTCAATCAAAAGAAAGGTTCAACTCTGTGGGATCAATGCAGACATTGCAAAGAAGTTTCTCAGAATGTCTCTGTGTAGTTTTTATGTGAAGATATTTCCTTTTCCACCATAGGCCCCATAGAGCTCCAAATATCCACTTGCAGAATCTACAAAGGAGTCTTTCAAAACTGCTCAATCAAAGGAAAGGTTTAACTCTGTGAGATGAATGCACTCATCACAAAGAAGCTTCTCAAACTGCTTCTGTGTAGTTTTCATGTGAAAATATTTCCTTTTCCACCATAGGCTGCAAAGGGCTCCTAATATCCACTTGCAGATTCTACAAAAAGTGTCTTTCAAAACTGCTGAATAAAAAGAAAGATTCAACTCTGTGCAATGAATGCACACATTACAAAAAAGTTTCTCAGAATGCTTCTGTGTAGTTTTTATGTGAGGATATTTCCTTTTCCACAATAGTCCTCAAAGCGCTTCAAATATCTTCTTGCAGATACTATAAAGTGAGTGTTTCAAAACTGCTCAATCAAAAGAAAGTTTCAACACTTTGAGACGAATGCACACGTCACAAAGTGGTTTCTCAGACTTCTTCTGTGTAGTTTTTATGTCAACTTAATTTCTTTTACAAAATAGGCTGGAAAGGACTCAAAATGTCCAATTGCAGATTCTACAAAAAGAGAGATTCAGAACTGCTCAATCAAAAGAAAGGTTCAATCTGTGAGATGAATGCACACATCATAAAGAAGTTTCTCAGAATGCTTCTGTGTAGTTTTTATGTGAAGGTATTTCCTTTTAAAAAATAGGCCCCAATGCCCTTCAAATATCCACTTGTGGATTCGATAGAAAGAGTGTTTCAAAACTGCTCAATAAAAGAAAGGTTCAACTCTGTGAGATGAATACACACATCACAAATAAGTTCCTCAGAATGCTTCTGTGTAGTTTTTATGTGAAGCTATTTCCTTTTCCACAAGAGACCACAAAGGGCTCTAAATATCCACTTGCAGATTCTACAAAAAGAGAGATTCAAAACTGCTCAATCAAAAGATATGTTCATCTCCGTGTGTTGAATGCACACATCACAAAGAAGTTTCACAGAATTTGTGTGTGTAGTTTTTATGTGAAGATATTACCTTTTCCACCACATGCCTCAAAGCTCTCAAAATATCCCTTTGCAGATTCTACAAAAAAGAGTGTATCAGAACTGCTCATTCAAAAGAGACGTTCAAATCTGTGAGATGAATGCACACATCAAAGGGAAGTTTCTCAGAATGCTTCTGTGTAGCTTTTATGTGAAGATACTTCCTTTTCCACAACAGGCCTCAAAGCGATCCAAATATCCACTTGCAAATTGTACAAAAAGGGTGTTTCAAAACTGCCCAATCAAATGAAAGGTTCAATACTTTGAGATGAATGCACATATCACAGAGAAGTTTCTCAGAATGCTTCTGTGTAGTTTTTATGTGAACATATTTCCTTTTAAACCATAGGCCACAAAGGGCTCCAAATATCCACTTGTAGATTTTACACATGAGAGTTTAAAACTGCTCATTCCAAAGATAGGTTCAACTCTGTGAGTTGAATGCACACATCACAAAGAAATTTCTCAGAATGCTCTTGCGTATTTTTTATGTGAAGATATTTCCTTTTCCACAGAAGGAATCAAAGCGCTCCAAATATGCACTTAGAGATTCTACAAAAAGAGTGTTTCCAAACAGCTCAATGAAAAGAAAGGTTCAGTTCTGTGAGATGAATGCGCACATCACAAGGTAGTTTCTCAGAATGCTTCTATGTAGTTGATATGTGAAGATATTTCCTTTTACACCATAGGCCTCAAAAGACTCCAAATATCCACTTGTAGATTCTATAAAAAGAGGTTAAAAATCTGCTCAATCAGTAGAAAGGTTCAACTCTGTGAGATGAATACACACATCACAAAGAAGTTTGTGAGGATGCTTCTGTGTAGTTTTTATGTGAAGATATTTCCTTTTCCACCACAGGCCACAAAGCGCTCCAAATATCCACTTGCAGATTCTACAAAAAGAGAGTTTGAAACTGCTCATTTAAAAGATAGGTTCAATTCTGTGAGCTGAATGCTCACATCAAAAATAAGTTTCTCAGAATGCTTTTGTGTAGTTTTTATGTGAAGATATTTCCTTTTCCACAATACGCCATCAAGATCTCTAAATATCCACTTGTTGATTCCACTTAAAGGGCAGTTCTAAGCTGCTCAATGAAAAGAAAAGTTCAACTCTGTGAGATGAATGCACACATCAGAAGTTTCTGACAATGCTTCTGTGAAGTTTTTATGTGAAGATATTTCCTTTTCCACCATGCGTCTCAAAGCACTCCAAATATCCACTTTCACATTCTACAAAAAGAGTGTTTCAAAACTGCTCAATCAAAAGAAAGTCCAACTGTGTGTTCTGAATTCGCACATCACAAAGATGTTTCTCAGAATGCTTCTGTATGGTTTTTACTTGAGGATATATCCTTTTCCACCATAGGCTGCAGAGGGCTCCAAATATCCACTTGCAGATTCTACAAAAAGAGTGTTTCAAAACTGCTCAATCAAAAGAAAGTTTCAACTCTGTGAGATGAATGCAGACATCACAAAGAAGTTTCTAAGAATGCTTCTGTGTATTCTTTTATGTGAAGAGTTTTCGTTTTCAACCATTGGCCACAAAGGGCTCCAAATATCGACTTGCAGATTCTAGAAAAAGAGAGTCTCAAAACTGCTCTATAAGAAGACATTTTCAACTCTGCGAGTTGATTACACACATCACAAAGAAATTTCTCAGAATGCTTCTGTGTAGTTTTTTTGTAAAGATATTTCCTTTTCCACCAAGTTCCTCAAAGTGCTCCAAATATCCACTTGCAGATTCTACGACAACAGTGTTTCAAAACTGCTCAATCAAAAGATATGTTCAACTCTGTGAAATGAATGCACACGTCACAAAGAAGTTTCTCAGAATGCTTCTGTGTAGTTTTTATGTGAAGATAGAACCTTTCCACCATATGCTTCAAAGGGCTCCAAATATCCAATTGCAGATTCTACAAAATGATAGTTTCAAAACTGCTCTATCAAAAGATAGGTTCAACTCTGTGAGACGAATGCACACATCACAAAGAAGTCTCTCAAAATGATTCTGTGTAATTTTTATGTAAAGATATTTCCTTTTCCACCATAGGCCCCAAAGGGCCCCAAATATCCACTTGTAGATTCTAGAAAAAGAGGGTTTCAAAACTACTCTGTCAAAAGATATGTTCAACTCTGTGAGTTGAATGCACACATCACAAAGAAGTTTCTCAGTATGCTACTGTGTAGTTTTTATGTGAAGATGTTTGCTTTTCCACCATAGGCCTCAAAGCACTCCAAATATCCACTTGCAGTACTTCAAAAGTGAGTTTCAAAACTGCTCTAACAAAAGTTGTGTTCAACTGTGTTAGTTGAATGCACACATCAAAAAGAAGTTTCTTAGAATGCTTCTCTGAGGTTTTAATGCGAAGATATTTCCTTTTCCACCAAAGGCCTCAAAGCACTCCAAACATCCAATTGCAGATACTACAAAAAGAGTGTTTCCAAACGGCAAAAGAAGGTTCAACATTGTGAGATGAATACACACATCTGAAGAAGTTTCTCAGAATGCTTCTGTGTACTTTTTATGTGAAGATATTTCCTTTTCCACAATAGGCCTCAAAGCGCTGCAAATATTCACTTGCAGATTCTAAAAAAAGAGTGTTTCAAGACTGCTCAATCAAAATAAACGTACAACATTGTGGCATGAATGCACACATCACAAAGAAGTTTCTCAGAATGCTTCTGTACAGTTTATAGGTGAACATATTTCCTTTTCCTAAATAGGCCACAAAGGGCTACAAATATTCACTTTCAGAAACTACAGAAAGAGAGATTCAAAACTGCTTAATCAAAGAACAGGTTCAACTCTGTGTGATGAGTGCACACATCGAAAGGAAGTTTCTCAGAATGTTTCTGTATAGTTTTTATGTGAAGATATTTCCTTTTCCACAGTAGGCCTCAAGTCGCTGCAAATATCCACTTTGCAGATTTTACAAAATGTGTGTTTCAAAACTGCTCAATCAAATGAAATGCTCAACCCTGTGAGATGAATGCACACATCACAAAGAAGTTTCTCAGAATGCATCTGTGTAGTTTTTATGTGAAGATATTTCCTTTTCCACCATAGGCTACAAAGGGCTCCAAATAACAATTTGCAGATTATAGAAAAAGAGAGTTTAAAAACTGCTCATTCAGAAGATAAGTTTAACTCTGTGAGTTAAATGCACACATCAGAAAGAATTTTCTCAGAATGCTTCTGTGTAATTTTTATGTGAGGATATTTCCCTTTCCACCATAGGCCTCAAATCGCACCAAATATCCACTAGCAGATTTTACAAAAAGAGTGATTCAAAACTCCTCAATCAAATGAAAGGCTCAAACCTGTGGGATGAATGCACACATCACAAAGAAGTTTCTTAGAATGCTTCTGTGTAGTTTTCATGTGAAGATATTTCCCTTTCCTATGCAGGTAGCAAAGGACTCCAAATATCCTCTTGCAGATTCTACAAAAATAGAGGTTCAAAACTGCTCTATCAAATGATAGTTTCAACACTGAGTGAAACGCACACCACTAATAAGTTTCCCAGAATACTTCTGTGTAATTTTTATGTGAAGATATTTCCCTTTCCACCATTGGCCACAGAGCACTACAAATACTCACTTGCAGATCCTACAAAAAGAGTGTTTCCAAACTGCTCCACCAAAAGAAAGGTTCAACTCTCAGATATGAATGCACACATCACAAAGATGTTTCTCAGAATGCTTCTGTGTAGTTTTTATGTGAACATATTTCCTTTTCCTACATAGACCACAAGGTCTCCAAATATCCACTTGTAGATTCTACAAAAAGAGAGTCTAAAACTGCTCACTCCAAAGATAGGTTCAACTCTGTGAGTTGAATGCACACATCACAAGGAAGTTTCTCAGAATGCTTCTGTGTTATTTCTGTGTGAAGATATTTCCTTTTCCACAATAGGCCTCAAAGTGCTCAAAGCACTTCAAATGTGCACTTGCAGATTCTACAAAATGATTGATTCAAAACTGCAAAATGAAAAGAAAGTTGCAACTCTGTGAGTTCAATGCACACGTCAAAAAGAAGTTTCTCAGAATGCTTCTGTGTAATTTTTAAGTGACGATATTTCCATTTCCACAACAGGCCACAAAGGACTCCAAATATCAACTTTCAGATTCTACAGAGTGATTCAAATCTGCTCATACAAAAGAAAGGTTCAATTCTGTGAGATGAATGTGCTCATCACAAAGATGTTTCTCAGAATGCTTCTGTGTAGCTTTCTGTGAAGATATCTCATTTTCCACCATAGGCCACAATGGGCTCCAAATATACACTTGCAGATTCTACAAAACGAGAGTGTCAAAACATCTCTATCAAAAGATAGGTTCAGCTATCTGAGATGAATGCACACATCACAAAGGAGTTTTTCAAAGCTCTTCTGTGAAGTTTTTTTGTGAAGATATTTCCTCTTACAAAACAGGCCGCCAAGGGCTCCAAATATCCACTTGCAGATCCTAAAAAAAGAGAGATTCAAAACTGCTAAATCAAAACATAGGTTCAACTCTGGGAGTTGAATGCACACATCACAAAGAAGTTTCTCAGAATGCTACTGTGTAGTTTTTATGTGAAGATGTTTCCTTTTCCACCATAGGCCTCAAAGTACTCCAAATATCAACTTGCAGATTCTTCAAAAGTGAGTTTCAACACTGCTCTATCAAAGATGGTTTCAACTGTGTGAGTTGAATGCACACATCACAAAGAAATTTCTTAGAATGTTTCTCTGAGGTTTTTAGGTGAAGATATTTCATTTTCCACCATAGGCCTCAAAGCGCTCCAAATATCCAATTGCAGACACTACAAAAAGAGTGTTTCCAAACTGCTCAATAAAAAGATAGGTTCAACTCCGTGAGTTGAATGCACACAACACAAAGAAGTTACTCAGAATGCGTCTGTGTAGTTTTTATGTGAAGATATTTCCTTTTCCACAATAGGCTTCAAAGTGCTCCAAATATCCACCTGCATATTCTACAAAAAGAGTGTTTCAAGACTGTGCAACCAAAAAAAAATGTCCAACATTGTGGAATGAATGCACACATCACAAAGAAGTTTCTCTGAATGCTTCTGTGTGGTTTTTAGGTGAACATATTTCGTTTACCAAAATGGGCTGCAAAGGGCTCCAAATATCCACTTTCAGATACTACAGAAAGAGAGATTCAAAACTGCTCAAAGGATAGGTACAACTTGTGAGATGAATGCATACATCAGAAAGAAGGTTTTCAGAATGCTTCTGTATAGTTTTAATGTGAGGATATTTCCTTTTCCACCATATGCCTCAAATCGCTTCAAATATCCACTTGCAGATTTTACAAAAAGTGTGTTTCAAAACTGCTCAATCAAATGAAATGCTCAACCCTGTGAGATAAATGCACACATCACAAAGAAGTATCTCAGAATGCTTCTGTGTAGTTTTCATGTGAAGATATTTCCTTTTCCTATATAGGCAAAAAAGGGTTCCAAATATCCCCTTGCGGATTCTACAAAAATTGAGGCTCAAAACCGTTCTATCAAAAGATGTGTTCAACTCTGTGAGTGGAATGCACACATCAAAAAGAAGTTTCTGAGAATGATTCTGCCTAGTTTTTATGTGAAGGTATTTCCTTTTCCACCATTGGCCTCAAAGCACTCCAAATATCCACTTGCAGATTCTACAAAAAGAGTGTTTCAAAACTGCTCAATCAAAAGAAAGTTTCAACTCTGTGAGATGAATGCAGACATCACAAAGAAGTTTCTAAGAATGCTTCTGTGTATTCTTTTATGTGAAGAGTTTTCGTTTTCAACCATTGGCCACAAAGGGCTCCAAATATCGACTTGCAGATTCTAGAAAAAGAGAGTTTCAAAACTGCTCTATAAGAAGACACTTTCAACTCTGCGAGTTGATTACACACATCACAAAGAAATTTCTCAGAATGCTTCTGTGTAGTTTTTTTGTAAAGATATTTCCTTTTCCATCAAGTTCCTCAAAGTGCTCCAAATATCCACTTGCAGATTCTACGACAACAGTGTTTCAAAACTGCTCAATCAAAAGATATGTTCAACTCTGTGAAATGAATGCACACGTCACAAAGAAGTTTCTCAGAATGCTTCTGTGTAGTTTTTATGTGAAGATAGAACCTTTCCACCATATGCTTCAAAGGGCTCCAAATATCCAATTGCAGATTCTACAAAATGATAGTTTCAAAACTGCTCTATCAAAAGATAGGTTCAACTCTGTGAGACGAATGCACACATCACAAAGAAGTCTCTCAAAATGCTTCTGTGTAATTTTTATGTAAAGATATTTCCTTTTCCACCATTGGCCCCAAAGGGCCCCAAATATCCACTTGTAGATTCTAGAAAAAGAGGGTTTCAAAACTACTCTGTCAAAAGATATGTTCAACTCTGTGAGTTGAATGCACACATCACAAAGAAGTTTCTCAGAATGCTTCTGTGTAGTTTTTACGTAAAGATATTTCCTTTTCAACCATATGCCTCAGGGGTTCCAAATATCCACTTACAGGTCCTACAAATAGATTTAAACAAAACTTCTCTATCAAAAGAAAGATTCAAATCTGTAAGGTGAATGCACACATCACAAAGCAGTTTCTCAGAATGCTTCTGTGTAGTTTCTATGTGAAGATATTTCCTTTTCCACAATAGGCTTCAAAGGGCTAGAAATACCCACTTGCAGATTCTACTAAAAGAGTGTTTCAAAACTGCTTAATCAAAAGAAAAGTTCAACTCTGCAAGATGAATGCATACATCAAAAAGCAGTTTCTGAGAATGCTTCTGTGTAGTTTTTATGGGAAGATATTTCCTTTTCCACAATACGCCTCCTAGAACTCCAAACATTCACTTGCAGATTCTATTAAAAGACTGTTTTGAAACTGTTCAATCAAAAGAAAAATTCAACTCTGTGAGATGAATGCACACATTACAAAGAAGTTTCCCAGATTGCTTCTGTATAGTTTTTATTTGCAGATATTTCCTTTTCCACAACAGGACCCTAAGCGCTCCATATATCTACTTGCAGATTATCCAAAAAGAGTGTTTCCAAACTGCTCAATCAAAAGAGAGGTTCAACTCTGTGAGATGAATGCACACATCACAAAGAAGTTTCTCATAATCCTTCTGTGTAGTTTTTATGTGAAGATATTTCATTTTCCACCAAAGGCCGCAAAGGGCTCCAAATATACACTTGCTGATTCTACAAAAACAGAGTTTCAAAACTGCTCTATCAAAAGATAGGTTCAACTCTGTCAGTTGAATGCACACATCACAAAGAAGTTTTTCAGAATGATTGCGTGCAGTTTTTATGTGAAGATATTTCCTTTTCTACCATTGGCCACAAAGGGCTCAAAATAGCCAGCTGCAGATTCTACAAAAAGAGTGTTTCCAAACTGCTCAATCAAAAGAAAGGCTCAACTCTGTGAGATGAGTGCACACATCACAAAGAAGTTTCTCAAAATGCTTCTGTGTAGTTTTTATATGAAGATATTTCCTTTTCCACAATAGGCCTCATAGCACTGCAAATATCCTCTTTCAGATTCTACAACAATGTGTTTCAAAACTGCTCAATCATGTGAAATGTTCAAGTCTGAGATGAATGCTTATATCACAAAGAAGTAACTCAGAATGCTTCTGTGTAGTTTTTATGGGAAGGTATTTTCCTTTTCCACCGTTGGCCACAACAGGTTCCAGATAACCACTTGCAAATTCTACAAAAAGGGTGTTTAAAAACTGCTCTTTCAAAAGATACGTTCAACTCTGTGAGTTGAATGCACACATCACAAAGCCGTTTCTCAGAATGCTTCTCTGTAGTTTGTATGTGAAGATGTTTCCTTTTCCACAATAGACCTACAAGGGCTCCAAATATCCGCTTGCACATTCTACTAAATGAGTGTTTGAAAACTGCTCATTCAAAAGAAAAGTTCAACTCTACGAGATGAATGCACACATCAAAAAGAATTTTCTGAGAATGCTTCTGTGTAGTTTTTATGGGAAGATATTTCCTTTTCCACTATAGACCTCAAAGCAGTGCAAATATCCATTTGCAGAACCTACATAAAGTGAGTTTCAAAAATTCTCAATGAAATGAAATGGTCAATTCTGTGAGATGAATGTACACATCACAAAGATGTTTCTCAGAATGTTTCTGTGTAGTTTTTAGGGGAAGATATTTCCTTTTCCACAAAATGCCACAAAGTGCTCCAAATATGCCATTGCAGATTCTACAAAAAAAGTTTCAAAACCGCTCAATCTAATGAAAGTTTCAACTCTGTGAGATGAATGCACACAACACAAAGAAGTTTCTCTGAATGCCTCTGTGTAGTTTTTATGTGAAGCTATTCCCTTTTCCATCATCGGCCACAAAGGGCTCCAAATAACCACATGCAAATTCTGCAAAAAGAGAGTTTCAAAACTGCTCTATGAAGGATACGTTCAACCCTGTGAGTTGAACGTATAGTTTTTCTGTGTAGTTTTTTTGTGAAGGTATTTCCTTTTCTACCATAGGCCTCAAAGCGCTCCAAATATCCACTTGCAGATTCTACAAAGAGAGTGTTTCAAAACTGCACAATCAACAGAAAGGTTCAACTCTGTGAGATGAATGCACACAAAACAAAGTAGTTTCTGAGAATGCTTCATTGAAGTTTTTATGTGAATATATTTCCTTTTCCACAAAGAGACACAAAGCTCCCCAAATATACATGCTGATTCTACAAAATAAAGTGTTTCAAAACTGCTAATTGAATGAAAGTTTCAACTCTGTGAGATGAATGCAGTCATCAAAAAGAAGTTTCTGAGAATGCTTCTATGTAGTTTTTATGGAAGATATTTCCTTTTCCACAATAGTCCACAAAGAGTTGCAAATATCCACTTGCAGAACTTACAAAAACTACGTTTCAACACTGCTCAATGAAATGAAATGGTCAATTCTGTGAGATGAACGCACACATCACAAAGAAATTTCTCAGAATGCTTCTGTGTAGTGTTCAGGGGAATATATTTCCTCTTCCACCATTGGCCACAAAGAGCTCCAAACAACCATATGCCGATTCAACAATAAGAGAGTTTCAAAACTGCTCTATGAAAAGATAGGTTCCACAATGCCAGTTGAATGCACACATCACAAAGAGGTTTCTCAGAATGCTTCTGTGTAGTTTTTTTGTGAAGGTATTTCCTTTTCTACCATAGGCCTCAAAGCGCTCCAAATATCCACTTGCAGATTCTACAAAGAGAGTGTTTCAAAACTGCACAATCAACAGAAAGGTTCAACTCTGTGAGATGAATGCACACAAAACAAAGTAGTTTCTGAGAATGCTTCATTGAAGTTTTTATGTGAATATATTTCCTTTTCCACAAAGAGACACAAAGCTCCCCAAATATACAATTGCTGATTCTACAAAATAAAGTGTTTTAAAACTGCTAATTGAATGAAAGTTTCAACTCTGTGAGATGAATGCACACATCACAAAGAAGTTTCTCAGAATGTTTCTCTGTAGTTTTTATGTGAAGATATTTCCTTTTCCACCATCAGCCACAAAGGGCTCCAAATAACCACATGCAGATTCTAAAAAAAAAAAAGACTTTCAAAACTGCTCTATCAGAAGATAGGTTCAACCATGAGAGTTGAATGCACACAACACAAAGAAGTTTCCAGCATGCTTCTGTGTAGTTTTTATGTGAATATATTTCCTTTTCCACCATAGGCCTACATTCTACGAAAAGAGTTTTTCAAAACTGCTCAATCAAAAGAAAGTTTCATCTGTAAGATAAATGCACACATCACAACGAAGTTTCTCTGAATGCTTCTCTGTAGTTTTAATGTGAAGATATTTCTTTTTCCACCATAGGCCACAAAGGGCTCCCAATATTGACTTGCAGATTCTACAAAAAGAGAGGTTCAAAATTGCTCTATCAAAAGATAGGTTCAACTCTCTGAGATGAATTCACACATCACAAAGAAATTTCTCAGAATGCTTGTGTGTAATTTTTATGTTAAGATATTTCCTTTTCCACCAAAGACTGCAAAGGGCTCCAAATATCCACTTGCAGATTCTACTAAAAGAGAGTTACAAAACTGCTCTATCAAAAGATAGGTTTAACTCTGTGAGATGAATGCACACATCATAAAGAAGTTTCTGAGAATGCTTCTGTGTAGTTTTTATGTGAAGATACTACCTTTTCCACCATAGGCCTCAAAGCACACCAAATATCCACTTGCAGATTGCACAAAAAGACTGTTTCAAAACTGCACAATCAACAGAAACGTTCAACTCTGTGAGATGAATGCACACAAAATGAAGAAATTTCAGAGAATGCTTCTGTGTAGTTTTTATGTGAAGACATTTCCTTTTCCACAATAGGCCTCAAAGTGCTCCATATATCCACTTGCAGATTCTACAAAAAGAGTGTTCCAAACTGCTCAGTCAAAGAGTTTCAACTCTCTGAGATGAATGCACACATCACAAAGAAGTTTCTGAGAATGCTTCTGTGTAGTTTTTCTGGGAAGATATTTCCTTCTCCACCCTCTGCAACAAAGGGCTCCGCATAGCCACTTGTAGATTTCCACAATAAAATACTTTCAAAACTGCTCTATCAAATGACAGTTTCAATTCTGCAAGTTCAATGCACACATCACAAAGAAGTTTCTCAGAATGCTTCTGTGTAGTTTTTATGTGAAGATATTTCCTTTTACACCATAGGCGTCAAAGTGTTCCAAATATCCACTTGCAGATTCTACAGAAAGTGTCTTTCAAAACTGCTCAATCAAAAGAAAGTTCAACTCTGTGAGATGAATGCACACAAAACAAAGAAGATTCCGAGAATGCTTCTGTGTAGTTTTTATGTGAAGATATTTCCTTTTCCACAGTAGGCCTCAAAGCACTCCAAGTATCCAATTGCAGATTCCACAAAAAGAGTGTTTCAAAACTGCTCAAACAAATGAAAGTTTCGACTCTGTGAGATGAATGCATACATCACAAAGAAGTTTCTCAGAATGCTTCTGTGTAGTTTTTAGGGGAAGATATTTCCTTTTCCACCATTGCTCACAAACGTCTCCAAATAACCACATGCAGATCCTACAAATAGAGAGTTTCAAAACTGCTCTATAAAAAGATATTTTCAACTCTGTGAGTTGATTACACACATCACAAAGAAGTTTCTCAGAATGCTTCTGTGTAGTTTTTTTGTGAAGATATTTCCTTTTCCACCAAGGGCCTCAAAGGACTCCAAATATCCACTTGCAGATTCTACGAAAACAGTTTTTCAAAACTGCTCAATCAAAAGAAAGTTTCAAGTCTGTGAGACGAATGCACACATCACAAAGAAGTTTCTCAGACTACTTCTGTGTAGTTTTTATGTGAAGGTTGAAACCTTTCCACCATACGCTTCAAAGGGCTCCAAATATCCAATTGCAGATTCTACAAAAAGATAGTTTCAGAACTGCTCTATCAAAAGATGGGTTCAACTCTGTGAGATGAATGCACACATCACAAAGATGTTTCTCAGAATGCTTCTGTGTAGTTTTTATGTGAAGATATTTCCTTTTCCACAATAGGCCTCAAAGCGCTCCATATATCCACTTTCAGATTCTACAAAAAGAGTGTTTCCAAACTGTTCAGTCAAAAGAGAGCTTCGACTCTCTGAGATGAATGCACACATCACAAAGTAGTTTCTCAGAATGCTTCTGTGTAATTTTTATGTGAAGATATTTCGTTTTCCACCATAGGCCCCAAAGGGCTCCAAATATCCACTTGTAGATTTTACAAAAAGACAGTTTCAAAACTACTCTATCAAAAGATATGTTCAACTCCGTGAGTTGAATGCACACATCACAAAGAAGTTTCTAAGAATGGTTCTGTGTAGTTTTTATGTTAAGATATTTCCTTTTCAACCATAGGCCTCAGAGGTTCCAATATCCACTTGCATATCCTACAAATAGATTTAAACAAAACTGCTCAATCAAAAAAAATGTTCAAATCGGTGAGGTGAATGCACACCTCAGAAAGCAGTTTGTCAGAATGCTTCTGTGTAGTTTTTATGTGAAGATATTTCCTTTTCCACAGTAGGCTTCAATGGGCTAGAAATATCCACTGGCAGATTCTACTAAAAGAGTGTTTCAAAACTGCTCCAACAAAAGAAAAGTTCAACTCTGAAGACAAGTGCACACGTCAAAAAGCAGTTTCTGAGAATGCTTCTGTGTAGTTTTTATGGGAAGATATTTCATTTTCCACAATAATCCTCAAAGTGCTGCAAATATCCACTTACAGAACCTACATAGAGCGAGTTTCAAAACTCCTCAATCAAATAAAATGGTCAATTCTGTGAGATGAATGCACACATCAAAAAGAAGCTTCTCAGAATGCTTCTGTGTAGTTTTTAGGGGAAGATATTTCCTTTTCCACCATCGGTCACAAAGGTCTTCAAATAACCACATGCAGATTCTACAAAAAGAGAGATTCAAAACTGCTCTTTAAAAAGACATTCTAAATTCTGTGATTTGATTATACCCATCACAAAGAAGTTTCTCAGGATGCTTCTGTGTAATCTTTTTGGGAAGATATTTCGTTTTCCACCGAGAGCCTCAAAGCACTCCAAATATCCACTTGCAGATTCTACGAAAACAGTTTTTCAAAACTGCTCTATCAAAAGATAGGTTCATCTCAGTGAGATGAATGTACACATCACAAAGAAGTTTCTCACAATGCTTCTGTGTAATTTTTATGTGAAGATATTTCCTTTCGCACCATAGGCCACAAAAGGCTCCAAATATCCACTTGTAGATTCTACAAACAGACAGTTTCAAAACTACTCTATCGAAAGATCTGTTCAACTCCATAAGTTGAATGCACACAACACAAAGAAGTTTATCAGAATGCTTCTGTGTAGTATTTATGTGAAGATATTTCCTTTTCCACCATAGGACTCCAAGCGCTCCACATAACCACTTGCAGATTCTATAAAAAGGGTGTTTCAAAACTGCACAATCAACAGAAAGGTTCATCTCTGTGAGATGAATGCACACAAAACAAAGAAGTTTCTGAGAATACTTCAGTGTAGTTTTTATGTGAATATATTTCCTTTTCCACAAAAGGCCAAAAAGCACCGCAAATATACAATTGCAGATTCTACAAAAAAAAGTTTTGAAACTGCTCAATCAAATGAAAGTTTCAACTCTGTGAGATGAATGCACTCATCACAAAAAGTTTCTCAGAATGATTCTGTGTAGGTTTTAAGTGAATATATTTCCTTTTCCACCATCGGCCACAAAGGGCTCCAAATAACCACATACATATTCTACAAAAAGAGAGTTTCAAAACTGCTCTATTGAAATATAGGTTCAACACTGCGAGTTGAATGCACGCATCACAAACAAGTTTCCAGCATGCTTCTGTGTAGTTTTTACGTGAATACCTTTCCTTTTCCACCATAGGCCTCAAAGCACTACAAATATCCATTTGCAAACCCTACGAAAAGAGTTTTTCAAAACTGCACAATCAAAAGAAAGTTTCAACACTGAGAGGTGAATGCACCCATCACAACGAAGTTTCTCAGAATACTTATGTGCAGATTTTATGTGAAGATATTTCCTTTTCCACAATAGGCCAGAAAGGGCTCCAAATATCCAATTGCAGATTCTACAGAAAGAGGTTCAAAACTGCTCTATCAAAAGATAGGTTTAACTCTGTGAGTCAAATGCACACATCACCGAGAAGTTTCTCAGAATGCTTCAGTGTAGTTTTTATGTTAAGATATTTCCTTCTCCACCAAAGGCTGCAGAGGGCTCCAAATATCCTCTTGCAGATTCTACAGAAAGTGTCTTTCAAAACTGTTCAATCAAAAGAAAGTTTGACTCTGTGAGATGAATGCACACAAAACAAAGAAGTTTCTGAGAATGCTTCTGTGTAGTTTTATGGGAAGATAATTCCATTTCCACAGTAGGCCTAAAAGCACTCCAAGTATCCAATTGCAGATTCCACAAAAAGAGTGTTTCAAAACTGCTCAAACAAATGAAATGTTCAACTCGGTGAGATGAATGCACACATCACAAAGAAGTTTCTTAGAATGCTTCTGTGTAGTTTTTAGGGGAAGATATTTCCTTTTCCACCATCGGTCAAAAAGGTCTCCAAATAACCACATGCAGACTCTATAAAAAGAGAGTTTCAAAACTGCTCTATAAAAAGACATTTTTAACTCTGCGTGTTGATTACACACTTCACAAGAAGTTTCTCAGAATGCTTCTGTGTAGTTTTTATGTGAAGATAGATCTCTTTCCACCATATGCTTCAAAGGGCTTCAAATATCCAAATGCAGATTCCACAAAAAGATAGTTTCAAAACTGCACTATAAAAAGATAGGTTCAACTCTGTGAGATGAATGCAAACATCACAAAGAAATTACTCAGAATGCTTCTGTGTAGTTTTTATATGAAGATATTTCCTTTTCCACAACAGACCTCAAAGCGCTCCATATATACACTTGCAGATTCTACAAAAAGAGTGTTTCCAAACTGCTCAGTCAAAAGACAGCTTCAACTCTCTGAGATGAATGCACACATCACAAAGAAGTTTCTCAGAATGCTTCTGTGTAATTTTTATGTGAAGATATATCCTTTTCCACCTAGGCCCCAAAGGGCTCCAAATGTCCCCTTGTAGATTCTACAAAAAGACAATTTCAAAAATAAACTATCAAAAGATATGTCCAACTCCGTGAGTTGAATGCACCCATCACACAGAAGTTTCTCAGAATGCTTCTCTGTAGTTTTTATGTTAAGATATTTCCTTTTCAACCATAGAATTCAAAGCACTCCATGTTTCCACTTCCAGATTCAACAAAAAGAGTGTCTCAAAACTGCCCAATCAAAAGAGAGGTTCAACTCTGTGACGTAAGTGCACACATCACAAAGAAGTTTCTCAGAATGCTTCTGTGTAGTTTTTTTGTGAAAATACTACCTTTTCCACCTTGGGCAGCAAAGGGCATCACATATCCACTTGCAGATTCTACAAAAAGAGAGTTTCAAAACTGCTCTATCAGAAGATAGGTTCAACTCTCCGAGATGAAGGCACACATCACAGCGAAGTTTCTCAGAATACTTCTGTGTAGTTTTTATGTGAAGATATTTCCTTTTCCACCATAGGCTGCAAAGTGCTCCAAATATCCACTTGCAGATTATACAAACAGAGAGTTTCAAAACTGCTCTATGAAAAGATAGGTTAAACTCTGTGAGATGAATGCACTCATCACAAAGAAGTTCCTCAGAATGATTCTGTGTAGTTTTTATTTGAAGATGTTTCCTTTTCCACCAAAGTCTGCAAAGGGCTCCAAATATTCACTTGCAGATTCTACAAAAGAGACCTTCAAAACTGCTCTATCCGAAGATAGGTGCAACTCTCTGAGATGAAAGCACACATCAAAAAAAATTTCTCAGAATGCTTCCTTTTCCACCATAGGCCACAATGCGCTCCAAATATACACTTGCAGATTCTGCAAAAGAGTGTTTCCAAACTGCTCAATCAAATGAAACTTTCAACTCTCTGAGATGAATGCACACATCACAACGAAATTTCTCAGAATGCTTCTGTGTAGTTTTTATGTGAAGATATTTACTTTTCCACAATAGGCCGCAAAGGGCTTAAAATATCCACTTGCATATTATACAAAAAGGGAGTGTCAAATCTGCTCTATCAAAAATACGTTCAACCCTTTGAGATGAATGCACACATCCCAAAGAAGTTTCTCAGAATGCTTCTGTAGTTATTATGAGAATATATTTCCTTTTCTACCATAGAATTCAAAGCATTCCATGTTTCCACTTGCAGATTCAACAAAAAGAGTGTCTCAAAACTGCACAATCAAAAGAGCGGTTCGACTCTGTGAGATAAGTTCACACATCACAAAGAAGTTTCTCAGAATGCTTCTGTGTAGTTTTTATATGAAAATACTACCTTTTCCACCTTAGGCTGCAATGGGCACCAAATATCCACTTGCAGATTCTACAAAAGGAGAGTATCAAAACTGCTGTATCAGAAGATAGGTTCAAATCTCTGAGATGAAGGCACACATCAAAAAGAAGTTTCTCAGAATGTTTCTGTGTAGTTTTTATGTGAACATATTTCCTTTTCCACAATACACCTCCAAGGGCTCCAAGCATTCAGTTGCAGATACTATTAAAAGAGTGTTTCCAAACTGATCAATCAAAAGATAGTTTTAACTCTGTGAGATGAATGCACCCATCACAGCGAAGTTTCTCAGAATACTTCTATGTAGTTTTTTTGTGAAGATATTTCCTTTTCCACCATAGGCCGCAAAGTGCTCCAAATATCCACTTGCAGATTCTACAAAAAGAGAGTTTCAAAACTGCTCTATCAAAAGATCGGTTCAACTCTGTGAGATGAATGCACTTATCACAAGTAGTTTCTCAGAATGATTCTGTGTAGTTTTTATTTGAAGATATTTCCTTTTCCGCCAAAGTCTGCAAAGGGCTCCGAATATCCACTTGCAGATTCTGCAAAAGAGAGCTTCAAAACTCCTCTATCAGAAGATAGGTGCAACTGTCTGAGATGAATGCACACATCACAAAATCTTTCTCAGAATGCGTCTGTGTAGTTTTTATGTGAAGATACTACCTTTTTCACCATAGGCCACAATGCACTCCAAATATACACTTGCAGATTCTGCAAAAAGAGTGTTTCGAAACTGCTCAACCAAATGAAATTTTCAACTCTCTGAGATGAATGCACACATCACAATGAAGCTTCTCAGGATGCTTCTGCATAGTTTTTATGTGAAGATATTTACTTTTTCACAATAGGCCGCAAACGGTTCAAAATATCCATTTCCGTATTATACAAAAAGGAAGTGTCAAATCTGCTCTATCAAAAATAGGTTCAACCCTTTGAGATGAACGCACACATCACAAAGAAGTTTCTCAGAATATTTCTGTGTAGTTATTATGAGAAGATATTTCCTTTTCAACCATAGAATTCAAAGCACTCTATGTTTCCACTTGCAGATTCCACAAAAAGAGCGTCTCAAAACTGCACAATCAAAAGAGAGGTTCAACTCTGTGAGATGAATGCACACTTCACAAAGAAGTTTCTCAGAATGCTTCTGGGTAGTTTTTATGTGAAGATACTACCTTTTCCACCTTAGGCTTTTTATGAGAAGATATTTCCATTTCATCCATCAGCCACAAAGGGCTCCAAATAACCACTTTCAGATTCTACAAAAAGAGAGTTTCAGAACTCCTCTATAAATATATATGTTCACCTCTGCAAGTGGAATGCACACATCACAAAGAAACTTCTCAGAATATTTCTGTGTAGTTTTTATCTGAAGATATTTCCTTTTCCATCAGAGGCTTCAAAGCACTCCAAATATCCACATGCAGATTCTACAAAAAGAGTTCCTCAATACTGCTCAATCAAAATAAAGGTTCAACACTCTGGGATCAATGCACACAAAATAAAGAAGCTTCTGAGAATGCTTCTGTGTAGTTTTTATGTGAAGATATTTCCTTTTCCACAATAGGCCTCAAAGCCCTACAAATATCCAAATGCAGAATCTACAAATAGCGGTTTTAAAAAGTGCTCAATCAAATGAAAATTTCACCTCTATGAGATGAATGCACACATCACATAGAAGTTTCCCAGAATGCTTCTGTGTAGTTTTTAATTGAAGGTATTTCCTTTTTCTCCATAGGCTGCTATGGAGATCCAAATATCCACTTTGAAATTCTACAAAAAGAGAGTTTCAATACTGCTCTATGAAAAGACAGTTTCAACTCTGTTAGATGAATGCACACATTACAAGAAGTTTCTCAGAATGCTTCTGTATAGTTTTTATCTGAAGATATTTACTTTTCCACAATAGGCTGCAAAGGGGTCAAAATATCCACTTGCATATTATACAAAACGGGAGTATCAAATTTGCTCTATCAAAAGATACTTTCAACTCTTTCAGTTAAATGCACACATCACAAAGAAGTTTCTCAGAATGCTTCTGTGTAGTTATTAGAAGAAGATAGTTCCTTTTCAACCATAGACCTCAAAGCGCTCCATGTATCCACTTGCAGATTCTACAAAAAGTGTCTCAAAGCTGCTCAATCAAAAGAGAATTTGAACTCTGTGATGTGAATGCACACATCACAAAGAAGTTTTTCAGAATGCTTCTGTGTAGTTTTATGTGAAGATATTACCTTTTCCACCATAGCTCTCAAATCGCTCCAAATGTCTACTTACAGATGCTACGAAAAGAGTGCTTCAAAACTGCTCAATCAATAGAAAGTTTGAACTCTGTGAGAAGAAAGCACAAATCGCAAAAACATTTCTCAGAATGCTTCTGTGTAGGTTTTATGTGAAGATATTTCGTTTTCCACAACACGTCTCAAAGCGCTCCTTATATCCAGTTGCATATTGTACAAAAAGGGTGTTTACAAACGGCTCAATCAAAAGGGAGATTCAACTCTGTGAGATGAACGCACAGATCACAAATAAGTGTCTCTGAATGCTTCTGTGTACTTTTTATGTGAAGATATTTTCTTTTCCACTATAGGCCCCAAAGGGCGCCAAATATCCACTTACAGATTCTACAAAAAGAGAGTTTCAAAGCTACTCTATCAAAAGTTAGCTTCAACTCTGCGAGTTGAATGCACACATCACAAAGAAGTTTCTCAGAATGCTTCTGTGTAGTTTTTATGAGAAGATATTTCCTTTTCCTCCATAGGCCGCAAAAGTCTCAAAATATACATTTGCAGATTAAACAAAAAGAGGGTTTCAAAACTGCTCTATCAAAAGATAGGTTCAACTCTGTGAGGTGAATGCACACATCACAAAGAAGTTTCTCAGAATACTTCTGTGTAGTTTTTATTTGAAGATACTTCCTTTTCCACCATAGGCTGCAAAGGGCTCCAAATATCCACTTGCAGGTTCTTCAAAATGTGTGTTTCAAAACTGCTCTATCAAAAGTATGGTTCAACTCTGTGAGTTGAATGCACACACCACAAAGAAGTTTCTCAGAATACTTCTGTGTAGTTTTATGTGAAGATATTACCTTTTCCACCATAGGTCTCAACGTGCTCCAAATATACACTTTCAGATGCTACAAAAAGAGTTTTTCAATACTGCACAATCAATGGAAAGTTTCAACTCTGTGAGAAGAATTCACATATCACAAAAAAGTTTCTCAGAAGACTTCTGTGTAGTTTTTATGTGAAGCTATTTACTTTTACACAACGCGCCTCAAAGAGCTCATTATATCAACTTGCATATTCTACAAAAGAGGGTTTACTAAACTGCTCAATCAAAAGAGAGATTCAACCCTTTGAGATGAATGCACAGATCACAAAGAAGTTTCTCAGAATGCTTTTGTTTAGTTTTTATGTGAAGATATTTCCTTTTCCATCATAGGCTGCAAAGAGCTCCAAATATCCACTTACAAATTCTATAAAGAGAGTTTCAAAACTGCTCTATCAAAAGTTAGGTTCAACTCCATGAGTTGAATGCACACATCACAAACTAGTGTCTCAGAATGCTTCTGTGTAGTTTTTATGAGAAGATATTTCCTTTTCCACAATAGGCAGCAAAGGGCTCCAAATATACACTTGCAGATTCTACGAAAGGAGAGTTTCAAAACTGACCTATCAAAAGATAGGTTCAACTCTGTGAGACGAATGCACACTTCACAAAGAAGTTTCTCAGAATGTTTCTGTGTAATTTTGATGTGAAGATATTTCCTTTTCAACAATAGGCCTCAAAGCACTCAAAATACACTCTTGTAGATACTACAAAAAGAGTGTTTCAAAACTGCTCAATTAAATGAGAGATTCAACTCTGTGAGGTGAATTAGCACTTCACAAAGAAGTTTCTTCAGAATGCTTCTGTGTTTTTTTATGTGAAGATATTTCCTTTTCCAACATAGGCCTTAAAGCCCTCCAAATATTCACATGCAGATTCTACAAAAAGGGTGTTTCATAAGTGCTCAAACAAAAGAAAGGTTCAAATCTGTGAGATAAATGCACACATCACAATGAAGATGCTGAGAATGCTTCTGTGTAGTTTTCATGTGAAGATATTCCCTTTTTCCACCAGAGGCCTCGTAGCGCTCCAAATATCCACTTGCAGATACTACAAAAAGAGTGTTTTAAAACTATTCAATCAAATGAAAGGCTCAACTCTGTGAGATGAATGCACAAATCACAAAGAAGTTTATGGGAATGCTTTTGTGTAGTTTTTATGTGAAGATATTTACTTTCCCACCATAGGCCGCAGAGTGCTCCAAATATCCACTTGCAGATTCTACAGAAAGAGAGTTTGAAAACTGCCCTATCAAAAGAAAGTTTCTCCTTTCTGAGATGAATACACACATCACAACGAAGTTTCTGAGAATGCTACTGTGTAGTTTTTATGTGAAGATATTTCTTTTTCCACAATAAGCCTCAAAGAGCTTCAAATATCCACTTGCAGATTCTATAAAAAGAGTGTTTCAAAACTGCTCAACCAAGAAAGGTTCAACTCTGTGAGATGAATGAATACATCACAAAGAAGTTTCTCAAAATGCTCCAGTGTAGTTTTTAGGTGAAGATGTTTCCTTTTCCAAAACAGACGGCAAATGGCTCCAAATATCCATTTGCAGATTCTAAAAAGGAGAGATTCAAAACTGCTCAATGAAAAGAGAGGTTCAACTCTGCGAGTTGAATGCACACATCACAAAGAAATTTCTCAGAATGCTTCTGTGTAGTTTTCATGTGAAGATATTTCCTTTTCCACCATAGAACTCAAAGTGATCCAAATATCCACTTGCAGATTCTACAAAAAGAGTGTTTCAAAACTGCTCAATAAAAGAAAGGTTCAACACTTTGAGATGACTGCACACATCAAAAAGAAGTTTCTCAGAATGCTTCTGTATAGTTTTTATGTGAAGATATTTCCTTTTCCACCATAGGCCTCAAATTTCTACAAATATCCACTTGCAGATTCTCCAGAAAGAGTGTTTCCAAACTGTTCAATCAAAAGAGAGTTTCAAATCTGTGAGATGAATGCAAACATCACAACGAAGTTTCCCAGAATGCTTCTGTGTGGTTTTCATGTGAAGATATTTCCTTTTCCACCATAGGTTTTAAAGCACTCCAAATATCCACATGCAGATTCCACAAAAAGAGTGTTTCCAAACTCCTCAACCAAAAGAAAGGTTCAACTCTGTTAGATTAATGTACGCATCACAAAGAAGTTTCTCAGAATGCTTCTCTATAGTTTTTATGTGAAGATATTTCCTTTTCCACAACAGGCCCCAAAGCGCTCAAAATATCCACTTGCAGATTCTACAAAATAGTGTTTCAAAATTTCTCAATCAAAAGAAAGTTTCAACTCTGTGAGATGAGTGCACACATCACAAAGAAGTTTCTGATAATCCTTCCTTGTAGTTTTTATGTGAAGATATTTCCTTTTCCACAATAAGCCTCAAAGCGTTTCAAATATCTTCTTCCAGATTCTATGAAAAGAGTGTTTCAAAACAGCTCAATCAAAAGAAAGTTTCTAAAACCAGTTCCTGGATTCATAAACTTTTGAAGGGTTTTTTGTGTCTCTACTTCCTTCAGTTCTGCTCTGATTTTAGTTATTTCTTGCCTTCTGCTAGCTTTTGAACATGTTTGCTCTTGCTTTTCTACTGCTTTTAATTACGATGTTAGGGTGTCAATTTGGGATCTTTCCTGCTTTATCTTGTGGGCATTTAGTGGAATAAATTTCCCTCTACACACTGCTTTGAATGTGTGCCAGAGATTCGGGTATGTTGTCTCTTTGAATCCAGGGGTTGGTTTTTTGAAAGGATCAACAAAATTGACAGAATGCTAGCAATACAAATGAAGAAGAAAAGAGAGAAGAATCAAATAGATGCAATAAAAAATGATAAAGGTGATATCACCACTGATTCCACAGAAATACAAACTACCATCACAGAATACTACAAACACCTCTATGCAAATAAACTAGAAAATCTAGAAGAAATGGATAAATCCCTCAACACATACACCCTCCCAAGACTAAACCAGGAAGAAGTTGAATTTCTGAATAGACCAATAACAGGTTCTGAAATTGTGGCAATAATAAATAGCTTACCAAAAAAAATGAGTCCTGGACCAGATGGATTCACAGCCGAATTCTACCAGAGGTACAAGGAGGAATTGATACCATTCCTTCTGAAACTTTTCCAATCAGTAGAAAAAGAGGGAATCCTCCCTAACTCATTTTATGTGGCCAGCATCATCATGATACCAAAGCCGAGCAGAGTCACAAAGAAAAAAGATAATTTTAGACCAATATCCTTGAGGAACATTGATGCAAAAATCCTCTATAAAATACTGGCAAACCAAATCCTGCAGCAAATCAAAAAGCTTATCCACCATGATCAAGTGGGCTTCATCCCTGGGATGCAAGGCTGGTTCAATATACACAAATCAATAAATGTAATCCAGCCTATAAACAGTACCAAAGACAAAAACCACATGATTATCTCAATAGATGCAGAAAAGACCTTGCACAAAATTCAACAACCCTTCATGCTAAAAACTCTCAATAAATTTGGTATTGATGGGACGTATCTCAAAATAATAAGAGCTAACTACAACAAACCCACAGCCAATATCATACTGAATGGGCAAAAACTGGAAGCATTTCCTTTGAAAACTGAAACAAGACAGGGATGCCCTCTCTCACCACTGCTATTCAACATAGTGTTGGAAGTTCTGGACCGGGCAATTAGGGAGGAGAAGGAAATAAAGGGTATTCAATTAGGAAAAGAGGAAGTCAAATTGTCCCTGTTTGCAGGTGACATGACTGTATATCTAGAAAATCCCATCATCTCAGCCCAAAATCTCCTTAAGCTGATAAGCAACTTCAGCAAAGTCTCAGGATACAAAATCAATGTACAAAAATCACAAGCATTCTCATACACCAATAACAGATAAGGAGAGAGCCAAATCATGAGTGAACTCCCATTCACAATTGCTTCAAAGAGAATAAAATACCTAGGAATCCAACTTACAAGGCACGTGAAAGACCTCTTCAAGGAGAACTACAAACCACTGCTCAATGAAATAAAGCAGGATGCAGGCAAATGGAAGAACATTCCATGCTCATGGGTAGGAAGAATGAATATCCTGAAAATGGTCATACTGCCCAAGGTAATTTATAGATTCAATGCCATCCCCATCAAGCTACCAATGACTTTCTTCAGAGAATTGGAAAAAATTACCTTAAAGTTCACATGGAACCAAAAAAGAGCTCACATCTCCAAGTCAATCTTAAACCAAAAGAACAAAGCTGGAGGCATCACGCTACCTGACTTCAAACTATACTACAAGGCTACAGTAACCAAAACACCATGGTACTGGTACCAAAACAGAGATATAGATCAATGGAACAGAAAAGAGCCCTCAGAAATAATGCCGCATATCTACAACTATCTGATCTTTGACAAACCTGACAAAAACAAGCAGTGGGGGAAAGGATTCCCTATTTAATAAATGGTGCTGGGAAAACTGGCTAGCCATACGTAGAAAGCTGAAACTGGATCGCTTCCTTGCACCTTATACAAAAATTAATTGAAGATGGATTAAAGACTTAAATGTTAGACCTAAAACCATAAAAACCCTAGAAGAAAACCTAGGCATTACCATTCAGGACATAGGCATGGGCAAGGACTTCATGTCTAAAACACCAAAAGCAATGGCAACAAAAGCCAAAATTGACAAATGGGATCTAATTAAACTAAAGAGCTTCTGCACAGCAAAAGAAACTACCATCAGAGTGAACAGGCAACCTACAAAATGGGAGAAAATTTTCACAACCTACTCATCTGACAAAGGGCTAATATCCAGAATCTACAATGAACTCAAACAAATTTACAAGAAAAAAATAAACAACCCCATCAAAAATGGGTGAAGGACATGAACGGACACTTCTCAAAAGAAGACATTTATGCAGCCAAAAAACACAAGAAAAAATGCTCACCATCACTGGCTATCAGAGAAATGCAAATCAAAACCACAATGAGATACCATCTCACACCAGTTGCAATGGCAATCATTAAAAAATATGCAAACAACAGGTGCTGGAGAGGATATGGACAAATAGGAACACTTTTACACTGTTGGTGGGACTGTAAACTAGTTCAACCATTGTGTAAGTCAGTGTGGCGATTCCTCAGGGATCTAGAACTAGAAATACCATTTGACACAGCCATCCGATTACTGGGTATATACTCAAAGGACTATAAATCATGCTGCTATAAAGACACATGCACACATATGTTTATTGTGGCACTATTCACAATAGCAAAGTCTTAGAACCAACCCAAATGTCCAACAATGATAGACTGGATCAAGAAAATGTGGCACATATACACCATGGAATACTATGCAGCCATAAAAAATGATGAGTTCATGTCTTTTGTTTGGACATAGATGAAGCTGGAAACCATCATTCTCAGCAAAATATTGCAAGGAAAAAACCAAACACCACATGTTCTCACTCATAGGTGGGAAATGAACAATGAGAACACATGAACACAGGCAGGGGAACATCACATTCTGGGGATTGTTGTGGGTTGTGGGGAGGGGGAAGTGATACCATTAGCAGATATTCCAAATGCTAAATGATGAGTTAATGGGTGCAGCACACAAACATTGCACATGTAAGTAACCTGCATGTTGTGCATATTTACCCTAAAACTTAAAGTTTAATAATAAAATAAAATAAATAAATACATTAGAAAAACTGCTCAAGCAAATGAAAGGCTCAACTGTGTGAGATGAATGAACACATCACAAAGAAGTTTCTCAGAATGCTTTGTGTAGTATTTATGTGAAGATATTTCCTTTTCCACCATAGGTCTCAAAGTGTTCCAAAAATCCAATTGCAGATTCTACAAAAAGAGTGTTTCAAAACTGCCCAATCAAAAGACAGGTTCAACTCTGTGAGATGAAGGCACACGTCACAAAGAAGTTTCTCAGAATGCTTCTGTGCAGTTTTAATGGGAAGATATTACCTTTTCCACCATAGGTCTCAGAGCTCTCGAAATATCCACTTGCAGATTCTAGAAAAAGAGTGTGTCAAAACTGCTGAATCAAAAGAAAGGTTCAGCTGTGTGAGACTAATGCACACATCACAAAGAAGTTTCTCAGAATGCTTTCGTGTAGTTTTTAAGTGAAGATACTTCCTTTTCCACAATAGGCCTTAAAGTGCTCCAAATATCCACTTGCTGATTCTACAAAAAGAGAGTTTCAAAACTGCTCAATCAAGAGAAAGGTTCAACTATGTGAGATGAATGCACACATCACAAAGAAGTTTCTGAGAATGCTCCTGTGCAGTTTTTATGTGAAGAGATTTCCTTTACCACCGTAGGCCGCAAAGGCTCCAAATATCCACTTGCAGATTCTGCAAAAAGAGAGATTCAACACTGCTGAATCACAAGATAGGTTCGACACTGTGAGTTGAATGCACACCTTACAAAGAAGTTTCTCAGAATGCTTCCATGTAGTTTTTATGTGAAGATATTACCCTTTCTACAGTAGGCCTCAAAGCCCTCCTAATATCCACTCGCAGATTCTACAAAAAGTGTGTTTCAAAACTGCTCAATAAAAAGATAGGTTCAACCATGTGAGATGAATGCACACATAACAAAGAAGTTTCTCAGAATGCTTCTGTGTAGTTTTTATTTGAAGATATTTCTTTTTCCACAATAGGCCACAAAGGGCTCCAAATATCCACTTGCATATTCTGCAAAAAGAGAGATTCAAATCTGCTCCATCAAAAGATATGTTCGACTCTGTGAGTTGAACGCACACATCACAAACAAGCTTCCCAGAATGCTTCTCTGTAGTTTTTATATGAAGATATTTCCTTTTCCACCATATGCCGCAAAGGGCTCCAAATATTCACTTGCAGGTTCTACAAAAAGAGACATTCAAAACTGCGCAATCAAAAGGTAGGTTCAACCCTTTGA